>NC_134569.1:223540826-224140826 GCF_050947875.1 Dermacentor variabilis | reverse complement strand
CACCTCAACGCGCCTTCATCCACCCTAATCTACCTTCATTGACCTTAACCCAACCTAGTCCTCCTTTATGCACCTTAATCCACCTTCTTTCACCCTAATGCACCTTCATCGACTTTAATCCACCTTAATCCTCCTTAATACACCCGAATTCATCTTAATCCAAGCAATAATCAATCATTACTTTGCTAATCATTAATGATCTTTTATACGCGGCTACACATGCTTTGGTTCGCTTCCCGCCTTCCGTCGGTTACGTGATATTTTCTGTAGCTCACAACGGGACCTTGAAACAGAGGTCTAAGAATTTCGCTTAATAAGCCACACACAAACGGATGTGTCACAAGCAATACTAGAACAGACGCACGAAGTAAAACATGTGATCATGTGGCAGAAAAATTGTCTGGAGTATAGAACTCGCCCCAAAGCTCCCTTTACGTCGGTATACCCCGTTCATACGGCTTTAAGAAAAAACCAACCTCCTCATAAACGTTGCCTCCAGCATTATTGATGCTGGTATTAGCATTTCTCAAAATTTTCAACCCCACTCAGGCGCGCAACTGGCCCAAAATGACACCCTTCCATAGAATCCTGCGGCCCGTCCGCGGGAGCCCAGGAGGAATAGCGCGCCGTGCGCAGCCGGCGGGCGAGGAGAATCGAGGAGGAAAGCGCCGTGAGGAGGAGAGTGTCGCTAGTTTCAAATTATCAAGGGGTTTTAGAGCGAGCGAGATCGTTGCGACACCCCGCGGCGGCCGCGGTATCTACGCGACGCGACGGTATCTACGCGATGAGGATGTAGTTAGCGCTCGTGCTCATGTGCTCCAGTCTGGCCGTGTTATCTGATGTGGACAAGCTTTGTCCTGCTCCAGCTTGACCAACAGATAATATCCACATCCAAATTGCGCATTTTGCGCAATACAGCTCCATACGTAGCTGAGCCTGCCAAGGCGTCTAGCCAGGAGTGGCCAGGAGTGAGCGCGCGCTGTCAAGACGTACGTGTGATCTGACCTTAAATTTTACGTGGCCCAAGGCTAGTTCAGTGTTCAAAACTTACTGAAGTAAGCGGCACGTGGCAGCCACGTCATTGACGAGCAGTGTGGCCTACGTTTCATTCCTAACATGCGGGCGTGGCCGAGCCTAAACGGACTAGAGTCAGCGATAATACGATTTTCGTAATTCAGGTACGTACGCAGGATATTTTTTCGTGGCGAGGGGGGGGGGGGGTATCTTAAGGTAACTTTTCTATGCAAGTAAGGGGGGGAGGTACTTTTACTAATGCAAATGTGAATAATGCCCACCATTCGTCATAAAGATGCTTAAGCCCGCAAAAGAGAATTGAAATACCGTGTATCCCACAGGTAGGCCTGAGATACTTGGCAAACAAAGAACCACATCGAATGGACTCGCGCGTGAAAGATGCGCAGGAAGAACCTTGTTAAAAACAAGTTAACAAGTGAAACTGCAAAATAAAAATTTCTAGTAGCGTTTCTTGAATTAGGTCTGAAAGAATGATAGAGAAATATATATATATATATATATATATATTTGCGGCACAATTACAATTTTTCTTATCCTTCGTTTACTGCTCTAGCAAGTGCCAAAGCCGACTCGTGCAATTTGAGAAGTTGCGTAGCGATGCGTGGTCGCAGTCCCGTACAACCACGTAGAGCGCAGGACGCTGCTGTTCTAGACCTACTGCGCTCACCGCGGTATGTTAGAAAAACACACACATTAGCACAACAGAGAAGTGGCTACGCAAGGCGGCTCGATTGATAACTGCAGAAGCGTCATTCAAAACACGAACACATATTCTCTACTTCCGGCGGCGTTTTCTCTATGTTTTTTTTCTGCAAATGTTGATCCATAAATAATTTCACAAACAATTTTGCTTTTCCTCCTGTTTGGTTGTTGCCTTGGCTCTCTCCGTTAGTATATAGCTTAATTCCTCAACTCCTTGCGACTCTTGTTTCCAGTTGCCAATTTTGCACGAAAAGTGCTGTACAGTTAGGGAAAAGCCAGACGAGGTAACGGGTGACAGTCATATTGCTTATGGGTTTAATGTTCATTAGAGGGTCTGATGATGACCCGCCGTGGTTCCTCAGCGGCTATAGTGTGGGGCTGCTGAGCATGAGGTCGCGGGATCGAATCCCGGCAACGGCGGCTGCATTTCGATGGGGGCAAAATGCGAAAACACCCGTGTACTTATATTTAGGTGCACGTTAAAGAACACCAGGTGGTACGAATTTCCGGAGTCCTCCACAACGGCGTGCCTCATAATCAGAAGGTGGTTCTGGCATTTAAAACACCATAATTTAAAAAAGGGTCTCATGATGGACGCTGTTTCGCATTATTTTATTTTCCACCTTATATAACCCATATCCCGGGCATATGGTCCGAGGATCTGCCATCGTCGCGACGAGCCGTCACTCGAGGAAATAATGAACCCAAAGGAAAAGTTAAATGCAACTGGCGTTTTCTCCAGCCACAACTCATTGCACGAGCACAAAGGCCACCTGACTATGAACCGACAATCCTTCCTGGCCCCTGGATCAGTCTAAGCACAAAAGGTTGAACTAACGAAGCAACAACGATGTGTGTGATCGTTGAGTAAATGGTGACATAATAATTGCTTGGGGCAATAAAAATAAAATAAAATAGTATATTTAAAACAATAAACTACGGCCTGCCTGCTGCAATAGATGGTGACAACTGACGTCATCTTGAGTTAATCGCGTGGGCACCGAATCTATGAGAAAAACGGCCTTAACACCCCAGCAGATGCCGATAACTACCGCTATCCAAAAGGAGTAAAAAAATTGACAACCACTCCACTCTGTGAAGATAGAATGGCAGCGAAAGCTGACGACAGTCAAAGCTCTCAAGCTAAAAGCAAAGTGTTTCACCTACGCCGTGGGTTGGCTTGACGATAGTGCAATATCGGGCCGACCCGCAGCGGAGGTGAAGCAAGCGTTAAGCACGCCCCTTACGCAGGCCGATCACGAAGTTAGTGCAACGCCGGGCCAACCCCTGGCGGAGGTGAAGCAGGCGTTAAGCACTCCCCAGACGTGGGCCGATCCCGAAAGTAGTGCAACGCCGGGCCAACCCCTGGCGGAGGTGAAGCAGGCGTTAAGCACACACCCCTCCCCATACGTGGGCCAATCCCGAAAGTACTGCAACGCCGGGCCGACCCAGCGCAAAGGTGAAGCAGGCGTTAAGCACCCCCCATACGTGGGCCAATCGCGAAAATTGTGCAACACCGGGCCGACCCGCGGCAAACGTGAAGAAGGCGTTAAGTACTCCCCAGACATGGGCGAATCCCGAAGATAATGCAACACCGGGCCGACCCCGGGCGGAGGTTAAGCAGGCGTTCAGCACCTCCCCCTCCCCCCCCCCCCTATATGTGGGCAAACCCCGAAAGTAGTGCAAAGCCGGGCCGACCCCCGGCGGAAGTGAAACAGGCGTTAAGCACCCTCATACGTAGGCCGCTCCCGAAGATAGTGCAACACCGGGCCGAGCCCAGGCGTAGGTGAAGCAGGCGTTAAGCACCCCCCGTACGTGGGCCAATCCCGAAAGTAGTGAAACGCCGGGCCGACCCGCGGCAGAGATGGAGCAGGCGTTAAGAGGAAGCTTTAGCTCGAGTGCTCCTATCTAAATACATGTAAAAGGAGAATTCGTTTTTCTCGGCAACCACTGCATCAAATTTGACGAGGTTTGTTGAATTTAAAAGACAAACTTAAAATCTAGTGACTGTTGGTTTCGAATTTGTGAGTTAGGTCGTCATTTTTTTTAATTGGGAAAAATCAAAAATTTTCAAGAAACGAAACCATGAAGTTTACAACTCTGTAACTCAACCACTAAAAATGATAATATAATTCTGTGAATTGCATCTAATAGTACATCTAAAGTGGACAAAATTGATAGGTTACACATAAATAAAAAATATTTAATAATAGGGAAATACAACTTTTGCAAAACCGTTGTAACCAACGTAAGAAATTCACGTAATATGTAAAATGACATATCGAATTCGTCCGCTTTGAATGATCTAATGGATGCCGTCTACAGAACCGCGATTTCAGTTCTTGATGCAGAGCTATGAATTTGTAAACTTCGTGCTTCTATTTTTTTCAAGCGGTCAAATATTCGAAAATTGTTTTAAGAAAATTCAAGCCCTAAATCGAAATTCCGCTTCCAACAGTCACTAGAATTTAACTTTCTCTTTCAAATGCAACAAATTTCATCAGAATCGGTCCAGGAGTTATCTCATAAAAACGTTTTTTTTTTGCGTTTTACATGTATTTGAATAGGCCGCGTCGGAGTTGGGCCCGAGCTAAAGCTTCCTCTTAAGCACTCCCCTTACGTGGGCCGCTCCCGAAGATTCTGAACACCGGGCCGACCCCCGGCGGCGGTGAAGCAGTTGTTAAGCGCTCCCCATACCTGAGTCCATACTGAAGGTAGTGCAATATCCTTGCCGACCCGCGATGGAGGTGAAGCAGGCGTTAAGCAATCCCCATACGTGGGTTCATCCTGCAGGTAGTGCAATGCCTTGCCGACCCGCGGTGGAGGTGAGGCAGGCGTTAAGCACTCCCCATACGTGGGCCCAACCGAAGATTCCAAAGGGCGCGTCATAGGTCCCCAAGATCACAGGAGTTAGTGCCATCGGTCTTGGACACTTTTTGCACTATCACCAGGATTGGCCCACAAGATAACCTTTTCTGTTTACGGACGCTGAAATAACTACGGAAGTTAGCCAAATACGCTTTCGCTGTAAAACGCAGCAAAATGTTCACCGCCGAGTAGATTGATTTGTAGGTGCTTTAGGAATGTGTGTGAGGAGTGTTGTCGCGGGCGGATAGGGAGGAGGGGGGGTATGTCCGGTTCATTTGGGGGGGGGGGGAGCTCTAGATTCTCCCGAGCCCCCCCCCCCTCCTGGTCGTACCGGTCGTACTTCCATAAATACACAATACCTATCAAATTCGAAACGCAGATTTTGGCTTGCTTCTGCCTGCCCAATTAAGTGAAGAAGTATAAAAAGTTACACTAGGAAGAAGCGCAGACAAATACAGCCTTCATGATTGAAGTCAGTTATTGGCCAATGGCAGCCGCGTATGGTAATCTGCTATATGACGAAATCTAAATATAGCAGTCCGAAAAGATTGAGGAGAAGCCGCTTGCTGAAAAAAAGAGTGTTGAAGAAAAAGAGTGACTCGCGCTCCGCTTACGAGCTCTACACGCGGCACACCACTCCAAAATTTCACTGATACGTTCATAGCAGCGTATGCAATCTGCGGACTGTGTTGTTTTCACGAAGGCAGATGGCGTGGTTCAGGACCCCTTAAACTCGCAGAAACCGCAGAAATACAAGAGAAATTAAGGCATAAGCACTGACTTTCAACTAATGTATTGTTATTCTAATCGTGCGGTTTATACATAAACAAGCCACACCCACATCCCGATATCCGATATCCCAATAGCACAGAAGACCAAAAGAAACAAAGGGAGTTGATGTGCCAGAATATATGCGTCAGTGATTACCTGAACATGCATTGCCGAGATACGGCTTTTCTTTCGTTTGACAAAGTGACGAATGTCATAATCACGCATGAGTGGTTACCCCTAGTGCGCTAGCTTTTTCTTCTCACTTCCATATGTACTGTTTTTGTTATTTTCTGTTTGTTTTGGTCCTCTGTGATGTAGTGATATGGGTTCTACGTATGACCATTTTAAGCATAATTGACTTTTTTTCGGTATTGAAACTCAAGTTGTAAGTTTGTGCTTGTCCTTGTGTAATCCAATTTGTGTCCATGGTTTCTGGTCTCTAAAATGTTTGGTAACAAATTAGAAACTAGCTAAATTGTCTCAAATTGCTCAGTCAGATCCCTTGTGATTCTAACAGCGGCAGTTTTATGACAACTATCGGAAGCGCACAGCTGCCGAGCTGTTGAATTTAAGGCCAAGTTGACACTATTCATAACTACGTGCTTAAGTTCTTAAGTTGGAGTGTTTTGACATATTCGTGCTTAAGCAGTGGAAACTAACGAATAGTATATAGTGCTGTTTTTATATGCGGGAGAGAGCTATAAGTTTGGGATAGTTCAGTAAAACTATTCAAGTCATTAATTTATGTACTAATGAGATTACACCTCAAACATAATTTCATTGTTTTTTTCTACAAATGTACATTCCATGGTTTGAAATAACGGCGCACAAGTTGTTCTGATTTTTTTTTTATATGTAACGGTGTTTGGCCGCTACAGGGATAAGCGGTAGACGCAGAAATAATACTCAAGGAGAGCAGTGCATGGTGATAATGGCACTGCCGTGACGCCTCTGATCTGGCCTTATCTTATTTAATCGGTGTTCTTTAAATATCTTTTAAACACATATTATAACTAGATTACATAAATAAAACTGTCGCAATATTCCACGAGAAAAAAAAAAATATTTGTCTTAGGTGCACAGTTTGAGTGCGGCGATTTGGCTTCACTTTCGCCGTGCCATTGTCTGCCTTATACTTGACCGTCCAACATTCGGCGTCTCTGTATAATAAACGTATCGGTGTTGTCAGGTGCACGCCACATTGGACGCATTCACCCTTGCAAAAAGGTCGTGGCTTGCATAAGATCAAGTTTTCTTGAGGAGCATATAAAACACCATCAAAAAAAATAATGTTGACGACACACAGAAGAACCCGATGCATTCTCACCAGCGTCTGTTGCCTCGACGCTGAACTACCTAAATGAAAACACTGTCCACAGTGCAAATTCTTGCACCGCCTCAGAAAGTTGGATAGACCATCCCCTGTCATAGAGACTGTCCGGCTTGGAAGTTCTCAAAACGCTGACCTTTGCGTCTTTTGGGCCAAGAGCGTGCCGCTCGCCGACTCGCCGTGTGCTATCTGGCGGAGGGATTTCTTCCACACACACAACAGTAATATTACGGTACCTGTATACTACTGCATAATCTAATGGTGACTATGTCCTAAGTGACTTTGCTGGACGCAGTGATACATACCATAAAAAAAAAACACTGCTTATTAGCTCAGACTTGAAAAAGAAGCCCACAGCGAACCGCACCACGATCGGCGCTTGCTTGAGTGCGCAGGAAATTTGAAGTTTGTCTTGCCACGCAACGTGCACAACATATGAGGAAAGACATCCATGCTCTTTTCAGACGAGCGTGCATCTTCAAGAAAATGACGTCGGCGCAGTCGAGTGAACAAACCATGAAGCACAGAGAAGGAGCCACGCCACCGGAATGTCGACTAAGCGGCCGCGAGACGACCGGTGATGTAGTGAGAACAGCACAAACGCAGCCGCGGACAATGTAGTACTTAGCACGCACGCGTTGGGCAGTTTCAAGACAGAAATGTGTGATAAAGAGTAGCTGTCGGTGCACAGAAAATGGCGTATCGTCAATCGCGTTTGTGGCACGAAAAATCCCTGAGGTTTTATCAGCGGAACGACTGCTGCTGCTGTGCGAGGCGTCCACACGCACACTTGATTCACTCAGTGACATTACATACACGGTTGCATGGCGGCGTGAAGAAACCGCAACGCGAGGACGAGAGATGCGGTGATCCGGGAATTGAGAGGATATCTTTTGTTCGTTTTTCAGCGACTTCAGCCAGACTTACTTTCGCACTACCGCGTGATTCGAATGCCTGCCTCACCTTTTAGCGCGCCCACTGTGTTCTCCCTCTTCTTCAACGTCTTTTTGTCCCGTTTCTTCTGATCGTCTTCGTCGTCCCCGAAGATGTTCCGCAGCTCTCCAGTGATCTGCACAAAGAAGAAGGTTCAGTCCGAGTAGTTTTATCCTGCCATATTTGCTCTCGTCAAAACGTAGCTGCATGCAGTGCATTGCAAGCGCGAGTTGGGATACAAAATTGGTGCTTACATCTAAAAGCATAACGATTCAAGACTGATACCTGGTTGTTTTAAATACTCAGTAAATGATCTAGAGCATAACTTCCCTTTCGATATTTTCAGCTAGCAAATATATGCGCTATAATTACTTTTACCTACAGCTAGGTTTATCTATGCAATTCTTAGGCAAAATTTTCTGCGAAATGATCGTAAATTTTTTCACAACTGACAACTCGATGAGAACACTTGATCTCACGCAGGCGGTTTCCACCGCAGTGTAAAAGTGCAGCTGTCATCGCAAAAGTTCAGACAGGCACTTATGCGCTCGTACCTACAACCACTATCTCCGCTAAACCTCGTTCGGGACAAGGTGTCTAAAATGAACGATCACTCGGAGAAGCTGTCAGCCATCACTCAGCGGAACCGCAAGAGCGTGAATGTCACTCCTTGAACGGTTCATCGAACTTCGGCAACCGAGAAGCACCTCACTCCGTGTTGGAAGTTTAGACCACATCAAATCTTGAGGCCACAGACACACGTGCAGGCAGGAACCTGCAGTGCGCGTGTGTCCGTGTTCTCGTCTTTTCAATCTGTTTAAATATGCAATATGCAGTATCAACGTGCCCAACAGAATTACATCTCCACTTTTCGTGCCTCCTCTCTACTGGCTTCGACACGAGTAATCGAATGCATCGAACCAATAAGCTCAGTACTCAATCCTGATGAGCATTGCCTGTCAGCTCACTTGTGTGCTGTTCGTAGATTTGATTTCGCTGTAAGACATCATTTACTGACTAATTAGAGCAGGTCTTGACAACCGCGATAGTGACTTAATGCATGCCTCCATCCATGCATCCTGAGCTGGTAGGCACGCACACACAAACAAAAAGCTAGAGAATGTTTATGTTGAAGGGCCTGAATTACGCCAAAATATTATGGATACTGGTTACTTTAATAATACATTTATCACTACGTTCCCTGTTCAAGAAAATTTTCGTGTGGTCGTCTTATCCTAACTTTACTTGAAAAAGTTCTGGCATATTAGATATAAGTCTACATAGCCTAACCTATGCTCAGTAACATTGCGGCACACACGCATTTACGGGTTTTTTTTGGCTGTTTCATTTTTTGTCATTTGCATATTCATAATAATTGCAGGTTCTACCTTTACTTGCTGCGAAAATCAACAATAGCATTATGCGATAATATCTGCCGCCTTTTTCTGTGGGGGAGGAGAAGAAAATAACTTTATTGTGTGTCCTGCGAGTTAGTGGGGAGGGCCAAAGGCACCCCCTAGGTGACGGCGAGGAGTTCGTGGGTCGTGACGCCATCCTCGGCCCGCTGGACGGCCAACAGTTGATCCTCGAAGGCGGGGCTGAGCAGCGCGGCCTCCCAGCGCGTGCGATGGCTGTTGCTACAGGCCTGATTCTCGTTATTGTTACATATCCCTTCGGTATTCCCATAATATATGCTCCAGAGTGGCTCATGATTCACACTTGTTGCGTTTGTCCGTTTGATATATGTCCGGCTATATGATGTGCGTGAGTGCAGGATTCGGATAGGTCCTAGTTTGAAACTGCCGCCATGCGACAGACTGCTTTCTTTGTCAATTTTGCGTGAGGTCGTGGGAATATGCCTCTTTGTAACCTATAGTGTTTCGTAATGTCATTATATGTTGTCATCCTGCTCTCCCACTCCCACTCATCTACCGCATCGTCACGTCCGGAGGGTGTCGGGGCGTCACCTGCGACTGCGGCTCGGGCCGTAAGCTCTCGAGCCGCGTCGTGTGCCGCCTCGTTGTTGCCGTCCTCCGCGAGGGAGTGAGCGGGTGTCCATGTCATGTATATCTTTCTTTTGTAAATTTGGCCTCCTGCAAGAAGAATTCGTAGTGCCACCGGGGAGATTCGGCCGTTGGCAAAGTTTCTTATTGCCGTCTGAGAGTCGCTGACTATCACGGTTGAGTTAGTCTGAGCTACTGCGAGCGCCATGGCTACTTCTTCTGCGGTCTCGTTACTTGTGGTGCGTATCGTCGCGCACGTCTTACACTGTTTCTCGCTATCAATTACGGCTGCCGTAAGCCCCCGTCTGCGACTGTATCGAGCCGCGTCTACGAAGACTGCGTCCTTGTCTCTGCCGAATTTCTTCTGTATCTGCTTCGCTCTGTTCTCTCGTCTGTCCTTATTGTGTTCTGGGTGCATGTTCTTTGGTATGGGAGGTATTACCACTGTTTCCTTCGTCTCCCTTGGGATACCCACCTTGACACCGAGCTATGCGTGGTGGCCTATGCCTAGTCTCTCCATGATGTATCTGCCTGCTCTAGTTGTAGAGAGGCGCTCGTATTGTGCCGTACATTGCGCTTCAGTGAGCTCGTCTAATATGTTGCGTAGGCCTAATTGTAGCAACCTGTCTGTGCTGATGCTGATCGGTAGCCATATGCCTAGTTCGTCTATTTTCCGAATGAGGCATTCTGGTTTGATCTTTTCCGCGACCTGCAATTTCATGTATGGCGCTACATATACTATTCTACTTATGACGAATGCCTGTATTACTCTGATTGTGTTTTTCTTCCTCATCCCGCTGTGTTGTTTCCTATCCTTTTGATTAGCCTCATGATTTGCTCTACAGTTGCATCCAGATTTCTACGTTGTTGCCCTTGGCTTCGACGAGGAGCCCCAATACCCTAATCCTGTCAACCTTGGGTATGGGTTACCCATCGGCCTTCTTTACGTGTATCTCCTCTCTATAAGTGAGATCTTCCTTGTAGTTGCCTGGTTTGCGACCTCTGCGAGTCGGTTTGTACAGCAACAGCTCCTGATTTCTCTGCTGAGAAGGTTAGCCCTGTCTCCTCTAGACATCGTTCGACTGTTTCGACCGCTGTCTGAAGCGTTTGTTATATTTGCCCGTCGCTTCCATTTCTCCGCCATAGGGTGATGTCGTCTGCGTATAAGGTACGATTGAGTCCCATGATTTCTTGTAGCTTGGCTGGTAGCCCCATTAGTGCCACACTGAATAGCACCGGTGATAATACGGAACCCTCTGGCGTACCTGCGCTGCCTGTCTTGATCTCCTCCGAAACCAGGTCTACTATCGTGCCTTTATGCCCGTTAAGAAATCGCGTACGTAATCGTACGTCCGTTTTCCCAGTCCTAGTTCTCCTACTCTATATGGTATCGTTCCATCTGTTACGTTATCGGATGCCTTCTTTAGGTCCTTCCCAAGTATTGCCTTTGCCGTTCTGCCTGGATCTTCTATGATCTGATGTTTTAGTTGTAACCGAGCGTTTCGAAATTTATGGAGTCTGCATTTTGAACTGCTGTAAATATTGGATACAAAGAGAATGTTCTTCGTTTTCCGCGTGGGCATGAGCTCTAGGAGAATGCGGTCAATTGACTTAACCGCCGTGTCGTGCTGCACGACCATGTGATTTCGGTTTACCAACGTCGTTGGCGCCTGTGTCTCCCCTTTGGCATTACCAAAGGACTTGTATCCCGACAATTTTGGCAGCCCGTGCGTTTTCTGCACCATTATATTATCCGGGTTTTCTTTGTCTTTATGGTGTTGTTGCAGAATGTGTTGTTTTCGATCGTATCCTCTACAATTCCATTGCCAAATATTGTATCTATTTCGTCTGTTCATGGCGGCGTTACAGGTTTTTTAATCCCTCGGCGGGTACCGGGGGCCTAATACACGATTTGATGGCCGTCTTAACCGTCCCCCCTCCGCCCCCTACTTGTTTGCAGTCCCCATATTGCTAATTGCGCTTCGAAAAAAATTTATTTTGTTATAGGGTGGTGGTTTATACGAATTCTTGGTTTACGTAGAAATGTGGACATTTACACATGTTGCGAGAATGTGTGGTGCGTTCAGTAGGCAAAAGTTCCAAACATTTATCACATCAGCGACCTTTCCCTAAAACACAGTATTGGGTATGTTAGTTTCATACATGCATTCTTAATTTGTGTCTGTAGAGCCAACTCGGTTTGCTTAATTATAATAATGCGAGAAAAACACTAGCTGGATTAACATTTATTATAGCAAAATGTAATGCACGCCAAACGGAAGACTGACATGTGAAATAATGTCGCATTACAAATAGAAGCAAGTGCTACAGTTCTTGCTACCAATATTACTAAATGCGATTAGTATTGAAGAGCTTTCGAATACCAAAAAACTTTATTGTAATGACTACGAACTTTGTTACTGCGAAGGGCATCATTAACATTATTAAGTTCTTGTTCATGCTACCTTTTCCGAATTTTATTTTATTACTTAGTATTTATTCTAAATGCTCGTTGTATGCGCCATTTACATGTATAACACGCACACGCATGATTGTGTCTGTGTATGTTCCATGTAAAATGCATTGCACTTGGTTTATCAACTACTCTCATGCAGACGTGTGCGTAAAGTGGTCAGGCTCTCTCAAGTTTTTTTTTTTTGTAGACTTTTTGCCTAGACTCTCCCAACTACGTAGCAAAAAAAAAAAGAAATCAACTCAGCGTCCATACCATGTGCTGCTACCAGAGCGGCAACCACCATGCGCCTGTCGACGTAGCGCAATTACGGAAAGTTGATTATGCAAATTCTCATAGGGACTGTAGTTTACGGTTTCTAGTTTGCTCTCTTCTGGACTAGCGGATAGTAAAAAGCTGATGTGCTTGTTATCCTATGAAATACTTTCGTAGTTATCCGTTTTCACATGCGCTTATTATACGACAGCATCTTTACTAGCGAATGAACCAGCAGGGACAAAGAAGGAAGACGTAACATGAGCGGTAACTCACGAACGAAAGAAATAAACTTTCAGTCGTGAGTCAGTGCTCGCGGTACGTGTTTCTTCATGGTCACTGTTGGTTTGTTTGCTCTGTAAGTAAACATGGAGTTGTACTGATCCCCCCGGCTAGGTACCGCACCATTTGTTATACGACAGACATTTCGTCACTATAGCGAGGGAACCTACAAAGCTGATGTTCCGAAACACTGGTAGAGGCTTCTCAGTATAGCGCGTTCCCGTACTTTCTCAGACATATACGCCAAAAACGTTCTCTTCGCCAGCGCTACCATCTCACCTTGTCGTCTGTACTGAAGCTGCTGCGCTTCATAATGTGGTACTGCTTCTTGCTTCCACCGCTGCTCGCTCCGCTTGGTATAGTTTTACTGTCGGCCTTGGCGTCCCCTTTGTGAAGAGTGGCATTACCCATAGCGGTGGGCCCCGCGGAGCTCTTTCCCGAGCCCTGGTGTCCCAACCGGAAGGCAGGCGTGGCAGACGGACTGTGCTCCTTCAGCGACGAGGCTGCGGTCTGCTTCTTGCCGAACGCCTTCTTGAGTGTCTTCCGCCGAAAGGGAGATGCCGCGTCTTTCTGCTGGCGTCGCGTGGAGCGCTTTTCGTCTCGCCTCGCCACCTGGACGTGCAGCCGGCGCTTGAATGGTGGGACGCGCCTGCGGATGCCGTACACTGGTCCCGACGGGTCCATCTCAGCTGGCGGCCGGGAGAGGATCAGGATTCAGCGGAAAGAGAAGAAACAGTTCCGGGCAAAATATTATTTTTGTTTAAACTGCCCTTTATTTCATGGCGTGTCGCATTTAACCGGTTCATTAGGTTTCAAGTTCCTACCAGAAATGGGCGACAGAACGGCGTCTGTCAGGCTAAAACTTCTGCACAGCACCGGGAATTACTCGAGGGTTTATGGATATGCTTGTGCTGAGCGCAAAATCCTCCTCTTTATTGATCTTAGCATTTTTCATGACTCTCTCTCTTCCGCTCTCTCCCTGCCAATCAAAAGATTTGGGTAGTGGCGCTGATACGGGAATCTTAGACACTAATAGGCTGTCGTGTACGATGACACATTTGGAACGACATGTACGAGGATCTGTATTCTTGGTACTATAGCGTGAATATTATTGTGTATCCCAAATACACGATGCATCTCCCGCAAGGTCAACGAAGAGGCAAGCATCGAAGCCGTGTAAAAAGCGGAACACAAAGCTTATTCCTAAAAATTAACTCATACCTTTAATAACATAACGTGCCCTGGTCTGCAAACAATGCTGAAACATTTTTATACTAAGCAATTGCGCACCTTATAACTTACAAGAAATACAGTGGTAGTGTCAGTCGACTTCAATTTTCTTTAGGTAAAATGAAGGATGTTCTGCGGCGGGCACCTACTTTGACGACAACCGCGACCAATTAAAAGAAATTATGATGATCATAATTTTACTAACCAGTATATGATCGATCAGCTTAAGTTCGAGAACACAATATCGCATCTGATTATGCGCATAACAATTATTCATTGCCAGGCCAGGTTCAGTGGTGACGAGGCAACGTGTTATCGCGTGGGTGCTCCACAATAAATGTGAAAACAAGACGCCGCATTGCTCCTAAAGTTGCCAGAGTTACGCAAGGTCCGCTCTTGGAGGCCGAAACTTCCAGACCGAAAATGAACTGCGAATGCAGGCGAACAGCGAAAACGTGTTTGCGAGTGCATTTTTGGAAAATTTCAATGACAAACTCAATATGACTAACCACAGTCGTTGTTCCAGCTTAAGTGGCGCAGATTTTCCTTGTAACAAGAAAGCAAGATGTGCTTTGTTAAGGATCATTATGAGCTCGGTTAAAGCTGTGCCTGAAAGTTTAAGCTTCATCTAAGTTTCGCAAAGCTTTAACAGTGGTAGGAACTTTCTATGCAATCTACTCGCGCCTACAAAAGGAATTTCCCGCACTAATTTTATGCCTCCGGAGAGCGTGAGAACTTCTCGGCGCGTAATCTGAGGCGCGTGATGTGAGACTTGCAAACACACTCGTAAACAGGCTTTTAAAACGCCTCTGTTTGCTATCTAAAAAAATACAAAATTAGACGCCGAACCGACAGCTGCTCAACCCACAGAGAAGTTCCAACTGCCAATTAGGAAGGCAGCAACGAAACTTTAGAAATTGAGCAGATTGCCTGCGTAAGATCAACGGAGGTATTATGAGCATCGGAAAGCGCTGCTACTATTGATAAAGTACTTTAAGTTGGAACGTCGAAACAAACTCTTACGCTTGAATGGAGAAACTTGAAGAGGAACAAGATGCGTTTTTTTTTTCACAAAAGTTGCAAGTCAGCCATACCCTTAACCTGCAGGTACCTTGTGCAATAAAGTTAACATGAGATATGCACAAATGCAACGGACGATGGGGACCCACAGGATACGTTTTCGTTAGTCAGAACCATATTATGGCAGCAGATATTGAAGGCAAAGAAAGGATAGGTGAAACTATTTGTTTTTCTATTTCAAATTTAAAAAATTACAACTTATTGGAAAATGAAAGGGGGTGAAAAAAAGTACTTCCCGCTGGTGAGATACGAACCCACAGCATCCGCATTGCGCGTGCATTGCAGTGCGAAACTGCGGCGGCTGCTGCCACGCCCACATTCTTGAAAATTTCTGCATGTGAACGAACCTTCCGCCATGCCTCTAAGTGGCGCTGGGTAACAGTCCCCGCGTTAGATTTTGTACATAGGCATAAATAACAAAGAATGTGAGTAGGAACAGCATCCGCATTGCGCGTGCATTGCAGTGCGAAACTGCGGCGGCTGTTGCCACGCCCACATTCTTGAAAATTTCTGCATGTGAACGAACCTTCCGCCATGCCTCTAAGTGGCGCTGGGTAACAGTCCCCGCGTTAGATTTTGTACATGGGCATAAATAACAAAGAATGTGAGTAGGAACAGCCGCCGCAGTAGCACAATTGACGCGTAATGCGGAGGCTGTGGGTTCGGCTGCCACTGGCGGCAAGTTGATTTATCGCACACTTTCGGACAACTTGTAACTTCTACATTTCCAGTTGCAATTACAAAAAAATTTCCCGTGTGCTTCCGTTGTTTTCATTATATGTTCGCTTAAATGTATGGAACTATTTTCAAGTACAAATAAGACGTATTGTGTCAGATACCATTAAACCTATAGGATCGCCAGCCTGTATTTCAAATAGCTATGGTTTCTGTAGCTTATACATCCATACATGTACAATTACAAAGGGTCTTCGTCTAGACCTGCTCATTACAGAGATTACTGTGTAAAAAAACACATTACTGTGTAAAAAAAGCTTCACACCCACCTACAATAACAGAAAGAACGAGCTACGCCCTATGAAGAATTCGGGAACAAAAGAATTGCAAAGGCAATAATATAACAAATAATACACTTGTGACGGTCTTAAACGCAGCAGTTGGCCATCTAAGACACTAGATTATATCACTGGGATATATTCTGATATTCTAAAATGAGCTATGTGTCTTGCGATACAAAATGCACTGGTGAACATGTGTAACTACTGTCATTTCCTCAGAATATTTTTATATTCAGGAAACAAACATCCAAGAAAACAAAAAATAACATGCCAGCAGAAAAACACACCTAGCATTTGGACCAACCGAACTACTCCTTCAAAAAAGGATTATTGTGTGCTGAAACCTGGTAAATATTTTTGTAAAAGCGCGTAGACTAAGCAAACAAAAACTGCTCGCGGAGTGGACCAGCAAATACGCCGTCCCCGAATTGTGTTGTTTCTACCACTAAGCCCGATAAAAAACATGTTAAATCTAGAAGGTAATGCTTTAAAATAACAACACTGGGTATCTCTATGCCAGACGCGAAAGAAAACAATGTCGCGCGAGTAAATGCGCAATAATGTTGCGTCGATAAAGGTTTTGTTTTTAGCCGTGTTTTTAAAAGCTAAGCTTTTCTTTACGAACATCGCCGGGTTTTCATGACCGAGGGAGCTGCGTGGGTGTTGTCACCGAATAGGCGACCCAGCGAAAGCAGAAAAGGCACGCGTCACCGCCACTGGGTTCCTTGCATCACCACCAGAAGGCCCTCGCCTCAGCGCATCCGCGGCAGCGGCGGCGCCGGCTGTGCGGGGGAAAAAATATGACCGTGAAGCTCGCCTTTGCGCAACCGCGATTGCACCGTAATGAGGAAGTAAACGCTTCTTGCGGGTATCAGAACGACACTAGGCACCTATGCGCTTGCTGCCTTTGCAACCATGATGCGTTCAAGGCGTCCGTTGTACTCGCTAGCAGTCATCAACTCTGCCTCACAAAAAGATAATATGTGCGCGCCCACGCTTGCGTCTGTGGGTATGTGTCTGCGTGTGAGCGCGTGCGTGCGTGCGCGCGCTCGTGTTTCGAATGTTTATGCACTCAAACAAAGCTTTGCTGTATATACATTCCAACTCGTTCGATCTGTGGCATTCTTTTTTTATGACAAAGGTCCACATCGGGTAAACTACCACCATAACCGTTAAAGGACGGTAAAAAACAACAACAAAGAAACAATCAGTGCCCTTCCACTCTGTGAAGAAGGATGACCAACGAAGCTGTGTATGTGGGCCCCTTAATGGCAAGCTGCACCTCCCCCCGCGGATCGGCCCACGTATGGGGAGTTTTTTGCTGACGACATGAAAATTTCCTTGGACGGCAGAGGTATACAACTTCGCTGTAAAATAATGTCGCACTTTAGCCCCTAAGGCGACTCACCGATTGCGATAGCAAAGTAATAGAAAGCTATACAAAGTAAGGAACGTAGTTTTATCGGCCTTATACATTTGAAAACATTCTCTGACTAACAAGCACGGTGTCAGCGCGTGCAGTAAAGATGAACACACTCGATGAGCGCGGACACTCGTCTAAATGCTGGCGTAACGAAACGCGGAAGCATCAGCAAGCGAAATGAATTTCGCGCTGTCTATCTCTTCAACGCAGACCGAACGGCGGGAACGCCACACGCGCGAAGGTATGAACCGTCGAAGCGCCTAGACTCCGGCCTCAACGCTGATCGCGTTCGAGATATGGCGCGAGCGACCGCAGGATCAGCACAACAACGCCCCCATTCCCTGCCCTCCCATGGGAACCTAGCGCGCGACGGGAGACGCTTCCTGCCCCACTTTCCTCCATGGCGCGCGCGAGATCGGGTCGCCATCGTCGGCTCCACTCACAAGCTTCCACTCGCTCATACAGCATAGGACGCGCGGCGGCGGTGTTATCGCTTTTGGAATTTACACGGAAGATCACGCCGCCGATGCCAACGGTAATAATGTGGCTTGAGTCTGCGTGTACGGGGTGTTTCTTTTTCTTTAGTTGGAACAAATTTTTAAAGATTGCCTGTGTCAGTTAACACGATTCTAACCCTTGATCTAAACTACTCAATGAGGTAGCCATTACTTCTACGAGAAATCAAAATGGTCAATTGAATAATTAAGGTAATCGCGCTAATTACCGTTTAATTATTACGTTACGGCCAATATTTCAGTTTACGAATTATAGCCACTGAGTTAGCACGGCGTATCCTCTTGGAACGAATTCTTCGGGCTGTACCAGTTCGTTGATATTAATTTGCAGTGTCCGTCGAAATGCATTGGTGTGCGAGTTACTTTTGTGCTCCAATGCATAAAGTAGCGCTTTCTAAAAAAAAAAGTAACTGCAACGCCAATGTATTTCGTCGGACACATTGAAAATGATTATTTCGCAACTGCTGCTACCGCGAAGAACACATACCCTGAAGCCTGCTCCAGATTTGACTAAGTGTTGTAGGTATTACAGTGTTTTGTGTGTTTTCTATTCGCGCCCTGACAGACAGTGGATAAAGGCAATGTCGGTTCTCGACGTCTTTCTCATTGTGTGCTGAGCCCCTGGGCCCACGAACCTATATCTCAAGTGCATAGAAGAAGGATTCACTGCATATTTTTGAGTGCATGTTCACCACTTGACTTTTTAAGAGGCTTCTATAGTTGGTTGTCTTCCAGAAAAAGCAGGGAGCAACGTACCAGCCGAAACAATTTTTAGCGCTTCGTGGAAGATGAGTGACTGATTGAAAGTTTTCAATTAAAAACGAAATAAGAAGAAACAGAAGAAAGTACGTAACGTCAGGGCCTAAGCTAAATGAATGTATAAAGATGCATTGCTCTTTATAAAGGTTCAGAGGTTCGCGTAGATGGGCTTGCTGTTGTATGTGCAACATTCCTTGCAGGCCTCGTCGTCGGCAGGATGGAGAGACAGTCGCTGGAGAGCCTGCTGCCACAGGGCGGCCAACAATGGGTGCTCCCACAGGAATGCTTTAAGTGTGGTGTGGTAAAATAGCGCTGGAAGAGCTCGTCGTACATCTTTTTTCTGAGTGCACCCTTGACCAGCCCAGTTCGTCTAGAGCGTACGTGCGTGAACGCATGCAGCGACAGGTGACCACTCTGAATCAAAGCCGCGTCTTTCCGCCTTTTGAGCGCATTAATCATCTTTTGTCGGGTCGGCTTCCCAGATGAGGCCGGAGTGCCCGTTGCCTAATAGTTCGCAAGGACTACATGGAAATACTACAAGGAAAATACATGGACGAGCGAGCAACACCTAACGCGTGCCCTTTTGTACTCTTTTCGCGCACCTGCACAATTCTGAATGTCTTACAGAGTGATTTTAATTAGCCTCTCATAAAAACACATAAATTCACGCTCGTGAGAAAGGAGAAGGGACTTCAATAAAATTTTTGCAGTTAGGGCACGGCGCAAGACTGTATTCTATAGAGCGTTGTGCACACCTGTCATCGACGTGTTGCTCATAAGCCGTAGTATAAAACACAAAGCGGATGTGCTGTTCCAAAGTGGCTGATGGACATAGCCGAATACCGAGAAGCCAGTTTTGAGGAGTGATCATCATCATCATCATCATCAGCCTGTCTACGCCCACTGCAGGGCAAAGGCCTCTCCCCTACTTCCCCAACTATCCCGGTCATGTGTTAGTTGTGGCCATGTTGTCCCTACAAACTTCTTAATCTCATCCACCTACCTAACTTTCTGCCGCCTCCTGCTATGCTACCCTTTTCTTGGAATCCAGTCCGTAACCCTTAATGATCATCTGTTATCTTCCCTCCTCATTACATGCCCTGCCCATGCCGATTTCTTTTTCTGGGTTTGAACTAAGATGTCATTAACTCGCGTGTGTTCGCTAACCCAATCTGCTCTCTTCTTATCTCCTTAACGTTATACCCACCATTCTTCTTTCCATAGCTCGTTGCGTCGTCCTCAATTTAAGTAGAACCCTTTTTGTAAGCCTCCAGGTTTCTGCCCCGTAGATGAGTACTGGTAAGACACAGCTGTTATACACTTTTCTCTTGAGGGATAATGACAACCTGCTGTTAATGATCTGAGAATGCCAGGCAGACGCACCCCAGCCAATTCTTATTCTTCTGATTATTTCAGTCTGATAATCCAGATCCGCGATCACTACCTACCCGAAGTAGATGTATTCCCTTACCACTTCCAGTGCCTCGCTACCTATCGGAAACTGATGTCCTCCTCTGAAACTGGTAACCATTATTTTAGTTTTCTGCAGATTAATTATTAGACCCACCTTTCTGTTTTGTCTGTCCAGGTCAGTGAGCATTCATTGCAATTGGTCTGCCGAGTTAGTAAGCAAGGCAATATCATCAGCGAATCGCAAGTTACTAAAGCATTCTCCAGTAACTCTTGTTCCCAATTCTTCCCAATCCAGGTCTCTGAACGCCTCCTGTAAACACGCTGTAAATAGCATTGGAGAGATCGTATCTCCCTGCCTGACGCCCTTCTTTATTGGGATTTCGTTGCTTTCCTTATGGAGGACTACGGTGACTGTGGAGCCACTATAGATATCTTTCAATATTTTTTGATGCGGCTCGGCTACACCCTGATACCGTAGTGCCTGCATGACTGCTGAGGTTTCGACTGAATCAAACCCTTTCTCGTAATCAGTAAAAGCTATATGTAACGGTTGGTTATATTCCGCCCATTTCTCTATCACCTGATTGACAGTGTGAGTATGGTCTATTGTTGAGTAGCCTTTACGAAATCCTGCCTGGTCCTTTGGTTGAAGTCTAAGGTGTTCCTGATTCTGTTTGCGATTATTTTAGTAAATACTTTGTAGGCAACGGACAGTGAGCTGATCGGTCTACAACTTTTCATATCTTTGGCGTCCCCTTTCTTATGGATTAGGATTATGTTGGCGTTCTTCCAGGATTCCGGTACGCTCGAAGTCATGAGGCATTGCGTATACAGGGTAGTCAGTTTTTGTAGAACAATCTGCCCATCAACCTTCAACAAATCTGCTGTTACCTGATCCTCCCCAGCTGCCTTCCCCCTTTGCATAGCTCCCAAGGCTTTCTGTACTTCTCCCGGCGTTACTTGTGGGATTTCAAATTCCTCTAAACTATTCCCTCTTCCATTATCATCGTGGGTGCCACTGGTTTCTGCTTTTAGGCTTCCTCCGTTCCTGAGAGCATGTTCAATTCTATCCATATTATAACTTCCTTATGTAAGCTGTCTTACGCTTTTTGATTAACTTGGAAAGTTCTTCGAGTTCTGTTCTAACTGTAGGGTCAGAGGCTTTCGTGCATTGGCGTTTCTCAATGAGGTCTTTCTTCTCGTGTGACAGCTTACCGGTATCCTGTCTAACAAATATTGCACACTCCTTAATGACACAGCGAACAATAGGAGAATAAAAATAACGGAAATAAATAAAGAGAAGAAATAAAAGAAGAGTGATACAGCGTAACACATCTGACCTGAGGTGAAAAACCATCGTTGTACCGCCGCACTATCAGTATAGTGTTTTATTATACAGCTACTGTCTTACCGTATACCGATACCAGCTGCCACGGCTGCACATGTGTGGTCTTTACCGGCAGTGGCTAAGTTTACAGGATGGTTCTCAACGGCTACCGTGGCTGTGTAACATCATCTTAGTGCCAAGGCTGCTCACTTCTATCCTCATTCCTTCTGTTTACTTGCTCTCCTTCGCAGTGAGCGAAAAATAAATGGTAAAATCAGTCACTGTTTAGTTTCTTCTTAAACTAAGGACAACGTACAAGCAGCGCTGCCTTGTGGTTACAGTTGAGAAAAGTTTTCGGCCAGAGGGCCAGATGGCCAACCATGCTGTGGCGCTGTTTGGGTTCAGACCAACAAAAGAAATAATAAATATTTCGTTAAAATTCGTAAACGTAGGTAACTACACTCGGTTATTAATTGCGGCATTATTGCGATTATTCTGCGTACTTCTCTGAAGTATTTTTATGTGAATTACTTGCATTTACATTCTGGCATGACGTCCAAAGAAAAAGCGATATATCTATGTTACGATTAAAATTTTGTCTTTATCGCCAAGTCTCCCTGGGATATCATTTCAAAATATTGAACATTAGTGGTAGCCCACAAGCATATTCTTATTTCCAGCTAGCACGCAGTATGTTTTGTGCGCGTTCACAGTCATTCACTACACCAAGCAGATCTCTACATGATGTTGAGGTGGTCTTGGAAACGTCACCGGTCTTTTAAAAAGGCCAGTTGCTTTGCTGGTGATGGTTACAGCAACTCGGGTATATTAAGGAAGTTGTGTTGACTTTCGTGCATATTGTTTCAGTCGTGTTCAAGTACAGGTCAGTTGCTGTAGCACTGTCATGAATAAATCGCACAACAGAAAGCACACAGAGCGCTCGTGTTGCTTCGTATAGCTCAATGTACTGTGTATACCGTTACTTTCTCATTGCCAAGGTTTACGTTAAGAGATATACAAGAAACGACGATCACTATATATTGGAGCTTAAGCTTATTTTAAGGAACAGTATTGCACAACTGCGCGTTTCAAAGCCACCCATCTTTGAAGTCAAGGTGTGCGTAGTTGACTTCAGATGGATTTGGCTTGTCTGGGATCGGGGTATTTTGTAGCCATTCAAGAAACAAAAGGTTTGTTAGGCGATTTCTAGATATCTTATGAATAAGAAAACGGTGTTTAATGAAACTTTATCATGCGTAGAGCACGCCGAAATAGACAGTATCTAAGCCTGTAATGCAAAACAAGTGCAATTAGTGTGAAATAGGGTACGAAGTTAGTCGCTGTGTTGCTTTCACTGTCTTCCGTGCCGCCGCCAAGTACC
The DNA here is from genome assembly GCF_050947875.1 of Dermacentor variabilis. NCBI lineage: Eukaryota > Metazoa > Arthropoda > Arachnida > Ixodida > Ixodidae > Dermacentor > Dermacentor variabilis. Next base: position 224,118,030 of record NC_134569.1, on the reverse strand, counting down.
ATCTAAATTAAGCGAAGCGCGCTCCACCAGATGGCGCAAAATGTTCGAGTAAAGCAAAATTAAAAGGGGAAAGGGAACGTTGGTCATCAGAAATACGTGAGAAAAAGAAGGCTGCACCTAGATATTTTGGAACCACATAAAACTATTAGGCAGGAAGTCAGCAACAATACAACAACATATCCTAGACGAAGATGAAAACAGACTTGAAGAAGAAGCGGCAATAAATTACATCCGAAAAATAACAGCCCAATCTTTCCAAGCTTATGACGAGCTTGTATTTGAAGAAAAAAAAAGAGCATGAAAGAGACCCAAGTGGAAAAGCAGCTGGTGCTGACAAATTTCAACTGGAAAAAAGCGGGAGAAAATTCCTAAGCGCACAGCCACGGGGCTAGACGAGGTTCCCGTTAGGCTGATTAATGAACTAGGACCACAAAGTAAGAAAGCTCTGGTGAAAGCAGTGGATAAAAGACAGATGAATACCAGAAAGTTAGCGACAAGGTAAAATGAATTTAATTTATAATGGAAAGGGGGAGAAAGACAGAATTCATCGGTAATATACAGGGTAACAATGCAGGCAATCAAATTAAAGCTTCAAGCATGGGCAGAGAATAAAGGCATTTTGGGAGAACTTCAGAATGGCTTCAGAATAGGTAGGCGTTTAGATGATAACTTATTTGTTCTTACTCAGTGTATTGAAATATCAAAAGTAGAAAGCAGGCCGTTATATGTGGCCTTTTTGGACATTACAGGGGCCTATGCCAACGTAGAGCGCAATATTTGGTGGGGTATTCTGGAAGGGGAAGGCTTAGGTGACGATTATCTACAGCTTTTGAGAGAGATTTACCTAGAAAATACCATTTGCGTTGAATGGGAAGGGATGAGGAGCGAGGAGAAAGTTCATATAAACCAGGGATTGAGGCAGAAGTGCCCTTTATCCCCTCTGCTGTTTATGATGTACATGGTGAGGATGGAGATGGCGCTAGAAGGAAGTAATATTGAGTTTAATCTTTCATACATACAGGCGGGTACAATAATAGAGCAGCAGCTCCCAGGTTTATTTTATGCGGACGACATTGCGTTGCTAGCTAACAAGCAAAGTGATTTGCAACGTCTGGCTGGTATCTGTGGGTAGGAAGGCAACAATTTACGTTTGAAATTTAGGGTTAGAAAATCAGGTGTTATGGTATTCAGTGAAAACAGTGAACAGACAGTGAAGATACAGGACCAGGAAATACCTCGGGTAACAGAATATAAATGTCTTGGTATATGGATAAACGAAGGCAATAGATATATTGAAACACAGGAAAAAACAATAATGGCGAAGGGGAAGAGAAATGCAGCCATAATGCAGTTCAGAGCGCTATGGGGACACAATAGGTACGAGGTCCTCCGAGGTATGTGGAAAAGCGTAATAGTTCCAGGACTTACTTTTGGGAATGCGGTTGTTTGCTATAAATCAGGGGTACAATCAGGACTCGACGGGAACCAAAGGTCAGTGGGTCGCCTCGCACTGGGCGCTCACGGGAAGACTACAAATGGAGCTGTGCAGGGTGATATGGGCTGGACTAGTTTTGAAGTGAGGGAAGGTTGCAGTAAAATTGACTATGAAGAACGGCTGAGGAATGTGGAAGAAAGTAAATGGGCGGGGAGAGTGTTCAGGTATCAGTACAGGAAAAACATTCATTCGCCGTACAGCAAAAGAACTAGGAAGCTTACCAGCAAGTATGCGGCCTGTAGGGTGGGCAACACAGCAACAAAGAAGGTCAAGCGGAAAGTCATAGAGGCTGAAATAATCTCATGGGTGGCGGCAATGGAAAAGAAACCTGCCATGAGTAACTACTTAAGAGGAAAAGACGAAATTAGGAAAGAAGCAATTTATGATAACTCAAAGGGAAGCTCATTACTTATCGAAGCGATATCGGGACGCCTTAGAAGACGCACCTATAAAGCGAGATATAAGACGGAAGAAGAAGCATGTGCTTGCTGCGGTAAAGCTAGGGAGACTATGGAGCATGTTTTATTAGAATGTGAAGACGTCTACCCAGCGGTCGATCTAGGCACCACTGACCTCCTTGAAGCACTTGGGTTCAGCGAGAGCAGTGGAAAAGTAAACATGTCCGCATTAGGCATTAGTAAGAGGCGATTGGAGGATTGGTGTAAGAAAAGTAGGGAAAGGACAAAAAAAGGAGACGTACAAAAGCCCAGTTCGAAATAGGGGATCAGAAAATCTGGGTGGGGTAGTTCATAGTGTTTTTTTTTCTTTTTTATTGTTTCACCTAGGTAGGACATTAGGCAGTGTAACAGCGAGAGCTTGGTGGCGGAACCCACCGCCCCGTTGCAAAGGGGTCGCTCTTAATATCCATCCATCCAAGCCGAGCAATCGTTATAATTTTTTTTTCATTTCAGTGCCTAAGGTTTTTTGCGTAGATATAAGTACTAATCGCATTTTTTCCACAAGTATGGTGACGCTGCAGTAAGCTTTGTTAGTACAAGCGCCAAGTGTGCGTTGTTCTGAGTGTGAGCGCTCTTACGCGTTGGAAGAAACGCGGTTTGGATCAGTACGCGAAGCGACCGGTGAAGTTTTGATCTGTAGGACGCGGGTGCAGGGTCGCGACTAGACCGTCTAGAGCAGGAGAAGGATTAGCTAGTTAAGCGGGTTGGAAAGCTAGAAAAGGAACTTAAGAGCGTAGAGATGCAGAGGAAGGAAGTAGAAGAAAAGCTAGCCAACGTAGAAATGAAGCTGAGGGCCACCATTCCGCAAAGCAATGAACACTTCAAAGCGGGTATCGCAAATGGCGCTGGCTCCGAAGCGAGAACAGCTAAGCAAGCCGAAACCACCACGCCGAAAAGCAGCGGGCGGAAGCCGAGATTGGTGGCCACGAAGCGGCTACCACTGACGTGCTGGCCGCAGATGAAAACAACAAGTAAAGTTCAAGGACAAGACAGGAGGGGAGAGCATCGGGGCCTCGAGTGCAGCTTTCAGCGGCGAGGACGAGGAAATGCGTCGAGTTGTCATTGTTGAGGATTCCAACATGCATAAATTTCAACCGGCGATAACAGAAAGGGTAGGTGCAATGAAACCAGCCCAGGTCGGTGCACTACCGAGAATGCCAATTAGGGAGGTGATAGCGAAGGCCAAGGAACGCATGCGGGACACAATGGAGGAGAGGCGTCTAGTGTTGATAATGGGCAGAGTGATTGATGTATTGCAAGGACGTGAAGCAGGCATCGTAAAGCAAATAGCCACATGCAGAATATTTGAAATGAAACACTAAGCGCAGTGTGTACATTACCAGAGGTCGAACGGCAGGGGCAATTTTTCGAAATCGCAGTGCTTGCATTAAACAGGGAAATTTTGGAGGCTAGCTAAAGCAATGAATTTTACGGTCATTGACATCAACCAGGAAGTGCACCCAGCAGGCTGTGAAGAAAGCTTTTATGCGTGACGGGATACATTTTAGCGAAAGCGTAGCAGCGCCGGTTGGACGTCGATTTGCGGCGTGGAATGTAGCTTTTTTATGTGGGCCCCAGGCAATCTGGAAGGAAGATGAAGTATTGAGTGTAGCGACACACCAGTAAAACGGCAGAATTAGACCACAAATAGTTAGGAAAAGGCGCGCAAAGGATAAGAATAGAGAAAGAAAAAGTTCTTACTGCAGGGTTGTCGCAAGCAGGAAAAATGGATGAAAATTCAAACGCAGCTGAATGACGAAGCGATTAGCGTGTAAGCCTTGACCAAAACAGATCTACGAGATCTGGTGTAGCCACCTGTATTGACAATTTTGTATGAGAAGAGTGCAACAGAATGACTGGGTGAAAGGAATAAAGGCGGACTCGTAGGCGTGCTAATTAGGCGATGTCTGAACTGGCAAAGAGTAAAAGAGACATCTAAGGAGCATTTATGATTTAGCGGCACATCACGAGGCAGAAATACATGGCTTGGAGTAGCTCACCCATGTGCACGTAGTGATATCAGAGATAAAAATAAGGAATTGATTGCTTGAATTAGAAGCGATATTAGCGGGTTCAAGAAAACGGGTCAGGTGATATTAGTGGGAGATATAAACGCACACACGAATAATTTAGATGGATAAACGATTACAACGGTTCTAGAGTGCTGGCTCTGTGTGATGAACAAGAAAGGACTTTATCCCCGGAGCGTCTGAACGAGTGACTACCGTTCGTTATATAGTGACAAAGGGAGTAGCGCCGCTTCTTGACATATAGTAAGTTTTTCCCACGTTATCTACGAATAACCACCCCAACTCACGGACAAACTTACGCCCAATCTGTCACCAACGTACGAAGATTGAGTGAACGGGCGCACACTTGAATCAATGCACCGAAGCTTGGGCGACGGCGACTGCACCGACAGCACACTGATGTTCGAAGCTGAACGTTTCGAGATGGTTCACACTGTAAGTGAATGCTACCGATAATACTTATTTGTGACAAGTTATCGTAACACACAGAACATACGTTACAAGCCTTGCGCCAGTAAGAACTATTCTATCGCGACTGAGCACACCCGCGAGCCATGGGGCAGAAAATAAACTATTAGAGAGTGACCACCCGGGCAACTTGACTGTGTCAGAAACGTGGCAAGCAATTGCTAAAAATATTTACTAAATAAAGAACGAAGAGCTAAACACAATACTACTCATTCAATTCATAACCGAGAAGTCAGAATAGCTTGGAATGCAATTTTAGCCCCGCTTTCATTGCAAGCACGTATATGCTGTTACTGTCGTTTGCACAAAGCGTAATGTGCTCTGGAAGCGCTTACATGTTATTTGAAGCTGTAGCCAAAGCGACGTGTGTCGTCCACTCTGTCACCGTCTGCAATAGCCGCTGTAACAGAAGTTTGCAGAACCGTGCCGGTGTCATGTACATGCATTATAAACACAGGGGCAACGGAGGCAGCTGAGGTCAGCAATGGATGCGTCACCTTACGATCAAACGTGGCTGCGGCCCCGCGATCGCCGTAAGAACGGTCAATAAGCGATTACGCGTGATTGTTCACCGAATCCCACACGAATTCTCTCTACACGCGTTTATGTCGGGCGACAGACGTCCCAGCAGCGCTGCCTTGACAAATGACAAGCAGCCCCGAGCAAAGCCGCGCGGCGGTCTGCGATTGTGATTTCAAGTGACTGGGAATTTATGGTACTGTTTTGTGTCAAATGCTATCAACGAGGTATGCACACGCGCATACAATGTAAATATTTGCCTGTGAGGCTGTTCTCAAGTGGTTATATTTTTAATAACTTCATCAAGCGATTATTCGGGTTGGTGGATCTGTCATACTGGAAACCTCAATAGCGCTGAAATGACGACACCCCCAAGCGGTACTATGTCACATGGCACACAGTCAAACGAGGTAAGCACTGCGACAAAATTGAACATCTAAGAAACTTTGCTCACAGGCACTGTCGTTTAATATAGGCCAAGGATACTGGTACGAAGCAGCAGCGATAAAGAAGATCAAGAACGCATCCATCTTAAGCAAAGGTGTATTTCACGTAAAGATCAGCAACCTTGCCACGCCACCTGGGCGTGCCAGCTCATGAGTACCAACACTAGGATCGCACACCCCACCACACAGCAGTGGGAGGCCTAGCTGTCGAACCTCAACTCCCGGAACCAGCTCGATCTGGTCTTGAGACCGTGCTGGGCGGCCACGGCTCGTGGGGTCCTGGACTGAGAACTCCACCCACGAATAGGGCTCGTCGAAGGGCCCTGTGGTTTCCCTTTATTTTAATATATGTGTTCGCTCTCTCTTGCCTGTCAACGATAACTTCAGTGGTTTTGTTGAATGATTATTATTCTTACACTTGTGAGTACTTCTCATAAAAATACCTCTTTATACTAATACACATACTTCATCCACAAAATAAGGTACACAATTTCATATACGTGTGGTGTGTATGTTTCAAGATTTCTTGCTTATGAGCTATTTTAATGCGATGACTACTTTTGAGTGACACCCACTTGGCGGTATGTTTGCTTGCCCGTGTGTATCCTCTCTCCACTTCCCAGTGACCCGAGTTGTCTACTAGCTTGGGCCAGAATGTATGTGCTGCCTGCTGTCTTGCAGAGCAGACAACATGCGCCCCTGAGTATGTGCTTGATTAGACAACTAGCCGCTCGCTGCTGTCGGGCCTTCTAGGCAGCTTCGGTGGTTCGGTAAGTGCCACTGGCTATTTCACAGAAAGGTTAACTTCGGCAATGCGTATGTGATATTCGTACGTCACGTGCCCATTCATGGCCATTCCACCGGAGCGGATGTGTTAAGATTGCACAGAATACGCAAGGGGCAAGTAGCCTTAAATATAAGAAGGCAACAGTGCCAAGTCAGCGTTGAGTGAAGCATCCTGATGAACAGCAATGGCTAAACGTCACAGATTCGCCGCTAGATGGCGAAGCGTGTCCAGAGAGAAGCCCGAAAGAGGAACCTGGCTGCAGCACACGCCATATACACGACGCCACTCCACTTGCCTCGTTCCGTGAGTCATATTTCCTCCGGCATGCCTGGCCTAAGTATGCTGCTTACTTCTCAGTAGTTTAAAGAATGTGTATTGAAGCAGACACGCCCCTGTGTATGTGCCGACTGAAGAGGAAGACGAAGGACCGTGCCGTGATAGCGAGCGAGCCCCGTGCTACGGAGAGCCCTTGCAGTGCCTTCCTATACGTCTAGCGTTCCACAACGTTGTGAACGACAATAAACCTCGTCGCATTTAGAGGCAGTTACTGAGATCCTTCGCCTCGTCCTGGAGCTCCGTACTCGAACTCTGCCAACAAGATCACCTTGTACTATGCCTGATCCCGCCACCTCGTTCCCTGGACCACCTGATGCCACTGTCATCTGCGCCGGCGTCTCTCATCACCGCGACGCACCCATTTTCAATGGGACCGCCGAATACGACCTGGAAGACTGGCTGTCATCGTGCGAACGCGTAAGTGCCCATAACAAATGGGACGATCAGTCCAAGCTTACCCACGTGCCTTCCAACCTCGCCTACATAGCCAAACTTTGATTCTTCAACCATGAATCTGAATTTAAAAGCTGATGAGCGTTTAAGACTCTCTTTGCCGAAGTGTTTGACCGCCCAGCTGTGTGTAAGCTACGCGCTGAACAGCGTCTACGCCAGCGCACACAGAAGCCTGGAGAGGCATTCCCCAGCTACATCGAGGATGTTCTCGATTTATGCAAGCGGGTAAATCCCAGCATATGAGAGGATGACAAGATCAAGCATATCCTCAAGGGGATCGAGCCCGGCGCATTCCAGATGTTGCTGGCCAAAAGTCCAACTAGCGTATCCGTCCTCACTGACCTCTGCCAGAGCTTCGACGAGCTGCGCCGCCGACGTTACATCGCCCGCCAGAACATTCAGCACGCCGATCCCGTCTCCAGCATCGCGGTTTCCACTGACCTGATCAACTCGACCCTCTCGCGGCATATTGAAGATTTTATTCCTGAAGGCAGGCAGGCAGCTCTCGCTCCTGCCTCCCAACGACGCACCTACGGCACCTTAGCCTCCAACGCTGCAGCAAGCCGTCCGGTCTCAGATATCTGAAGCGCTTGCTGCGGCTCGTACAACCCCCTCCCCCTCCCCCAATTCCTAAGAGTGTGCCCTTGTCCTATTCTTACTCACCCTACGTCGCTGCCGCTCAGTTGCGCAGCCGTGGTTGCACGGTCACCTGCGCCGACAGCTTCCGTTTCATCGTCCATGCGTCCAGCTTCATTTCCAGTTGCCCGACCGTCACCGCAGTTTTTTCGTCGCATAGAGACATGGCGCACTCAAGGCAACCGGCCTATCTGCTTCACCAGCGGCATTGCTGGCCATGTGGCGCGCTTCTATCGCCACCTCGCCCCAACTATTCATACCACCTTTGAAATGCCTAGCTACGCACCATAATTCACCGCCACGCCTTCATTTTCACCGTGACGTCTTGACACTGATCGCCAGTCAGAAACTCGGCGTTCCCCTTCCCCTCGTCGGCGTTTGATTTCGCCACTGTGTTGTGCAGCTCCTACTGAAGAGGGGAACTGACTGGTGTAGTTCCTGAGGCAAGAACTGCAAATACCTCGACGTTCTCAAGGCCTCAATCTTCGCCGAAAAATGTTAATACGGTTTTTGCAGAGGGAGTACCCGCAGTGGTACTAGTCGATACTGGAGCAACCGTTTCCGTCATTCACGAGAACCTTTGTCGCAGACTACGAAAAGTGATGACAGCTCCCTCTGGCCTGGTGCTCGCCACTGCCAGCACACAGCGAATTTAGCCTTCAGGTGTATGCACGGCCCGTGTCGTCATCAACGACCTTCTGTACATAAGACTGTTTCATGCTACCATCCTGCTCTCGTGACCTTATCCTTGGTTGTGATTTCCTGTAACGTCATCGTGCTGTCAATGACTGTTCGCGTGAAGAAGTGTCGCTTTAACCACTATGTGAATCACTGCTGACTGGCTCTCCTCAATTTGCCGACAAACTCACTGTTGATACCGGCACAACCATACCCCTTGAGTCGTCGATGGCTGTTGTCCTCTTGTCTGATGCTGCATCTGACGCCACTGTAGTGTTCACGCAGTCCGATGTGTTTGCTCAGCGCAAGGGCATTGTCTTTCGTTTGCCGTGCTCACTATAACATCTTGGTGAACTGCGATGCTGGTCACCAACTAATACCAGTGCCCGATCAGTCTACTGCGTGGAGAAACCTTAGGATACTTTCACGCGGTCGAATACCTTGACGATCTCGATGTTCCCAGGGACTCCCTCCGTTGCTACGTTGACGTCATCGCTTCGGTATCGGACTCGTCACCTTCAGGGGGTTTTGACAACGCCATCAACGCTGCTCTTTCCCTATCTTATCGCCGCCAACATCTCGCCCTCCTTCACAAGTGTCTCTCTCCTATCGACTGTCATCAGACGTCATTGGGCCTAGTCACCGGTGTTTCTTACACCATAGACGTAGGCTTCCACTCCCCCTTGCGACAGCGCCCGTATAGTGTCTCCGCCGAAAAGCGCCGAATCATCGCGGAGCAAGTGGACGACATGCTCAAACGTAGAGTCATCCATAACTCTCAAAGTCCTTGGTCTTCACCAGTCGAATTGGCAAGAAAAAAAGATGACTCAATTAACTTTCGTATCGAATATAATCGCCTAAACAAGATAACGAGAAAGGACGCTTATCCACTGCCTCGGATCGATGACGCTCTCGACTGCGTACAAGGCGCAGGATATTTCACTTCCTTGGATATGCGCTGTGGCTACTGGCAAGTTCCAATGGCCGAACCTGCCAATCCGCAAATCGCGTTCGTTACACCCGATGGCCTCTTCGAGTTTACCGTCATGCCCTTCGGGTTGTGCAGAGCGCCTGCTACTTTTGAGCGTATGATCTACACCATCCTTCGCGGCCACAAATGGAAGACCTGTTTATTACCTTGACGACATCGTCTTCTTCTCAACCAATTTCCCGATACACCTCGCTCGCCTGCATGACATTCTGACCTCTCTCGCATCTGCCGAATTACAGCTTAACCTCAAAAATTGCCGTTTCGCTGCAAGCAAGCTAACCATCTTGGGTCGAGTTATCTCAAAAGACGGTGTCCTCCCAGACCCAGACAAGCTCCGCGCCGTTGTAGACTTCCCAACGCGCACGTCTATCAAAACGCTCAGATGTTTTTTTGGCTTATGTTATTGTTTTCATCGCTTCGTACGCAATTTCGCATCCATCATGGCGCTCGTGACAGGTTAACTTTCCACCAGTGACGGCACAGCAGCGTGGTGACCTGAATGTGATGCAGCATTTCAGCAGTTGCGCCACTTGTTGACCTCACCACCGATTCTTCGCCACTACGACCCTGCTGCTCCCACGGAAGTTCATACTGACGCCAGCGGAGTTGGCCTTCGTGCGGTATTACCGCAAGGAAAAGCTGGCTATGATGAATACGTCGTCGCTTATGCGAGCCGTACTCTAAAGAAAGGAGAATTAAATTGCTCAGCGAGAGAAATGAGCGCCTAGCGATCATCTGGGCACTACGCGAGTTTCGCACATACCTTTACGGCCGTTCTTTCCCCGTAGTTACTGACCACCATTACTTTTGTTGACAATATTATTATATTGCTCACCCATCATACAAAACATTGCTTATCGCATTAACGTTACCAGTCACCTCCAAACAAACAATGGATGCTCTGCCATTTTTTTTTTCTATGATTGTACTCCTTGTTCTGTTTTCTCGAACTTCAGCTATGACTAAGTGGTTGCGACGGTAAAACTGCTTCGTGGGAGGAGTAACATCAATTTTCTGCTATGTAAAAGTTGTATTCTAACGTGACTGAATGCACATATCTCTGTATACATAGACTTCGGTCTACCTGCGCGAAGAAAAGCCTTTAGAATTTAATCATTCTGCAACCATGACCATGTCTTTCACATCACAATAGTTCCCTCTGGATGCTAAACTCTGCCATTAATTGAACTAGCCAGTCATTCGATCGTTACGTCATTACTCTTACACACTGTCTCCTTGCTTGTGGACATCACAAGTACTTTTTCAGTAAGAACCACAAAATGTTCCTAAGTACCTGTTCTAAAATTATTTATTTTGTTAATGTTACTCTGAATGTATAAAGAACCTTCGGAGCACTTACGTGCAAGTGCAAGCAGTAGGCCTTTTACAGCTAACCGTTTACAACTGCTTATTACACACACGTGTCTGCAGTGGCGCCGCACGGCCTTGTCGACAAAACCTTGCCCTTTCAAAAGTAAATATTCTTTTTCCTTGATTGTGTCTATTGCTGGTCACCCACTGCACACGACCAGTCGATTGTGGTGATATCGTAAGCGGAACATCGCTTTGTTCACTAACGTAGAACGAAAAGGAAAATAATTGAAATAGAATCGTTACAGTGTCTCGGCCCCAACACGATGCACGCTATAGTTTGTGAAGCATGCCCTTTATATTTAATCGAATACATTCCTTGCGTCTCCTAAAACATCCAAAAATAGCAACGGAAATCTTTTTAGCCCATTCAATGCGGAGTTATACGGGCTCCGTAAGAAAGATATATACATACACGTGTTCCTTCGCACCGAGAACCCAATATTTGAACCAATGCGTTCAGCAAAGCATCAATTCCTTCTTCAGCGTATGGCCGAGTGCATCTTGCATTTGTAAGGGTACACAAAGTTTTAATAAAGTTGACTTGCCAATTTTCATGCAGAGTCGTTAGGAGTGCGCATAAAGGAAAATATGAGGCGCAATCTGTCGCTTGCACTTAAAAAAAAATCGCCGTAGAAAAAATATCGACATTGCGGAAGCGGAACCGCAGACCAAAGGGTGATAATTTAAAATGCATTAGGGGCTCACGCTACATATCGACTAGAATGCAGAAAAGAAAAGAAAACGAAACAGCGCAGCACGGCTTTTGAATTTGAAGAACACGCAGCAAGTCATTTTAAGTCAGTTTCATCATGCTGCGCTCTTTCTAGCATTTGCTCTTTTTGAACGTGCGAACATGGCTGAAAGCTGATATTTGATTTCGCGCATAGATATAGCTGACAGACAAAATACTAAGAAGCGAGAGCATTGCCAGATGTTAGGGCGAGAAATAGGCGTCAAAGAGGTTCAATTCAATTAGACATATATTCTATATAGCACACAGAATAGCACTAAAATTGGGTTTCGCTTTTTCAGAGCTGAATAAAATTTCGTGGTTGTTACGTTTCATCTACAATGCACGGAGAAATAAGGGTTCATAAAAATTTTTGTTTCGAACATTTTTGTGATTAATGACGTTTCTCTCTTATGGCGTTATCAACCATCCCTGTACTGTAATTGCTGTCTAAAGCGTTGGCATTTCGAAAAAGAAAGGTGGGATGGCGAACAACTTGCAGTCGGTTTCCTCCATCAGGTATTGCTTAACTAATAAAAATGTCAGAAAAGGTGTGATTTGTCGGCAGGCTTTCATTCAGTTACGCTGATTTTGGTTGTGTTTATCTGTTGCGTCATGTTAAGCGTCTAAATGTCAGAGCCACAGCGCTCGATCTTTCCATAACTATAGGTATCTGGGACGCGTTGCATGCAAGCGCCGAACCCATAGAGTTTCTAAATAAATACCTAGAGGGAAATGTGGCACTAGTGTCTACGGGGGTTCTCATGAGCGTTGCCTCAACCTACATGGGAATGATGGGAAGTACAGGCTTCGGATTGACTTCGATCTTTAGACTAGCGGCGTTTGGTTGCGGCGGAGTAAATGAAACTTTACTGAAATATTATCGCGTAAAATCTCATTTTATTTCTGCAGTATGTTACATAATGTACAACACGCTACATAAACTTTGTATGACTTTGAGATAGAAGCATGATTTACTATGGTTTGACACCAGGACACACGAGGGTATGCATTCTTGTGCGCTTCTGTTCCTGATTTAACCCCAGAGAATAATTATTTATTTATTTTTGCAACAGCAATAAGAGCCATACATGTACTTATATAAATATACTCAACAAGTATTTATGGAAATAAAAATGTTGTATTGTGAGAAAGTGTTGCGCCCTTGAGCGGAATGCTACAAGTGTCATCTGCTACGACGCCTGCTCGCTGCAAACGCGAGACTTTTCTCGCAGACGACAGGCACTTGCGAACTCTTTTCGCTCTTTCGAAGGGCTGCGTCAGCTGTCATGATTGCTGAACGTCTTCAAGTACTTTTAAGCACATCTGCTGCAGTGCTAGCTAGGACGCTATAGTGGCCTCCTACGAGTATGCTTCATCATATGTTATATTGATGTACCGCTTCCGAAGCGTTACGGCGTGGCTTTGCACGTACCCATTTTGCAACACTAGACTACAGCTAGGAAGCAGCAACCTTTCCTACCACAAGTAAGTTTGTGTCCTCAAAGACCTAAAACACGCATTTCAATGAGCACATAAATGAGCAATGCTAATGAAGCATTCAATAAAATTTGATTGTCAAGCCACTAGAAGTACAACTGTATATGTCTTGTATCAATAGTGCCTTCTTTTTCCTATTCTGAAGTTTCATAAAGCACGCAACGCAAAAGTGCCAACCTAAATCATTTAAGAAACCAAGGTCCAAACGCTCAAAACATGTTCTTTCAACGTTTACGATGCCGCCGCTTTCTCGTCAGGGCTTCGACGCCACACCGCAACACAAACATCGTCCCAGTCGCCAGCCCAGGGCGCTGTCGCCACTTCGGGCAACAGTACAAAGGCAGAGAGCTTTGCGTTGCACTGTCCCACTGCAGGTTATAGCAATTGCGGTTGGAGCGAAACCATAACTGCCAAAAAAATACTTGTAGACTAGTTCGCTAATCAATAGAATGCCAATCCGAAGCCTGTACTTCCCATCATTCCCATGATGGTTGAACGATCGCAGCGCCAGATTTGCCTCTAGGTATACTAATATGAAACTCTATGGCCGAACCGGACCCAGAAATGGCACAACACGCTGCCGAGTATTGCCTGCGGCACCTATGCTTTCTGCACTTGTCAGTAAAGCGTGCCTTTGATCTCAGCGCACACTATACTGTTGCATTAGGGGCAGGAAACGTGCATTTGCGATTTACCTTTGAAGAAATAGCTGTGCGATGAAGTGGTGCTATATACTCACAGAAGAGCTCTCCGGTTTGCGTTACTACCAAGAAACGCTTCGTAGAGCATTCTTTACTTCCTGGTTTGAATAGGATTAGGACATTTACAGTGTAGTGAGAACGGAGCAGTGATATTCATCAATATTCCAAATTAAAACAAAGGATATCCTATACGTTTTGCACGAGGAACACTGCATTAGTGCGGTAAGCGAAAGCATAAATGATGTTTATGGTGCGACAAGATGGTGGTAGCGCCATGATGATAGGAGGTGGGCGATACCCAAACTTCCCGACTACCCACAATTTCAACAGCAACAGATGTAAATTGAGACGTCACTGCAGTTACGAGTGTTTACTGGAATATATACATATCTAGCGATGACATGGCTAGAGTTGTGGATATTATTTTCTTCTTAATTATTTGAGGCAGCGATGATAAGAAAATAGACTCATAGGCGGAATTTTGTGTGCCTTCGAAATGCAGCACAGTAGGTATCGCATTGGACCATGGACGCAGCCGTTAATTATTTATCTAACGCATTTATCATCAATATGCGCTATAAACTAAACCACTCACCTATGCTTTTAGCAGAAGGCCGTTTGTGCATGTGGGGTTGCTTTTTTTTCTGTTTGGGTATGGAACTTAAGTTTGATATGTATAGTGCCTATGGTCTTTGTTAGAACAACCACCGAATGTTTACCACAGACCAGTGGCAGCAAATATGCGGCTGTAGACATGAAGAATGCGATATTTTCAGCAACCGCTGGGTGTTCTTTCGTACGGCTCGTGCGCTCTACGTGCTTCACCATGTCGACGCCTTGCTCAGGAGAAAAATGTTTTCAAGCAGCTAACAAAGACGAATGTTGGAGACAACGCTATATGACATCTTGCGAACATGCATCACTGGGTTACGATCGCATACCTAAGTATTGTTTCAACTCTACCCGTGCCAACGTTGCGCAGCGACGTCTTATAACTGTAACCATGGCCAATCGGGAAATAAATGCTGATGACGTGCTTATTTAGACATAACTGTTAAAAACAAGTTAGGATCTATGCAAATCGAAGCAATAGTGAAGCGGCTAATGAAATGCTTTGGCAGTAACGGTGATGCGTACAAGTTTGCTTACTTTCGTGATATATTTACATGTAATCTCTTTAAATTTTTTTATCCACCCCAAAAGTCAACATTATTGTAAGGCAACCTGTATGTTTATACCTTAAATCGCTCACAGGCTACGCTGAAATTCAAACTTAAAATTAGGTGTATGTACAGTACGAGACAAATGGACAGCGGTGACACAAGTATGAAGGCGATGTAAGGTGCTTGTCGAGGAATGAATGCTAATCACAGCTGTATGTACAGGAAAGTACGACACGTTTAAAACAACTTTTAGAGATCTTGCTCCTCTTTTGCCACATTGGCACATGCTCAACCTGCAGGATGAACAAAAAGCGGGCACACCGCCGCTGGCACATACTAAGTGGCTAAATCAAAGAAAGTAAAGCAAATCAAGCAGTTAGTTAAACACAAAAAAGATAGCCCACCATTTGATTTCTACATTGGTGTGCTTTACAGATGCCTGCGAGCCGAGATTATTTACTTAGGTTTTTTGTAGGAAGCTTTTATTTGGTCATACAAAACAGAGGCGCGCATACTTTGTCAACAAAAGGGGGTTCAATCAGGCCATTCACAAGTGCTTTCCTTCGGCACTCATATGACGCTTCTATATATATCAACAAATATATTCACTGGGACAGCGTCCGAACCAACAGCACCCAACAGCCACGCAGCCAAGCCAAACCTTGGAATATAGGCAAAGAAGACTTTGCTTTAGTTAGCCGACAATACAATTTACCGCGTGTCATGCGATGCAAGCACAAGGTGCCCAACGTTATCTGAAAAGAATACACTTTTTTGTCAATTTAGGCTATGATGTTCGGGTCACCTCACTGGCCATGACGGACGTTGAAGTCACGACCTGCGGTGTCGAGGTGCACGGCCGATTGGAACGGCATACTGGGCGTTCTTCCTTCCCCCTATCATTTTTTTATCCCTTAACACTCTTCTTCGTGTGTGCGGTAGCAAACCGTACACGCGTCTCATTGACCACTGGCCTTTCCATTCTCTCTCGACCGCACTCACCGAACATTGGCTGCTGCAGCCTCCTCCTCATGCTCCCAGCCGTGGAGTGGACAACGCGTCTCTTTGGCAGGTACATCATCACTTGGTCGGCCTCTTGCTCGTCTCCCTGCTCCTCCTCTCGGGCGTCCTCATCTGCCACGCCGCCGTTGCTGGCATCATGGCGGCTGTCGTCCCGCTCGTCGTCGCTGCCGTCGTCGAAGAATGAGGACGCACCGACCAGGGGAGCTTCTCCGGGGTACTGCTGCTGTTGTTCGCCCAAGAGCGCGGGGAGGAGCCGAGCCATGCGACTGGAGAGGAGCCGGTAGTAGAGCCTCTCTTCTGGGCTGCTGCTGGCGGAAGCCACCAGGGGCCGCCCGTGGAGTTCCTCGGGGTCCCTCCGGGGAACGGAGGTCCGCTTGGAGGCCGCGTAGTGGTGCTGCTGGCCCTGGTGAGAAGAGGGGCCGGCTGAGCCGGGGAAGTGGGATGACCTTTGCACGTTGTCAAGGTCGAGGCAGAGCGCCAGGCCCGCCACCAGGACAAGCAGGGAGCCGCTGCGCAGCATGCCGGCGGCCGTGCCCTAGCCTGCACAAAGAAAGATGACAATAATATAACGCAACTCCAGGGTTTTGTGCTTTGTTAGGTTCCGGCCCATTTTGAACACTTCTTCCCCTCCTTTCTTGCCTCTTGTAAATCCACGCAACGGTTGGGATAAGCATCTATGCTCGACGACTACTACAATAAGTTAAGAGTCTAATGTTAAAGAATACTGGCGAAATAGGGTTTCAAGGTGCCTTGCTATACTTCACAACTAAGTTGTCACAGACTTAGAGCGACTCGTCTTGTTGGGTGCTCCCTGATTGGCAATTCCGGGAAGAAATTAGCGATATCAACATCTGGAGTTCAGGAAACGGTTATGAGCTCTTTGGGTTGCGCGTTCAAGTCATCTATGGAGACCACTAGAGTAGCCATAAAGAGTAAGGTGTTAATTAGTACAATTTGCCTAATTACGCGTCTAATTACTGCACCGATAACTTTTCAAGCGCATGCCTTTATAGTAAAATGTACCCAGAGGAAATAATTGAAACACATCATCTTTCCTATTTTACTTTGGTATAGATGTTAGATAAACAGAGGTAAAGTGCCTCCGAAAGACTTGCGAACTTTTTAAGGGTTGACTTAATTGTATGAAAAGTTCTTGACAAAGAAAGGCCCACCTATAGAAACGTTGGCCAGCCTTTCTGAGGCACTTTATCCGTCTTTATGAAACTTCCATACCGCGGTGTGCTATTGCATCTGACGGCCCCCTTCATGGCTTCCGCTTGTTAAGAAACTTCAAACACATTTCCGTAAACACCTGCTATGCCCTCTAGTATACTGTTGTCATATCCCTAGAAGAGGCTGCAAATGTGTTCAAACACTTTAATTGACTTCCACATGTTCGAAATTCTTTATTTGTGTACATACGTAGTTATTTGAATGCAGTTGTAGGTTATAATGTTTTTTCACACTTGGTTTAAAAATAAATCATGCGTGAAAATAAATCGCATGTTCGCTTTTGCTCCCGTCCGCATACTTATTCCGTGGTGTAATTCAAGATTTAGGTTTATCTTTCCACATTAGGCTTGAACGAAAAGTGCGCCAAGTTGGCAGGTCGTCTCGCGGAAAAAATGTTGGCTTCAGAACTGTTGCTGCTAGGATTTGTTGGTTCGACATCAAACAGAAGGACAGAAAAACAGAGACAAAATACGTGCGCTAACTATGAACAAAGGTTCATTATGAGAGGTCGATGTTTACTCTAGTCTCTAGTCTGTTTTTCTGTTCGCAAATGCGTTTCTGCGCTATAATTTGTCACGATACCATCGGCTGTGTGAAGTTTTAACCAGGAAAGGCACCATGTACCATGGTGCCTTTCCTGTACCATGGTACCATGGCAAACGGTCTGCCTGCACCATGTACAGGCAGACCGTTTGCACAAGCCTAGTGTCAGGCCCAAGAGATGCTTCCATGTTGAATGCTGCATCGCTCATTGTCTGTCTATTGTGGTAGCATCGTTAAGGGCGCTATTTTTAGGCATGACACAGTGAAGAAAGAACGGCGGAAGAGCTGACAGAACAAGTTCAAACAAAGGACTTGTTGTCGTGTGCCTTCCACCTTTGCATTGCTGAGCTGAATTTGAAAACTTGTGGTTCACTCATTGTTATCACCGTTTCTTTTGGTAATTCGCGTCGTTCCACAGCTATGTGCTTGAATAAATATAAAATATTTAGTCCTACTGCCTCGTGAAATATAAGAAGCTAGCGCGAGCCTATGGACAATCGATGGCTTAATGGCTCGGTTGACGGTAGCAAATACTGAAGCAGTGTCCCAATGACGGAAAGAATATGACCGACTACATCTAGTTGATCTGTGAAAGTTGCAAAAATATTGGTGATCTTACTCTCTTTACCGAGTAGTTTCATTGTGCTAACCCATTTTCGTTCTATACTATACAGAAAAGTCATCTTCCTGGCAGACTTGTAAATATTTTCGTATTCTGCAGTATTATAGTGACACCAATTATACGGACTCTAAAGGTGCACTCATGATCGGCCATGCTGTTGGACAGCGTGTGGATGGTGCCTCCGCGGCAGGCGCGCGAATAGAGAGAGGGAAAACGATAAATGAAAGGCAGGGAAGTTAACGAGGACTGAGCCCGGTTGGCTACCTTACACTGGGGGAAAGGAAAAGGGGAAAGAAAGATTAAGAAGAGGAGAGAAAGTCCACTGCGGATATCGCCGACGTGGTAAAAATTTTGGGCTCTATATCCAGTTACTGTCATTTTGTCCGGATCACAGACAGTCGCTTAATCCGCTAGCTTACAAATATCGCAGCAGAGCTCTTGCAGCCTTTTGTAGCTGTGATATGCCAGGCCATGATCCCAAAATCTTGTTCACGGTGAAAAGTGTCCTGCCTAACCGATTTAGAGCGGTGCAAAAGTGGTGTATCAATCAACACCGCTCTGAGCCTCGCGCAAGGAAGGTGACCTTGACAGCTCCCAATGGTGTCTTCAGCCTTTCTACAGCTTTAGACTGCGGTCCTATTAGAGATAATGAGAAGGAGGAAAGGGGAGAGACTAACCGACCCCGTAGGTTTTTTGGGGGAACGCTGCGGGCCTAAAGGCTAGAGAGCTGGGAGTTGTATGTCTCATGTAACCTACAGTGCTGCCTTCTACGATCAGTCAGACATGGTTTCAACATTTCGCGCTTGTAAGCAGTTGACCGCTCTGCTACTGCCATGGTCGCTAAACAATTCTCGGGAATACAAACGAAAATAAGCAACAAAGAATAAGCGCAGATGTAGACGAAAGGAATGCGCGTAGATACGATTGTTCTGACGGGCTGAAAATCTGTGTGTTAACTTCACAGCTAGGTGTTGTTGCTACTTGCTTTTCCTTATTCTTAGTTCCCTAGTGATAGGTAGTGTAAAGTGAAACCATCATAGGTTAGTGAGGGATAGGATTCACCACAATTTGAACAGAGAAAGAATAAAATTGGTCAAGAAGAAGCAGGTCAACTTGGAGACAGTGAGGGTAAATGTAGACAAATTTAGGCTGCTGCTTGCTAACAGATGTGCATCCTTAGAACAGAGAGATGATGATGACATAGAGCTAATGAATGAAACTGTAACATGGCTGGCTTCAGAGGCATCAATTCAAGGGGGAGGCAAGGCACCAAGGCAACCCGTCAGAAAGCTCTCCCAAGTAACAAAGGACCTACTAAAGAAACGACAAAGAATGAAAGTGTCCAACTCAAGAGATAAGAGAGAATTCGCGGAACTGTCGGAACTGATTAACAAGGTGAAAATAAGTGATATTCGAAATTATAACGTAAGAAAGACTGAATAAGCCGTAAAAAATGGACGCAGCCTGAAATCGGTCAGAAGGAAACTTCGCATAGGACGCACCAAGACGTATGCACTGAAAGATAAGCAGAGTAATATCATCAGCAATCATCATCATCATATCACCAGCTCTCCCTGAAGAGGGAGACTGACTGCTGCAGTTCCTGAGGCAAGACCGAAAAATACGTCGACGTTCTCAAGACCCCAATATTCGCCGCAAAATGCTATTACCGTTTTTGTAGATGGAGTACCCGCACTGGCACTAGTCGATACCGGATCAGCCGTTTACGCCATTCACGAGAACCTTTGTCTAAAACTACGAAGAGTGACTACAGCTCCCTCTGGCCTGGTGCTCACCACTGCCAGTGCACAGCGAGGTCAGCCTTCAGCCGTATGCACGGCCCGTGTCGTCATCAACGATGTTCTGTATATAATAAAATGTTTCGTGCTACCATCATGCTCTGACGACCTCATTCTTGCTCGGCGTTTCCTGTCACGTCATCATGCCTCTTCGCGTGCAGAAGTGTCGTTTTTACCACTGTGTGAATCACTGCTGACCGGCTCTCCTCACTTCGCCGACCAACTCACTGTTGATACCTACACAACCGTACCCCCTGAGTCGTCGATGGCTGTTATCCTGTCGTCTGATGCTGCTTCTGACGCCACTGTAGTCTTCACGCCGTCCGATATGTGTGCTCAGCGCAAGGGCATTGTCTTTCCATTTGCCGTGCTCACTATAGCACCTGGGTAAACTGTGATGCAGGTCATCAACTACTACCAGTACTCGCCTATGCAAGTGCATTTTGTTCTGGTGTGAACTTCTTATTTTAATATGATATTGACTACCCCAGTGCATTTTCTGATGGTGTGAATATCGTCATTTGCAATAAAAAAGGCCAACTTATTCCTTTCTTTTCTTTTTGCTCTCTTCCTTTTTCTGTTCCGTACGTCTAGCACAAGAGCACATATTATTCTTGTCCTACATGAGTGTTTCCAGAAATAAGCCCACCTGCTTGGTATGCATAGACTGCAGTATGTACAAATAAATAATAAGCCTACTGCGGGGAAAGACAATAGGATACTATCAGGTGGTCGAACACGTTGACAATCTCGATTTTCGCAGCGACTCCCTCCGTTGTTAAGCTGACGCCATCGCTTCGGTCTCAGACTCACCACCGTCAGTGGGTTTTGACAACGCCATCGACTCTGCTCTTTCGCCATCTCATCACCGCCAACTTCTCGCCCTAACTTCACAAGTTTGTCTATTCTTTCGACTTTCATCAGACGACATTTGGCCATGCCACAGGTTTTTCTCACACCATCGACACCGGCTCCCACTTCCCCTTGCGACATAGGCCGTATCGTGTCTCCGACGAAGAGCACCGAATCATAACGGAGCAAGTGCACGACATGCTCAAACGTAGAGTCATACCTCCCTCTCAATGTTCTTGGTCTTCACCAGTTGTATTGGTAAGAAAAAAAGATGGCTCCATTAGCTTTTGTATCGAATATCAACGCCTAAACAAGATAAGGAGAAAAGACGTTTATCCACTGCCTTGGATCGATGACGCTCTCGACTGAGCACAAGGCGCAGGATATTTCACTTCCTTGTATCTGCGCTGCGGGTACTGGCAAGTTACAATGGCTGAACCTGACCGTCCGAAAACCGCATTTGTTACACCCGATGGCCTCTACGAGTATACCGTCATGCCCTTCGGGTAGTACAGCGTGCCTGCTACTTTTGAGCGTATCAACTACACCATTCTTCGCGGCCACAAATAGAATACCTGTTTATGTTACCTCGACAACATCGTCGTCTTCTCAACCGATTTTCCGACACACCTCGCTCGCCTGCATGACATTCCGACCTCTCTCGCATCTGCCGACCTACAGCTTAACCTCAAAAAGTGCCGTTTTGCTGCAAGCAAGCTTCTTGGGTCACGTTATCTCAAAAGTCCTCCCGGACCCAGAGAAGCTCCGCGCCGTTGCAGACTTCCCAACGCCCACGTCTATCAAAACCCTCAGAAGTTTTATTGGCTTATGTTCCTGTTTTCGTCGCTTCGTACACAATTTCGCATACATCATGGCGCTCGTGACAAGTTTACCTTCAGCCAGTAACGGCATTGCAGCGTGGTGACCTGAATGTGATGCAGCATTTCAGCAGTTGCCCCGCTTCTTGACCTCACCACCGATTCTTCGCCACTACGACCCTGCTGCTCCCACGGAAGTTCATACTGATGCCAGCGGAGTTCGCTTTGGTGCGGTCTTACCGCTAGGGAAAGCTGGCTAATATGAATACGTCTCGCTTATGCTAGCCGTAATCTACAGAAAGGAGAATTAAATTGCTCAGCGAGAGAAATGAGCGCCTAGCGATCATCTGGGCACTACGCGAGTTTCGCCTATACCTGTACGGCCGTTCTTTCCCCGTAGTTACTGACCACCATTACCTTTGTTCACTATATTATTATATTGCTCACCCATCATACAAAACACTGCTTATCGCATTAACGTAGCCAGTCACCTCCAAACAAACAATGGATGCGCTGCCATTTTTTATTTTCTTGCTATGATTGTACTCCTTGTTCTGTTTTCTCGAACTTCGGCTATGACTAAGTGGTTGCAACGGTAAAACTGCTTCGTGGGAGGAGTAACATCAATTTTCTGCTATGCAAAAGTTGTATTCTAACGTGACTGAATGCACATACCTCTGTATACGTAGACTTCGGTCTCCCTGCATGAAGAAAAGCCTTTAGAATTTAATCATTCTGCAACCATGACCATGTCTTTCACATCACAATAGTTCCCTCTGGATGCTAAACTCTGCCATTAATTGAACTAGCCAGTCCCTGGATCGTTACGTCATTACTCTTACACACTGTCTCCTTGCTTGTTGACATCACAAGTACTTTTTCAGTAAGAACCACAAAATGTTCCTAAGTACCTGTTCTAAAATAATTTATTTTGTTAATGTTACTCTGAATGTTTAAAGAACCTTCGGAGCACTTAAGTGCAAGCAGTAGGCATTTTACAGCTAACCGTTTACAACTGCTTTTTACACACACGTGTCTGCAGTGGCGCCGCACGGCCTTGTTGATAAAACCTTGCCCTTTAAAATGTAAATATTCTTTTTGCTTGAATGTGTTTATTGCTGGTCGCCCACTGCACACGACCAGTCGATTGTGGTGATATCGTAAGCGGAATATCGCTTTGTTCCCTAAGGTAGGGCGAAAAGGAAAATAATTGAAATAGAATCGTTACAGTGTCTCGGCCCCAGCACGATGCACGCTATAGTTCGTGAAGCATGCCCTAAATATTTAATCGGATACATTCCTTGCGTCTCCTAAAACGTCCGATAATAGCAACGGAAATATGTTTAGCCCATTCAATGTGGACCTATACGGGCGCCGTAAGAAAGATGTATACAAAAACGTGTTCCTTCGCGCCGAGAATCTAATATTTGAACCAGTGCGTTCAGCAAAGCATCAATGCCTTCTTAAGCGTATGGCCGAGTGCATCTTACTTTTGTAAGGGGTACAGAAAGTTGTAATAAAGTTGACTTGCCAACTTTCATGCAGAATCGTTAGTAGTGTGCATAAAGGAAAATATGAGGCGCAAACTGTCGCTTGGACTTCAAAAAAAAAAAAGAAATTTAGGGAAGCGGAGCCGCAGACCAAAGGTTGATAATCTAAAATGCATTAGCGGGTCATGCTGCATATCGACTAGAATGCAAAAAAGAAAAGAAAAAAAACCCAGCGAAGTACGTATTTTATGAAGGAATCATCAGCAATCTCGAAGGTATAATAAAAATAGTGGAAGAATTCTATACTGACCTGTAGCGTGACCAGAGGACTCAGGAGTACTCCATTTGAAACAATAATGAACATCATACAGAAGCACCTCCTGTATCTAGAGATGAGGTCACAAAGGCCTTGAAAGGCATGAAACAGGTAAAAGCGGCAGGAGAGGAGGGAACCGCAGTCGATTTAATCAAAGATGGAGGAGACATAATGCTAGGAAAACTGACGGCTCTCTATACGAAGTGTCTACCGACCTGGAAGGATGCAAACATTATACTAATGCACGAAAAGGGAGACGTTAAAGAACTGAAAATTATAGGCCCATTAGCTTACTCCCAGTATTGTATAAAATATTTACCAAGATAGTCTCCAATAGAATAAGGGCAACACTGGACTTTAGTGGATCAAGGGACCCGGCTGGCTTCGGGAAGGGATACTCTATAATTGATCGCATCCATGTCATTCATGAGGTTATTGAGAAATCCGCTGATACAATATGCCTCTCTGTGTGGCTTTCATAGATTACGAAAAATCATTTGATTCCGTAGAGATACCAGCAGTCATAGAGGCATGGCGTAATCAAGGAGTACAGACCGCTTAGAGATTCCACAGCCACCTTAGTTAATCACACAGTTAGACAAGGAGTACTCAAGCTATTATACTGGAAATGTTTTGGAGTACGGATTGACGGCGAATACCTCAACAACCTTCGGTTTGCCGATGACATTTCTCTATTCAGTAACACTGCAGACGAGTTACAACAAATTATTGAGGGCAATAGTAGGGAGAGTGTAAGAGTATGGTTGAAAATTATTATGGCAGAAAATAAAGATAATGATGAATAAGCGGGCAAGCGAGCAAGTGTTCGGGAACGCAAGTCAGCCTCTAGTGTCTGTGAAGGAGTACGTTTACCTACGTCAACTGATCACCGGGAACCCTGACCATGAGAAGAAAATTCAGAGAACAATAAAAATGGGTTCGATCGCATACGCTCCTGACTGGATCGCGAGCTCCTGACTGGAAGCTTACCGTTATCATTGAAAAGGAAGCTGTGCAATCAGTGCATTTTACTGGCGCTGACACATAGGGCAGAGACTTGGTGACTGACAAAGAAGCTTGAGAACAAGTTAAGGACCGCGCAAAGAGCGATGAAACGAATAATGCTAGGCATAACTTTAAGACATAGACAGAGAGCAATTTGGATCAGGGAGCAAACGGGTATAGACGATATTCTAATTGAATTTAGGATAAAAAAATGGCGCTGGGCAGGTCGTGTAATGCGTAGATTAGATAACCGTTGGACCATTAGGGTGACAGAATGGGTAGGAAGAGAAGAAAAGCCCCGTAGAAGACGGCAGAAGGCTAGGATGTGCGACAAAATTAGGAAATTTGCAGGTTCTGTTGGAATCGGTTGGCGCTTGACGGGGGTGATTGGAGATCGTAGGGAGAGGCCTTCGTGCTACAGTGAACACAAAATAGGATGATGATGATGATGGCGATGGTGATGATGATGACGACGACGATTATGATGATAAGTGGTGTATTTCCTTTGCGAATTATGGGATGTAGCACAATAGATGTTTTACAGTCTCCACGACACCGCAGGCATTGCGCTTGGCGCTATCAGTGATTCCGAACACATCTACGCGTGGGTGAATGCGAGGACCAAACGTAAGCGGCACAGCATTGTTTCCTCATTTCGCGGGCGCGCAGGTAACAGCCGCAGTTGAGTAGATGGGTCGGGAAAATGCTATCGATGTTGGGTAAATTCAGGTGTGCGCCACTTCCTCAATGTCATAAGTGCGCTAGCTTGCTTAAGTGTCGGGCTGCGTCAGTCCTCGAAAAATTGCGGAGGTTTAGATGGTCTCAAGGACGCGGTTACCGCATAGCTGCACACGCGAAGTGGACGCAGCATCACACTCTACTCTATCGGCTCGGTGGTGGAGGCAGGGGCAGCTTTCCGCCTTCCACTGCAGACACGGCCGTTGGGCGCACGAACAGCATGAGAACAGTAGCGTTCCCGCTCAGCTTCATCGTCTACGGACGCATGTGAACAGAAGGGACAGTAAAAGCCAAGCGAGTGTCTGATAGTTCACTTGCCGCCCACTAACACCGAAGCTTTCCCGCCAGTCTCATCTCGTGCACCCACATGGTGCGATGACTGCAACGGGATATGCGAAGCTCCTCATTACGCCAGCGTGCTGAGATGCCCGGTGGCTGCTAGAGCGGTGTTCCTTCTGCCCTGCAGCAGTGCCTTGCAAGACATATATATATATATATATATATAGATATATATATATATATATATATATATTTATTTATATTTATATCACGTTATTGTGTCTTTGATAGGGTTCAGGCGTGGCGGGGGTTGGGAAACTAACCCTCCAGTCCTCCCCTTCCTCCCTTCCTCATAGTGCTTGCGTTCTGGCAGCGTCTTCGGCCATCCGGACGGCCCAGAGATGCTCCTCTGGGTCTAAGCTGGGTGCTCTAGGTCTGTGCCAGCATGTCGCACTATAGCGTATTGCTAGGGACTGGCTAGGAGGCTTACACTAGCGATGATAGTGTCGCACATCTTTAAAAGAAATGGTGTACACATTTATACTAATTATTATAAGGCAGCGCTGCAAAATTGAAACATGCACAGGGACATTTAGGTGTTTCGTGTGTTTGAGACAGTTGTCACCAGGGAAAAGAACGCAGTATGGGTACCGCAATAGCGCCCCTGGGCAACCGCTTTTCGTCGCGAGGTCTCAAAAATGGACGCCTTCTAGGCGATAAGCGTGCATGTTTACAACGTGGATAGGTGCTTTAGAATGCATTCCGCTACAAGGAGTTCACTTCACCTGTGGCCCTTGTGTCTCATTTTTTTTTGCTTTGAGTCTCTTTTTTGAAGAATTAATCCTGCGGTGGGGGGCCAGGCGAAACACATGCAAATTTATGCAGCAGCGAGCGTGAGGAACACCGTTGTTTCCGCGAGGGACACTTTCCTTGTGGATACGAATAGAGTGGCATCGTAAGTGGATCTCGTTTTGCAGTTGTTGCATAATATGGGTACTATGCTGAATAAGTGCTTGTGTAGAACATTGAGTATTCCTATAGGAGCAATTCACAGAGGAGTGCAGGACTCATCGTACTCTCTAAGAATGCATGGAAACTTCTATGCAAATGTGCACTGAATGTTTTGTATAAGCCATTGCGCAGTCAGTTTTCGTCGCAGAATTTTTGTTTCGCAACTGCTTAGGTAAAAAAAATCTAAATTTCGCTAATCTCTCAAGCTGTCAAGGTTGCTCTACAGACTTAAACACTTAGAACAAATGCTTGCTTTACGCAAAGGCACAATTTCTGTCGCGATTTTATTAGTGTCGGCAAACAGATGGTGCTCTCATAGCACCATCTTTACAATATCCTTAAAATTGGTTTGATTTTGGGTCGGCAGAGTAATGTAGAGTCTATAATTGATTTCTGATTTTCGATTTAATTTCTAAGCAAGAGTAGCACACTCTGAAAAAAGCTCAACTTTAGCAGAAACGACAGAGTTCAGGAGATGGTTTTCCTCAAACAATTATTGTGGTTGCGAAATCCTTTTCCTGTTGCACATTTCATAAACTTGACAGTCCACAGAGACTTCGATTCCGGAACATGTATGATTCAATGGCTACCTCTCAGCTGCACAGATTACATGTGCTCGTTGAAACAGTTTCGAAGTAGCATTGAAAAAATAGTAGCGAGAAGACATCTGTTGCACGCTTAAATCCAAGAAATTGGAATCCCGTGGCAAAGAAAGCTCGAAGAAATTTTCGGAGGTAGTTGAACCTCCTGTAAGGCGTCCGAAGCAAAAATGACCACAAAATAAATCAGTTTTAGCCCTGCTCCATACAAGACAGCTAAAGGTGCGACAGCATGAGAATAAATAAACACGCATAAGTTGTAATTTATGATTAATGTTCCTTGTGTTGTACGAATATTGTTAAAAAGCACTCGCGAATAATATGACGGGGAGACACATCTTAGATGACATCGGAATAACCTACGAAGCACAGCACGGAGTGCGGAGAGACATCCCAAGGAAAATAAGGGAACATCTATCAATACCCCCACTTCCCAGAAACATGCACCCGGAGTTTCACCAAGATCGAAGAAACGCACGAGCGAGAGCTCTCCACAAAAGATTCCGTAGTGCCAGGGACGTGGTCTATGTGGACGCGGCGGAGTACGCAAATGGACATAGTATGTCCATAGTTGCTACGAGTCTAGAGGGTGACTGCAGAGTTAGTGGGACGGTAAAAACATGGAAGGCAGAGGTGGCGGAGGAAGGTGCCTTAGCACTGGCAATAGCCTCCACGGAAGCTAACATCGTAGTAAGCGACTGCAAGACAGCCGTCAAGAACTATGCAAAGGGAAGAATCTCGCCGGAAGCACTGAGAATTTTAAACAACTTTCGTGCAGATCGCGACATCCACATTATTTGGGCACCCGCACACTCCTCCCTTCCCGGGAACGAAATAGCGCACAACCTGGCTCGACAACTGACAGGCCGAGCAGGTGACACGCAACAAATACTGGGAACGGAGAGAGACCGGATGACCAGCTTTAACGAGATCACCAAACACTATAAATTGGGAAGGGCCCATTTCCCCCCGGCACACTCCTCGTTAAATAGACGGCAAGCGACGGCATGGCGCCTCTTACAAACAGATACATATCCGAACCCGGTGGCCTACCACCGCTACTACCCGGACCTTTACACGGATAGATGTAGATTCTGTGAAGAAAGGGCGGACCTACAACATATTGTTTGGGCTTGTCCTCGTACACCCATACAGAATAAAATAATTAAGACCAGAGAGCAGTGGGAGACCGCGTTGCTCAGCTCTGCACCGGAAGACCAACTCAAGGCAATCCAGCAGGCCGAAGATGCTGCTAGGGCCCAAGGGCTCGAGGCCGTCATTTAGGTAGAGGCCTAGGTCTCAAATCTGCTGTGCACAAATAAAGTTTATTCCTCCTCCTCCTCAGCAAAAACACTCAGTGATAGTGTAACTAAGAAATAGTCATTGTCAAATTTCCTAGAGAGTGAAATAATGGCTAAATTCAAGAGCCATCGATAACGACTGCATAAAGCAGCAACTTCTGGCACATAAAAATTGAATACTCACAAATACCGAAGCGTACTGTCCCGAAATTAATGTGCCGGGCAATAAAAAAATAACCAAGCAAGTAGGTGTATAAGTTTGATCGGCTGCATTCATAGAGCGGGTGTCAGCTTGGGAGTGTACTACTGCGAAAATGGAGCTGTACGCTTAAGCGCAGTCATGATTTGAATGCCTGCTACGTAAGGTATGCGCTTTGCTTGCGGTGGCTGGTACGTCTACAGCCTAAATGGCGAAATCACCCATTCGGCTGCAAAATTGATTATGTACAAAAATTCCCACAGGGAACCAGCGAAGCACGCACGTGGATAATAATTAACACGACGTCGCCGACATGCACTCCCAGGCACCGGTTATATAAGGCATTGTAGTTTCAATGCGAAAGCAATTACACGGATGCCTGAGGTGCCTTGGCGTCTGTCAAGTGTACAGAACTGATGTAATATACGCCTTGTTCTACTTTACCAGCAGTTTATCCCTATGACCTTTGGAAAACTTTTGTAAGTATTCTAACCATTTTACTTAAACTGCACATTCATATAACACATATTTTTTTCGCTTGAGATGCTCTAATAGATGAAGTCTACAGCAGTGCTATATCTATTTTGGGATTACAGTTACGGATTTGCATACTTCGTGCTTCAATTTTTTCGTAATTTGCCAGTTTGCGGAAAGTTTCGTAAAGAATGACAGGATTTACCTAAAAATAGAGAGCATTGAAACTGGTGACGCGGTTGCCTCGTAAAAGCGATTCTCTATTTTGCATGTATTTCAATGGGTGCTTCGGAGTTTTGCTCGACCTAAATCTTCGTCCGCGATATTTTTTTTTCCTTGATCTCATCCTCAGTCATCATTCCACCACCGCATGAAAACATCGTCGCTCACTGAGTGCAGGAGGGAGAGTGGTAATGTGGTGAGGGAGTGCGAAGGAGTGTGAGGGCGAATAACTGCGCGTGCGTCAAGTGCTAAGCGCGGAATCCATTAAAGAAGGATATTGCGTGCCTCCAAGTGAGGCAGAGAGGGGGGCGGCGGAAATCGGCGGCGCCAGCTGAGTTCCTCTTGTGTCAGGGCGTTATTCATTGCATATCACGCAGTTCTCTTTCAAGATTAGTTGCCTGTTTGTCCTCGCTTCTTAATAAAAGGAAATGAGACATCCACCCAAACGTAGCTAAGTGCTACAAAGGAAACCCATACGCATTCCTCGGAAGAAAAGCCTCGCAGTTGAAGAAAAATTCGTCCTGGTCCGTCACTCGAACCCGGGACCATCACCTTTCCGCTGCAGCCGCTCTACCATATGAGCTAACCAGGCTGCTAGCAGATGGCAGGGCCGCGCGACTGGCCGCTCGGGGCACTTTGCGTGTATCCTGCGGGCTTTTTTCACGCTCGAAACAACACTTTTATGTAGCAAGTATGGGTTAACAGAAAGCTGCACCGGGAGTTTTTCATGTCGCTCTACAATTTTCTCATTGACACGTGTCATGTAATTATAATATTTGAGAAGATAATTAATTAAATAAAGCTAATTATCTAATTTTCCTGAATGAAAAGAAATACTTCGACTATCTCCTAGCGACGGCAAACAACATTACCTTGGTTCGGTCCAGCTACGTGGCATATGCATATTTTTAAACTCTGGCTAAAATTAGCTGAGGCACCCTGTATAATATGCTGCCTACGAGGTTGCATGTCATGATGCTTCGATTTCTCCATGGAAGCATCACTTGCTGTAATGAAAATATTCTGCCTTAAGTGATTTCCAATACAGCTTGTGTGAATGAACAAGTGGCACCCATGGCTTACATGTCTGTAAATAGCGTGCATGTCATACACTGTTGACATGAATTGGCGAACGGGGAATTCATTAAAAGTGACGTTCCTCGGTGGGCTTTACAAGATCGCCAATGGAAAATTCCATTGCGTGTGCATTCCTAAAACGTATATTAAGGAAGCATTTTCGGGCAAAAATGAAGTTAAATATCGAAATACTACTTCTATCACTGCATTCATGGACAGATGGACAAACCCTGAGCACGCAACTTTACGCGTCTACACCCTGCCGAACTGTGTGGTCAGATATTTTCGCCACCTGTCAGAGACCACTGACTCGAGACAACTTGAAATCAACATTAAACTAGAGAATTTTACGTGGGAAAACCACGATTTTATTATGAGGTACACCATAGTGGGGTACTTCGGATTAATTTTGATCACCTAGGGTTCATGGACGCTCACCTAAATCTAAGCACGCGGGTGTTTTTTTCTATTTCGCCCCCGCTGAAATACAGCTGCCGTGGCTGGGATTCGATCCTGCGAGCTCGTGCTGAGCAGCGCAACACCATAGCCGCTATGCGAGCGCTGCGGGTGACAAGTTGATTTGCGCATGCGTTTGCAGACGAGTTGACTACCATTACTACGTCTTGCAGCGTGCATCTGTCTTTCACCATTCATTTCACTATTCGCTATTGCACCGTACGCCAGGCGAGCCCCGCCAATCGCCGAAGCAGCAAATGTCGGTGTGCCTTATCGTCTTTCCAGGACATTTAGTGACTGCTGCTACCGTGCTTGCTGCATACAAGAGTGAGATAATCCAGCACAGGCAATCAGGCACAGAAGCGAGGATTTCCGGTCAAATTAATTTCTAGTGATGGTGCAGACGCCCTCAGCTGCACGTTGTTCCCGCACTTCAGACAAATGTGCTGGCAGTTGCTGTAGGTTTCTTCAACACCTTATACGAAGCCACACCCTACGCCATTGAATGCACCAAACCTGGATATAAATGGCAGCATCTCTAGTCTTTGTGTATGCAGAAAGCAGAGAACATTTTTTTTCCAATCACACGGTTCGTAGTATCATAGAAATGAAAGCAGTCCTTCCTGAAGAAGACCCATCAGGGACCGGTGGCCGTCCAAGATTAACCGTTCACTGTATGTGCGTTGGTCTGTCCCTACGCCGAGAACTCAAGCGCTATCCCTCTTGTGGCTCTTGTCTCTGAGCGCAACCACAGCAGATGGCAAGCATCCTTTGTGGACGTGGAGGCGGAGCCCTTTGGACACTTCACTGTGCCTTCAGATACTTGGGGCCCCAGGCATATCCAACATCACAATTGGTTAACCCCACCATTTTGTGAAATATACTAGCGTACACATGATTTTGTAAACAGGAGTCAAGAATGTAAGCGTCTGGTATGAAATACAGTTCCATGTGCCTACAATGAAACATCGCTAGGAAGACTACTGAGGTGAGGGGAGTATTATGGCGGTGGCCCTCTGCAACTGAGAAATGAGATTGGCGCGCCCGAAACTGGCTAACAATAACCGAGCCTTTAGAAAACCTCAAAAGCAAAGTTTGCTGCGCTTCTAGTACGATGTTGCTGCTAGTGGGTGATACTTACTGAAGATCGAACAGGCCTCAGATGACGTATTTTGTTTTGACTGCTTTCATATATTCATATTCTTAAAATTTAGAGAGGGCTTCCGTAAGGCGCTGACGAAAGAAGCATGGGTGTGTTTAACGTAAAACTTCTGCAAGCCTATGTATTAAACATCCTCTCAAACTTACCGATTGAAGCATGCGTGCTAGCCATGGCACTGTTTCAGCAGTTTCGGCGCATGATGACATTCTCCTTATGACAAACGACGTGACATAGCTGTGTAGCGCTAGATATAAAAAAAAAATTATGCAGTTCCCACGCACTGTGGGAATCGACGTAAGCGAAGTTTGCTGTTTGCTTTGATTGATGATAATTAGCGGTGATGTTGACCGCGAATATTTAATTCCTTGAACATTTTGTCAATACGAGAGTGGCGAGTTGATGTTAAATGTCACCTTGCCTGCACCATTGTTGTTTGTCTGCATGGTACAAAAAACACGCAGGCAGAGGTGTTTGGTTGAGGCGTTGTTCGCCGCCATATTTCATAACCTCTGAGAGGGTTGAGCGTTGTCGTTGCCTGACATGGCACATCGCATCGTGGAAGAAGCATTAAAGTTGAATTCGATTACGTGGCTGTACATGCCAATATCACAGTCGGATTGTGAGGCAGGCCGTTGTGGCGCACTCCGGTATAATTTTGGCACCGTGGTGTTATTTAACGTGCCCCTAAATCAAAGTGCGCAAGCATTTTTTATTTCGCCCCCGTAATAATGCCGCTACCTCGGTCAAATCCGCGGCCTCGAGCAATGCCATAGCCGCATAGCTATCGCGGTGGTCACAGAAGTGTTGATTTGACGTGCGACCGTTTTCGTTGTGTAGCTTAGACCCTGCGGTGCGCTTTAATTAATGGGGCGCTTCTTCTGAACGCCTTGCTTAAGTTGTCCGCTAAACATAACTGCGTGGTTTTATTGTTCAGAAATAGCAGAAACGCACCGTACCGCACCTTGAACTTAAGTTTATCCAGTGTTTCCTTGCCTTACCCTGTCACCTTTTCATTATTTCCTCCCCCCCCCCCGCGTTGAATTTGTATGGAAACTGCAAATGAAGAGCGGCAAGCATGTTATTCACTCGCTTCGCGACTGCGTCGGCTCTACCCCTTCTCTGCCTTCTCTTTCGCCTCCTCTCTTACATTCTATCTAGCTTCCCTCTGGACTTTCACGTTGCTAGAAAGGTAAGCGCTTGCGGGGGGTCATGGATAATTACGGCTGTCAAGAGTCGGTCAAATCCGCAACGACCCGGACGATGTGGGGATGACTCGGGAGCTCCAGTGGGCATTGTGCACATTCGACGCGGTGCGGTCCAAACGAGTTCCTCGAGTCCTTTTTCTTCTTTGACGCGCTCCTTCCATGTATATACACGCTCTGAACCAGCCCTGACGCGGTGTGCCGACAGAAGAAGCCACAGCAGCACCACTAGCAGCAACAGCAGTGGGAAAGTCGAAGAAGGCCAAACAAAGCTTTGCATTAAAAAATATATCACATGCAGTGCTGGGTCTCGAAGTTGTGGCTCATGACGTCTACAGAATCGAACTTTGCCTACAGGCAGCTTTCTTTCACTTAGTTACACGTACGGTGCCATTGAAAACCGGCGCACTTGTAAGCACATGACGGCGGTAATTGGTTGACTCATAAGGCTAAAAGATTTTGCTTTACGCCGCACTAAAACAGCGAAATACTTTCCTGCTGTGCTTATCTTGAGGTCACGAATGACACAAGCCTATCAGGCTGAAAGCTTTAATGGCACATAAATAGCGAAAGTACAGCGCTAAAGAAAAGAACTGCAGGAACAGTAGACGCCATTATTATTGTGGGAAATGAAATATCCCAAGGAGTGCAATTTTGTAAGGTGTACTTCTGACTGGTTGAAGCGCTTTTCAATTAAGCGTTCTGGATATATACTGATGTCTCCTGATTACTGATTCTAGATATATACTGATGTCTCCGTCGTTAACCGACGTGTGCTGCATAAAGACTGCATAAAGAGTTTACACCTAACTGCCACAGACTAAAATTTCTGTATTACCGTATGCTTCTGAGAGAGCGAGCTTCTGTTAAGATGCTAGTAAGCAGCCTCTCTACATGCAATGTCTTGAGAACCAAATTCTAGGGTAAACCGAAAATAATTTTTTATGCACTAAGTGCACACGAGCTATACCTTCATTGAAGGATTTCATAATGGAAGAAGATATTGTTAGAAGGCCGCTGCCCCCTCCCTCCCCCTTTTCCGGAAAGTCCACCAGAGCGGTGCATAGACAGAATGCTCGGAATGTCGATAATGCATCCCAGAAGCGGTTGGGAAGAAAGCGCGGAAGGAAATATGATTCTGCGAAGGGAAGAGAAGCGCAAAGGCGGGGCAGAGAAAAGCGAAGTTGCCATGGAGACCGCTCTGTCCTACATTGCGCAAGACCTGCAGGCGTACCATGCGGCCATTCGAAGCGCTTATATGTGGGCTGGTGGAATTCCTAGCTGCCCCGCCCGTGTTTGGGTCCCTGAATTCCCATGGAAGAGGCCCGTCAGCGCGGTCATGGCCATTATCTTGAGCTGACTGGCCATCGTGCCAATTTCGGATCCTGCAGCCCTTACGGTGAATCAATTAAAGCACACTCCATCCTTCATTTTCAATCAGCTTTATTCATCGCAATAAATAACTAGTGAAAAAATTATCTATCCTAATGTCTTTCGCTCATTACCTGTTCCTCATCCTCCACAAGTACATGAGCAAATTGCAATCTAATAGTCTCGGCTATGTGCCCTCTTCTTTTTAATTCTTCGTTACCAGAATTTTCCATGGACCAGTTGTCGTGCAGTGCAATACTACTTCCAGAGTTAGGCCTTCTTGAGTGGCGGACATAGCATGTAGGAGAAATTATGATTATTTCACTGATTAACAAAGTACCGGTAATTAACTTTAAGCTAATTGCATCACAGCAAATATTGCATTTTACTAATCGCGACCGGAGCCATGGAAACTCATATTCATTTAGAACAAACTCTTAGGATGATACCTGTTTAAAGACATGCGTTTCCAAATTTTGCGACGAAATGGATCGGCGTTTCAGTAATTTTTGAGCTCCAATCCGTACAACCAAGTTTTGTTAAACAAGTAAGTTTAACAATAGCGCATATTTACCAAAAGTCTCGCAACGCTTTTCTCAAAACTGGTGCTAGTTTAAACATCTTTTCAAGTGCATGTACCGCGTGAAATCACTGGTTTCAATTGGTGTGTTGCAAGACAGGCAATAAAGTATTTGTCAAAATGTAGGTTGGTCAGATTTTGTTACTTTCAATTATGCATTTTGTAGAACTTGAAGTGTAAGTACTGTACGCCTCTTCACGTAATTCCCGCTCATTGAGTAGATGTATGCCATATGCCACAGGTGATATTTAAGAATTCTGTTAACATTTAAAAAAATATTTTTTTATCTGTTCTTTTTAACACGTCGGAAAATATGCTGACGTTGACGTAGGAGCCTCCGGTTTCTATTTTACTGCAGAAATATTTATGAGCTCTCAGCGCTCCGACCTCCATGACGTTACGTTGGCAGCCACCAGTAGCATTAGGCAAATACGAAAGAAAAATATCGTACTGCGAGCGCCACGACTGTGATAGGGGCAGTGTGCCCCTACCCGACAAGAAAATGTGAAACCCTTCCGGTTTACTTTATCAATTCACATAACGGTTTGAGAGGGTCACATCAGAGGTAGAAGAACAAAATAAGTCTTGTTATTTTTTCGAGGCTGAAAGTATAAGAAAGAGTTTTCGTTGACTTGAACACAACTTGCTGCACTTGTCATTTATCTGTAGATCAAGCAGAGCATGCGGAAGGATTGTCCAGTCTGCAGAAGCATTTTTGAAGAAAAGAAAACGTGGGTAATCTTTCGCGCAGAAGGGGATGCAAATCCAACAGCTAGAAGTTTTACGTATTACAAAGTTATAATGAAACTTCTCGAGAAGAATGATGCAGAATAAAACAGAAATGACTGTACAAGAGGCATCATTTGTAGTGTCTATGCTGCTCCCAAAAAAGAACTACTCTAAGGGAGAGGGGCTGTCGAAGTGTTTGTCTAGCAAAACCGAAGTTGATGAAGTCTTTTTATTGCAAGGTGGACTTTCACCAACTAGCCCAACTTGCCGTTCTGCTGCTTGATGAAGTCTGCTGTTCTACCGTATACGCCAAGAGGCGACCGAGTTTTGTACGTCATGTGACAGGTGTTTCGCATTGTTGGAGTTGCTTTGCACAGTCAGTGGTGCAAAAGTGGAGTGTCCGTATATTTTTGTTTGTTTAAAGATGGGTATTACTTGCCTCTTGATATTTTTAATAACTAAAAGCAAGTAGGTTCGACACGCAGCAGTTTTGTCGTGGCTGGTACGCGTGGCAGCACTTTTTGCAGTGCTACTACAAAGAACGTTATTCTAGGCCCAGATATTCACGTTTACGGAATGTATTTATTTCAAGCACATATGCTGTGGATCGGCATAATCTTGCTGTGGAAGTATTAAGTTGTTAATCAAACACATTCAGCGAAGATGCATTAGGAACTTGGTAATGAGTTTACCTTTTTCCTGACTACAGTTTATAGTATCACAGCAAGAAACATTTTAGCAGAAGCTGATGGAATATGAGGAGTTTATGCATACCCGTTGCACAAAGCACTCATGACACCTTTTCACCTTCCCCACAATGCACTGACACCATATACACTTTCCATAAACAACAAGTGAGATAAAAAATCAATTACAGTTTCATTGACTCAGTACTTGCTGCTTCTGATGCAGGCATCGAAGCAATCCTGGTATACGCTGCTACATGCGGAGGTCTTGCATGATGCAGGTCCTGCTATGCGCTGCACACGGTGCACACGTTGCAAACAGATCATTTCTTTTTGCAGTACTCAAGAATAAGTACACGCTGACTGAAACGTGACTGCGCTGTGTCACGCATGCTTCAGTACGTCAGTGTTCTTGAGTGCTGCACGAGTGACTTATCCCCAACTAGCCCAAGAGACGCATGCACTTGAAAGAAGTGGATGAAGGAGTATACAGTGAACTTGTACTGAACTGCATACACATGCCCAATAGAAGAGCACACTGTCAGCTGAAATGGGCGGCATGGCTGATGATAGACGTACTTTCCATTGTTCGACTACTAGTGTCTTTCGCTTTTGAAAGGTATATTTGCCACTGGAAACAGCCCAGAGCTCGCCCGTTAAACTTTAGTCACCTCAGGCCACACGAAACATGCCGTGGTTAACCACCCGAAGTTCCACACGCTTCATTCGCCACATCACACACCCCACGAAGTCAGGAATGCCATATTTTGAAATCGCTGCCACCAGCAAACGGAATTAAAATTAATTTCCTTCGAAAGAGTTTCTCATCTGGGCTCGTTCAGTCGCCACTTACGAACTCGAGGGACGCGCTAGGCCTACGCGTAACGTAAACAACATCGGCGGTAGGCGAGTGCTGATTATCCAGACTTCCGAGTTCGTAAACATGTTTCCATTCGTTCTGAGCACAAGAAAATGCACATACACCATGCACAGACGTTGCGGCAATCGTGATTTCGTTGGCTGTTTTAGCAGAGGATCGCACTGAGCCCGGCGGAACCCAGTGGGCAGGTTGAATTACTCGGTGTCGCTCGAAGTCGCTTCGGATCCACGTCGCACTGCCACAACCCACGGTCGTCGGCCGTGTCGTTGTCGGTCTAGTATTACAACACTGTATTTCAGGAACACAGCCGCGCGCGTCGGGCGTCCGAAAAACTCGGACGATCGTTGGTGTCGGAGCCTTCGCATGGGCGGCCATCATAGGCATAGCAGGAGGAGGCCTCGCTGCCTCCGATTGGTTGACGCCGGCGAAGCGTCGCCGCCTCTCATTGGTGCACGCCGGCAAAGCTTTGCCTCGCGTCGACGAACTTCTAGCATTGGCAGTCGACATAATTGCTGCGCGTCGCCACGCTTCGCCCTGTTCCCAACCGACGCTTTTGACGCTTTTGACACTTCGGCGCGTGCCGAAGCTCACCGACACGTGCCAGTGGTTGGGGCTAAAGATTGGCTGTGGCCAACGAGCAAGACGAAACGGCATGTCTCGACAGAAGATGAGCAGCGCACTTAGGCGACGAATGCTTCCCCCAACCCTGAGCCCAGGCGCGAAAGAAACGTGAAATGGCGTCTCCACCGACCAGACCATGCATACACCATCAAATATTCGCGCAGCGGCACGTGCTTGTGAAAGCGCTAGCTGACGAGAGCCCGTGGCATCGGCGCTTGCCGGCCGTCGACCATGAAATCTCAGAAGGAATCAAACAAAGCTGTTGGGCGTTATGACGAGACAGAGCTCTTGCGTATTGTGCAGTGCTTGAATAGAAAATATATATATATGGTAAGCTGGGCACGTCGAGGTGCAAAGTTTGAGTGTAAAGTAGGAACATACAAACAAGGAGGCAAAAAGATCATTCCCTTGCTCACCAATGGCATGTCATTAGGTCATAATGTTCAGTGAGATATTGGTTTTGGCAATATGCATGGATAGGAAAATTGGAGCCGTTTTACCTGAAAGGCTCATAATCATTGATAGCGATAGCAAAGTACCATACAATTACACAATCTAACGTTCGTAATTATTTCGACCGTGTGATTGCAATATGGATTTAATTATTAAATAAATTTAAAAAGACATGATGTGCCTTGCGCAGAGACAAACTCGGCCCATCCCACTCGATGACCATGATAACTCGATCTTGCAACTTCGGCGCGCTCACGATCGACGGTAGCGCGGAGCAAACGCTCCCTTCTGCCAATTCCTTCACCACGCCTCCGATATGTGAGAATACGCGACCATCCACCAGCCATCCAGACTCGTCCAACACTTTGGCACCCACCGCTGATTGCCTCCTAAATAAGACTCGTGGGCCGCATATGTGCTAAGCTATGTGGACGGATTGCGATAAAAAATTCGCATTCTATGCGACCATAGATTGCGATAACAAATTAGTGCACAGCTATACGAAGTAAGGTTAGTAGTTCTACCGGCAGTATAACCTTGTAAACATAGGTATACTAACTAAATTAATAAACATGGTGTCACGCGTGCACAAGCAAACATGAACACATCTCACTTGATGACCGCGGAAACTCGCTGTCAAAGCACTGCAGCGAAGAAACACAGTAGCAGCAGCAGCGAGCGATTGGACCTTCGTGGAGCTGCTCGCATCAATGCGAACTAGGCTGCGAAAGCGCAGCGCAGCGCAGACTATGTACCCATCGCAGATGGCTTTCAAAATACCGCCGCTGGGCCGCTCAGAGTTGAACGCCTCCCCCCACCCACTCCCTGCCCTCCACCCGAAGGCTTGTGGGCGACGGAACGCGGCACACTCTCTGCGATTGTTGGCTCACCCTCGCAAACTTTCACTCGCATATACAGCATGCATACATACGTACAACATACGGAGCCTGTCAATGGTTTTATCGCCCTGGGACTTTCTA
Source organism: Dermacentor variabilis (assembly GCF_050947875.1). Lineage (NCBI taxonomy): Eukaryota > Metazoa > Arthropoda > Arachnida > Ixodida > Ixodidae > Dermacentor > Dermacentor variabilis. The sequence continues at coordinate 224,078,544 of NC_134569.1, read as the reverse complement.
AGGGACCTCACGGCGACGCCGACGGTAGAAATTCGCCTGGAGTGTCCATATAATTTCTATCACAATAAAAGCGAACATTAAGGAGACTTATGCAAAACGCTAGAATGAAAAGCATGTATGGCTTTCCGGATTGAGCCAAGCAGGCTAAGTGACTATTCCTCACCGCCTCGTTTCAAAGGGGTTGCCACTAAATCGTCATCACCGTCGCCGACGTCATCACGATCGGGAATGAAGCTGCAGCGCTGCGGAGCTGCGCGACTACGCTTAGTAAAGACACCTCTCTCCCGTTTTCTACCCAGCATGTTTGCAAGCTGAACATGCAACGGAAACTTCAGACACTGTAATTTGGCGTGCGATAACTTTTTGTGACCTAATTGATAGTTACCATATTCACACTATCAATCAGGTCATAGAGAAATGTGCGGAATATAACCAACCCTTATATATAGCTTTCATTGATTACGAGAAAGCGTTTGTTTCAGTGGAAACCTTAGCAGACATGGAGTCATTACGGAATGAGGGTGTAGACGAGCCGAATGTAAAAATACAGGAAGATATCTATAGCGGCTCCTCAGCCACCGTAGTCCTCCATAAAAAAAGCAACAAAATCCCAATAAAGAAAGGCGTCAGACAGGGAGATACGATCTCTCCAATGCAATTTACAGCGTGCTTACAAGAGGTATTCAGAGACCTGGATGGGGAAGAATTGGGGATAAGAGTTAATGGAGAATACCTTAGTAACTTGATGATATTGTAACGCTGACAGTAACGCTGATGATATTGCCTTGCTTAGTAACTCAGGGGACCAATTGCAATGCATGCTGATTGACCTGTAGACGCAAAGCAGAAGGGTGGGTATAAAAATTAATCTGCAGAAAAGTAATGTTAAACAGTCTCGGAAGAGAACAGCAGTTAACGATAGGTAGCGAGGCACTGGAAGTGGTAAGGGAATTCATCTACTTAGGACAGGTAGTAACCGCAGATCCGGATCATGAGGCTAAAATAATCAGAAGAATAAGAATGGGCTGGGGTGCGTTTGGCAGGCATTCTCAAATCATGAACAGCAAGTTGTCATTATCTCTCGAGAGAAAAGGGTATAACAGTTTTGTCTTACCAGTACTCACGTACGGGGCAGAAACCTGGAGGCTGACGAAAAGGGCTCTACTTAAATTGAGGACGACGCAACGAGCTATGGAAAGAAGAATGGTGGGTGTAACGTTAAGGGATAAGAAAAGAGCAGATTGGGTGACGGAACAAACGCGAGTTAATGACATCTTAGTTGAAATCAAGAAAAAGGAATGTGCATGGGCAAACATGTAATGAGGGAAGATAACCGATGGTCATTAATGGTTACGGACTGGATTCCAAGGGAAGGGACGCGTAGCAGGGGGCGGCAGAAAGTTAGGTGGGCGGATGAGATTAAGAAGTTTGCAGGGACAACATGGCCACAATTACTAAATGACCGGGATTGTTGGAGAAGTATCGGAGAGGCCTTTGCCCTGCAGTGGGCGTAACCAGGCTGATGATTATGGTGATGATGATGATGAACTTCTTGCGCTTAATTTCTGCAATATACAACTTCAGCCATATCGCGCGACGGCGGTTCTCTGTGCCCTTCATTTTATCTGACCGTTTATTATACAGCCTATCACTGACCTCCCATAGATGCGAAAGCCAAATCCTAGGGGAGGGCATCGGAATCCTCGACCTCCTGCCTATCATCATAATGGCGTAGGTAACGAGCCACCACACGACGAATAGAGTAAACCAGGTATAAGCAGGTAAACTTGTTGAAAGTAGTACAAGTATACCAGGCGAAGCTGTCAACTAGAAGCAAATAAACCGCACATGACTCAGTTTCTTCATTACGCAACTCGCTTGCGGTAGGATCAATATTGTTTAAAGCCTTCTTTGGCAGGGATTCTGATGTGCGCTAGCTGCGCATTCCCCTAGTTATTCTATGCGGAAAGGTTGGCAGAATAAAACATTTATTAGACGGTAACTGCAATCCGCTATCGTGTATGTGGGCGATGCCGTGTCACTGGACGAAGCTGTTTCTTCAGCTTAGTGCCGCGCGCAAGCCAGAAGTTCTGAAAGGCTTTGATCGGTCACGTTGCAGCGATATATTTCCATTCACTGTGCACACGTCTGCATGAATAATGTATTCAGCACACAAACGTTTTTCAGTTATGCGAACATGTTTTTAGTCAAGAGAGATGCCGTGAGCCTTCTGCTGCAAGCTGGCTCACTTCCACTTGTCTCATAGGTCCCGCGTCGGTAGCACCATAAGACAAAGATACGTTTCCTTCGGCGCCTCTTGAGACCAAACTCACTCTCAGGAACACAAGAAATATTTATATTGCCACTGTCACGACGCATTCGTGAAAACACATGGGGAGAAACGGAAAGCGCTGAAAAATTGAATGGTGAACAGCGGCAGAAGCTTATAGGCGCCTTCACACGCAAGTGCGACGCTTGATCACCCTGTAACCGGTTTCTAAGCATGCAGTAGGTCCACGTGTACGTTTTAAAATCTTAATTAGGGTGCTGTTACAAATGCAGGTGAACCAGGCTACGAATGACTTCACTGAATGAGTGCAGAAAATATTCGCCTTTCACTTTTTTTACAATGGTGGCAATGTGGGTGTGTTGGTATAGTCAATTTTCGAGCACTGTACAGAAGCGAAGCGGCAACCTGCACGTTGCGACGATGATGTTAATGCGGCCTCCCGATGATATCCCGCGCACGCACACAACACCTATGGCGTCCATACCGCGTCTACTCATGGTATCACGCAGCGTCACAAGTTCGCGGTTTCTATATTGCGTAAGGGGTTACACATTGAGTATTGTTTAAAGCTGGGGATTCATAACTCTCTTAGGGGGTGTAAAATGTGTCCCGAGGTACACGACTGTACATAAACACAATGAACGTGCGGAGGAAAAAGTAGCAGAAAGAAAATTACCTTTAATGCAGTACAAATCTGTAGGGTCCACATAGAGTAAGTGATGGAAGCATGAAAAAGCGAAGGTGGCTTTTCAAGACATATATGACCGTTCTAATATTATATATGTTGCTTATTTGTTCCACAAATGGTTTGCTCTGCAGCAAAGGTAACATGAACTGAAAATAATACAAGCACTCGGCACAAGAAGCTTGTTTAGGATTGTTAGGGATATGCAATGTGCTGATAATTTTCAAGGAATTGTACGGAAGAATGTGCAATAATTTTAGTGCAAGCGTTTGTCAAGCAAAATGAGAACACGGTAGCGATTGTATTCTTTAATGGAGGTAGCTTAAGCACAAGGTAAACAAGTCTAACCGAGTACATTGTTTTTAGGTAGCACACAGCTCGAAGCGCAGTGTTGTACCGGGCTTTCATGGACAATTAGATGATGGGGTACGCAAGTACGTAAATGGTAATTTCGTGCGCAATATGCGAATGTATAAATCTAATACACCGCGTCCGAAGGGTATCGAATGGGGAGATATGGAGTAATCTATAAAACATTGTAATTTTCTTGCAGAATGTGAGCGTAGTACTGTGGATGGTTGTGTGCAGGCTGTCAAGCCGAACTCCTAAAAATAATGCAGCGTTAAGCGTCTGTAAAGGACAACTTCAGGCAGCAAAATTCAGCGTTCTTTAACTAGGTGTTTTTCGCGGCAAAGGCTGTGTAATTGCTGTTAGCTATGCTACCGCGACGGTAAAGATTGATGCCAGTTCGACAGCTGTTGTAGCGCATAATCAGCTATATTGTAAAGCGGTGCGTTTTGGGCGAGTTGGTTGTACGTGGTTCTTATTAGACTTTTGCGCGCACAAAGACATGACGTGTGAACGAAGAAAGGACAGAGAACATGCGCAAACTTCAACTGGCTTTTATTGTGACAGCGACATATATATATGTCACTGTCACGATAAGAGTCAGCTGAAGTTTGCGCATGTTGTGTGTTCTTTCTTCGTTCAAACGTCCTGTCTTTGGGCGCGCAAAAGTCTAATAAGGACTATATTATAAAGCTCGGTTTCCATCTGAGCTGCTAGTAAAATATTCGTATCCTCCGTGTTTGTTTAAGGTGCAATATTCTGACGCATAACCGGGAAGACCGACAAAAAGAGAACGGCCCAAACGAACCTTTGATGAATGCCACTATTAATAGTTAGCCGTTAGGACGCTACACAAATAACTATTACATATTGCTGACAGTTGTTCAAATATGCGCTAATGAACCTTAAAGGTGCGCGAGCAATACCGTAGTTCTCAAGTTTCTCAAGCAATATATAAAGATTCACCAAATAAAGCGCCTTAGTTTAAATTCATGAAAACCCCCATAGTTCATAATTCCTTCTTCAAGCCAAACGTCACTGGCTATTTTATTTGTTCGACAACAGCTACGCGCTAGATATAAGAATTAAGTTAGAGAAATTTTGACCTTGATGAACGTATAGGATAGGGCAAAGCTTTTCCTATAAAGCACCGTCCCTTCCTTATTACACAATAAATACTAAGTTCTTGTTTCTGTCGACCACGTTCGCACTTTAGCTTGGTGAACGGTAAAGTTTCTACTTCGCGGCGTGCTGTGCTGCGTCCTTCAAATCTCTAGTTACAAACATTTACCAGGACGAACCAGTCCGTACCAGATTTGAGCAGTTAGCAGTTCCTGAACTAACTGGTGAAATCCCAAAATTGTAGCACCCGTTCTCTGACGGAGAGGGATAGACAGGTAGATCACGTGGGAATTGCGTCAACTCGTTCGTTTTGGGGCTGGCAATTGGAAATGTGGAGAACCAGCGGGACTTTCAGCCGCAATATTCTACCCAACAAAGGAATATATTGGCGTCAGAAAATGATGATAGACATCTAGACAGATGAGCTGTCGATGTCACTCTGGTTTATATTTTTCTTTCCTGTCCCATTAATGGCGTGTTCAGGCATAAATTAAGTATTCCTATTTGCCGACCACTGACTAGCATGCAGCCGTAGCACTAAGAATGATTTATTTCTTCGCCTTCATGCCTACCTCCACCCAATTCTGTACTGCCTTTGCCCTCACCACCCTCCCCCCCCTCTTCCCCCCGGCGCAAACATAAGGATGAGCTTATCGCGGTTCGTCTCTACTGCATGTGTGGCTATAGTCCGCCGTAAATGCTTAAAATTAAATTTCTTCGTACCACTCAACTCAAACAAACTTGTGTTTGTGTGAGATAACTATATATTGACTGTAGAAGTCCTTTAGCTGCACTTGTCAAATACAAGTTTATAATAACCGAAGAAACGTAAAAGAAATGACGCCTATATTTCAACAAAGCAGCCCAAGACAACCGAAAAAGACCAGTTAGAGGTCACTAAGTCAGAGTATGATGCAAATACACAATAAACTGTTAAACTTGTTCTTTACCTAGCAACACAGAATGCACGCGTCGTATACCCAAGTGTTCTATAGTCCCGAATGCCCACGATATAATTCACGGGATCCCCATCGGAGTGAAATTTTCACTAATAATTCGTTTCGATAATGCACAGAGCGGCTAACAAGACGTACGAGAGTCCAAATACACTTCACTCTCAAGCAAGTACTAAAATACCAAGTAAACGTTAGCAGGGCCGGACTTGTGCCCAGCTTTTCTCCTTAACGCCTGGTGGCCGGACGCCTTTGCTCCGGGGTGACACAGCGAGGACACGAGAAATATGCTGCCGAGATACACATCCTATAGCAACGGGATTCGCGCAACCACGCTCGCAACCCGAATCTCTCGTGGCCCAGACACCAATCACTTTTGCTACCAGCTGCCATCGTCCTTGTTTTTTATTTTTGCCTTCCTTGCGTTGTGCTCTCCTTTCTTGAGGTTCCAGTTGCTGTTCGCTGCTAGTTGATCCAATTTATTCTAGTTTTCCTATCGCCCATCATGTCCAATAACGTCTGCCATGTTTCTTCAGCACCGTAAATCTGTTGCTTGATGTTTGTTTTACGTCCGCAACGTTCATTTTTATCAGGGCAGCACCGATATTTGGGTCAAATTTTCTTCTGTATTCTGGCCGGCATTTACATTACCTCCACTTCGAATTCTCCTTCGGCTCACGCGTCGCAACCTTGATTGAACAACACTATTCTAATATCGTTTGCGTGGAACTCATCACTGCGATTTTATGTTTGTAAGCTCTAGTTCAAGATATAATTTTTTTGGGGGGGGAGCACTCCTATGCCGAAATCTTTTTTATGTGGGTGGCGCCAACAAGTCCCCGTTCTTCTTTTTTCCTTTTTTTTTATTTTCCTTTGGCTGTTTGAGTTAGGCTTGAGTTCATTCTGGCCGAGCAAGAAAAGTGCTTCTTATTGCAAGATTCGCACTTCTTACGCTCTATTTAGTCCCGCGTTCCGCTCTTTTCTGTTTTGCTAATCGAAGCTCCACTCATCTGAGCAGACAATCGTGGCCCGCGCCGTCTGGCTTTGCTGTGTTTGGCTATACGAGGAGCAATCATTACAGGATCCACGACCTCGGTTCACTGCTCAATTTATATCAGCAGGATGATTTGCAGCGTGGGATATCGTCTGCCGGCTCGCAGAGCAGATAAAAAAAACAGTAATAGGAAGTCTTCCACTCGACAAAACTCGACAGTATCCACGAAGATGGCAAGTAATGCAAAAAAAAAAGAAAGAAATGCGAATTCTCATCAAGGCATAATCGGTTTGGCAATGTGATGAGTCGCATGGGAAGCCGCGTTTTCTTAGGAAGGAATAGTGCACACATGAATGCATACGTACGTAATTACGCAAGCAAAACGTAGATAGTTCAGAAAGCCTTGTACGGCTCCATATTAAATAATAAATCAAGCTCGTTCTCCCAGTAGAATTGTCGAACGATTCCCAATTCACTGTACCATAAAAAATTCAATTACATTGTGGGTTTTACCCTGCCGAAACTTCACAGCGGGTTATGGGTATTGCCGTATAAGAGAAGGGTGTAACAAACTCAATTAGTTTGGAATCATGTGCGCGGGGATGTATATGCGTTCTTTGCCCACTGTCCTGCATATTTCACTACGTACGTTGGAAAAAAAGTTTTGCACTCATCGCAACACTGTTGTTGCCGAAATTTTGCTGAAAGATTAAATTTTGAAGTCTACGTAGCTCAGTATAACACTTGGCAGAGCTAATCGCCCACTTTTTAAGAGACAAGTGCAGATTTGCCTGGACTTATGGAAGCTGCTGCCGCGACGAGGCAAGCACAATCTTGTGTCGCCGCCTGCCGTCAGCTGCAAAAACCCAGCGCTTCAAGGATGCCAGTCGGGGCAGCTTGTGTTTTGCTGACTACTGGAACACGCGAGTGCCCCGACCAACGTTGCTAGACTAGGTTCAGTTTTCAAACTTCGGTGACGGCATCAACACGGCAAGCTGGGCCAGTTGGTTGGGATTCATGGTAAGGTTCGTTGCAGTGAAGCACAGGACAAGAACAAAATAAGGTATAAAACGACGACACGGCGCTGACTCTGATGATCAGTTGAGAAATGAAAGAGAGAAGAGAAATGACTTGAGAAATGAATGAAATGAGTTGAGAAATGGGATCAGTTCAAAGTCAGCTCTGTTTCGTCGTTTTATACCTTTTTTTGTCCTTGTCTTGTGCTGCGCTGTAACGAACCTTGCTATGATTCTGTGACTGCGCGGACTCACCACCGATCCTCGCATCTCGTGGCGCTGCTGTCGCACTTTGCTCGGTCAGAACAGCGTGGACGGGGCGGCGAAGCACTGTTTATGTGTTTTCGCGGTGTTTATACATGCGTGTTTTACTGCAGTCTCGGTGCTGTTGCGACGCTCTTGTGCGTATTGAAGGCTGTGTGCATTTGCAGGAGTTTACGGCCCATATCACCAAATTTTATTTGGTGACGCCAATGCATTTTTATGCGTTCTTCCTGCAGCGGGAACCTGCCTTGAATATGCAAAATACTCCGCTCAAAAGTGAGCAAAGCGGCCGTAGGTACTAACATTGTACTTGTGAATGTGGTGCTTTGATAAAAACAAATTGTGCTAGCTTCACCTTTCTTTTCATCCCGAAATGAAGTGCTGAGATTATGCATATAGCGAGAGAAGGTGCCTTGGATTTATTGCTACTATTTTAAAAGTGCGCCGATGGGCTTGCTGACCTCAACTACTGATGAGTAGCACCTATTAGTACTAATTAAATAATTGATCAACAGATTGAGTTGCTGACAGCCTCAACTGCTGATTGGTAGCAGCTATTAGTACTAATTAAAGAATTGTCTAATTATGTGGCTAAATAAATAAAATTCAAGGGGCACTTAGTTATGACTACGTAGATGGATGTGAAAGCATTGCCACCATCAAAGGTCGAGGGTTCCACTCCCACGATAGATCGTGGATTCGAGTGCCCTAGTTAAATCTAAATAAATAACTTAGTCTTCACCAACACCAAAGGTAGTTGGTTCCACTACCAATGGTCATGGGTACGAGTGCCGTAACCAACTCTCTCGTAAGCGTCCTTCGTCCTGATTGACACCAAAAGTCGTGGGTTCGATTTGCATGCATTGTGGCGGGTTCAAGTGGCTTAACTAACTCTATCTCAATTAGTTCCGACTTCTTTACTACGACTGAATCCGCACAGCCTTAATTAACTCTGCCTGAATTGCCATCATCAACTCTCTCGATCGGCTTACTTGGCTCCCTTGACTTTTCTGAGCATTGTGTGGTCACGCCAACACCGCCTACGCCAGATTTTCCGCCTCTACAGCCATATAATGCGTTCGGAATAATAATTGCTAATTAGTAACAGCTGATTACAGCTACTAATCAGCTATTCATAGGTACTCATCAGCAACAGTTGATTAATAGAGAGCAGCGAACGCCCAGGGCTACTGGGACCCCGGACGGACTCTAGCAGCGCATTTCAGGGGAGCGCAGCAGCATTTTCACAGCTCATTCAAGTTTTTCAATCAATCTGCTAAACATCGAGAATATACAAACGTCAAAAAACACATCCGTTAAAACACTTGCTGCGTTCGTAAGTTACGATGTTGGAGGACCCGAGCACCTTCGTCAACGCAGAGCTGCACCCGCGTAGGGCTGCTTGCGTCGCTCCCACCCTCTGGCGGCAGACCAAGGCACGAGGCCAGCCGCGAAATACGGCGCCGACGGAGAGTTCAACTACTGAAGCTAGTCTAGTAACGTTGGGCCCGACTGCCGCCCATGAAGCGCTGCTTTCTGCAGCTGACGACAGGCGACGAAACAGGTTTATGCTTAGTCCAGGCAAATATACACTTCTTTCTTAAAAACCGCTTAATTAACGTTGCCAATTGTTCTACAAAACGACGTAGACTATAAAGTGCAAATTTTCAGCAAAATTTCAACAAGAACAGCGTAGCGGTGAGTGCAAATATTTTTTCGAACGCACACAGCGAAATTCGCAGGACCCTGTGTTAATGTTGACTTGGAAGCCAACGATCGCCCTTCGTCAGCCGTGTTAATAGGAAAGAATTATATGCCCCTTTGCGTCAAAATTCGGCATAGTTGTAGGCGGCGGGACCGAAACAGTGTACCAATAATGGCCGACGGAGCGAAGGGTAGAAGAAACATGTAAGAAATTATTCGGATTGTCATGGAACTTGTCAGGCAGGTTTCTATAAACGAGGTAAATTAATGTCTTTGAAGAGAGAATTCGGTAAATTTCGGTCTGGCTAGGAATCGAACCCGTGCCTCCCGGTAGTGAGACGAGCACTATTCCCCGACGCCACAATAGCTCCAGGGTAATGGTTGGCTAAAGTTGTCCCTAGTGCTTGCGTCATTGCACACGTGATGACATTGCCTCCGTCACTGCCTCCCACGTGTCACTTGCTCTTCGGATTTCATTAGGGATGTGTCTACTGCGATGCACTCCGAAGCGTCTACCTCAGCGGCAGCTGTGAAACTTCGTCAGCCACGGAAGCACGCCTCAGAAAACGAAGGAAGGCAACAAAAAGAAGACGGCATAGTCACGAGAAACCTACCGCTAGGCACAAAATAAAATTTATCGTTCTGCAGCAAAATGGTCCAAACGTTTCCAGCCGGCGGCAAACGTATGCGAAAACACACGCACCAGTTTAGGAGAAAAAATTCTAATGCATATCGAAAACGACAATTGGAAGCATTTCACCTAAGGGATTACCATGCTTTCGCTTTCGCACACGTAAAAAACCTTAAGTGCCTCGGCACTTGACTTTTTCTTTCTCGTTTTTCTTGTCTTTGTCCCCGGCTGCGCTGTGCACATCGCAGTAGAGTACCAATAGCGCAGTCTTACACATTTCTTCAGTGTATTTTTGTTACACTGTGAAGGCAGGGACGAAAAAAGGAATAAAAGAAGAGATTACAGAGAACGGGAGCGTGCATTCACCGTGTATTTATATTCTTTGTTTTCAGCATCTTATGCTCGCCTCTGCAGTGCACTTTGAACATCGTATCCTACATTTTCCAGTTCAATTGAAGCTATTAAAAAAAAGAGCGGCCGGTAAACTCAATGTTTTCGTATCTCGTGCTATCTTGTTATGCGTTGTCACGTGTCCCGCAATGCCTGCTGTGGAGCTTTCACGTATTCTGATATCTTTATAAAATATGAAGACGCCAAATATACAAGAGAAGAAAGCAGGACAGGGCGCCTCCCGTTTATAATGAATCGCTACCAACAAGCCCAACAAGAAGTGCTTTTCTGATATCTTTGGCGTATTTTTCCATGCCACGTATTCCTAATCCTCCCAATAAAGTAATTGCGTGCGTCTGCACGCTACTTAAGCGCTCATTTGTAATATGCGACAGCGCAGGTGGGTGCTTTCAAGGAATCTCGTTGGTTCAGCCAAACAGCCGTCGGAAGCGCGAGTAGCAAGTGCGAGTCCGGCTATCGCTTTCGGACGATGGGGCTGTTGGATCTGGAGGAAAAATGCCAATTGCTGTCCCCCAGATATTGCACCTTGCCGTTGGGTGCGGGAGTTGGCCGAGGTTGAGGAGGACCTTGAGATGAAAACTGGAGGCTTAGTTACATTATTGACAGTGAGATTACATAGAAATTAACAGTCATAAAGTCATTGCGGGCCGGCAGCAACTCGGACAGTGCGGCCCGTGGCAAGAGGCTCGAAAGAGTTGAATGAAGAAATGCTCTCTTGCTGCTCCCGGTCTCTGGCTTTTAACCCTTTCGGTGTCTCAAAGTCACGTCACGTTCGGCCAATCGGCGACCCCACTCAGGTGGCGTCATTTTCGGCCAATAGTAGGCTCCCGTGCAATTGTGTCACACCCTGCGCACAGGGTCGCTCCTTGGGCCCCAATTGTCTGAGGGCTTACTTCTCTCTGTGGCATTGCCTTCCTGGTCTGCAACTGCCTTCATAAATGCGGATGGGGGGATTGCTGCCAGGGCTTCACGGTGCATTACAGCCGTCTTGCCTCGGGACCCACGTTACCTGGAACAGTGCCAGGCTCTCGCTACACTTTCGGGAAGAGTCAAGCAGTGAATAGCTCCCCCTGCGGCGCACGAGGTGGAGGACGCCAACTCGTTTGCACGTGCCGCGCCTCGGGAACGGGGTAGATCTGCTTCTGCGTTCCTTACTTAGGTGTGGCGCGATTCGATGTGGTCTGGTGAACTCGAAGTAGGCTCAGGAGAAGTCCCGTATCTAACAGGGCCCAGCTGTTCGCACAAGGCAAAGGCGTTCGGCAGAGGTGCGCCAACGGTTGCGTGCGCACGCACCGTGACTCGCGTGTTTTTCTGGCAATAATAAAAACACTTCAATGAAATGGCAAATTTCGCTTATCGCTTTCGAGCGTTTTATAACGCCCTCGTGGCGTGGTCTACATTCGGTCGGTCGAAATTTGGCGCTCGAAATAATTTCGCCTGGTTCATTCAGGGCGTGGCGCTCCGGCTAAGAGCGCATCACAGCGGTCCCACTTTCTCAGCTGGGAACGTAGCCTAGGTCCGACAGAATCCAATCATGCGGTTCCTCCTAATGCTTTGGGAGCAGCTGTATATTTTGGATCGGGCGCGCTTTTTCTGGATGCCGTGTCGATAGGTCTTCACGTCACTCAAATTTGAGTTGGAGCACGGTAGGAGGAACCAGTATAATGTATCAAAAGGCTGACATTTTCTCGCTGAAGTGAAGCAAGGAAAGCCTGCAGCATGCTCAAATTTTGGCAACTTATCTGATTTGTCGACCCACAATGAAATAACTATCGACATGGATGAAATATGGAGCGGCTGAAGACATCACCTAGGGCTGATGTTGCTGTTTGGCTGTGGAATGTTACGTTGGAAAAATTGTTTTCTTAACCGGAGCGATGAAATTAAAAAAAATTGTCACACCAATTGAAGTTTGTGTTTGATGCAGTAAAAATTCTTAGAGAAGTTTTTCCACTTTTATCGCAGAAGTAGAGCTAAAAAAAAAAAAACAAGAACGGTCACCTAAGCCCACAGCTGCCTTTCATGCCTAAATACAGGGAGAGGCTTATGATACTAAGCGACTTCAAATGGCGATAAATATGAAAGCTACACCTGTATCAGCACATGCAGTATGCATATCTCCACATTGCCTCTTCAGAATCAGTGACCTATTGAAATTAGCTATGGTTACACCTTTCCTTGGCTTATAATAATTTTTCAAGAAAGTAATGATCCTTTCATGACTAGTGGTTCTTGAAGACGTCACGCGCGCTATGTTCACTGCTTTCCGGAAACTATAATAAGCGACAGCGAGCATTAACCATGCTTTTCAGAGTTATGATCAGTTCGTGAGAGCCCTTATACGTGATAATTCGTTCAATATCAGTAGTGATAATATTTGAGTACATTGTCGTCACATCATTACTACCGCTAGCACCGCTCTTCTTCGCGTTCTTTATTAGCTGTAAAACATAGGAACAACGAAAGGGTGGGCTATCCCAATTTCCTACTTAAGGAAGATATCGAACAACAAAAATAAACAACTTGAAATAATCAAATCACAAAACACTGTCAAGAGAAGTCGAGAGACTAGGAACAGCGCACTAAGGATGAAGACCGGGAATGACCCAGCCCACAACAGGTGTTCTGTCTGATAAAAACAAGTCGATCAAAAAATAAGTCGGGTTTCTATTCACATGAGGGTTTTATTACTGACGCATTAGAAGGCGTGTTGCTGTTCTTAGAAAGGCTTCGTGCTGGTCTAGTTCATTCGTGATATACCGTGAAATGAGAAAGCGCAAAAAATGGACATGGAGAAGACATAACACCAGCGCCCATCACCCACGCTCTAGCGTTCTCACGTGAGGAACAAGTTGATCAGGCACCGTAACTAGATAGTCGCTATTCGCAGTCGAGAACATACTAAACATACATGTTCGTAATCATTTTCATATCATTGGAGTTTCATACCCGATCTTCCGCGTATTATGCTTGTGTCAAAGCTAATGAAGGTTGAACCGTTTTCCTTAAAACGGAGAAGATTCAGGCTTGGATCCAGGCTGTGATCCAGGGTTGCTCCCACACTCATTTTGCGAGCTCCTCCACTGCTGCAGCTGCGTTGTTTTTGTTTGTCGACACACTGTGTCGTGCGCATAGCTATAGTAATGCGGCAGTAGCTCACAGGATGGATGCGATGGGCTTCAGAAGCACCTGTTGATGCACAGCTTTCCAACGTTAGCGCGAAATTTATAGCATCGTGCACACAACTCGTAGTACAAGCTACATGATCACAACTACACGGTCTAACGAAAGACCACATTGTTTACATCACAGCCTTGCAGAAGCTTACATAAACATCGCAAAACACATATTTTAGATTTGCTCGTCACACACTTGGCTGATTGCGGTAGTCCAAGCCCGCAGACCGTTGCTAAATTCAGACATCGGAAGAAAGTCACATGTTGCAGGCTGCTAGAAGCTTGCAGTTATAAAACTTAAATTTAGGTGTCACGAGACCACCAACTGCAGAGCAAGCAATTAATGCAGCCAAATTATCGTGGGTCTGCCAGCATCTTCTAGTCTAACCTCACGTGATCGACATGTCAGCTTAAAGAAACGACGCAACGTGTTAACTTTTTACCGATAACGCACAGATGCCGTGTTAGAGGTTCAACGTCCGGGTTGCATTTGTTCCGGAAACCGGCGCCTAAGCGTTGCCGTCATTAAAAGCGTTGGTGGAAATGGTTTAACAGCTACGTTAGTTTTATTAACGCACATTCAAAGCATACGCGACTAATGTACCGCTATTTAGAAAAAAAAGATAGGTTGTAAATTTCGGTTGATTTATCACAAGCGTTTTGCAGCTTTTTTATAAATTATGTCAGCTCCATTTAGAAGTATTTTATTAATTCCGCGGTTACCTTGCTGAATGAGTCCATAAAGATCTTGCATAATTTAAAAACAAACATACTGAATTGATTGAAAAAGATACTACACCTACTAAACAAGTGCCATTGTATAGAGAGACGCAGTCCGTCTTTTCGCCAGACCATTTTGCTCAAAGACTTTCGTTTGTCAGGCGTCAAAGATAATCGTTTTCCTTACAAGCGTTTCTAACATTCCCTGCCTGTTTAGTTTGATCTTACAGTTTGTCATAGGGATAGAGAGAGATAAACGGGCTGGGAAAGACAGGAAGTTTAACCGAATGAGATTCTGGCTTGCTATCCTGCACTGCGGGAAGGGTAAGGGGAAATGAAAGACGGAAAGAACAGAGGAGAGCAAGAACAAAGGAACGATTGATATGTATGGAAGGTCGTACATCCCCATGAGAATTAGTCTCCCCAATAGGCCACTCGAATGTAAGAATTTGAAGAGTTCCTTCACTCTCTTGTGGTGCGACGACTGCATGGGTCAGCGTTGCAGGACTCTCTGCTCCGAAAACGACCGGAAACACAGTTCGTCATCACAAGTTATATGCTAAGCTATAGTTATGTGTTGTGGAACGAGAGCCGCGCTGTAGTCACGCGATACTGCGAAGAAACAAAATGGAAACGACGATACTAAACAGAGCAGCGGGAGAGCAGGCACTGGCATAGATGCTATCGACACATCAGGCACTTGTTTTTTTTTTCGTGTGCTTCAAATGGATTGAGCAGTAGTCTAAACGTGATAGCGAGCCATGAAGCCACACTGCACTTTTGCGGCATGCGCCATGATAACAAACTACGAGTAGTTACTTGTGTACAATGGTCTCAACTGAAGAAAGAAAGACGGATAACGCAAGCAGTTGCCGACTGAACGCATGTACTTCATGCATTCGGATTTTCATGGTCAGACGATTAGTTTCAACCATAGATAATGCTCAATTTAACCATATTGTGATTGATAAGGGAGCTCGTAATCATTTACAATGCTTTCTTAAACGTAATTTAGAAATCTACATTTAGTGTTGGCCACGCACCTTCACCCAAAAAAATAACAATATTCATAAAAATCACACGCGTACATTATAAAAATGAGAGACAGATTGCATATTTAAGCTCAATTTGGGAAGGTTCAGGGTTGACGTGATGGAACAGGGATAGGCATCAATAATATTGTTACGTGTAGAAAGACACAGACTAAAGAGGCTATTTACACTGGACTGGAGCCAGAGTGCCAGGCCGACATTCGCTCACGCCAAGGGCACAGACCCACTTCGTCGTCGTTCTCGCGGCGGCTCATCTTTTGGGTATCTCCCGATAATATCGTAATAATATAACTTGATCAGTACTCTTCGCTGATTGTTCGCACAGATTGAAACGATCAGAATTACTTAGTTGCATTGAACGTTTGGGTTCTATAATTAAGGTAAATCCAAGCATCCACTTGTCGCACCAATTGCTACAAAGGAAACACATAGGGTTCCTTGAAAGCAAAACGTCGCAGTCGAATAAAAGTTCGTCGTGGTCCGGGACTCGAACCCGGGATCACCGCCTTTCCGGGGCAGCACTCTACCATTTCAGCTAACCAGGCGGCTAGCAGATAGCAGGGCGAAGTCGAATTTGTCAATAACCCGAAGCAAATGCAACGTGTAGGTTCATGCAGTTCTGTAGGTTGCGGAAAACTAAGTCGTCTATTCGAGAATTTATTAAAAGCAAGAAAATATTCTCCCTTTATGGCGGGAAATCAAGGGCGAAGGACTACGTGATGCCTAATTGTACGTGTTTCCTACCGCACTTTCCAGGAGCACATGTGTTTGGTAACATTGATCAGCATCAAAAAGCTCACCGCAATTGCAGGACAGATGAAGTAACATCATTACGTGCACAAAGAGAGAGAGAGAGAGAGAGATAGATAAAGGAACGCTTATTGTTGAAACAGTGTCCCGAATAAGGCCCGGTATGAGCCAGAGTTTGGAAGACGCCTTAGTTTACAAAGCACAGAGGAACAATGTATTCGCAAACGTCAGAGGTTCGATTATGTTCTATTCTTGGATGAGGCGCGTCAATGCCGTGCCATGCCATCAATGGCGGTCTTTTTAGGTCGTCTGTTGACAGCAGGCAGTCTTTTCATTTCCTGTTGCAGCGCAGACTCCTATACGAGTCGACCAGAAATAGCTTTGCACACATGACTCGCGCCTTCGCCCAAGGCTAGAGATCCAGTGTGCAAGCCACTTCCAGGCTTAAACCTTCACAAAATAGCACCACATATAGGATTGCGAATCAGCGCTTACGTTATTTGCTGCCGAGCGTCGCGACCTAAAGCCCAGATGAGATGCCCTGCTTGCTGGCCTCTGCCCGCTATAGCTTTCACATAACTGCAGTTACAGAGTTCTTAGGGAACAAGAGTCGCGTGCGCGTTCAATAGTAAATTTGTTACCATGTTCAGAGAAAATGCACGTCGCGTTTCAAATGTCAATACCATAATACAGTTAGCGAAGTTAAGGATTGCTCTCAATTTGAAGAGAAAAAAATATAGTCAAGAAGAAATAGACCAGACTAGAAGTAGTCACGTCAAAAGCAGATCGATTCAGGCTAGTGCTCGTGAACAAATCAGCGTCTTTACTACCTGAAAGTAAAGCCAACATAGGAATACTGAATGCGACCGAAAATAGACTAATGTCACAGGAAGCTGGGCGCTAGGAACCAAGAGAGCAAATAGGCAGCTTGTCAAGTTTACAACGGACCTAATAAAGAAACCACAAAGCATGAAAGTGTCTAACTCTAAAGGTAATATGCAATAGGCTGAACTGTCAATGCTAACAAATAAGGGCAAAGTAAGTAATATGCGAAATTATCAAGTAAGAAGGATAGCGCCAACAGTAAAAGAAAGGAACATATTGAAATAAATAGTAAGGAAACTACTTGGCATTCGAAAGAACAAAATGTGTGCAGTGAAATATAAGCACGAAAGGTGTCATCAGCAATTCCGTTGATATGGCAAACGCAGCACAGGAATTGTATGCAGAGAGAGAGAGAGAGAGAGAGAGAAGGGAAGAAATAAAAGCAGGGAGGTTAACCAGATTGAGTCCAGTTTGCTGCCCTACACGTGGGGAGGGGAATGGCGAGTGATAGAGAGAGAGAGAGAGAGAAAGAGAGAGAGAGAGAGAGAGAGAGAGAGAGAGAGAGAGAACATGAGTCTATACCGGAGTTTCACATGCACTAAGTTAGGTGTAGAATGTCTATAGTCGGGAACTCAAGTCTGTTGCCTTTAGGTAGTGAAGAAGCGCTCGAACTGCTTTCTGGGCTAATTAACTGTGAGGCCAGGCTCCCAAGATCATTGCTTTTGTAAATGGCCTGTCATCCAGTCTATTCAAGGCACACTGGAGAGCCTTACGTTGGTTATCAAGGCGAGAACAGTGACACAGATGATGACTGATGGTCTCTCCACACTTGCACTTAGCGCACATTGGTGAGTCCGCCATTCCAGTACGATAGCTGTAGGAGTTGGTGAATGCTACTCCTACCCACAGCCGACACCGCAGTTTTGCATCGCGTCGTGAAAGCTTTCCTGGTAATTTAAGTTTTAGTGATGGGTCGAGGCTGTACAAGCGACACTTAGAGTTCTGTGGTGAATGCCAGTAACATAATGTGATGGTACGAGCGAGACGGCGAAGCTCTCTTGCAGCGTCTACTCATGATAAGGTATAAGGAGTGTCGGTGCGCCATCCTGGGCACGTCGGGCAGCGTCATCGGCAAGGTGATTACCAACAATGCCACAATGACCCGGCAGCCACTGAAAGGTAATATCCTCTCCTCGTTCAGAAGCCCAATGACAAGTTTCGTTAATTTTAAACACCAGGTGTTCATAATTGCCACGTCGTAAGCCTCGCAAGCTCTGGAGGGCTGCTTTCGAGTCACAAAATATTGCCCATTTGTTGGGCAGTTCTTTGCAATGTATTAGACAGCAGCGCGAAGAGCAGCCAGTTCGGGACCTGTAGATGTCGTTACGTGTGAAGTCTTAAACTTGATGACAACCGACTGAGATGGTATAACAATGGCGCCCGTCGAGTTTTCCCAAACGGCACCGTCCGTGTAAACAAGGATTCGGTTAGCGTATGAACAATTCAAAAGTTCCAATGTGATCTGCTAGAGAGCCGCGGTAGTCAGGCTAGCTTTCTTCACTATTCCTGGAACAGCAAGGTACACAGGAGGCTTTTTCAAGCACCACAGAGGGGATGACGCTCTTGTTGCAGGTGAGTGCCTCAATGACAAAGAGTGCCGGTTAGCCGCAACTGATCTGGAGAACGGTGCCTTGGGTCTTTTCTCGGGAAATCGAGCGAGATTGTGGTCATGGACTCTGGATATATGGCGAACATGCGCCCGGAGTGCATCGATAGCTATATAGGTAATTATAGGGTGGTCTCTTGTGGTGGCAATTGTTGCTACGGTTGAAGCACTTCGAGGAAGCCCCAGACATGTTCGAAGGGCTTGGCCTTTAATGCTCTGTAGGACATGGATGTCAGTTTTGTTAGCATTGGACAGCACTGATGAGCTACATCGCAAGTATCCTTGAAAGAGCGTCCTGTATAGTTGAAGCATAGATGCCACGGATGTTCTCCACATTTTACCTGCGAGAAACCTTAGTATATGGGCGATAGAAGTACACCTCTTCTTCAAGTATGAAATGTGGGGGCTCCATGAAAGGTCTCTGCCGATAATAACGCCTAGGAATCGGTGAAATTTTGCGTATGAAATTGTTTGGCGGTAAATATAAATGGGATACCAGGTCATGGGCTTGTGGGTAGAAGCGACCAAGGCGCACTTGGTCAAAATGCTAAGGTCTTGAGCACGCAGATACGATGTTAGAGTAACTGATTTTTGTAGTCGTGCACGCACCTGGAGGCGTGTAACTGCCGAGGCCCATATGCATATGTCGTCAGCAAATATGGAAATGTTTGCTGTATGTAATAGAACGTCTGCAAGTCCAAGGATTGCAAGGTTGAACAAAGTGGGGCTAAGAACCCGACCCAGCGGGACGCCACGGCAAGTTTAATGGTCAGCGATTCGGCCATCTGCATTGTGCACAAAGAAGCACCTTTTGAATAGATAGCTCCGAATGTATCGAAACGTGCCTCCACCTATTCCATTATTTTCCAGGACATGAAGAATGGCTTCATGCGTTACATTATCATAGGCGCTTTTCACATCGAGGAAAAGTGCAACCGATACAAAATGGCAGTGTTTTTTTTTGTTGTACAGACATCACGAGGTCGATGACGTGGTCAGTAGAGCAACGGCCTGTTCTAAACCCAGCCATGGCCTCGGGGTCTCCGCCAGACCTACATTGGGCAGCCCTCAAGGGTCACCCCTCAGTCCCCTGCTGTGGCATATTGTTATTTGCGAATTACTAGACCTGCCCTTTCCCTCAGACGTATTTGCGCAGGCCTACGCCGATGACACTGTTATTGTGCTCTCTGCAGCCAATCGTCGCGACTTATCGATAAAAGTTGCGATACAGAGGGCACCTAATGGGGAGTTGAAGGCGATGATGAAAAAAACCATGTTTGAGGCTGGGATAACAGTCCCAAGGGTTCAGGGAGTGCTGGAGAAGCACAGCGCTTTCGCAAGTTGCGAAAGTGATGTGCGTATGAGGAAGGTGCGGAAGAGAGCTGCCTCGTGTATATGGTTCAGGAATAATAATGAAGTCAATGTGGTGCTGCTGAATAAAATCCGACAACAACAATGTTGGTTGTCGGGAATGCGCCAGATTTGCCTGCAGAAATTTAACAGGTGTGTTGTGAGCCATGGGTCAGAGCATGCGAGAAAAAGGAAGATAGCATTAAGATGAATATAGGAGAGGAGAAGGCAGCAATGAAGAAAGGCAGACTGAACGAAGTGAAGAGGAGACAAATACTGAGAGACAAAAGCAAAAGAAAGAAAGAAAGAAGTAAGGAAGAAAGAGAAGAGAACGAAACCACTAGAAAGAAATGAATTCTATGCAGATCCGTACAATACCCGAGACGCCACGTAACTATAGGAAATACCGACGAACCACAAACAGAGGTAACACGGGTAGCTAGCGACGAGGTTAGAACGGCTTTTGGAATGTATGTCAAGACGAAAGCGCCAGCGTAATATGGAACAAGATTCGATATGATCAAAGGTGGAGGTAATATCATACGCTTTGAGCCCGCGACACTACTCGCAATGCCTCATGCCTTCAAATGTGCTAGGGAGTTGGAATAATGTCAGGATCATACCAGTCCATAAGAAAAGACACCCTAAGCCTCCTCTATACATATAGACCCATTATCTTGCTTTAGTTATTAACGAAAATAATCACCAAGGTAATTTCTATTGGAATCAGGGCAACGCTTCAATTAACCAAGAGAACAGACTGGCTTCTACCCTGGGTGATATCCAGGTAATCAGTCAGGCAATGGAGGCAGATAAAATTGAATCGAGTTCATCTGAGGAACCGGCGCCGGCCAAGCCAATTCAAGCCCTCACCGAGATGGTCACACAGCTTGCCAGCCAGATCGGCTTGGTAACGTCCAAGATGCCCAAGTTCGACGCGCTAGAAGCTAATGTCAACCAGCTCATACTAACCACTCAAAAAGCTAAAAAGGGAGCCCTGTGGGGTAAACCATGCATGTAGAGTAGTCTCACGACTACCAACCTGAGCCAAGATGGCGGCCAGGCGTAAAAATATGAAGGAAGATACAACGATCTTAGCCCAATGGAACTTTCGAGGAATTAAGGGCAAAATAGGCGAATTACAACAATACATAGATAATGCGGAACACAAACCGGATATCCTTGCATACAAGAAACGAACTCGTGAACAAGACTCCCTGGGTACGTCACATACACCGATCCCAGTGAGAAAAGCACAGCGATCCTAGTCCGAAGCAACATAGCTGCAACGCAGCACATTACCAGCCAGAGAGGGTGTGAACACGTTCTCTTGGAAATTCACAGCAGAGGCATAGGAAGCAAAGACAACATCTTCATTCTCAACGCATACTGTCGGCCCTCCAAGAAGAACCTCGACATAGTGGGCACGTTACTCGACAGCAAGGGAGAGGCGGGCAGCCGACCCCTATTGATAATAGGAGATTTCAATGCGCGTCACACAATATGGGGCTACAAATTTTGCTCCAAGAGAGGCAGGGTGCTGGCGAACCTCATGGATCAGCACACATTAGCCCTACTCAACGAACCAGACACTCCCACCCGCATGGGCACAAGTACGACCCGGGACACCACTCCAGACCTTACCCTGCTGAGTGGAACCTTGGACGTGTCGTGGCAGAACACAGGCGTCAACCTGGGGTCGGACCACGATATCCTCAATATTACTATCAGGGGGCCCGCTTTCAAGGCCCGAATGGGAACAACAAAGAAAAGCAGCCGATGAAGACGAGGACACGAACATCACCAAACCGTATGGGGAATGGGCTAAGGAACAACTGGAGCTGGTAGAGAAATACACCCAGAAAATAGCGACCACACTGCAGACACCCTGTGTGCACGCAAAGCTTGCCCACCTTTGGCAAGCACGACACAGCCTCACCAGACGCAGGAAGAAACAACGACACAACAAGAAACTTCGCAAACGCATCCATGATCTCAACAAGCAAGCCGCTGAATAGGCGTCCAAGCTGTGCAGGGAGAACTGGCTGAGTGTGTGTGATGGACTACAGGGCACCCTTTCTACCAGGAAGATGTGGTGCCTCCTTCGTCACCTGATCGATCCTCACGGCCGCAAGAGCACCACAAATCGAAGCCTCACGCGCACCCTCAACAACTATACTGGGGGTGCCGACAAACTCATCAACGACCCGAAGGCCAAGTACCTGAAAACGGAGAAGGGTGATATCGCACCTCCCGACTACGCAGGACCTACCAATGAAGTGTTAGACAAGCCATTCACTGACACCGAGTTGATCTCGGCAATCTCCGAGAGCAACAGGGGCAGCGCGCCGGGTCTCGATACCATTATTTACAAGTTACTTAACAACCTCCAGCACAAGGCCCGCAGACAGCTGCTCGAGTATATGAACCGGGTCTGGGAGTCTGGAAACCGTCCTCCCGGATAGAAAGAGGCAGAAGTCCGCTTCATACCTAAGCCTGGGAAGACACCTCACATCGACAACATGCGACCGATATCCCTCACGTCCTGCGTGGGGAAGGTCATGGAACGTATGGTACTTAAAAGGTTGCAGCGACATCTTGATTCCACCGATCAGATGCCAGAGACAATGTATGGCTGTAGGCAACACCTGGGCACCCAGGATGTTCTCGTACAACTCAACGAACTGGTAATTAAGCGGGCAACGAAGCAGGCGCCGCGAGCGATACTAGCGCTAGACCTCAGAGGTGCCTTTGATTACGTCACACATGAAAGTGTCCTCCACAACCTGCGCAACACGGGTTGTGGACTGAAAACTTGCAACTACATCCGAGACTTTCTTCGTAACCGAACGGCAAGGATCTGAATAGGAGAGGAGACATGCCAACCGATCTCGCTGGGGGATAGAGGAACTTTGCAAGGTTCGGTCCTTTCCCCCCTCCTATTTAACATGGCTGTACTGCCGTTGCCCAAGCTTCTCGAATCAATAGATGGTCTGGGCCATGCATTATATGCCGACGACATCACCCTCTGGACTGCGAGGGCAGGGTCGGATCGCTGGATGGAAAACACGCTCCAAAAAGCGGCTGACACAATCAACAACTATGGGAAGACATGTGGCCTTTGCTGTTCACCTCAAAAATCGGAGCTGACCATTGTCAGACCACGTGCATCAAGGAAACAAGCAGAAAACATAGAAATCGCTTTGGAAGGGAACCGGATCCTCCCGGTACGTCGACTCAGGGTCCTAGGCCTCCTGATCCAGGCAGACGGCAAGACAACACCATGATTAGAAAAATCAAGCTCACGTCAGACTAAATCTTGAACATGATCAGGCGAGTGGCCAACAGGTGGAGGGGTCTGAAGGAATCGGGCACCTTGCGCCTCGTTGAGGTCTTTGTTATCTCACGGATCGTCTACGCAACGCCGTACCTGCAGCTCCTCAAGAAGGAAGTCTTACAACTTGACGCAGTAATCAGGAAAGCCACGAAGCAGCCCCTGGGTATTCCCATAAATTCATCCACGACAAAATTACTTCAAATTGGAGTCCACAACACGGTAGCCGAGCTCGTAGAAGCCCACCTATCCAATCAAAGGGTACGCCTTAGCCAGACCAAGGCGGGCAGGAGCGTCCTCCGCAAGGTAGGATGGCAAGAATTGCACTACACCCGCCACGACCAATTACCCGAAAAGTTGAGTGAGAAGCTGGATTGCAAACCACAACCACGCAACATGAACCCCACAAGGCATGCCGGACGACGCGACGCCCGGGCAAGAGCCATTTCCAGGACCCTGGAGGAAGACGACACTGTTCTATATACAGACGCCTCTCTAACCAAACGCTCCACGAGGGCAACAGTCGTGGTCACCGGGCTAGAAAAGCTGGTCACCTGCGCATCAATCTACACTCCGTCTTCGGAGGAAGCAGAAGAAGCAGCGATAGCTCTTGCACTCCTGCAACCTAGCGGATGTGAATCAGGCGTTAAGCACTCCCCATACGTGGTGACGATCCCGATGTTGGTGCAGTACCGGGCCGACATGCGGTGGCGACCCGCGGCGAACGTGAAGCAGGCGTTAAGCACTCCCCATACGTGGGCCGATCCCGAAGTTGGGGCAATACCGGGCCGACACGCGGTGGACGCGAAGCAGGCGTTAAGTACTCCCTTTACGTGGGCCGATCGCGAAAGTGGTGCGATGCCGTGACGACCCGCGGGGGACGGTAAGCAGGCGGTAAGCACTTCCCACACGTGGGCCGCTCGCGAAGATAGTGCAATACCGAGACGACCAGCGGGGGACATGAAGCAAATGGTTAGCTTTTCGCATACGTGGGCCAATCCGAAATTATTGCATTGCCGGGCCGACATGCGGCGGAGGTTACAAAAAATTAAATTATGTGGTTTTACGTGCCAAAACCACTTTATGATTATGATGCACGCCGTAGTGGAGGACTCGGGAAATTTTGACCACCTGGGGTTCTTTAACGTGCACCTAAATCTAACCACACAGGTGTTTTCGCCTTTCGCCCCCATCGAGATGCGGCCGCCGTGACCGGGATTCGATCCCACAATCTCGTGCTCAGCTGCCCATCACCATAGCCACTGAGCAACCACGGTGGGTACGCGGCGTAGGTGAAGCAGCTGTTAAGCATTCTCCATACGGGGACCAAACTCGATGATGGTGCAATACCAGGACCTTCCACTGCACGCGTGAAGCAGGCGTTAAGCACCGATACCGAAGATAGTGCAATGCCTGGCCCGACCCGCCGCGGACGTGCAGTTCGCCATTAATGGGTCCACATGCACAGCTTCGCTGGTCATTCTTCTTCAAAGAGTGGAAGGGCACTGTGTTTTTTTTTAAGAGGGGGGCACTGACACGTCTTCTTTCTTACCTTTCTAGGTTAACTGTTTTTCAGCGGCTAACAAATGTTAAACGTTATTGCTCAGCGCAGGACGCGCTTTCACGTATCGGAAGTTTCTAGAATGATCATTCACCCACTGCGCTGGGCTTTCAGTGTAGCCGGTTTTCCTGGGACAGGTTCGCTCCCTGAAGAGTTGGTTTCGCAATACACAGTTTTTGCTACTGTGTTTTATATAGATGTACACATGTGCGTGCGTGCGTGCGTGTGCGTGTACGTGTGCGTGTGTGCGTGTGCGTGTACGTGTGCGTGTGTGTGTGTGCGTGTGTGTGTGCGTGTGTGTGTGTGTGTGTGTGTGTGTGTGTGTGTGTGTGTGTGTGTGTGTGTGTGTGTGTGTGTGTGTGTGTGTGTGTGTGTGTGTGTGTGTGTGTGTGTGTGTGTGTGTGTGTGTGTGTGTGTGTGTGTGTGTGTGTGTGTGTGTGTGTGTGTGTGTGTGACGATTGAAGAAGACGATGGCTGGAGAAGCGGATGACGAAGTGCGCGTGCTTTAGAAGAGAACCCCGAAGCCTCCGCTCAACGTTCTGAAGTACAAAGCAACGGCAGAAGACGTCCCAATCCACAAGTGGCTCATGCATGATGGACGCAGCGCGATCGGGTCTGTCGTTTCAACGAATACATCGAAGGGGAAGCGTTCAACTGGTACCTGACAAAGATATTCGGCAACAACGAATCACGGGAAGACATCAAGCGTAGCATGCAGGACCGCTTTTCGACGACCAATTATCGACGACTTTTCATTATCTAGGGACTGAAACGAGGACGAGCCATCAAAGAGCAGTACGACGAGAAAAGACGACTCGGTGCCTTGGCAGACCTTAAAGAGTGCCAAATCATCTCTGGTTTGACTGACGTTGTTCCTTCTCACATATAACTAGCGCAAGCCAGACTGTCTTTCACTTTACTATCAGAGCGGCTCGTCGCTGCCGAAATGGTCGAGACATCCATTAAATGGGTGAGAAGACATTACTTTACTCGAACTCTCAGTGAAATGCCAAGACATCCACTTTTCTTCAACAGACGACACCACTCAACTTTGATATCTAGCACGCGTCTTTCACGAAACATTCGTTTCGAGGAACACTCATTCACAAAGACTGTTTCATAAAAAAAATAGAATTTGCTAAGAAGTGCGCAGCCCGTTAAATGGAAGTTGATTTTTCGTTTGAAATATTGCGCGAGATACTATTAGCACGTGCCATGCTTCTTGGAGTTTTGTTATTGCTCCTGTAAATCAATACTGTAACCCTATATTACCAGACCTGAAAAACGACTGGGCTTTTGTTTTCTTACTACGATCCTTTTCGTGGAGACAAAGGTACGTTTCTAGCCGCTTTAATGGTGCCATCCTTCAAAGCGCTTTAATAAAGCAGTACACGCCGGCCTATGGTAACTTCTTTTATGCTGTATTTGGTTTTAATGCAGGTTCTAATAATTACGCACAAAAATGCACCTGCCCTTTCATCAAGCCAGGGCAACATGTTTTTTTTTTCTGTATGAAAAGCGCGCGCCTGAAGTCAAGCTTTTATTGGATAGGCATAGAAGATCGTTAAGGATATCATTGTAAGAAGCATACAGCGTGGGGCCATGGGCTGCATTGAAAGCCCAGCTAAAAAGCTTCTCAAATATACTTTAATGGAAGAAGCGGGGTCTGTTTTTATACAGCGTCGCAAGGCGATCCTGTTTTCTGGACTTTTGCACGTCACCCCACACATCTTTCTTTTTGTGCTTTTAACATCGTGGGCCAAAGCGTCATAGATTACAGTAAATGGCATTTAAGTCAGTGTGCGTATATTTTCAAGGACTGATATGAACATCTTAATGCAATTTGTGCAACTGCGGAGAAACGCATGCATAAGTAAAAAGCAACTGCAAAAAGCTGCAAAGTAAAAGTTGGGAAATCAAAACTTGAATTACAGGTTTTTCAGCACTTGTTGCCTCGAAGTGCTTTTTCTTTCTGTCCGGCACGTACAGTTCATATTAGCTTGCCGGCTATTGAAGCAAACAAGAGATTAGTGCGCTCTCTTTTGTTTTTCTAAACAAAACAATGAAAGGCACGTAGATGAATGACTCATAAGAAACACACCGTAAACATAATCACTTATGAGAAAATACTGCCCAAGCGGCACCCACTGCGATAGCTTTGTGGCGGCTTTGTGCTCTGTAGCTCTAGGCCAGGGCATCGATCGCAATCTTAGCGGCAACATTTCAATGGAGGCGAAACTAAACAAAAAACACCCGTGTACTTTCATAAGGCGCACGCTAAGAACCTCAAGGTGGTCAAATTCAACGCGGAGTTCCATACTAAGACGCGCTTTAATATCAGATCGTGGTCGTGGCAAGTAAAACCCCAAATTATTTTTTTTCTGCAAATGCATCGCCCTTTAAGTCTTACAAACCTATACACAGAGAACTCAATGCGTGCAGGAAAAAAATTACTAGTACCGTATACAGAGCGTTGCAGAAGGCGAAAATACTCTCGAGTATCAGTGTTAAGCATGCACGGTCTTTAAATGTTAACTGAAACTAAATTTTACTTTGGCTAAGTAGTAATGAATGAGCAGTGCATATTGCAGAAGAGACCTTGGCAAAGCTGCATGGCTTGTAATTCTCAAATTTTCTTATCGGCAGCCTTTAAACAGGCCGGAATGTGTCGACACGCGCATCTGGTGTTTAGCTGATATGACGTGAGTCCCAGCACGCCGCCTAAGACATGTTGCAGCATGTCGTGGACAGAAGCGGATGGCGCCTAATCTCGGAGGTCATGCAGAGGAGCAGCACGTTCCGAGTACTGACTTATTTCTGGTATCAAAAATGCCTAATTTTCGGCGTGTCTCTCAAGGCATGTACTCGTACTTGACAGAGAAAATATTCCATGGCACGAAGGCTGTTCTGCATCTCTGCTATACCAAAATTGGGATTGTTAGGTGGCTCAAAATGTCGTTGCAGTTACCCTATATCGTTGCAGAATGGCCCGTCACCCCAAAGCACAGAATATGTTGTTGTTGCGCTCTCTTCTTTTCTTTATTAAGTAGCTGCCGACTCTGTTAGGACGGCATAACTCCTCGTGTCCATAAAAAAAATCTGAAAGCTGCGTGAAAAGTCATACTCGTCTTAGTTTAAGAAAGTTTCTTGTTTCATATCTGGTGACACATTGGTGTCTTCTGTCACGTTCAGGCGTAAGGTATAGTTGTGAACTCACTCCTGGGAGCATCAACCATAAGAGCCTGCAATGATCTATCATTCACGATTGCTCTCAGCTTAGTCACGTGACATATTTTTTGGCTGCTAAATCAGTGATCGGTCGGCTGAGGGCACCTTTGAGTGTCGCTAGTTAGTCCTAACACTGAAAGGAATCACATTGTGGGCTGCCCATTGTGGACTTTTTGCTGGCCACAACGGTGTGCAAGCACGATGCCAGTACATGCAGTACCGCCATGTTCGATGGCTCGTGTTTGATGTTAGCGGTTTCAAGTTGTGCTTTCTTTTTCTTTTAACGCAGTTACCGAGAAGTGTCATTGCTGCACTTTCATTTCTCTGAAAGGTAACACTACACGTACTAAAGCAAGGAAGAAAATAACTACGGAAGCTCCAGCGAGGTCAAGTAGTAGTATAAACTGTATTTCTCGTAAATATTTTGGGCGGTGGGTGAGTACCTCAGTCCAATGTTTCACTGCTCTCTGCCGTTCACTGGGTTTGATCTAAAAGATCTCTCGAGCTCTCTAGATCTTCGCTAGCAAGCCAAGCTCACCACTGCCTGTTATTCGCATTCGCGCGGTAGGGCGAATTGGATTTTGGAGGCCGTAGTTTACACGTTCATTTTACGTTGGCAAGAATGGGCCGCTCCCCGCCCCATGGACAGTGTTGCGTTTCGCCTGCGACACGTGGTTTTGCCGGCGCGACTGCGGCGGGGCGGCAGACATTTTGGCCCGATCGTCGTCGCCGCAACACTCATCGGCAGGTGTTTCCAGGCGCGACTGCGGCGATGCGACCGCAAAGGATCACCCTCTCATTCCAGTCATTGTGCCCGAAACAGGCGATGCCAAAGCAGGGATCACCCTCGCATTCCAGTCATTGTGCCCGAAACAGGCGATGCCAAAGCAGGGATCATCCTCTCATTCCAGTCATTGTGCCCGAAACAGGCGATGCCAAAGCAGGGATCATCCTCGCATTCCAGTCATTGTGCCCGAAACAGGCGATGCCAAAGCAGGGATCATCCTCTCATTACAGTCATTGTGCCCGACCGGCAGCGCTACAACAGGGTGCTACGAGATCGTGCTCGACAGGGTGCTACGAGATCGTGCTCGACATGGTGCTACGGCAGCGCTTCGACAGTGTGCGTCACCATTAGCCCATTGTACATTCACGTGCTCGTCTTTTGAGGGGTTCCTTCTTGCCCTCAACTGCGAGAGTATAAAAACAGCTGCCCCCGGACGCCAAAAGGAGGGCTCCGATTTCTTCTGCTGAGTAAAGTGCTCTCCCGTCTCTCTACTTCGGTCAACCTGACCGCCAACTCTTTGCGATGTTAAAATAAACAAGTTGTTTTGTTGTTACCAGTCGACTCATGCTTTGCCGGGACCTTCGGATGCTTCCAGTTGTACCCCAGGCCGCCAGGCCAACGCTACCCTTGGGGCTTGCGACCCAGGTACAACCACGGGCGTCAGCGCCGAGTTCCCAACAGGTCGTACCAGCGGTCGGATCCAAACATCTGGTTGGCAGCGGTGAGATCGCCTCCGACTTCAAACAACTGTCTGCCAGCGGTGAGATCGCGACAACGGAGGCCAGCAGCGAAGAGATGCAGTTGACTGTATGCTGAGCAGCTCAACGACGATCCGGGAGCAGTGCAACGAGCCCTGTGTGACGACTGGTTGCCTGCAGCGGAACGACTGCGCGGAATTCCTGCCTGCGAGGTTTGGTGAGTGCGGGACTTTCTTCTTCTGAGCTTTGCCAGGCTTTTGTTAGTGTTAGAAACAGAGCTGGTAATTGTGGTTGTCGTTGCTGCCGGGTTAGTTTGCGGCAAGACAATAGTAAGCAGTAGAGAAAGCAGCATTCAGAGCAGCCATGGATTTGAAGTCGTTGCGCAAACCGAAATTGTTGGAGCTTGCAAGAGAGTTGGGTCTGGATGTCTCAGACAAACTAAGAAAACCTGAACTGCTAAAGGCTATTCTTGAGTTAGAGGCTGAGGATGACGAGCTGTCGGAATGCCTTGAGACCATTGAAGAGAGGGAGACTGCAAAAAGAGAAGAGCGTGAACGTAAAGAACAGAAAGAAAAAGAAGAGCGTGAACGTAAAGAACAGAAAGAGCGAGAGCAACAAGAGCGTGACCGTCAACACGCTTTGGAAATGAAGCGTCTTGACGTAGAGATGGAACGCGCTCGTAATGGAAGTCAGGCACACGGTGCAGGAGAACGAGTATTGTTCAAAATGACTGACCTGATGCGGCCGTTTAAGCTTGGAGAGGACATTGGTTTGTTCCTGGTTAACTTTGAGCGAACGTGCGAGAAGCAGGGGTTCTCTCGGGAAACGTGGCCACAGCGCTTGCTCACTTTGTTACCCGGCGAGGCGGCCGACGTAGTCGCTCGCTTGGATAGAGAGGAAGCAGAGGATTTCGACAAAGTAAAATCGAGTCTGCTAAAAAAGTACCGGCTGTCTGCGGAGGCGTTCCGTCGGAAGTTTCGGGAAAATGAGAAAGGCAAAAGTGAGTCATATACAGAGTTTGCGTATAGGCTTATGTCGAACATGCAGGAGTGGCTCAAAGAAGAGAAAGCGTTTGGTGACCACGATAAAGTTCTGCAGTGCTTCGGGCTAGAACAGTTTTATAGTCGGTTACCGGAGAACGTGCGATACTGGGTCTTGGATAGGCCAGACGTTTGTACGGTGGCTAAAGCCGCTGAGCTAGCCGAGGAGTTTGTGACGCGTCGGGCTCGCGGAGCTAAGGATGGTCAAAAGGGTGAATTTGGCTCGAAGTTCGAGAGGCCGAAGTTCACACCCATGAGAGCAAAGGGGAACACGCGTAGTGCGGATGCGAGTGGAAGCAGTGCGACCGAACCTAAGGAGACGGCAGCAGCCGAAGCCGAACGCAGAAAGCGGTTCGAGATGAGGCAAGCGCGCGTTTGTTATACGTGCCAGAAGCCGGGTCACTTTTCGGCGCAGTGTCCGGAAACAACACCAAAAGTTGTGTTTTTTTCAATAGGCAGCACTGACGAGAACATGAAGCTTCTCGAGCCTTACATGCGAGACCTCCTCGCGAACGGGAAAGAGTGCCGAGTGCTTCGCGATTCCGCAGCTACGATGGATGTAGTTCACCCGTCTTACGTAGAACCCCATATGTTCACGGGCGAGTGCGCGTGGATCAAGCAAGCCGTGGAAGCTCATAGCGTGTGTCTGCCGGTAGCAAAGGTGCTTATTGAAGGACCTTTCGGAACGCTTGAGACAGAGGCGGCAGTGTCATCTATGCTGCCACCCCAGTACCCGTACCTATTTTCAAACAGGTCCGATCACCTCCTGCGCGAGAAGGGGCTTTTGTTTGGTGAAGCTAGTGTTCAGGCCTTAACCAGATCGAAGGTTCGGGAGCTCGCTGCAAAGGCGGTAGTTGCGGGGCCGACGTTATCAAACAACGAAAAAGGGTCAGAGGCGCAGCAAGCTGATATTCCGAGCACGCCCGAACTGAATAAACTTGAGTCTGTAACGTTAAAGGCGCCAGATACTGGAGAGGAAATGCCCGACACGGGAAAGTTAGAAGAGCTATCTACTGATTTGCTCATCGCGCCTACGTCAGACGGACTTGATAGGTTGCTAAAAGTCAGCCGGTCGGCTTTGATAGCCGAGCAAAAAAAGGATGGCAGCCTGGAAAACGTGCGCTGCAATGTCAAAGAAGGTATCGCCAGGAAAACTGCGCGTTTTGTGGAAAGGGGTGGAGTCCTGTACCGGAAGTATCTAGACCGCAGAGGAGTGGAGTTCGATCAGCTGGTCGTGCCTCAATGCTATCGTCAGGATCTGTTGCGCTTGTCACACGGGGGTTCGTGGTCCGGACACCTAGGAGTTAAGAAAACTAAGGACCGTCTCTTGCAAGAGTACTATTGGCCAGGGTGTTTTCGGGACGCAGACCATTTCGTGAGGACATGTGACACTTGTCAGCGGGTGGGCAAACCAGGGGACAAATCGAGGGCGCCGTTGAAATTGGTACCTATCATTACGGAGCCTTTTAGACGGCTCGTTATTGATACTGTGGGACCTCTGCCGGTAACAGCCACGGGGTACAGACACATTTTGACTGTGATCTGCCCAGCGACAAAGTTCCCTGAAGCAGTGCCGCTTAAAGAACTCAGCTCAGTTGAGATAGTTAATGCACTACTGTCCATATTTGCGCGAGTTGGTTTCCCTGCGGAAATCCAATCAGATCAGGGCACAGTGTTTACTAGCGCTTTGACGACAACTTTTCTCGAAAGGTGTGGGGTAAAGCTGTTACACAGCTCAGTGTACCACCCACAGTCGAATTCCGTTGAGAAGCTCCACTCCGTCATGAAGCGCGTGTTGAGAGCGTTGTGTTTTGAACATCGAACTGACTGGGAGCTGTGTCTGCCTGGGGTGATGTTTGCTTTATGGACCGCGCCGCATGCGGCTACGGGGTTTTCGCCAGCTGAACTGGTGTACGGTCGCTCGCTTCGATCTCCGCTTCGCATGCTTCGAGAATCATGGGAAGGTAGGGGCGACGACCCAGTCGTGGTGGAGTACGTGCTTAAGCTCCTCGAACGCTTAAGAAGGGCACAGGAGTTGTCAGGTGAAGCAATGACAAAGGCCCAGCAGAGGGCCAAGGTTTATTATGATCGGACAGCCAGGGCCCGTCGTTTTGAGGTTGGCGATGAGGTCATGATATTGCGCACATCGCTAAACAACAAACTAGACGTGCAGTGGGAGGGCCCAGCACGAATTGTTCAGAAACTGTCGGACGTTAACTACGTGGTAAGTCTGCCAGGAAAGCGGAAAGCACAGCAAGTTTACCACTGTAATCTGCTCAAACCTTATAGACAAAGGGAAGCAGTGGTGTGCATGATGGTAAACGTTCCTGAAGAGCTTCCGGTCGAGCTTCCGGGACTAGGCTCAGTGACGAACAGGGAAGACACCGGTCAAGTCATTAGTGACCTTATCAGTAAAGCGCCGCTGTCGCCTGAGCAGAAAACCGAACTACACCAGCTATTCCAAGAGTTTCAAGGTCTGTTCTCTGAGAGGCCTGGTAGGACTTCTGTACTTACTCATGATATAGAACTTACCTCCACAGAGCCAGTACGATCCAAGGCGTATCGGGTGTCACCCCGCCAGAGCGATATTATGGAGGCTGAGGTAAAGAAAATGCTACAGCTCGGTGTTATTGAGGCAGGTGAGAGTGATTATACCTCCCCTTTGATTTTAGTTGAGGTACCGGGCAAGGAACCTCGTCCTTGCGTCGACTACCGCAGGCTTAATTCCATCACTAAGGATCAAATTTATCCGATCCCTAACATCGAGGAGCGCCTTGAGAAAGTTAGTAGCGCTCAGTTTATTTCCACCCTAGATCTTGTCAGGGGTTATTGGCAGGTTCCACTTACAGAAGAGGCTAGTAGGTATGCGGCGTTCATTTCACCAATGGGAACATTCCGTCCTAAAGTGTTGAGTTTTGGTTTGAAGAACGCGCCATACTGTTTTTCAAGCCTCATGGATAAAGTGTTGCGGGGACAGCAAGAATTCGCTTTACCGTATCTAGACGACGTAGCGATATTCTCCGCATCCTGGTCTGAGCATATGACACACTTGCGGGCAGTGCTAACCCGCCTGCGCGAAGCGGGCTTGACAGTCAAGGCTCCTAAGTGCCAGTTAGCACAGGCCGAGGTTGTCTACCTCGGTCACGTGATTGGTCAGGGTCGTCGCCGCCCCTCTGAAATAAAAGTGGCCGTTGTGCGAGACTTTCCGCAACCGCGCACAAAGACCGATATTCGGTCGTTCTTGGGTGTCGCCGGCTACTATCAGAGGTACATCCCTAGGTACTCTGATATCGCGGCTCCCCTGACGGATGCTCTGAGAAAAACAGAGCCTCAAACAGTCGTCTGGGACGAGACAAAGGAAAGAGCTTTTAGCGCCCTAAAGAGTGCCCTAACAAGCCAGCCTGTGCTACGATCGCCAGACTATACAAAAGGGTTCATTGTTCAGTGCGATGCTAGTGAGCGAGGCATGGGCGTTGTACTGTGCCAACGGGAAAATGGAGAAGTAGAACACCCCGTCCTGTATGCTAGTCGTAAGCTGTCCAGTCGTGAGCAGGCGTATAGCGCCACCGAGAAAGAGTGTGCGTGTCTCGTGTGGGCCGTTCAGAAATTGTCATGCTATCTAGCCGGCTCGAGGTTTATCATTGAGACGGATCACTGCCCTCTCCAATGGCTGCAGACCATCTCTCCCAAAAATGGCCGCCTCCTGCGCTGGAGCCTCGCTTTACAACAATATTCCTTTGTGGTGCGTTACAAAAAGGGGAGTCTCAACGGTAACGCCGATGGCTTAAGTCGAAGCCCCTAACGTAGGAATCAGCCTCAAAATTGTTTGTTACTGATGTTTTTCTTCCTGAGGCAGGATTTTTTTTTTACATATTGCTTTTGTTTAGTGTTTCAAAGTGATGATATGCTTTCTAGTGCAATTTTTCAATTTGTGGACGCGTTCTGAGTGATGCTAGACTACTGTAAGGAACTAGGCAGTGGTATAAAAAGGGGAAAGAGCCTGGCAGGGCTTAGTGAGGGTTGTGCCGTGCTTGCTGACTGAGCGGTTGAGTTTCAGCGTAGTTCTAACGCTTGCCGGGAACGAGAACAAAAATGTGAACTCTCCCGAAGTCACTTTGCAGTGTCCCGTGCGAACCTGAACGAGAGAACGAGGCCTTCTCTGTGCGCTGCGCTCAAGAAACGTCGAGGGACGCCCGACTTCGGTTATGAGCATCATCGAGCGACATCCCTCCGGCCAGCGGATGCAGTCCCCTGTCCATCGGGATCTCCTTCCCCCGGCGGGGCGGTCTGTTGCGTTTCGCCTGCGACACGTGGTTTTGCCGGCGCGACTGCGGCGGGGCGGCAGACATTTTGGCCCGATCGTCGTCGCCGCAACACTCATCGGCAGGTGTTTCCAGGCGCGACTGCGGCGATGCGACCGCAAAGGATCACCCTCTCATTCCAGTCATTGTGCCCGAAACAGGCGATGCCAAAGCAGGGATCACCCTCGCATTCCAGTCATTGTGCCCGAAACAGGCGATGCCAAAGCAGGGATCATCCTCTCATTCCAGTCATTGTGCCCGAAACAGGCGATGCCAAAGCAGGGATCATCCTCGCATTCCAGTCATTGTGCCCGAAACAGGCGATGCCAAAGCAGGGATCATCCTCTCATTACAGTCATTGTGCCCGACCGGCAGCGCTACAACAGGGTGCTACGAGATCGTGCTCGACAGGGTGCTACGAGATCGTGCTCGACATGGTGCTACGGCAGCGCTTCGACAGTGTGCGTCACCATTAGCCCATTGTACATTCACGTGCTCGTCTTTTGAGGGGTTCCTTCTTGCCCTCAACTGCGAGAGTATAAAAACAGCTGCCCCCGGACGCCAAAAGGAGGGCTCCGATTTCTTCTGCTGAGTAAAGTGCTCTCCCGTCTCTCTACTTCGGTCAACCTGACCGCCAACTCTTTGCGATGTTAAAATAAACAAGTTGTTTTGTTGTTACCAGTCGACTCATGCTTTGCCGGGACCTTCGGATGCTTCCAGTTGTACCCCAGGCCGCCAGGCCAACGCTACCCTTGGGGCTTGCGACCCAGGTACAACCACGGGCGTCAGCGCCGAGTTCCCAACAGGTCGTACCATCGGTGCGATCCCAAACAACAGGTATCCCCAGAGCATCCAAGGTGTATCTTACAGAAATGTCTAACTGTTCGTATTAAAAAAAAAAGCTGTATGCTCAGTCATTTGATGTTTAAAAACAGCGCTGTAGTCTCATTAATTACCTCTATATTTCGGTTGCAAATAAACCGAAAGACAAGACATGCAATTGTAACATACCTGCTAGGTAAAGAGGAAATACCATATTTTAGCACGTTTAAGAACGGAGCAAATCTGTCTTCTTCCACAGACGAAAGATATAACGCATTCTAAAACGTATACAATAGTTTTCGGCTTCTTATGAAATGAATTGTGCGGCTCTTCTTTCGTAACTCAATTATTGCCGTATAAGTTGGCGACGCGAAGGCGGTGCAGTAAGGAGAGAGCAGGCCGCCGCGGGTACTTATTGGTCGCAGCTAACCTTAGCAGGGTGAGTCCTCGGGTGGCGACTAATAGTGGTCAATCAAGGAGGTCCTGTGTTCTAATACCGAGCAAAAATTGCCGGACTCGAATAAGACCCAGGAAAATAAACTATAGGTCTCCTTGCGCCGCGGACTAAAAATATAATTTAACAATGTTAATGTAAAAAAAGAAGAAAACAGTGCCGTATGGAACAGCATCCTGTTGAAGGTTAATGCAAGCGGCACAAGACTATAAAGGCATACTGTAAAAGCAAAAAAAAAGAGCAACAGAAAAAGCCTAAGTCTAGGCAGCCCCGAGTGCATGATTGATCTCAGAAGCTCTATTGCACGACATAGCACCAACAGTCCTATAATGGAACGAACCTCCAATAAGGAGAGTAACTCTTTCCTAACTAAGCCATGTAGCTCTCTCTTCAGAGCACCCTGTTGTAGTTCTTCACACAACGACCACCGGTGGAAAGTTGGTGTGTCGAACTGTCGTACGAACACGTATTTCCATTGTTTGCTACGAACAAAGAGCACGGAGCGGAACAACCTTCCCGTCGACTGCAGGTCTATCACCGACGATGACTACTTCAACACGCCCATTTCCACTTACTTGATATAATTACACCGTATTAAACACTATTCTCTGCATTGTTATTAGCCGGAGCAGGAAAAAGTTAATTGAAGTTAGTCTGGCTAAAGATTGGTCTTCCCTTGACGGTCACAGTGCGCTGTTGTCAATTTGTGGCCCTGCAAGCGCCAAATTGACCGTAGCTTTCTTTCCCTTTGCGATGCTTAAAGGGTGACGTCAAAACTAGTCGTTATGTCGCAAGCAGCAGTAATGTTACACTAAACTCATGTTACCAGCAGTCACGTTGCTCCAACCAGGGGCGATCTTACAAGGAACCGTGACATTAAAAGAACCGTAAAGTTACAATGAGCGGTGGTGTTAGAGTGAACTGTGATGATAAAGCAGCCTTGATGGTAAAATAAAGCAGCTTTGATTATACAAAGAACTGTCATGTTAAAATGAACCGCCATTATAAAAGCAGCCACGATTGTACCAGAAGCCCTGATGTTAGCAAAGTCGTTGTGTTACAGGGGCATCCCGGTGCCCAGCTTATAAGTGCTTGGAGTTTCAGCAGGAGAAAGAAAACTAGGTAAAAAAAAACACAAAAAGTACCAGTATCTGCCAGTACCTTAGCAACAGTGGCATAAATTGAGGGAAAACACAAAAGAACGAATATTTTCTGATATATATTCTCCTATAGGATTGGAAGCCTTGGTGAAGTCTATTTGTTCGCTTAGACTACACTCTAAGAACAGTTTACACCCTTTGGCTTGCCCCTTCTGCCACACAAAAATAATCGTTATCTGCCTTGACGCGTTTCCTTTCTTTATCGCTGAAAGCCCGGAACTTTCCAGTGACGAACGGCACGCGCGTTATCAGAAGGGGCACTCCAAAGGGTGTAAACTGTTCTATGCTGATAACGCGCGTGCCATTCGTTACTGGAAAGTTCTGGGCTCGCAGCGATAAAGAAACGAAACGCATCAAGGCAGATGACGATTATCTTTGTGTGGCAGAAGGGGCAAGCCAAAGGGTGTAAACTGTTCTTAGAGTGTAGGTAAGATTTAGGGCTGTTACTGTGCGGAGGAAGGACAAGCGCCAAAAGTGCGTTCGATGCCGCAGTACAGGTAACCGGTATCGCTACTGTGGCGGGAGCATGCCTTGTTGTGTTCCCAGATGCGTAAAGTGTGGATGCAGTTGGTAGTACCAAGTGATGCGCCGGAAGGGCACCTGTTACTCTGGCAATGAAGCGCATCTTAAAGCTCAGTGGGATTTCCCAATTTCATTGCCGCTGGACTGCAGCACAGAAAAGATTTTAGCACTGTTATGGGTATATAAAGGATGCTTGGCTTGTTCCAAACCTCCATCCTGAAAAGTTAAGACGGAATTGTTGATAGGTAGAAATAGCTTTTTTTCTTGCGGCAAGTAGGCATGAAGGTAGCTGCGATATCCAGCATGAATGGCAGCATGTGAATAAACCTTAGTTGTCATCGCTGACAAACTGACGTGCCAAATATTGCGGTGCATGCGACGTGGTCAGAATTAAAACAGAGTTTTCAACTACGCGTTCTCTCGTCATAGGAGTACTTCGACGTCACTGTCGCACGCTTTAGCATTCTTATAGCCTAAAAGGTAAGGGCCACGTGATAAACCACCGTCCATATTAAAACATTCTAGGAAGTGGTATTGCCCCACTGCCCTTCGGCAATACTTCTAGTTCAAGCTATTCACATTTTCAAGATGGCAAGCCTTCGCAAGTGATGACCGGTGGGTTACTTGTATTCTTGAATAATGCAAAAATATTGCATCCCAGTAGTAGTAACCTTTTGGGCAGACGCTTGGTTTGTAGCAAAAACACTCGAAAAGCTTCAATGAGCAACAGAACGGCGAATCGTAAGCGTAACGTGGACACCCAGTATGATGACAGTACTGATTAGAAAGCAAGAAAAGGGTACGCTGGTATTCCATCTGAGATTGAGGGGAACAAGAGCAGCGCAAAAAGCCTTGTAATATATAAAGAAGACAAGCTGGTTCACTTTAAACAGAAGAGTGGGCGCCAAGGGGTGGGGAACACAGTGCATGACGGCAGAGGCTTAAGCACAGGGATGGCATTCAGAAATTTCC
The DNA here is from genome assembly GCF_050947875.1 of Dermacentor variabilis. Lineage (NCBI taxonomy): Eukaryota > Metazoa > Arthropoda > Arachnida > Ixodida > Ixodidae > Dermacentor > Dermacentor variabilis. Next base: position 224,039,708 of record NC_134569.1, on the reverse strand, counting down.
ACGCACAAGATGGTGCAAGAGACGGCTCACAGCGAGAGGCCTTCGTGGTGCAGTCGATAAAACAGCCTGATCTCACAAAGAACTACTTAGCGATACTGGAGCGAAGAAGCGGTGCAGCTTGAGCGTGAACCACAGTCATATGCATTGGAAATAGTCAGCATTGAAGTCAATTATTCATAAGATAAAAGCAAAGTAGCTTGCGTCGCTCATAATTAAGTATGAGTTTACAAGAACGGGATATTTAGTAGGAATAACGTCAAAGTAACAGTGACTGTCACAACCTTGCAAGCAATTTGAAAGTTACGTGCTGGAAGCGTGTGGCGACTGCACAGAATGCACGTCGAATACGCCCAGAAAAAGAACATGAAGAATAATGCTACCGAAAGAAAAATTAACTATGGCGTTATAAAAAGTGACAAGGCGATATCTGCGAACGTATTGAAAAGAGGACGCGAAAAGCAGTTGGTAACTGATATTGTAGCGACGGAGAAGAGGTCGACATCCGCGTTGCCCTGATCGAACGCTTCTTCCTTTTGATGGCGAGTTCACGAGCAGCCCCGCTCGCCGCCCGCTTAGGCCTCGTTTTCCCTGGTTGCCCTGTGCAACGCACGGCGTTTCGCGCCACTGCTTTCGCTCGGTAGACTCAACAGATAATATGATGCGAAACGATGTCATCAAAAACAATGATGACTGATATAGTTGTGAGGAAGCTTTCTAGAAGAAGGAGACTAGAACAAAGGGCACAACTGACCCGTCTGCTTGCTGCAGCTCCTGTGTTGGCTAAATTGGGGCACATTGCTATGACGAAGACATGCATCTTATTTTTAATACACCTGCCGGAGTAGCTTAGTGGCTATCACGTGCTGCTGTTGAGCAAGAGATCGCGGCTCTAGTGCTAACTATAGGCGCTCGCATTTCTATGGGGCCTGGAGGTATAATCACTCGTATACGGTGGCGTAATCTAAACGCAATCTAAATAACTTTAAGTTGTCAAAATTTAGCCCCCCTTGCCGAATACTTCATCTCTCATGAGGCATGAGTTGTTTTTAAGGTGTTACAATAGCTTTTCAGTTCATGAGAAGGAAATTTACAAACTAAAAAAAGAATCGGTTGAAGTGCATACGGCAGATATTTCCAAGTTCAGAGTGGGAGCTTAGCGCTGCTGTTGAAAAGAAAAGTGCACAATCATTGCATTCTACAGGTTGTAACATATGGGGAACAAACTTGGAGGTTAACAAAGAAACTCCAGAACAACTTGAGTACCGCGCTATCAGCGAGGGAACGAAAAACGCTAGGCGTAACGTAAAGAGACAGGAAGAGAGCGGTGTGGATCAGAGATCAAACGGCGATATATCCGACATTCTAGTTGACATTAAGAGAAATAACTGGAGCTAGGCCGACAATGTATTGCGTGGGCATGTAACGGATGGACTATTACAGTTAGTTACTTCGGGTTTAATGGAGCAAAAGCGACTAAGGCCACGCTGCGCCAACAAAAGATATTAAGAAATCAAATGGTAATGCAGCGAAAGCTGTGTAACTTTACAGTCTCTGCAAAAAACTGTTTTTTTTCTAAAAAGCTCAACAAGTCTGTGAAAAATACTAGTGGATCATCTGTCAGTATTGAGGCGGGGTGTGAAGGTATGTTTAAGGTATATAGATTCTGTAAAAGTTTCTGTCTCTGTGTTTCAGCATGTGGACATGTCATAATATTGTGCATTACTGTAAGTGGTTCATGACACTTCTCATAAGTTAGCGGGTTTTCGTTTTGAAGTAGAAAATTGTGTGTCAGGTGTGTATGCACAATTCTAAGTCGAGATAGGATCACTTCATAAAAGCGTTGGTGGTGACTGCATTACTACCACTCGCCAAGCAGGGGTTTTGTTGCGTGTAACTTGTTATTTATGCCAGAGTCCCATTCTAGTTGCCACTCTGATTCCAGGGCCTTATGAATCGCTTGGATACTTTCTTTGTGTGGAAGTGTTGTGTGTGTTATGCCTTCGTATGCTGCCATGAACATGCACCTATTTGCTGCTTCATCCCCTGGTATGCCAACATGGCTTGGGACCCAGCAGAGTCGTACGGTTCTTCCGTATTTACTGCAGGCCACCATGTTTAGGATATCGCCAAGCAGGAATTCAGACGCGGAGTTAAAGTTTATAGCTCTGAGTGAGCTTAACGAATTGGTATATGATAACATTTATGTCTTGTCGGTGTTAGTTCTTATTTACAGCCGTCCATATCGCGTAAACTTCGGCGGTAAAGACTGAATAAAAATTATTTATCCGAATGATATTTTCCCAGTTTTTTTTATTATGATTCCGACTCCTACGCAATAGTGTGTTTTAGAGACGCCAGTGTAAAATTCCGTGTAATTTTCATATTTTTCTTGAATAGCTCGGAACTCTTGTATTAAGTGTTGTTGTGGAATGTCTTTTTTTTTCTTTAGATGTGTTAGGGTTCAGTCACATAGCTGCATCAAAGTGCACTACAGGGGCAATCTTGGAGGCGTTTCAGCGACCTGCAGGACCTCATGAGGAACTTCATAAGTGTGACAGTATTCTTCGTGTCGTAATGTAAGTGACCGAATCATGTTGGGTTTGTTTGTGTAGTCTACCCTTGATTTGCACTTCGTTACGAGGTTGTAGCGTATATGCTGTGGTGACGACCGAATTTGCAGTACATAGGAAAGTGTAAGTAGTAATCTGCGGTGCTGTAAGGAAGGCTCATTGCAGTCAACGTATAAACTTTGGACAGGCGGTGTTCTGTAGGCGCCGCTCCCCAGTCGTAGGCCGAGATTATGAACTGGATCAAGTCGCTTAGTGTACGACTGCCTAGCTGCTCGATTAACTACCGTATTCGAGGATTCTGCGTACGAGGGATTGGTATATACGTAGTAGTCATGTTCGGTCAGATCCCCAGTGCTTGTGCGTTAACACCTTGAGGATATTTAGTACTTTATTTGGTTTAATTTTAGCCGTGGTAATGTAGGCCAAGAAGTTCAGGTTTTTCCCAAGAATTACTCCTAAAAATTTGTGGTCTTCTTTGAGCGGCAACGTTGTAGCATCCGATGTGAGAACTGGATTCCAATGTACCCCCTCTCTTTTGGGAAAAGACAACTAACAGTTTTGTGTGTTGACAATTAAATGCACTTTTGTCAGCCCATTGTGTGAGATTATTTATCGCTATTTGTTTTTGTCTTTCACATGTGGGCAGATATGAGGCGCGGTAAGCCACTTGCAAATCGTCGACATATATTGAGTGCACAACTGCTAATGGGATGGCCTTATTAAGAGAGTTCATTTTGACTATGAAGAGTGTCGTGCTCAGAATGCAACACTGTGGAATGCCATTTTCCTGTGTAAATTTGCACGAAAGTATTGTGCCGAGACGCACCTGAAATGTTCTATTTGCCATAAAATCAGATAGACAGTTAAGCATTCTGCCACGAACACCTAAGTAAGCCAGGCCTCTTAAGATTCCATATCGCCCCGCGGTATCGTACGCTTCTTTTAAATCGAAGAAAAGTGCGAGACAGGGTTGTTTTCGCGGAAGCGCGTTACGTATTTCATGTTCTAGTCGTATGGGTGGTGGTCAGTTGTTGAGAAGCCCTTTCTGTATCCTCACTGGTGCATGTCTATTAGGCTTCTTGATTCAAGGATGAATGTGAGTCTTATGTTTACGATGCTCTCGTAGGACTTGGGTAGACGACTTATTAGTGCAGTAGCTGCTTGGGGATGTTGCGGGTTTACCTGATTTCAGAAAAGGCACCACTACTGCATTTTTCCAATCTGTAGGCATTACTTCAGGCTCCCATACCTTGTTGAAAAACTTAAGAAGTCTTTCTATTGATGCTTGAGGTAGGTGTGTCAGCATTCTGTAGTGGACACGGTCAAGACCTGTTGCCAAATTTTTTTCCGGCACAGAGAACTCTGTTTAATTATTGCATATTGAAAACGTTATTATAAAGTTAATTTGAAGCCACAGCACTGGTCAATCTCTGTTTCTCCGCCTACTCTTTATATTCTATGAAAGCATTTGAGTAGTTTGCTGAGCTGGAGACGTTGAAAAAGTGTTTGCTTAATAAGTTGGCCTGGTCCTGTAGTGTTGTTTGTGTGCCGGGGCATGTAAGTAGTGGTGTTGTGTATGGTGTGTACTGTCCTTTAAATTTCCTCTCCTAGTCCCATATTCGTTCTGATGTGACTGTGCTAATGAGTGAAGATAGTTATTTTTTCCATGATGGTTTCTCCGCCCTTCTTTGAATAAATTGCGTTTTGGCTTTGGCCTCTTTGAAATTTAAAAAGTTGCTATAAGTGTGGTACATCCGTAGGATTCCCCAGGCCTTATTTTGTTCTTTTTGGCTTCAGTACATTCGTTTGTCCACAAGGGATTTAGCTTTTGGCTCAATATTTCGGATGACTTTTCTGCCGCTCAGATTATGGCCTCGGTGATTTTTGTTAAGTTCGTCAATGCTTAGTTCTGGCGAAAAGACAACTTGCAGTTTCGCCTTCTCCATAAAAACCGGCCAGTTAGCGAGCTGCAATTTCCACCAGCATAGCCTAGTGACTAAGGTTGGTGGTGATGATAAGAGTTTGATAACTGCGGGCAAATGATCACTACCACATGACGTGTCGAGGGCTTCTCATTTAAGATCATTAAAAAGAGATGATCAGCAAAAAGGTAAATTTAAACAAGTAAAAGTGCGGCAAATCGGTGAAAAGTAGGTTGGTGCACCTGAATTTAAAAGGCAGATATCACTTGACAGATAAAATATCCCACCAGGTGCCCTCTTTGGTCAATTTTGACACTGCCTCAAAGAGTACGGTGAGCATTAAAATCCGCTTCTAGAATAAATGGTTCAGGTAATCGATCTGTTAAATTTTGTAAGTCTTGAATTGTAACATGGGTGTGGGGTGGAATATACAGTGAAGAAATGGCGATGGTTTTGCGAGCTGAAACGGTGACAGCAACGGTTTCTATGTGACCTGTAATGGGAACTTCTCTAGCTGCAATACCGCGCTGCAAAACAATGGCTACTCCTCCCGAAAGCCGGTTCGTCTGAGAACGGTCGCGCCGTACAACATTAGAACCTTTTAAAATGATTTTTTGTGTGTTTTTCGCCAAGGTTACTTTCCTGTAAGCGCAAGGCCACAGGAGAGAAGTTAATTAACGGGTCTTTGATGTCACCTAAGTTATGTAAGGGACCTCTACAATGCCAGTGGATAATAAAAGCCATTATGAAATTGAAAGCTATACAATGGCATTACGAGTCAATAAAAGATAAGAAAGATGTTAGGTGACATAGATCGAAAAAAGGCTGATACAAAGGAGCGATAACCTTTAGGTTATCGGGTTCTCATTTAAAGTGGTTATTGAGGCTTTGTCCCTCTTTTCGCGGTCGAGAGAGCGCTTGTCCTTCGGCGTCAAGGACACCGGGGTTTTTGAGTATGCTTTCATTGCTCTCGCTGAAGCGCTGGGGGACCGAGAGTTGGGCGCCGAGACTCGTGTCTCAGGCCTCGGGGTTCGGTTGATTTTAGGGCCCTGTGTAACTAGTGTCTGCATGCCCTTCGAAAAGGATGGAACAGCACTGGCTGATTCTAAGGCTGGGGCGGAAGGGGTCACTGCAGGACGACTATGCGTGGGCTCGGAGGACTCCTGAGGCCTCTGTGACACTGCTCCCACCTGCGTCCCATCGGCATAACTTCTTCTCGAAAGGTAAGACAAACGCTTTCTGACTTCAAAGAACGCAATATTTTCTTTCACAGTTAGTGCAATTACTTATTTTCATTTTTTCCAGCAAGGGCAAGACCGCGAGTAAGCTGGATTGTCTCCTTTGCAGTTAATGCAATGTGGGGAAGAAATGCAGTTGTCAGATTGATTATCATTAGAGCTGCCATTAGCGCAGGTTGTTTGGCCTCGGAATACATGTGAAGCATGTCCGGACCTTTGGCACTTGAAACACCGTCTGGGATTCGGGATATATGGTCTGATGTCTACGTTTACGTACCCTGCATACACCGAGGTGGGCATTAAGCTTGTTCCAATTTTAAACATGACATGTTTTGTCAGGATTTCTTGGTCACTTCCGCGGATGGCAATTCTTTGTACTTTAATCACGTTTTGTTCCTGGAAACCCTCGAGCAATTCCTCATAGCTCAGGCCAATAATGTCTTCCTGTAATATCACAGCCCTTCTTGCATTTAGTGTTCTGTGTGGTAAAAGTGTCACTGCCGCGTCGCCAATACTGGTAAGTTCCGAGTTGTTTTGCACTTGATATTTGTCATTTAGTTCTAGGAGGAGGTCCCCGCTAGACATTCTTGAGGCTTTGAACGTCGGCCCGATTTTTTCTTTCAGACACTTAGCCACCAGAAAAGGAGAGAGCTTTCTTACTGGTATATTGTTTTGGCTGGGGTCTACATAGTACTTCGGAAATGATGCAGCGTTGCTCTGAAAAGAGAACAGGAATGGTGCTTCGGTGCGGCATCATTTCAGACGCCGATCATAGAACACAGAAGTTTGCGTCGCCATAATGAAATGTGTAGGTTCGCCAACAGAGCCCACAGCCCACCACGGGGCCCAACGAGGGGACGCTGCCGAGCTTGTGTACAAGTCTGCAAGACGCCAGTCGTATGCCGTCACTATAACGAAATATGGTGCACCCAAGGTAGGATAGACACCCCAGGTTAACCCTTGCCGCCAAGGAGAAAGGAAGTAAATGGAAGAGCGAAGAAGAAAGGAGAGATCAAATCATCATCATCATCATCACATCATCATCATCAGCCTGGTTACGCCCACTTCAGGGCAAAGGCCTCTCCCATACATCTCCAAATACCCCGCTCTTGTACTAATTGTGGCCATGTTGTCCCTGCAAACTTCTTTATCTCATCCGCCCACCTAACTTTCTGCCACCCACTGCTACGCTTCCCTTCCCTTGGAATCCATTCCGTAACTCTTAATGACCATCGGTTATCTTCCCTCCTCATTATGTGTCCTGCCCATGCTCCCCCCCCCCCCCATTTCTTCTTATTGATTTCAACTAAGATATCATTAAGTCGCGTTTGTTCCCTCACCCAATCAGCTCTTTTATAACCCCTTAACGTTACACCTATCATTCTTCTTTCCATAGCTCGTTGCATCGTCCTCAATTTAAGTAGAACCCTTTTCGTAAGCCTCCAGGTTTCTGCCCCGTACGTGAGTACTGGTAAGACACCAGCTGTTATTAACTTTTCTCTTGAGGGATAATGGCAACGTGCTGTTCATGATCTGAGAATTCGTGCCAAACGCACCCCAGCCCAATCTTATTCTTCTGATTATTTCAGTCTCATGATCCGGATGCGAAGTCACTACTTGTCCTCAGAAGATGTATTCCCTTACCATTTCCAGTGCCTCACTACCTATCGTAAACTGCTGTTCTCTTCCGAGACTGTTAAACATTACTTTAGTTTTCTGCAGATTAATTTTTAGACCCACCCATCGGCTTTGCCTCTCCAGGTCAGTGAGCATGCATTGCAGTTGGTCCCCTGAGTTACTAAGCAAGGAAATATCATCAGCGAATCGCAAGTTACTAAGGTATTCTCCATTAACTCTTATCCCCAATCCCCAATTCTTCCCAATCCAGGTATCTGAATACTTCCTGTAAAGACGCTGTGAATAGCATTGGAGAGATCGTATCTCCCTGCCTGACGCCTTTCTTTATTGGAATTTTGTTGCTTTCTTTACGGAGGACTACGGTGGCTGTGGAGCCGCTATAGATATCTTTCAGTATTTTTACATACGGCTCGTCTACACCCTGATTCCACAATGCCTCCATGACTGCTGAGGTTTCGACTGAATCAAACGCTTTCTCGTAATCAATGAAAGCTATATATAAAGGTTGGTTATATACCGCACATTGTTCTATAACCTGATTGATAGTATGAATGTGGTCTATTGTTGAGTAGCCTTTACAGAATCCTGCCTGGTCCTTTGGTTTATGAAAGTCTAAGGTGTTCCTGATTCTATTTGCAATTACCTTAGTAAATATTTTGTAGGCAACGAACAGTAAGCTGATCGGTCTATAATTTTTCAAGTCTTTGGCGTCCCCTTTCTTATGGATTAGGATTATGTTAGCGTTTTTCCAAGATTCCGGTACGCTCGAAGTAATGAGGCATTGCGTATACAGGGTGGCTAGTTTCTCCAGAACAATCTGCCCACCATCCTTCAACAAATCTGCTGTTACCTGATCCTCCCCAGCTGCCTTCTCCCTTTGCATAGCTCCCAAGGCTTTCTTTACTTCTTCCGACGTTACCTGGGGGATATCGAATTCCTCTGAAATATTCTCTCGTCCATTATCGTCGTGGGTGCCACTGGTACTTTATAAATCTCTATAGAACTCCTCAGCCACTTGATCTATCTCATCCATATTAGTAATGATATTGCCGGCTTCGTCTCTTAACGCATACATCTGATTCTTGCCAATTCCTAGTTTCTTCTTCACTGCTTTTAGGCTTCCTCCGTGCATCCGCCTCGCGTGCAAGAGGTCCGTGTTTCGAATCCTGGTGCCGCGCAATCTTCCACCGGATAAAAAAAATCCTCGCGTTGATAAAATTTCATAAACAGGCCTGGAGTGTGGCCTGATTCCGGTGACTAGAACTGGTAACGCGCTCCCTCACCAGAGCAGGATTGTCCACTCTGGTGCAGTACTTGGCCACAACCTCCTATATGAACACAACAATCAAACCCCGGCCCTCAGTTCCCAGCAGCTGCGATGCAACTGACCAGGGCGGCGGTCAGACATGCAACGCAGCAGAGGGTGTTAAGAATCCCTGGCTCCGGACAGGCCGCCATTGGAACATAAACCTGGCAACGTTTAACGCCAGAACGTTATCTAGTGAGTCGAGTCTAGCAGTGCTATTGGAATAATTGGAGGGCAGTAAATAGGATATAATTGGGCTCAGTGAAGTTAGGAGGCCAAAAGAAGCATATACAGTGCTAAAAAGCGGGCACGTCCTGTGCTACCGGGGCTTATCGGAGAGACGAGAAGGAGGAGTCGGATTCCTGATTAATAAGAATATAGCTGGTAACATACAGGAATTCTATAGCATTAACGAGAGGGTGGGAGGTCTTGTTGTGAATCTTAATAAGAGGTACAAAATGAAGGTTGTACAGGTCTACGCCCCTACATCCAGTCACAAAGACCAGGAAGTCGAAAGCTTCCATGAAGACGTGGAATCCACCATGTGTAAAGTCAAAACAACATACCCTATGCTGATGGGCGACTTCAATGCCAAGGTAGGCAAGAAGCAGGCTGGAGACAAGGCAGTGGGGGAATGTGGCATAGGCACTAGGAATAGCAGGAGAGAGTTATTAGTAGAGTTCGCGGAACAGAATAATATGCGGATAATGAATACCTTCTTCCGCAAGCGGGATAGCCCAAAGTGGACGTGGAGGTGGCCGAACGGCGAGACAAGAAATAATAGACTTAATACTCTGGGCTAACCCGGGCATCATACAAGATGTTGACGTGTTCATGCCTGGTGCACTGCGGTGACCATAGGATGGTAAGAACTCGAATTATCCTAGACCTGAGGAGGGAACGGAAGAAACTGGTACATAAGAAGCCGATCAATGAGTTAGCGGTAAGAGGGAACATATAGGAATTCCAGATCAAGCTACAGAACAGGTATTCGGCTTTAACTCAGGAAGAGGACCTTAGTGTTGAAGCAATGAACGGCAATCTTGTGCGCATTATTAAGGAGTGTGCAATAGAAGTCGGTGGTAACTCCGTTAGACAGGATACCAGTAAGCTATCGCAGGAGACGAAAGATCTGATCAAGAAACGCCAATGTATGAAAGCCTCTAACCCTACAGCTAGCGTAGAACTGACAGAACTTTTGAAGTTAATCAACAAGCGTAAGACAGCTGACATAAGGAAGGATAATTTGGATAGAATTGAACATGCTCTCAGAGATCAAATAGTAAGAGAGAAAGCAAGGATTTGAGGAGAGAGACAGGAAAAGGCGACAGCTGATTTCGCCAGGATGGGTCAGTCCGAGGTTTCCGTCTACGTGAAGCCGAGGCCAAAGAGATGGGTTGTCTCCACCGGGGACCTTAAAGGTCCGAATACCCGACATCGACTCAACCTCCAGGATCCCCTTTTCACCGTATAGGGGCTAAGGTGCGCACGGCTACACGCGGGAAGGTGCAACCCTCATGTTCTCGGGTACGTGATGTCGCAAAGCACAAATACCTGCTTACGTAGACGCCCCTGCTCGGATTATAGTTACAGAATAGGTGCCGAGAGAAGGGAAGCGTAGTCGAGGACGGCAGAAAATTATTTGGTGTGATGACATTAAGAAATTTGTAGGTGCAAGTCAAGAACAGCTAGCGCAAAACATACATAGATGGAAATCACTGGAGACGCCTTCATTCTGGCAGTGAGAATAAAAATAGGCTACTGCTGATGCTCCTTTTAACCCGTTAAATTCTTTGGGTGCTTTACGCGCTTTCAGGGGCCTATCTATACATGTTTGTATCTAACCGTTTTCCCCCTAGTCAGTGGCCGAAAGGTCAGTTCATTGAGCGGCGTGCTGAGGTAACGGTTCAAGGCAAAGCGTCGGACCAACTGGGGTCACCAGGTATGTGCCAGTGCGCAACTACGTGCCGCTCTTCAACGGACCTCTTTCACGTCGACGTGAGTCACTGTAGATGCGGCACTGGGTAGGCCGCGCTCTTCGAAGAAGCTCCATTACGCCACCTTGGAGCACTAGGTGCGTGCCGCTCGGTCCATGCTAGTGATCAATGAACATCTTTGATAGGAATTTGGGTAGCTGGGTACGTTACAGCAGGTGAGTGGTTCTAATGAACGGATTTGGAGCCAACTAGGGCAACCAGGTATGTGGCACTGGGAATGTGCTGCTCTACAATGACGAAAAAGGTCTCTTAAATTTCTTCGGTGCAGAGCGGAATCAAACCGATGTCACGAGAGTTCCACAGGGACAGCAACATGACGCGTTAGAAGGCTGCGTAACAGACGCGCAGAGTATCTGCTGCTTTTCAAAAAGCCCCTTTCCTTCCACCGATTTAGCAAGCTGTGCCACGAATGCATCTGTTTATGTGTGGTTCTTTAATGAACCTGTTGCCTGCTGAGCCACTGAATATGTGCCACTGAGTGTGCGGCAAGCGAGGGAGCAATTTTTTGCGCTCGTAGGCACCGGCCTGCCACGCTCCTCGTCTGGAAGTGCACGCGCGGATTTGTCGGCCGTACCATTAGATGGCGCAGCTTTCCCTGAAAAAAAAAAACGCGATAGAGAAACCGGTTGCCACATGACGTATTTGACAGCGTTACCCAGGGACCGGCGCGCCATGCATTTCGGCGGCCACGCCCAGGCTTCGTAGCGGCAGCGCTACATGGCGCGGAGTGTTCTTAGGGACGAGCCTTAGAGGAGTCCCACTGCATTACATGCCTCATGCACATAACTTTTGACCGTGGCTCAGCTCCAATTTCTAATGCCCACAGCACGTGCGTGCGCGCGTGCGTGTGTGAGTGTGGTAGAGAAAGTTTCTTGATGGCTGGACATTTAAGCCTTTTGACAGACTTGCCGTGCTAATTCCGGTGTAACCTAATATAAGATACGGTCTTATACCTAAACAGAGTAACATGGCATGGAACGGGAGAAACGAAATAAGTTCAGGAAGCACTGATTACTAATACGCTTTTATTCCAAACAAGACAACAGATAAAAGTGCCAGAAAGAGATAGCAATGACAGAAGGAAGCACGCAAGCAGAATACAAGATATGCAAGTGAACGCACCGTCGCGTAATCGAACTCGACATAAAACCTGTGCGTATAACAAGGACTCTTACGTGCACGTTTAAAGTGCACGGTCTTATTAATGGAATAGTAGATAATATTGAAATGTTATCTTATTCTCTGCGGCCCGTTCACGGAAAATCTCACAGCACGAGCGTGTGCCACTGGGATAAAAGAGATACATAATCCTTAAATGTAGCTAGATATGCGTAGTGTTCATTGTGCGTACTCCTCCTCAGTGCCGTTGATCTGTCGACAAGGATCATACGTCGCTGTCATAATCGGAACATCACTGAGTCGACGTGTCACAGTGTGCGTACGCTTTAACAGATGCTTGTATTTTGCTATAGCTTTTCACGGGTGCATTGCATAAACTTGATTACTGCTCAAAGTTAAGGTTATGACTTGCGCAGCGCATAAACGTAAGCATTGTATGAGGTCGCACGCTGGCATACGATGAAAATAAAGTTAAATATAGGTGCCTCATTAAGTTGTATAAACTTTCATCTTGCTTCACTAAGATTGCAACATGAGTTGGACATGCATTACATATTGCCTGCAGGGCCGACAAGGTTTATACAATACAATATAATTTGATTCCTTCGGATACATACATACTCAATTACCCTTAAGCTCCTTGTTCCTAACAGTTAGGAAGCTAAATGGACGGGAGGAAATGTACGTGTATGAGGGGTAACGGTTGTGTAGGAGTAAGGATTGCTCGCAATAATCGTTGTGAATACCGTATCATAACTTGCCGATATCCTTCTCGTCCTGGTTCCCAATGTGGAACCTTTGATTCCGCGTTGCGCCGGCCGCGTTTCATGTAGCATGGGCGAAATGGAAAACGCGCATCTGATACAATTAGTGACTTTAGCCAAACAAAAGCTACACGTCGGCGAAATCATTACTCGCCACCACTACGGCGTGCCTCACTGTGGAGGTGTTCCTTCCCCTACGGTAAGCTACATCAATTGTGCAATGGCTGCAGCTGAGAAGGATATTTTATTCAGGCAGCGCGAGGCAAACACAAAATATTCATGGGAATGCGCTTTGAACATGGCAAACGAAAAACGAAGAGTGGGCGGGACATGTCCGCGCACGTTGGTACTCGAAGCACGAGGACGCATCGTGAACAGAAGGAAAGCATGAGGAATCACTATGCAGGGGAGACGCAAGACATTGCGCTGCAAATTCGCCGTAGTGTTTTCTTTGGACTCCGAAACCTTTTCAGGCATCGGGCGAGCCTTGATTACGCTGCCCTTCTTGCCGAGACGTCAACGCGGATGCGATCGAGTCTTCGCTCTTGGAATTCTTACGCCACGAGCGGACCGGAGGTCGGACTGGAGCAGGTTGCGAAATGGCATTAGGGACCTAGTTTGTATGGTCTCCTTCCTTTTGTGTGTGTGTGTCTACTGCACGGCAGCTTCTGTTAGCTTGAAACACGCTTCTATAAAACACAGAAGTATAAATACCTGTAGAACGCTAGTGTTCCATAATATTCACAGAAAGGTCACATCGTCGAAAAGAGTCCGGCTTCTAGTAATAGCAGACGTACACAGATAGAACAATTTTTTTTTTCACATTGCAGAACAAGGGCGCTATAACATAAAGCTATTCCAAACTTTTCTATTCCAATGCTGCTATAAATCCACCGGGAGTGGTGAAAAAGTTTTTTGCACCACCCCCACTTCGTCTATCACGCGATGTCACGAAAACCACGATATTTCCCCACCTGATACGACTTCTACACACTGATTGTGCATGATTAGACCGAGCAAAAAGGTAATTATTTCTCATTCGACGCCTTTCCGCCATTAGCCCTGTGCTATTGGTCAAAAGTTTTCGGGCTGCACACACTTCGCCTGTTTGTCACGCAATGTCACAAAACCTTGACAATTCACCACGTGAAAGGGAGGTGTAAGCGTTAAAGATGCACTAATATGCCGAAAAAAACTCAATTTTTTTTCTGAATAGCCGAAGACTGAAGAAGATGGCTGCCTCCTGTCACTCAGGCTCTTTGTACTCGCACTTGCCGGAGCGGAGAGCATGGGATTATTTGCGTATAGAAAAGCTTTTTCGTGGTTGTGTACGATATCGAGCACTTTCGGGACATTTTCAACTCCCTGCCAACTCTTCTTTGTGGAGGGTCCGTTTTAGAGGCATTCTTAACCTTCCGTTGCATGCCGCCGCGATTTTCGACCAGCCATCTCAAACTAAGTAAGGGAAAACAGACCAATCGCAGACACCGCCACCAGCGTTTTCATCCGGTTAACTATTTTCAGTGCGCTGGCTCGGCCATAGCGAAACCCTCTCCACATGAGCATGCCATTCGCCTCTTCGTAGCCAATTATATAAAAAAACCGTTCAATGCAGGCGATGGTATTAGTTTTGAAAGCACACAAAAGCGACTTCCCATAAATGAGGAGAGCGTTTCATTGTGCTCCTCAGGCAACGCCGCGGGTCACCGCCCGGTGCTTGCGTCGGCGGTTACGCAAGTTTGACGTCCGGAGATTGGAATAAAAACATATTGGGATAGTTTTATGCTACTGGGCCCCAAGTGTTACGAATTAGGAAAGGAAAAACAAGACATTTTAACTATATATTCTGCCACAGCGAATTCACAAAAGCTTGTCAAAGAGAAAAGGCTGCAAAAAAAGTAGCTTGCTCTTTTTTTGCATTCATGAGTACTTGAATCCTGTTTTTAATTACTGGCATTTAAGGAGAGGTTGGTGCCTATATGCCTGTCCGACTATTCCTCTCCTATTTTAATTGTGTTCCTAATAGTCATAGCTGAAATAACCCAACAAAGGTGGACATCACCCTGCGCAACATATGAACCTTCATACAACATAAACATTCAAACTATATAAGCATTAACAATATAATAATATGCTATGATAGTTGCAAATGAGTTCTCCCTCGAATGTTACATTCCAAGCGATACACTAGCACAATAGGGCGCAGCAGCCATAAAAGCATGAAAACCAAAGGAAACATGTAAACAAGAATGTCTGCTCTATGAAAAGAAGAAAAACAAGGATACCAGCCGCTATATTAAGAATAAAGAAAGGAGTAGTTTGATGCAGGGAGACGTAGCCTTGCAAAAGTTGCCGACAATTGCTCCGCCTGAATGCCACCTATCAACCACGATGCGGTCTGCAATACTTTGCAATCCAACTACGAACAGCACAACACCAGATATGAAAAACAGGTTGACACGGGCTCTAGTACGTTGCGCGCTTTCCAAACCACGACTACCCACACGGCTCACGATTCACTTCCCAACCCTGTTTAACGGATAAATTTTAGGAGCAACCGAAGCACCTGCCTTCTAAATATCCAATGTTCCCGCACGAACAAAATATCGCTCGCACCTGTGTGTGGTGCCGTCGTGCGTATGAGTTCATCTAATTATTTCTTACTCTCTGCTTCAAATTTAGGACACTTTAGCATCTAATGTTTAGCGTCATCAAGAGCGTGAGAGTGCACACACGACGTTGGTGGGCCACGTTCTGTTTTGCGCCGCCAAGCTGGAGTTTGCGCTGTGCGGGTCCGATATACGAGAGCGGCATCAGTTCTGATAAGTCCTTTAATCACGCAAGATTGATGCGGTGGAGGCCACAAAGAACGGCAGCGGCTTCAGACGGCCTTCCTCATGTCTCTTTTTGCGTCCCAGGGAGACTTCCTCGTTGGCTGGAATTACCGCGTCATGCGCGCAGGACTGTTAAAAAAATTACACTACGTGGGGTTCTACGTGAAAAAACCACGATGTCGTTAAGGAAAACGTCGTAGCGGGGACTCCCGATTCATTTTGACCATCTGTGGTGGTTCTTTAACGTGACCTAAATCTAAGTACACGGGTGTTTTTTGCAGTTCGCCCCCATCGAAATGCGGCCGACGTGGCCAAGATTTCATCCCGCGCCCTCGTGTTAGCAGTGACCATGGCGGGTGCGCACAAGACAAGGCAGGCATGATTCAGTGGCCTCCTTGCCTGCAACGACGTTATAGGGAGGGACTCACTGAAACACGACAGTTAATCCGACATTACGTAATTCTTTAACAGTAGGTAGTGCTTGCCGAATGCACTTGTCAATGGAAAACGCTCGCAGTAACAGTTAATTGCAGCGCTACCTTGCTCCTTGAAAAGAGAACTACAGGCTGAGGCTGACAGCAATTCAGGATCCTCAGGGCTGCGGCAACGGCGACACTTTCAAATGTGTAGAAGACACGACGCGGTCAAGTGTGGCAGCCCATGTTACTTCGAGAGTCGGTATCATCTACGCCGCTGCACTAGCTCTATTCTCTGTCAATAGGGTCCATCGGTGTACAACTGGAAATGTCTGTCACATTCTGCCGAAGTTTTCTACCCCCAAAGATGTTGGCTGTGCTACAGTTGTAAGGCCCTTGGTTAAAATATGCCGAATGTTAAGTTGACATTCCATACTCTTTGATGGTCAATGTTTCAGTAAATTACAGGCCAAGTACGCGAAGTGTGTTGAGTGCCAGAACGACGCGAGATTCCCTCCACCTCCGAAGCCTCTGGAAAAGCGCTCTGCCCACCTAAGTCTAACTGAGGTGGCATATTTGCAAGAGCAGATATAGAATGCAAAGAGATGCAGAGACGACGGCTGTGATTCGTGCAAAACATTGTCGCCAGCAGCTGTTTTGGCACCCCAGTGCTGTCCTTTCCGCTGTAGAGACTCCTATCGATCGTACTGAGACTTTGATGGCGATATTAGCCATAACTGGAAAAACACGCGATTAACCACCAGTGCCGATTATAACTTGAGCGTCGACTGTCCCAGCGTGCACCGGCTACCCTTTGCACCGCATTAAACCGCGGTACGAGCGTCGAAACAACGGTGTCTACAGCTCAACTCCAGCAGAACTATGCAAAGAAATCTTACCTGATTTGCTTGACGAATGAACGTGCTTCCGAGGCTAGCCTTCGTCCACGTTATTCTTAGCCGCAACCCAGAGAACCGTATAAAGTACGACTTATCTGCCGAAATGGCTAATACTTCCGATCAAAGGTAGGCTAGCGCAGACACTGCTTTCTGTTGATGGAACGGATGATTATCTGATTTTTTTTTCTTTTCGTTATCTATGATTTATGCATGAACTATTTCGCCTGCAGCAATGTGTTACAATAATTCCAATCACCATGGACCCAATAGGTATTCTACCTGTGGTCGTCTATCCAAAGTATATTGCTTTTGCCGAACGCCTTTTATAGGGAGTGTAACAAAATGTACTCTATATCTTCGTCAGCCTCTTAACAGGGGCATGCACAGCTGTCAGTGTTTCATGCATTATACAAGAAGCTTTTGGTGTAGGCTATGCCTAGCTGTATTGCGTGATTTGCAGTTTCAACAAAACGGTTGCTTTTAATTGCTATGCTAGATTGTATGCCAATGTCAATGACATGTAACAGGAACTTCCATTTCACCATTTAAGAAACAATTTTCCATGGGCAGGCAACACATAATTTGTTTAGGAAACAATGCGCATCATTCGCCGCTAGGAGTAGCAGTGACAACTCATTCTTTTGGTTTAGACACGCGCGCCGTCTGATCAGCTGTGACGTTCACACTAATTTCGCAGTGGCCTGGTATCCACTGGAAAACTACGGAATGTTGAAACCCCTTTACTAATGCGTAATAGCCTTCTGAAACTTCTATAAGAATGTGCAGCTCACTTTCTCTGAGCTGATTTTTATGCACAACAAAGAGGTTAGCGAATCTAAGAAAGCTACCAAGCAACGGAGTTCTGACTGCACACATATGAAGCGCATAGCAGACAGTATTGCATAAGCTGTCAGGTTGTAGATATTGTGCATTGACACAGGTTATAGGCCCTTCTCCCTTGGCAGTTTATTATAAAGAACGTCGATGGGTACAGACGTGAACGCAATTACCGTATATAGTGTAGAGATGTGACGAAGGTTATTGTCCTACTGCTATTACGGACATGTCACACGAGCTATACCAGGAATCGAAGTGAAGATATGAGAGATTGTGAGTAGCAATAGCAAATGCAAAACGCCGGCCAGGCCTGTATTCGCTTACAGGGAGAACATTTCAGCGCTGTACTACAACCTCATACAGGCATGACACGTTTTGATACCGAACAGTGATGGCAAGTCATCGTAAATGTTATTGCTTGAGTACTGGAGAGGAGCGAGCAGTGTGCACTGCTTTGAGAAAGATGACGACGACAAGTTTGGTCGGAGCCTTGTACTTTCATTGCCTGAGCTGTGTGAGCTGCGGTGGTCCATTCTCCGATAGCTTAATTAATTACACCAGAACACTTCTTGACACTTGAAAGAATGACTCACGAGACTCTGAAATTATCAAAGCACTTGAAGAGGCACGAGGTTACGCCCAGCCATGTGCGAGGCATTCTGGGTAGTAGTCATTGCAAAGTTTCTTCTAAATTATGCGATAGTGAATGCAGAACAGGAACAAAATGTGGTCTATTGATCCAAATGCGAATTCTTATTGCAGATGATGTTGCGCTATTTTGTCTCACCCATGCAAATTGACGAAGAATGTTCATAAAATTGACACGTGTATTTCAGTTCAGTGTGTACTTCAGCAGTTCACTTTGTGCTCTAGCGATTTCGTCAGTGAAGCCCGTGACAACCGCCCGTCAAGTACAAGGCCCAAGAGCTTGTATTGTCGTAGACGCTGCAACACTGAGGGAATAAACAAATAGGAGAGGCTCTGACGTCACTCTTTTTACGCCGGACGTGCGCCCGTCTTGGTGTGCCATCTGCCTTTGTGCTCCAAATCAACTCGCCGGAGCAGATAGGCGCGAGCTTTAAAGTTGCATGGCTACGAACCGTCGGAAGTGTGTGCTGCCAATGCGCTTCAGGACAAAGCTGTCAAACCTATGTAACAGTTTTAATGAAGCAGACGTGCTACTGTGCTTTTGCCGAGGAACGTTGATGAACACGACGAAGACCCGTACCGTGATTACATGAATGTGTCTGTCGCTGAATGTGGAAAGAAAACACGGGGAAGGTTGGAGGTAGAAACTCAAGAAGCTGCGCAAAACGAGAAAAAAAAGTGAAAGTCGGAGTTAACGTTAACAAGAGAACTTATCTTTTTCAATGTGACATATGCTTTCCTCGGCACGGTGTATACAGGTGCGGTTCTTCTGAAGGGGAGAAGGGGATAAGGCGGGTGGGCGAGCCAACGAACGAGGGTGTGTTAGCAGCGAGGGTGTTGAATTGAAAAGATAGGTGTGGTATTTAACGTCGGCGAAGGAATGTGAGTAACGTCGTGTGTCAGCTGGTCCACGTGTCAATGTACGTTCCTTTATTCGTATAAGGCGCCTGGACGACGAGTGTGGGGGGCGGGGGGGTTCATATTTGCTCGGTTAGAGATGAGTGAACTAGCGTCTCTCTGAAACAGAGAATAAAAGTAGGGACAGAAAGTGATGCTCAACCAAAAATATATATAAATAAAAACGAAAAATACAAAAAATAAGAAGAACTGAGCAACCCGATTAGAAATAAAAAGTTAGGTGCTGTTGTGTATAACATAAAATTTAGCATAGCAAATAGATTCTAAAGCTCCCTTTGAAACGTTTATGCCTATAGTTTGCAGTGTCTAGAACTTATCAGTGAAGCATAATTCTCTGTATTTTTGTCTCGAGCAGAACAGGAATTTGTCTGCAGGATGTAGTATTTATAAATTCATCAGAGTTATGATCTGGTTGATTGAAATGCTCGGCAAGGGTTTGGCAATCATTTAGCTGTGTCTGTGCGATCTCCTCTTAACCCGACGTTCACTGATTGTCCCATTTCGCCGATATATTGTTTCTTGCGGAAGGGACATTCCAGCATATAAATTACATCGGAACTAGTGCAAGCAGAGATAGTTTTCACTTCGGGTGTACAGCTATCAGCGGTCTGCATTCTCGACCATTTTCTGACGGATAGACCGGATCTCATGCTCTGAGCTAAAGTCATTCCGGGAATTAGTAATCACAGAGCCTTACATACTGAAATGAAGTTTGCCTATACGAAAATATCGGTGGCGTGCGACAAGTTTCTATGTATAGGAAAAGGTAATAAATCGGTGAGAAATGCAGCTTTGGATGCATACTTTCAGACTTTTGAAACGCATTGGCACTTTTGCAACATTGACGAGCTTTGGGTACTTCTTAAGAATATAATATTTCGCCTTGGAATTAGTTTTGGCCCACGGTAGATAATGACACAAAAATGACGTCGCAATAAGCCATGATTTACAAAATAATTGCGTAAACTGACATAGTGCCAGAACAGATTGTATCAAGCGTTCAAACGAATGCATCGTTAAGAAATGTCAGTAGACTGAAAACAATCACTGGTGACGCAAAACTTGCAACTGAACGTGCTAAGTACGCTTTTGTCATTTTTTTCCTGGGTGTGACAAAATACAAAAGGGCTTTACATAATTGACAAAAAAATGGAAATGACACTGTTTCTATTGCAGCTGTAGTTATAGATAACGTCATCATTGCGGAACCAGCGAAAAATGAGTGGTTTGTCACATATTTTAAATCAGTATTTTCACCCCCACAAACCAACACCATACTCGACAAGCCTACTCTGCGCGAAGTACCAGTCATGCTGGAAATTTTCATTGATGGTCATGGAGTTGAAGAGTTGCTGATGCTATTAGATGCATCAAAGCTATTGACTCCTGAAATCTTGTGCAGTCGGTATCTCCATATTTAAAGATTATTTCTCGAAATCGCTAAACCATGGGTGTATTCTTATTGATTAAAAAAAAGCTTCCACCGTGCCTATTTCGAAATTAGGCCCTCAGAATACATTATCAACTACCGTACACTATCTCAAACATGTGTTTATTTAAAGATCTTAGAGCATCTCTCATAATCATTCATTATGCAGTATAGTAACAACATTCACTGCTCAACTAGAGCGAACGTGGCTATCGGCGATAATGTTCCTGCGTTTCACAATTAACCTAATGTTTTCAAGACTGGATGATTTTGCTTTTCAGGTAACACTCTTACATGAGTATTCGTTTTTTTTTGTTTTAACAAAGCTTTCGAATACCTCACGTTTTATCAATAGAAAATTTGTCTAGTTACTACGTTGATCTACTGGCTGTCTCTTAGATTGCCGGCCGCGTACGTGCATCAGAGACAGCAGAATTTCGTTGAGGGGTCACAATCAGGTACTACTGATGTTTCATCAGGAGTACCACGAGCTATTTCTTATGCACATCAACGGCTTTACTACTCAGGTAACATAATGTATATCTGAAGAAGAGTGAAGTACCTCATATAGAAAAGCATGGAATAATGATGATTGCCGTATTCTACAAAATGCCTTAGACGCCGCATACTTATTATGGATAAAATGGGGTATGTAAATAAAAGTTGAAAAAGAAAACAGTGTGTATGAAGCTTTCGCGCAACGTTTTACAAAAGAATTCGTGTTACTACATATAACTGAGCGCATTCTGGAGCCCTGACGAACAAATAGGACGCGACGAGCGGTGTTCATGTTATAGTGTCTAGTTCAGTATTACAGACAGCTACTAAGTACAAATACCTATGAGTCTAATTGGCAAATTCATTGCCTTGTATAGGGCGTGTTGATTATATAGCCTCAAGAGCTTCGTAATCACTAGTATCTTTGCGCTGAAACGCACGGAAATGTGCGCAGTACACTCGCGAACTGTTGAACAAATCAAAGGTACGACTGGTATTGGAATGGGTGCCCGCAGTATGAGACCCTCCGCTTGCCCTCGATAAAAATAAACGCGAAAAATTCAATACTCAAAACTCAAAGTGATAAGTCAAGTGTGGCCATGCTTGATAAAGCTACCTTGTTTGATTGACGTAAATTGTAGAGCACCACATCCGAATACACGCGAGTTTAAAATGTGCATTAGACCTCTTTTTTTGTTTCTGGAATATTTATCGATACAACTAAGTGCGTAGTGACACCTGGTGTCTCCGGCCACCAGGCCGTTCTCCTGATTATCAATTGCTTTCAGATACACCTTATAAAATTCTTCTGAGATGAGGATGTCCCCATTGCTGATGTTCCTTCCATAAATATTTTACATTTTATAATAATACTGCCAGTGTTCGAGAACTTTGAGACTAGTTTAAAGGCATGGTCCGCGAATGTATTGAATCTCGTGTGCTGGTTATTGTCAAAAAGGAAACGAAAACCCATGGATTTCTCGGGCGAATCTACAGGTAAAAAGACAGCTGAAGCGCAAGAAAAAAATCATTTTCGTCCTGAATTGCAACAGGATATCACTTTCCTTAGTTCTCTGCTAAAGAAGCATACGTTGATTGACAAACATCGTTATTTTATTAAGACTTACACAAGCTAATATCAGTCTCCCGAGAAATTCTGGAGTTTGGTTTCCCCAACGTCAAGGACCCGCGATCACTTCGAAATCAATGGGCTTATGGTCAGGGACGCACACGCAGTATCTAATGTCTTCGATGAACATTTTTATTCCTTATTTACCAACTACCATATTATCTTTCTAGAATTCGAAGCCTCACTGCCGCCTTTGGAGGACGTTATCATTAGGGAGCACGGTACTTAACTATGCTGCTTAACCTCTATGTGAAGAAATCACCTGGTCTGAACAAAATACCTAATGCCTTAATGAAAATATATGCGCAAGGGACATCTCATATTTGTGTCTTATATTTACAAGGTCCGTATCTGAAAGTGAAATTCAGACAGACAGGGGTGCTGCGAGAATGAAGCCGCTTCGCAAAAGTGGAGACAAGTGATTGATCAAGAACTGCCAACCAACCTAATATCGACTGTTTTTAAACTACTGGACTACATAATTCGCAATCACATATCAAGCTTCCTCAAATCTAGCATTTTTGTTTACTAAACGTCAGCATGAATTCCGGAGATGCTAGTCCACTTGTACATAGATAGTAGAAACTGTACATAACTTTGCGTCTTTAGTTAATAATAGAACGGGGATCGACGCAATATCTTTCGGGTTTCTTGAAAGCTTTCTACAGACTCACTCTCGAAAAGTTGGTTTAAGAATGAGACACAATAAGTCATAACAAACAATTAGTAATGTGGACTCCAGCCTACCTTTTATACCGAGAAGAATCAGTTTTCTTAGTGATCATTGTTCTGATAGGTTTGCAGTTCACTCTGACGTCCCTCGGGGCTCTGTTCTTGGGCCTCTGTTGTTTTAATACATACTAATAACGCTGTCCCTAAAATGCCTGGGAAAACTATACTTCACCCTGACGACTGTGTCCATTATACCGAATTAAGACGTTTCCTAGATCAGCTAATTCTGAATAGCGCGTTTCAAAAAGTTTCTACAAGGTGTGAATCATGGCGAATGTTCACCAACTTAGAAAAAGGTGCACTAATGAAGGGCACTCACTAAAATAGCATGTTACCATTTGATTAGAATACTTATAGTGTGACACTTACAGAAGCAACAGAACATAAATGCATTGGCCTCTGGGGCACTAGCACTTTTACCTGGAATACATTTATTGGTTTTATTACATGTAACGCTTTTCGTAAATTGTTTTTCTGAAGACATACATTGCGATTGTCCGTTCCATCTGTGCGCCTCCTAGCTTGCAAATGTATTGTGTTGCGTACTTTACGTTTGGGATCGTTCAATAAGACTAACAAGGGCTGAAAGGCGGGCTCCTCAATAAATATCTAACAATTACTGACGCACATAAGTGACACATCATTGAATCAAAGCTGTACTGCCGACAATAACTGAGCGAAATCGTTCTGCACGACTTCAATGCGTGCACCAATTAATTAAAGGACACTAAAGAAGTGAACTCACCGGTTACTTCTCTTTTCCTCTGGGATGCGACTCGACAACGACAACAGCTCCTTATTGCGTCCGTAATAACTGCTTTAAGTACTCATTCTTTCCACGAAGTATTACCCCTCGGAATAAACTCAGTAACAATGAAGTGTTGCAGCCGTCACTGACGTTCGCGCGACATATTACCTAGTGTGTGCTACTGCATTTTGTCAGTTTATTGTTATATGGTAAATTACAGCGAAAGGTGTATATGGCTAACCTTCTGTACTGTTTTCGGCTTCCGTCAACAGAAAAAAATAATCATGTGGGCCGATCCTGGTGATTGTGTAGAAAGGGGCCAAGGTTCATGTCAAGTACGCCTGTGGGCTCGGGATCCTGTAACGCGCCCTTGAAGTATTCGTGTCACACGTGGGACCGAAAGAGATCCCAGGCACACGGGTAAGAACCGATTTTGTTGAAAAAAAGTTTCGTACAAATTTTTCAAAAAGTGCTTTAAAAATTCTCGGCGCCAACCGCGCAAGCGCGCTAGTGCCACTGCTCCCGTCTTCGTCCTCGTCGTCTTCCACAGGTGGCTCCGTTGCCACTCATCATTCCAGCGTTCAATTCTCTCCGGTCGTCGTAATTGTAAGGCCGTGTCTAGGATGTATGAGCCATTGATTAAGGGGACTCATTGATTAAGGGGGTGTGAACCATTCAATTGCTGCGTTATCGATGGGGCGAACACGTATAGTTCGTACACCCGAAGAACAGCATGCATACGAGGATCGCCGGAGGGAGCAGCAACGAGAATGTCAACGGCGCCGGCACGAACCGACAACCGACAAATAACGCTCCCGCAGTGCTGGAAAAAAACGACAATCGCGTGCCCGGGCACCTCCTCACTAGCAACCACGCCAGACTCGCAACGCAATACGGCGGCAGAAATACGGGATGGACCGATTGAACGACTTCAAAGGTGCGGACGCCAAGTTCCGACGAGGCATTCTGGATAAACATTTCGGATTTAGTTGCAGAGTGTGCGGCCGTCTGTAGTTCGAGGACCGACAGTCTGTCATTACTAAATCATCAAACACATCCGCTCCCATCACCAGACACTTCAAACAAATGACAACCACTTCACTCTGCGAAGATGGAATGGCAGCGAGAGAAATTTGCTTTACGTTTGAGACCTTTGACGGTCGTCAGCTTTCGCTGCCATTCCATCTTTACAGAGTGGAACGGTTGTACATTTTTATTTTTGTTGTTTGACATGTTGCTCATTTGTTGTATTTCTGATGCTGCAGAACTTCAACCCGCACCTTTATTTAATTTTTTTGTTTACGCTTTGCTTTCTTTGGCAAACTGCTAGCTTCTTTTCTCCCCCTGCTGTATTCCTGATGTCGGGGTTGGAGTATCAGTAAATAAAAATTTTTAAAATCAAGAAAAGATAGCCGTCCAGTATGTCCTAGTTAAGAAAACTGTTCGGAAAGAAATTGAGCAGGCCATATTTAAAGGAACTAATAAACTGGTAACCGCTCCAACATAGAAGGCCTCACTAAAAAGTAAAATTTTTGTATAGTACTTGTGCCTCACAAAGCGGCATCCGACGAGCACAATACATTTTTCCTTGTTATTTTATTTCTGTACGACTTTATCCCTAACATAAGATTTGACAATTCAAACGTCGGACAATGACCTTTGCTGGCTCAATTTCCCCGCGAACAATACGGCAGGTAAGTAGGTGATCTTCAGATGTGGCGATGACCACTGCTTAAGAATCGTTTTTACTTCTTTACATGGCCCGCATGTTCTCCTGTAACGCGATGCCAGGTGTACGAACTCTTTTCAGAGGCTTCACAGTTGTGCCATCTTCTAGTCTTTTGTTCTACTTCGGTTTTACTTATTTAGCGATGAATCGCGTGTTTCCTTTCTGCGCGAGAGTTTGCCACCGTAAAATATGTTCTTTATTTTTTGAGCTTCTTTCACACTGTGTTTATGGGGTCTTTTTACGCAAGATATCCTGAACGAGTTAATGTGCTTGCGTTTCTCCTTATTCGTGCGCTCTAAGTACGCCTCGAAGTGGGTGCGCTCTAAACAGTTATGTATGTTATCACCACGTGTCATGTCTACCTACTTTAACGTCCTATGTTTGTAAACGCCCCACTTTATTGCCAATAGGTGCTATGGGAAGATCACAAATAATTAATAAAAAAATATTTACACTTCCTTTAGCGCTGTCTTTTAAGGCAGTTTTGCAGTGAACTTGTATTGAATAAAACGCCAGAATAGAAGTTAATATGCATAATTATATTACTTTTAGCCGTCTAAAGGGAAGACGGGCTTGTATGATAGCGTACCATGCTAATTTGCATAATAATATAAGTATAACATAAGTAGCGAAAGCAATAGGGACCTACCGTGTTACACGAAGTTGCCGTTATTGCGCGCGTGAGAAACGCTGTTCCCCTTAACTCGATTCCGCTGATTTCCACAGCAACGCTGGTGTTGAAATTCAGCATTCGAGAGTCGTTCAGAAGAAAGAAGGGCATGTTGCCTTTTTTATTCATTTCTCGGCGTTTGAAGGCCGGCCTCTGATCAATATGGTTTTGCGACGCAGTCACCTCAGTAAAAAAAATTAGTAAATAAAAAACATCGGATGCTGAAGTCTCCGTTGCATACAACGTATCACGCTCTGTGCTCGGATTAATCCGTGGACACGGCCAGCATAACCCGCGAACCGAGCAGTAAACAGTGTCAATGGAACACCCCGGCATTGCTCACTCACTTCCATCTTTCTCTATACGCAAAATGAGGAAAAAAAGGGGGCGATGGCAAAAAGAGAGACTTTGCACAAGTACGCAACAACAAATGTTGCAACCTCACCCAACAGACGATGCAGCCACAGCGAGTAATAGTGATGTTCGACGGCTGTTGCTAGATTCGTCATTCGTGTTGGCAGCGCAACATAGGCAAGGCATAAATTGAAGACGCAAGCACTGCAAGCGTCTGTTGTGTCTGCCTCTTCACTTTACGTTTCATTCATACAGCGCTGGTAACACAAACCAAGAAGCAGCAGCAGAGGCAGTTCTGGGATCATTGTGTTCGTTGGGCCGTATCTTTTAGCGCCCAATAGGGTGCCGAAAACGCTCTAAATCTCGCTTTAAATCTGCTGCGGATGACAACGGCATTTTCCCTGTGCTGTTTACTGACTGGCTGTTGGACCGAGCTTAATGAGTTGAACATGACTTTGACCCCAATGAACCAAAGCATTCAAGCAAGCAATGCTACGATAGAGCACGTTATGGTTTTTCTACAATATTGCCGTAATTCTACGCTTCGGGATGAACTGCGTACAAGTCTTTAGGTCACACGAGCTAGTTCTATAAAAAAAAACGAAGAAAGAGTTCACTATAAACGCTAAGGTAAATAATTATATTGCATTTAAGTTTGCGCCTCAGTAATACAAGGGCAGTAGTGAATTGAGCACTTTGCGCGCTGTCGTATCTGTTGGCTCCTACAGGCGATGTCGCTTTTAACTATCACAATTCCCGCAACACTGACGGTCGGAAAGAAGTCGATCAATTTATTTGGAAAGAATCAACAGAGTAGACGGCTAAACTGTTTGCACTTCTCACCGAAAGAGAAAATCGCATTACTGGTTTTTCACGCTGTTACCATCATGAATGCTTACCAACTTGCCCACCTTGATAATTTAATGGTAAATAGATTCTGCCGGTAAAATCATAAAAATTGTGCACTTATGATGTCGAAGCATGAAGCGCTCTTGTTACATTTGATGCCATCAAAAGCATATAACGACAATTGCTTAGACGAAAAATGGGCAAAGCGGGAAATCGTTCGGCTATTGTCTTAACGCAGTTGGTACGTTTTGCAAGTTCTCAGAAATTTGGAGAAGAATTGACAAAGCTTCTCACTATAAAATGTTCTTCGCCACGGTCCAGTATCTTTATGCAACCTGTCCAGTGCCACGATTGGCCGGAATTCTTTTACGAGCCGTTGTACAGTAAGCACGTTAAGTGAATACGGGCTTATGGCTTTTGTAAAATTAAACCGTGCACTTGGCGGAGCGCAGTGTTTTTGGTGCTTACATTAAGTGCTTAATAATGTAGATTGCGGCTCTGGTTCACGTTAGCAACCGTGCAAATGGCTTAAAACGTCTTCTCATTAGAGATCTCTTTGCTACGTAGACTGCAAACCCGATTCCTTCAGCGGGCTCCCACATGCTTTAGCACACGGTCTCCCTGCTGTCTTCCTAAATGTGTATACTTACGGCGTGATGCTGACTATGTCTCCTACGTACATGAAACATCAGTACGGGGCGCTGCGATTTTTACGCCGTCGTATCTGTACAATTGTAGCCTTTTTAGTGTTTCCACGATCAGAATCTTTTGGCTGATCGTGAAAAAAGATGCCTGGATAATATTCCTCCACAAATGCACCACCAACAGAAAGCCTTCTCCGTGTTCGTAGCAAATGGTGTATTCAGCAGGCGGCCTGCCAGACCAATGTAGTTTAAGCTTTCCGACGGACGATAACTGGATGGGTAAAATTCTAATGTTAGTGGCTTTCCTGGGTCATAATTTGTTACTCCATCATTTTCTACAATATATAGCAGACAATGCGAAATGAACTCGTTGGGATAACTTGGCTCAGAAAATTTACAATGCTGACACTATTAGGTAATTCAAGAAAAAAAATAAAAGAAATGCCACGCAGTATACTCGAGAGTAGCGCCAAAATCACGGAGAATACAGTGAACGTTACAGTTACCTTACATTGATTGCGACGCTATCGTACTACCACGAACATTGAAGATTAGATGTTCTCGTGATGCGTATTTCGGCTGGAAGTCCTGAGCACTCACTCTTCATCGCCACGTAATGTGGCTAGGATACGAATGCGGCACTGCCTCTTGGCGTGTTCGCGCCTTAACTTTAGGAGCACGGTTGCCACTTTTTCAAAGTGCTCTTACAGCTTGATTCGCAAAGAACAAAATGACTTTTCGCCTAATCAAACATTACGTAAAAGAAACGAAGCAACATGAGGCCGTGGTTGACACGTAGTACAAAACCTGCTATCTTTGTTCTCCGCAGCACTTAACTCTGCGGCGTCAGCGCAGTCGCGCAATTTGCGTGCAACTTAGTTCTGGCGCTTCAAGCCGGGCTCTCAAAGTGTTGGTGGAGTGCTTTTCGAACACTTGCCGCGAAGGGCACCTTTCAGGCACTCACCTTGTCCGTCAGCTCAGAAGTTCCTAGCGTCCGCTAGATGAGGCGGCGACTGCAGCCATCGAGCACGCCCGAGGCTCTGATAGCGGAGGAGCGCTGCGGAAGAACCGCTCCCGAATGTGGGGAGGAGGCGCCAGGGAGGAGGTTGGAAGACGGGAAGAAGCGAAGGGAGCGGCGGTGCGCAAACCGAGCAAGAAGACTATAGCGCAGAGTATGGCTAGCGCCACCATTTTGTTTCCTCTGTTGTTGTCCATTCTCGCTGATACGCACTGCATTCGATTCAACCTAAGCAATTTTCGTTTAGAGGAGACACAAAGTACGAGTATGCCCACTGAGCCGTATACTTCACTCTACTATGAAGGTAACTCTGGTTATCAACTAACGGCTGTGTGGGTATCCCTAATTAATGTCCCGGTCTAAGGAAAGAAATGGGCATCCCAAAAAAGAAAAGAAAGGAAGTTGCAATGACAAGTGCAGTCTCTCCTACAGTTCAAAGCGTAAACAACCACCGTACATAGGCAATGGTAAATCGAATAAAACTGCGCAAAAAAGCTTCTTTCTGCCTGCTCCTCTGCTTCGACATCGCACCTGTGATATCGATCAGATCTCTCTTCAGGCCGCGACCAACAGGTGGACGTAAACAACAAAATGAGCATGCTGGTTTTACGTCCCCATTAGGCACGTTTTGTGTTAATATTCATCCATCTACGATCATCTACTTAGGAATATTGTTCCCTTTGTGGCAGCCGTTTCGACTATTCGGCTCCATATCTCCCAGCGCGCATCTCCTTTCAACTCACTGAGGCAGGCAATCACGGCCACGAGCACAAAGATGGCGACGCCTCTGTTCCAACTTGCCCTCTCCCTCCGCTGTACTGTGTGGCAACACCACGGCGCCCCGGCGTATACCGTGACGGCCGATCGATCGCCGCCGGCAGGGATGGTGGGCGGGGCATGCTGGGAAGGCTCCGCCGCGAGACGACGCGCCGTGGCCGTCCGTGTCTGCACCACCTGGAGAGCGGTGAGCGCGAAAAGGTTAAAAGTCAGTGAAGGGGTGTCGGCCAAGGAAGCGGAGGGAAGGGAGGCTAGAGCAGAAAGGGGAAGCCTCCGAGGGGATTAGGGTGGGTGTATCCCTGGGATTCTCGGCCACGGACCCCCGTCGCGGCATCGTCTCTCATTGACTGGCTCTCGCCGGGCTGCCCTCATATGCGAAAGTTGGCAGGATTCGCCGTAGGCTGTGTAAACAGCCGTATATCACGCTGATGACGAGGTCACCACCGCGATTGCTTGCAAGCGCATTCAAGCGTTGCTCTACTTAGCACACCACAGATGGCTCTCTGGAAATTGTAGAATCTTTGCTGATCGACAAAGCCCACTCGCTACATGTCATTAAGATAACGCTGTGATTTAGCCTGATGTGAGCTGCCTGTTGGTTTTCTTTTACGGCACTGCTACCCCTGATTTGCTATAGTAGCTATTCGATCGTCTCGTATGCTACACCCATGCACTTGATATTTCCGAATAGGTTGAGCGCGTTCGCTCTTTACGTAAATTTGAGATGAGGTGCAGACTTCAGCCTTGCAGCCTCTGTAAATATTAGCATGCGTATAACGTTACTTGCTGCCACAATTATACTAAACAAAGTTGTTCTAAAAGCCTGCCAGCGAAATCAGCGAGAATTTCTTCCGGACGTCGCACCACGGAAAAAAAAATATTTATGGCAACATGTTTGAAACTGTTTTCTTATACACTTCATCGTTGACACCCTACAGGAGACAGGTTTCTTTTTGTTTTTGTGCCGTAAGCTAACGCTTCAATTTACACCAACTTGCTTCAATTACTGCGTGAGGTGCTTAATGGCTTTTAAATTGAATCTGTAAAGGAGAGTTAAACAACAATTTCCGTGCGGTGAAAGCCGGCATTCGCGATGTCGTAGTCAATATCAAATGGAAATGCAGCGCAACGTATGCCCAAGCTTCAAATTTTCGTTGAAACGTAATAACCAATGATTATAAAATCAGTTGCATTGCGTATACTTACTTCCAACAGACAACGAGTAACATGAAAGCTTTTTGACCAGTAATCTGCATTTTCCTTTTGTTACATCGGCTCCAAGTTCGAGATCAACTAGGAGTTTGTAGGGCTGAAGCGTTAGAGTTGATGTCGTGCTGCTGTGCCACAGTCTGCATGGGAGCCGTCGCCAAAAACAGCCAGCCACGACCACGCGCTCGAATGGAGTATCTGAGGTTCTCTATGCGTCAGAGCAAGGCCGTGAGCAAACAAACAGATCCGTATACTGCCGAAGTGTGCAACAAGAACCCACTTGTACAGCTTAGCTAGCTTTGATCTATCAGTTGTCGGATTGGCCTCCACCAGCGAAGAATTTTCTTTTTTTTCACTGGCTTTTCGACATGCATATGCAATGCACATACATTAAAAGGTATACATTTTTTGATCTTACGCCAACGTGCAAAGGAGGCTGTGGACAGGGATGGCAGATTCATCTCGCTTATTCCTGGGCGCTCTTTATTCAACGTTCGACGGCTTGTAATTGCATTTTCATTTCGTATATTCAATCAAATTTCGCAATTTGTCAACGAATGGCATTTGTTTTGGGGTAATGCACTATGGTTTCAAATCTTTATGCAAATCCACAATGCAAAAACAGGAAGGAAGTAAATGCATAAGCACATTATAAGGCATCAAAAAGGAAAAGAAAGAAAAGATTTTAGTTTCTGTAATCGCTGAATGGTAGCCACATACGCAGTTTTTTATGTTTTCTTTTTCTCGCTTACTGTGCTAACAAGCAGCACTATATTTTTGGTGGCGTTTGCCCGGGAACCACTTCAGGAATACACTGGGGTGCCCTGTGTCGTCGGCGCAACTCCTTTCGGAAAAATGCCCTTCACTATAGCAAAACGGGTTTAGTACAAAGGAGCTTTAATTTGCCCTTGCGTCAGAGATATTAAACCTTTCTCAACTCTCCCCTAGTAACCACCTCGTATTGGATATTTTTTTATTGCCTAAGAATGTTATCTTCGCAATATAATGACGGGTCTCTACTCTGTCTATCCAACGCAAAGGACACAGCTGCATAATCCCTACCACACTCATCTACATCTTTCTATTGTCTCTATACGGACACTGTAAACAGTTGGCGGATATGGGCAATATATTCATTCTGAAGCAGCCCTGCCCCCGTTAATTACCATAGGAATTATGCGGACAGCACCTGTGGACCATGTTGCCCCGCGTGCTACAGAGCATTAGCGGGTCACGCCCGTGGAGTGCTGTAAGTCACGTGAACTGCTAAGTTTCGTAGGCATCGTGGAATGGTGTGCCGTCACGACGTAGAAGCTATGAAATATTAAATTTTATTTTGGCGCTATCAGCTGCCACGAGTTGTGCACCGACAGCATGGAAGCGCGATCAAACGCCCGTACATAAAGGTGGCTAATTCATTTTTCATTTCAGTTTGACGAAATATTTATTTTTGACAAAATCAAATACAAGATGGGTATAAGTACACATTCGGAGGTCCCAAAGTAACAACTGTCGCGGGGACTTCCTAACAAGACATGAAAAGGGTATAGCAGGATCGTGGCAAACAGTGAGTCATGTCATATATTATACAATTTATCATCATTGTAAAAAAGCGGTAAGGAAGAAAAAAATCTTTAAAAATTTTAAATCTTTTAAAGGTTAAGGAACGTTAAAGAACACCGAGGTCTCAATGTTAATCCGGAGTACGCCACTATGGCGTGCCTGATGATCCGATAGTATTTTGGCACGTAGAAGACCACAATTCTGCCAACACGTCTGCCTCGATGCGATGTGACAGGTCAAGGAATGGCAATGCTTAACCCTCTCACAGGTTACAAACAATAGCGCACTACAACGCCTCAAGTAAACGCGGCTGTCTGTATGTGGTGTACTACAGAGACAAACAGTAGTAGTGCACGCAAAGTAACATTTGCCATCAACTCACTCCTCACGTATTCCATTATGCGCTGGAGAAATCATACATTTGCAGTCAGCATTAGTGCTAATTAGCCTCAATCAAAACAAACACAGAAAGCTTCGCTTACATCGATTCGCACAGTGCGTGGGATCCACATACTTTTTTAGACTATCAATTTATATGCTAAAGAATGGCGCCCATTATTGCAATATATTCACTCGCAGCGAGCAAAAGCGGCTATTGTGTCCTCGGTAGATTTGCTTTAAACGCCTTCAATCTCATGGCCATTACATCATTGCCAACTTTCGTAAGATCGTAGTCGTCAAAATGGGACACAAGTAACAGGAAGGTCAGGAGGTTAATGAGCGGCAGGAGGGCAGAAGCTTGCACAAGACCTCAGGAAAACAAAATGACCTTTTGAGCAGCGTGGTAAGGGAGCGCGCTATGGTTTCAACGTCTGTTAAATAACCTCCAAGATATGAACAGAAGCCGACAAAAAAGCGGGCATTTTGGGAAAGGTGAAACCGCTGTAAGTCTTAGGATCATCATCATCATCAGCCTAGTTACGCCCACTGCAGGGCAAAGGCCTCTCCCATACTTCTCCAACTACCCCGGTCATGTACTAATTGTGGCCATGTTGTCCCAGCAAACATCTTAATTTCATCCGCCCACCTAACTTTCTGCCTCCCCCTGCTACACTTCCCTTCCCTTGGAATCCAGTCCGTAACCCTTAATGACCATCGGTTATCTTCCCTCCTCATTACATGTCCTGCCCATGCCCATTTCTTTTTCTTGATTTCAACTAAGATGTCGTTTACCCGCGTTTGTTGCCTCACCCAATCTGCTCTTTTCTTATCCCTTAACGTTACACCCATCATTCTTCTTTCCATAGCTCGTTGCGTCGTCCTCAATTTCAGCAGAACCCTTTTCGTCAGCCTCCAGGTTTCTGCCCCATATGTGAGTACTGGTAACACACAGCTGTTATACCCTTTTCTCTCGAGAGATAATGGCAACTTGCTGTTCATGATTTGAGAATGCCTGCCAAACGCACCCCAGCCCATTCTTATTCTTCTGATTATTTCAGTCTCATGATTCGGATACGCGGCAA
Source organism: Dermacentor variabilis (assembly GCF_050947875.1). Taxonomy (NCBI): domain Eukaryota; kingdom Metazoa; phylum Arthropoda; class Arachnida; order Ixodida; family Ixodidae; genus Dermacentor; species Dermacentor variabilis. The sequence goes on along the minus strand of NC_134569.1, from coordinate 224,005,790 downwards.
CTGCCTGTCCTAAGTAGATGTAGTCTCTTACCACTTGCAGTGCCTCGCTACGTATTGTAAACTGCTGTTGTCTTCCGAGACTGTTAAACATTACTTTAGTTTTCTGCAAATTAATTTTCAGACCCACCCTTCTGCTTTGCCTCTCCAGGTCAGTGAGCATGCATTGCAATTGGTCTCCTGAGTTACTAAGCAAGGCAATATCATCAGCGAATCGCAAGTTGCTAAGGTATTCTCCATCAACTTTTATCCCCAATTCTTCCCACTCCAGGCCTCTGAATACCTCCTGTAAACATGCTGTGAATAGCATTGGAGATATCGTATCTCCCTGTCTGACGCCTTTCTTTATAGGGATTTTGTTACTTTCTTTGTGGAGGACTACGGTGGCTGTGGAGCCCCTATAGATATCTTCCAGTATTTTTACATATGGCTCATCTACACCCTGATTTCGTAATGCCTCCATGACTGCTGAGGTTTCGACTGAATCAAACGCTTTCTCGTAATCAATGAAAGCTATATATAAGGGTTGGTTATATTCTGCACATTTCTCTATGACTTGATTGACAGTGTGAATATGGTCTATTGTTGAGTAGCCTTTACGGAATCCTGCCTGGTCCTTTGGTTGACAGAAGTCTAAGGTGTTCCTGATTCTATTTGCGATTACCTTAGTAAATACTTTGTAGGCAACAGACAGTAAGCTGATCGGTCTATAATTTTTCAAGTCTTTGGCGTCCCCTTTCTTATGGATTAGGATTATGTTAGCGTTCTTCCAAGATTCCGGTACGCTCGAGGTTATGAGGCATTGCGTATACAGGGTGGCCAGTTTCTCTAGAACAATCTGACCACCATCCTTCAACAAATCTGCTGTTACCTGATCCTCCCCAGCTGCCTTCCCCCTTTGCATAGCTCCTAAGGCTTTCTTTACTTCTTCTGGCGTTACCTGTGGTATTTCGAATTCCTCAAGGCTATTCTCTCTTCCACTATCGTCGTGGGTACCACTGGTACTGTATGAATCTCTATAGAACTCCTCAGCCACTTGAACTATCTCATCCATATTGGTAACGATATTGCCGGCTTTGTCTCTTAACGCACACGTCTGATTCTTGCCTATTCCTAGTTTCTCCTTCTCTGTTTTTAGGCTTCCTCCGTTCCTGAGAGCCTGTTCAATTCTATCCATATTATAGTTTCTGATGTCCGCTGTCTTGCGCTTGTTGATTAACTTAGAAAGTTCTGCCAGTTCTATTCTAGCTGTAGGGTTAGAGGCTTTCATACATTGGCGTTTCTTGATCAGATCTTTCGTCTCCTGCGATAGCTTACTGGTTTCCTGTATAACGGCGTTACCACCGACTTCTATTGCGCACTCCTTAATGATGCCCATGAGATTGTCCTGCATTGCTGCAACACTAAGGTCCTCTTCCTGAGTTAAAGCCGAGTACCTGTTCTGTAGCTTGATCCGGAATTCCTCTAGTTTCCCTCTTACCGCTAACTCATTGATTGGCTTCTTGTGTACCAGTTTCTTCCGTTCCCTCCTCAAGTCTAGGCTAATTCGAGTTCTCACCATTCTATGGTCACTGCAGCGTACCTTGCCGAGCACGTCTACATCTTGTATGATGCCAGGGTTCGTGCAGAGTATGAAGTCGATTTCATTTCTAGTCTCACCATTCGGGCTCCTCCACGTCCACTTTCGACTAACCCGCTTGCGGAAAAAGGTGTTCATTATCCGCATATTATTCTGTTCTGCAAACTCTACTAATAATTATCCTCTGCTATTCCTAGAGCCTATGCCATATTCCCCCACTGACTTGTCTCCAGCCTACTTCTTGCCTACCCTGGCATTGAAGTCGCCCATCAGTATAGTGTATTTTGTTTTGACTTTACCCATTGCCGATTCCACGTCTTCATAAAAGCTTTCGGCTTCCTGGTCATCATGACTGCATGTAGGGGCATAGACTTGTACCACCTTCAATTTGTACCTCTTATTAAGCTTCACAACAAGACCTGCCACCCTCTCGTTAATGCTATAGAATTCCTGTATGTTACCAGCTATTTCCTTATTAATCAGGAATCCGACTCCTAGTTCTCGTCTCTCTGCTGAGCCCCGGTAACACAGTACATGCCCGCTTTTTAGCACTGTATATGCTTCTTTTGTCCTCTTAACCTCACTGAGCCCTATTATATCCCATTTACTACCCTCTAATTCCTCCAATAACACTGCTAGACTCGCCTCGCTAGATAGCGTTCTAACGTTAAACGTTGCCAGGTTCCGATTCCAATGGCGGCCTGTCCGGAGCCAGGTATTCTTAGCACCCTCTGCAGCGTCACAGATCTGACCGCCGCCGTGGTCAGCTGCTTCGCGGCTGCTGGTGACTGAGGGCCGGGGTTTCATTGTTGTATTCATATAGGAGGTTGTGGCCCAGTACTGCACCAGGGTGGCCAATCCTGCTCTGGTGAGAGAGTGCGTTATCGGTTCTGGTCACCGGGATCAGGCCGCACTCCAGGCCTGTTAGGATAGCATTAGGATAGCATTAGCTTAAATATAAAAGATGACATTGTAATAGTAAGAAGCCATAATGTTGACTGGACGGCGCGAATCGAGCACGAGGCCAACGGGATCGAATCCCAGCCATAGCAGCTATATTTGGATGGGTGTGAAATGCGAAAATACCCATGTACTTCGGTTAGGCGCATGTTAAAGAACCCCAAATGGTCCAAGTTATTCCGGAATCCCCCATTACGGCGTGCCTCATAAACAGATCGTGGTTGTGGCACGTAAAATAACGTAATCTATTATGTAACATTCTTTAAGGTTGTCCTTGGCAGTCGCCAACTCTTGAATACACGTAAGTGTCAGGAGTTGTACGCAAGATTTTTGAGTATGTGGGTAGTCTTTGTGGCGTTTGATACCTCCTAGTGTACATTGCGCCTATATTATAAAGCTGGAACGCAACATGGTAGGCAATATGAGGAACAGACAAATCCTGCATATACTACTGCACAATAATTTTAAACAGCAGTCTTCCTTGATTGCACGTGGATAACCGTGACAGGAGACTACTTTTGGAAAGAACTCCAAGTACTATACATCTCATATCAAAAAGTGTACCTAGCCCGGTGGCCAGTAAATGTGACGCAATATTGCGAGCAGCTTCGGCCATAGCATGCTAATGGACGACGACACAGACAGTTTGCTCAATTCTTGTGTCGTGACTTTTGCATCAAGGTGCAAAACCAACATATCCATGAATATCTCTGAATACTTAAGCACATTTTGATTTGGAGCTGAGGTAGCTCATGAGTGCGGATAGCAAATCCGCTACGGAAATAATTCGGGGCACCTTAACGAAATCGATAGGTCAAAATCAAAAGCCATGCATGACGGCGTCTCTCGTAGACGTTGTGCGATGCTCGGACGTTAAGAATAAATGCCGACTGAAGAAAGGCGCTCATGGAGTGCTTCTGGCGGTTACCCTAGTTTTACTTCACAGCATCAAAATGACAAAAAGGAAAAGAAAAAAAAACGAAAGACCTTATCAAATACCCAGAATCAATCATGGCTCGTAGAGGCTCTTAGGATGATAAGTCATTTGCAGGCGACGAGCGGCTACGCTTTATCAAGAACACTGATAAGCATTGTGGCGAAGTTCAATGCGCTGCGATAGTTTTAGTTATTTTTTTTGCAGACGTCATCACCGCGTCAAAGCGGGAAATTTTAAAAGCCTAAGGTTAGTAGGCCACGTGGTGGCATTCACGCAAACTAAACCCTTGTGTCCAGAAAAGCTGAATACGATTGTCCAGCTGTGATAAGAAAAAACTGCGTTCTTTACACGTAATAGGTGTTTGTCGTACTGCTAGTACGTCCATATCTTGATATTTTCGCACTCATAGCAGTGCTGGGTGGGCAAAGAATTTTGCGAGTTCGTAAAGCTATATGTAGTGTTCTACTAACTTCCTATTCTGAGCGATAGTGCTTGAATTATTTTATTTATCTGTTTTTATTTAAACATACTGCGGACCGCTATTTTGGTCCGAGAAGGAGGGGCAAACGAAGCATCAAGTAAATCGGAACAGCAAGAACAAGGAAACATGAATTCGTTGCTTTAAACACTCATCAATACGCTAAAAGGAACAGCATGTCTGTGAAACAACAATAAGGGTAGAATAAATTTGAACAGTAAGCACCAAAGAGATAATTTTCCAGTGTTGTAGCAAAATTCGCAGCTGGGAAAATCTCCTGAGGCAGTGAGTTCCAGTCTTTTACTGTTCTGCGAAAATAAGTGTGTTTGTAGGTGTTATTTCGCGGAAATATGGGTGCTAATGATTGATTATGTTTACGACGGGTTATCCTAGCTATGGATAACCGCGGCTGGTTGAACACGACATGGTACATTTGGTGTAATTATTCTCGAGATGATTTTGTAAAAAAACGTTAAAAGACTCACCTTTCTTCTTGTTTCGAACAAGGGAATCTTGTGTAATTGCATTAATGTATTAGGTGCATCGAGTCTTCGGCACTTCTTAAAAATAAATCTGATTGCCTTACGGTGTAGCCTTCTCAGAAGCATAATATCCTTTTTTTGTAAAAGGATCCCATATGACTGCAGAATATTCAAGTTTAGGCAGAATGAAAGTTTTGTAAGCCAAAAGATTTATGCTAGGGGGAGCATCTTTTACCTTCGTTTTTAAAAACCATAATTTGCGAAGCGCTTTAGTGCAAATATCTGTTATGCGTGGTCTCCATGTAAGGTTAAGCAAGTAAGTAAATAAATAATTAGTTAGGCGAAGGTGTTTACTTTGTACTTCATGACAGCCATGCACTACTCACATAATTGATTTCGTGTATTCCCAACTGGAACTTTATGTACGTCAAGTTGGACCCAAAGTAAGGTACACAGCCTCCCTTGGAAATATGGCAACACACGCATTGATGCCTGCATTCACAGAAATTTACGTACACGTTTTCATATTGCACGAATCTTGCCAGCGAATAAGTTTCAATATTGCGCAGTTCTACTCTTTTCGATGCTAATGCCACCTGGATAATAGCGATAACCGCAAGGCAAGTGGCAATAAAACTGTAAACTTTAATGCACCTCTTCTGTTATAGGCCAGTAGGTGGTTCTGTTTGTTCCCAATGAAAGGCGAATTGCAGTCATAACTGCCTCTTCCTTGCATGAGAAAAATGCAAGAAGGTTTAATGTTTTCTCCGGAGTCCAATGTGCCTCCAAGCGGAGGCATTTTTTAACTCAACGCCGAGCTGCTTACGAGTAAAAAATACAAAATTTAGAAAGACAGAGGGACAGCCAGAGAGAAATGACATGTTTATTTTAAGAATCAAACTTAGGAAAGGCATCCCTATTGCAACATGCCTTGAGCTCGGGCCGCCTCTTAGCCACTAGATCGTGACCAGCCGAAGCTGATCCTCGAGGTTGGAGCCGTCATTATTTTGTCTGATACTTCATCATCATCATCAGCCTGGTTACGCCCACTGCAGAGCAAAGGCCTCTCCCATATTTCTCCAACAACCCCGGTCTTATGGAAATAAAATTCGAACCCTGAGTCGCAACAATCACAATAGTAATGATGATATTTGTCAGGGCTTCTTTTTCTTTTACATTTGAAAGTGTAGTGACGTTCCTCCCTGCTTCATATACTATAGTTGCCGCTTCCCGGCAACTGCAGCTTTTGTAAGCGTAATTTTTACCGCGAAACGCATGCGGCGGACTCTACGTGCTTCGCATTGTGCGAACGTGCCCTGCCATATATGATGTGGTTTGACACTTGGTTTGTGCTTTTCTTTATTGAAACGAACGCTAAGGTGTGTCTTGCATGCGCAATTCCAGTAGAGATAGGTACTTTTCGCTTCAATTGGTGCAATAGCTTTCTCTCTACTCTTCTGTCAACGGAGGCGTAGAAATCCCGGGATAGTCGTATACAGCTTCGCTTTGTGAAATGGCCCGGCAAACACAAGCATGGTTCCGTGTATCAAGACGGGTGGAAATCTCATCATGTTTTTGCGCGTGCAAATACAGACGCGTCATTGATTATACTATAAAGAAAAAAGACGGGAAGAAGCCTTGACAGAAGCGTTCCTGGTCGTTCCTGATATCGTCAGCAAACTAGAATGCATGCAAACGAAGTAGCAGGGTGTGCTGCGCAATATCTCATTTATGTCTGGTTTAGGCGATCGAATTCAAGCTGGAGAAGCAGGAACGAACTTATTTTGAAAAAAGCGGTGGAAAACAACAAGGGTACTAACCAAGGAAAGACAGCGACGCAGTGTTCTGACAACTGCAGATTCTTTGATTTTTCTGTGCAAGCAACAACAAGTTCATCATAAACAACGGAAATTCAGATACCCTAAATTGATTCCAGATACATTTTGCATGATATTTTGGCAGATGCATCATAAGGTTTCATCAGATATAGCCAATAGTCTTCATATGTAACTTTAGTCAGGCTAATTCTTCAGTAAACATTTCTGGTTTTGTGAGGCTACTATTCATGCGACCGCTCACCTTCAAAATAAAACAATGAGATTCGTCTGCAGTAGAGGGGCCATCGTCAGTTCTTGCGGTAGGATTTCCCTGCATGTTTTAGCCCAACAAGAATCGTCAGAGTGGCGGGTGATTCTTGATGGAATAGTCCATAGAATTTGCTACCATGTGTTGCCTAGTGCTCTCCGTTCTGCAGCCTCATGTTAATATTGCTACGTGCTACTCGAAGACGATGATGTCGTCCCTTGTATTTAGTGGTAGATACACATAAGTGACCACTGCTGATCTCATGGCGACGACTTGCCTTGCTTGCTGTTGGCTAGCTTCCATGTAGGCTAGCGCTTGCTACCATTGCAACTACACCCTGTAAATAGCTTCCCTACTGTGTTTTCATGTAAGATCTATTGGGTGGAGGTACTGGGGTACTTTTGACAACAGAGCTTCACAGCGGACGCCACCATGAATCTACCACCATGCTTCCAGGTGATGGAACGTCGATGCCAGCTAATCCTGCGACCATTACCCAGTTTATCGCCCTCACACAGCCCCGCGATCTCGTGATCTTTTCCGGCGTAAACAGCTTTGACGTGGATGAGTTGCTCAGTATGTTCGAGCGAGTCAGCAAACTGAATGTCTGAGATCCAACTATAGTGCTGGCCACCGTCATATTTGACCCTGGCGGCATCCCTCGCGTCTGGTTTCGTACCCACGAGGACGATCTCACCAGCTGGAACAGGTTCAACCAGGAGCTCCGCGACCACTTCAGCAACCCGCTTGGTCGACAGCTTGCCGCCAAGAAATAACTGGCCGTACGCAACCAGACGTAAACTGAGCCTTACTTGTCGTACATAGAGGGCGGGCTGACCTGGTGTCTAAAAGCTAACGAGCAGATGTCCTAGGATGAAAAGATGGCCCACATTTTGAAGAGTATTGTGGATTATGCGTTCCATCTAGTTGTCTTCACCAACGTGACCACCGCGGACAGTGTGATCAAACAGTGCCATTCTCTAGAGCAGGCGAAATGTTGGTGCATTTCGCGTCATTTCGAGCGTCTGCAAGATACCGCTGCTACACAGCCATGAGAGGAAACTCTTTGTCACCCATCCACGTCAGACGACCTGACGCGCATTGTCTACGGAGAACTCGATGCCGGTGATACTGCAGTGTCAATTCCTTAGCTACCCTTACGTGCCCACCCGAAAATTCTTAAAGTCCGCGTCGACCTGATACCTGTCAGAGCTTTGGCTGATACTGGGGTGCACGTCTCTGCCGTTTTTGTCGCCGCATCAAAAAGCTTCTTACACCTCCCATGACCCGAGTTGCACGTGCCATTCACGGGTCGATTTTCGCTGTTCTTGAGATATGTACAGCTCGGGTAACCGTTGCCGGTCACCAGGTGCTTGGCCCGAGCTACAGCTTCCTCTTAAGAGGAAACATTAGCTCGGGCCCAACTCCAACGTGGCCTATTCAAATACATGTAAAGAGCAAAAACGTTTTTCTGAGATAACTTCTCGGCCAATTTAACAACATTTGTTGCATTTGAGAGAGACAGTTAAATTCTAGTGACTTCTGGAAACGGAATTTCGATTTAGAGCCTGAATTTTGGTAAAAAGATTTTCAAATATTTGAATGTTTGAAAAATATAGCAGCACGAAGTTTACATATTAATAGCTATAAATCAAGAATGGATATCACGGTTCTGTATATGACATCCACTAGAAGATTGAAAGCGGACAAATTTGATGCGGCATTTTCTATATTACGCGAATTTGTTACATTCTGTACAAGGGTCTATTTCCATATTACTAAACTTTTGGAGATTATTGTGTAACATATATATTTTTTGTCCGCTTTATATGTACTATTAGATCCAATCCAGACAATAGTCATATCACTTTTCATTGCTGAGTTACAGATTTGTAAACTTGTTAGTTTCATTTTCTGAAACATTTTGATGTTAGCCACTTTTTAACAAAAGATTCACGACCTAAATAAAAAATTCGAAACCAACAGTCACTAGATTCTAACTTTTTCTTTTAAATGCTACAAACCTCGTCAAATTTGGTGCATTGGCTGCCGAGAAAAACGAATTCTCCTTTTACGTGCATTTAGATAGCAGCACCCGAGCTAAAGCTTCCTCTTTCAGGCGAAAGCCTTAGATGGCTCGCGGGGCAAAAATCTGATGTACCGCATTCTGCCGTCCCGCGTTCTGGCATCAAAATTTGTAGGCAGTCGAACTCTCGTCGTTTAGTGTCAGTCGAATTCCACACTTCTGGTGTTAAGCAAGGCGAAATTAAGACCTCCGACTTTTGGTGATAATTCGGGCACACTGAATTAAGAGTGTTATTAGGCACTCGAGCCCACAATCTTTGGATGGAGTGAAACCCACTTGCAGATGTGAGCGAACCGACCATATCTGTAACTTGGATTTCAATTGCCATCTCGGACATCGAGAGCAAACCCACGACCTTTGGTAGGAGTCGGACCCACCTAGAGACATGTGAGAACCCGCCATATGTCTAAGTTGGACTCCACTTCACATTGTGCAGGTCGAGAGTCGAACGTACCACCTTTGATGGGAGTCAAGCCCTCGTCCTTTAGTGGGAGTCGAACTCCCAAAGTATCGTGTTAATTAAGGCGAAGTTAATTAGGGAAAGATAAGAAGGATACAGGTATTTTAGCAACTTGAACTCTCTACCTTAGGTGGGAGTTAAACCCACGACCTCTGGTGTTAATCAAGATAAACATAAATAAGACATAGTTATTATATAGTTAATTAAGGCACTCTAACCCACTACCCGTGGTGAAAGTCGGATCCACCACTTTTGGTGTTAATTAGAACCAATATAATTAAGCGACAATAATTAGGATGGAGTTAACTAAGGCATTAGAACCGACGACCTTTCATGGGAGTCAAACCCTCCACCTTTGGTGGGAGTCGAACCCACTTGGGGATATGGGCGAACCGGCGTTATCTCCAAGTTAGATCCTAGTTGACATCGTGAAGGTCGAAAATCAAAACCATTATTTTTGGTGTTCATTAAGGCAACGTTAATTAAGGTATGGTTAATTAGAATGAAGTTAACTGACGCACTCGAACCCACAACTTTTTGTAGGAGTCGAACCCACGAACTAAGGTGCCATTGAAGGCGAAGCTAATTAAGACAGAGTTCATTGAAGTAGAGTGAGTTAAGACACTCGAACCGACGTCCTTTGGTGGGAGTCTGACCAAATTTGATGTGAGTGGATACGCCGTGATTGCTTAGTGGCTATGGTGTTGGATTGCTAAGCATGGAGGTCGCGGCATCGAATCCCGGCCACGGCTGCCACATTTCGACGGGGGAATTTGTGAAAACATCCGTGTACTTAGATTTAGCTGCACGTTCAAGAACTCCAAGTGGTCGAAATTTCAGGAGTTCCCCATTACGGCGTGCCTCATGATCAGAAAGTGGTTTTGGCCCATAAAACTCCACAATTTAGTGTTTTAATTTGATGGGAGTGAGACCCACAGCTTCGCTGTTAGTTATTGCATACTGAATTACGGGATAGTTCATTGAGATAATTAAGGCATTCGAACCCATGACATGTGATGGGAGTCGGACCCACGACCTTTACTGTAAATTAGGGCGAAGTTAATGAACAGAAAGTTATCTAATATAGTGTTATTAAGGCACTCGAATCCACTACCTCTTATGGGGGTCAAACCCTAGACCATTGGTGGGAACGACACCCACTTGCAGATATCGGCCAACCGGCGATATCTCCACCTTAGATTCCTATTGACATTGTGAAGGTCAACAGTCGAACCCACGACCTTTGGTGGCAGTGGAACCCTCGACATCTGCTGGGAGCTGAATGCACGACCTTTGGTGTTAAATAAGGTGAAGTTGATTAAGACATTCGAACCCACAGTCCCACATGGAAATATGGGTGAACCGGGCATATCTACAAGTTGGCTTCTGATTGATACTAGGAAGGGCGAGAGCTGGCCCGCTACGTTTGGTGTTAGTTGTTGCGGAGTTTATTAAGGCATGGCTAATTAACAAAGAGCTCATGAAGGCACTCGAAGCCACGAGCTTTTGTGGTAGTCGAACTAGCGACTTTTGGCTCTAATTAGGGCGAAGTTTATGAAGGCACAGTTTATTAGGGTAGAGTTAACCGAGGCATTCGTGCCCACGAGCTTCCGTGGGAGAAAAGTAATAGGGAGTAACGTCTCTGTTAACCTACAGACAAACCTCCTACGCCTCCCTTACATTTCGGCGACTTTGTTCAGCCAGTTTGAAGCTGTGACGTTTGTCGAATTGTCATGTTTGCCAGCTGTTCCAGATAATGACTACTACATGACGGCTCTTACTGACGTTCCTCTCACACACGGTGTCGCTGCACCCCCTACGGTCCTGCGCATTACGGCAAACAGAACCTGCCCACCACTTGTGCATTTTGGCTTCATGGAGCAAGTACTTCCAGAGGGGCTTTCGAAAGCCCACCTTTGCCCCATGCAAAACTTCATGCTAGAAGCTTTTGCAAAGGGTGCTACATGTCCTCAGCAAGGCACTCTGACGCCAACGACTTGTGCCAGCCGTGAAATTCGCAGCATGATCGCCAATGACCTTCCACTTGAGCACACCGAAGCCCTCAGATGTTTTCAAATATCTTCGTTTTCTGTAGTCGGAATATGTGCTAGACATCCATTGCCGTGCATCACATAGCCATTGACGATGCCAGCCCTGTTCCCACGCGTCTATCCGCTTGCGAAGTTTGACTTGCATAGTGTAACACATGGTGTAATTAACACAGGTTAGCTGTTCGACCAGCTTCACGGACTGGAAGGGGCAGTGATATTATTTTACTGGATTAGTTAGGTCTGTTCAGAGCAATTTCAATGGGATGACACTAAGATATTTTGCGTACCTTGATATTTACATTGTGCACATTGGGTATGAATGTTATTTCTGAGATCATAATGTATTTGTTTAGACTTTGAGTACGGGATCTGAATTTAGCTTTCCTGAACCAGATTAGATAGGCTAGACTTTTTTTAGATATTGAGATCATATTCCACTCTGGTCACATCTGTTAACAATGCAGACGTAGTAGGTCCAACAAGTCTTATTGCGGTCACCATAGCGTCCCCTCCCCCTAACTGCTAAAGACTGCTTTCTTCGTTGGGCCTTAGGCTCGGGAAGTTTTCGATTCACGCACCTAAAAAAACTTGCATTCACGAATTTTAGGATAAAACCTACAGAAACAAAAAAGGCGGGTTCTTGGTTATTTCCCCTGCTTGTGAACGCGAAGCTTACAGCTTAGCCAAGGGAGTGCCACACTATTCTGACATAAGGAACATGTAAGATTTCATTTCATTCTATACCTGCATAAGTTATCACATGGGGTAAAAAACGCTGCAGGATGATCTGGTGTACAAGTTGCATTTAACCTGCGCCGAAGTTAAGCAAGATTCGATGGACCGTTCACAGAAAATTAAATGTTCCTTGGGTGTTGATGAAGCGTCCTTGTGTTATAAAGACGCAAGTAGCTTTTAACGATGCGTAACCTCTGATGCGCATTCGCTTAAGTTGCTTGCTGTTTGCTCGAAGATGGTAAAGTAGGCTACATTAGAGCTGGCTAACTCCGCAGGCAGTTTAGAAATTGTAACTACCACTTACCCATAAATAGTGACACACGTGGGACAAACGAAAATATTAAGTCTGAAATAAATAAATGATAAAAGGAGAAGCTCGCATGCACAGAATTAAGTAAAAGCTCATCTACGTTGTTCAATAGAAGTACTACCAGACGGACAACATACGAATGTCACTTTTCAAACTGTTGTGACATCAAACACTTCGTTTACGTTGAGTTAAAGAAATCTACAAATCAAATCTATAAAATACGCTCGCATTCGACAAGAAAATAAATGCAGCGGATCCAACGAGTTGGAATCTGTACAGAGCAAAGCTTTAGCTAAGAAGCGTAGCGCGTTTCTGGCATCAAATTGGGCGAATTTCAGATGGGTCATCACATTGAAGAAGTGAGCATCAGCTGACAGCCGGTCGGCCACCTCATTTCCGGTAACGTCGATATGACTGGGGATCCACTGAATGTGAACTCGATCGGCGAAATATAAAGCAATGATCAGTGTCTTTGTCACGGCAACCAGCAGCGAACAGCATACAATTTTTGCTAATGGCTCCAGTCCTGCTTGAGACAGAGCATATTGCACAACTGTTATTTGCTTCGTTATCAGCAATGTAACTTGTTGCGGGGAGAATGCCATGTAGTTCTACTGTGAAAGATGACGTCTTCTGCGCCAAATTATAATTATGACTTTGTTGTGCATTGGGACCTAAAATGCAGACGGGAGCTCGTCGCTGCTGTACGAGGGCGAATGGGAAAGTCTCTGCCTGTATATTTTGAGTAGCGAAAATAAAGTACATACATGCAATTACATATACACGTAATATTCGACGTACCTCACACCATTTTTCCACATAGTACCCACACCAGTCCAGACATATGTCTAATCGCAGCACTCATTTTGAGACGCCTTTTCGTCAGTCAGCGAAGCACGCACCCACCTCCTCCCCCCCTCCCCCCGAACTCTCATTGCCATGTAAGTTTTCACGACCTTTTATGAAATCACAACACGACCGCCTCACACTTCTCAAATCGAGACACCTTTCTCCTAACGTGGGCTCCATTCCCTGTGGATTTCGATGGGAGGTCGTCCCTTGCTCCATAGAAACCGAATCCCACTTAGTTGCTCGTACGCCGGGGAAGGTGAAGCATAACCTTTATGTTCAGAGAATTGACAGCAGCGCCGTGCCGTGGAGCTACCGGCAAATAACTTAAGTCCGGTTCAAGAGTGGTCTACCGCTGGGAGCGGATATGTTCAGTTCGCATTTACAGGTGTAATTTGGCTAAAAAAATTAATAGGGGCAAAGGATTTCTCATTCGCCCTCATAGCTCCTTAAGTAAACATGAATGTTTTGCCATCTTGCAATCGACTCATGTGCCGGGGCGTCTAATATATGTCTTTTAAGGAATTCGTTAGTGTTTTATATATTTTTCTTATTGTGAGATCCCCAAAAGCTATGCATAAATGCCGAGGCGGCAGATTTAGGTCTCGCCAAAGTGAGGGGCCTTCCTGATAAATAATAGACGCGCGACGACGCGCAATGCATCACACATTCGTTGAAATGTTTGAAAGAGAATAGTCTGCAGTGGATGATTTTTTCTTTTGTGTTATCAACCTCATGGGTGTCGAAAGGTTTCCTGAACACGTGTACTTTGAGCAGGTGGTTTCCTGGCCTCAGCTAAAGTAAGGCTGCTCGATGTTGAGTAAAAAAATTTAGGGCATAATCTAAGACTGCAAGCAATTTGGTGAGTTAGCATTTCTTCAGAGGATAGAGTTAAGCCGTGCATTACAGGTAATAACCAGGCGATTTCCTGGCGAAGAAGAGCCACGTGTAGTTGTTTAAGAAGGATGCTCGTATGCTCTTTCATTTTGTCCCTGCAACGCACCGTAATAGGTGGACAGTTTGAGTAACTCGCCTCTGAAGACGGCAAATATGGGCATGAAATATTACAGTAACCCTTGAAGCTGGTGCTGAATCATTTTTTTGACACCCTACTGATGCAGTATATCAGGCTTTTTGGTGTAAATGACGACAGCAATTTAGAAGCTATACCCAGCGCCTGTATAGGCTTAAGGTGACCTTCAAGAAGGTGGCGCGCATTTTGTTTCAGCTGTGACTGCGAACTTTGAAAACGACACGTCGGTAAGGCCGAAGTCGCAGAGTGAATCGTACTTAACCACATCGGGGCCAAGTGAAGTCTATCTTACTCGGCTCAGCGAAGACTGCAATGCGGTCATGGTGAACATTGCGTCCAATGATTCATGGCTTAATTTAAGCGCATGTTTGAGAACTTTTGTCATGTTGCGTTTGCAGTGAATGAATAACTGAGAAGACGTGGCACCGACCAGCCCTGGTATTAATGCCCAAAGCTCAACTGCTACAGCTGCTTCAGTAGCGCTTGACGCTAAAATAATGACACTCTGCCTTTCTTAATTGAATGAGGCAGGAATTAATTTGATTGAAATAGACAAGATACAGCACAAGGGAATATTATAGAGGAGGAGGTCCCGAGGTCAATGACTGTAATGGGACCTGTGCAGCGTATACGCAAAGATCAAAACAACAGTTGCAACAAATACCGTAAACTATTTCAAAAAGTAGCAAACGTAGTATTGGTTTTGGTTTGGCAGTACTAATACAACTCAGCTGCAGACGTGCTAGTAAAAAAGTATAATAATTATGATTACGTACGACTAATTACAAGACTATAACGTCAATATGAAAGTAAATAGATGATGAGACATAACGAAACGCACTTTTGTTTGTGTAGCGTAACGAAATGTACATCTGGAAGCGAGAAAGGGGAAACAAATAAGTTAGCTAAGTGGTTGCAGATGATAAAATGATTCTCGTTTGCATTGAAATGATTTACATGACCTAATAGCAGGAGGTAGTGTGTTCTAGAAGGAAACGGACGAAAAATGGATACTCCGCTTACCATAATTTCTGCGTACCTTGTGAAGAATAAAATGATTATTTAGTGCAAATCGCGTAAGATTACTATTTATTAGACAGCATTGAGGTATGAGACTGTTGCGGTGAGCGTTATCTAGTTGTCAATATAAAAACGGACCAAGATTAAAGTTAATAAGTTCGTCCACAGTAAGAATCTTATACCTATGTAATAGTTATATAATAAATATTTGGAATTAGAATGATTGGGACTAAACGTAATTATTCTAACAGCCTGGTTTTGTAATACTTCCAATGATTGTAAGTGGGCACGATACGCTGTGCCCCAGCATGCAATACAATAGTTTATATGTGAATGGATAAATGTGTAGTATAAAGAGG
Organism: Dermacentor variabilis; assembly: GCF_050947875.1. NCBI lineage: Eukaryota > Metazoa > Arthropoda > Arachnida > Ixodida > Ixodidae > Dermacentor > Dermacentor variabilis. The sequence continues at coordinate 223,990,369 of NC_134569.1, read as the reverse complement.
GTAGTGCTTTCTGTTTAAATACATACCGAGGTTTTAAATGTGTCCTTATTCTGTATGCTGCCTCTGCCTAACGTTGGCTATGTGTTGAAAAAAATTTAAGGTTAGAATCAAGTTCTACACCCAAGTAGTTACAGGAAGTACTACGTGCGACAAGATTATTACCAAGGTGGAGCGAAGGAATGAATGAGGATGATCGTTGGTGGGACGTGGATAAACTAAATTTAGTTTTAGACGAGTTTATATTGAGCTGGTTAATATTGAACCAATTTAACACGTTGTTTAAGTTGGTATTAACTTTCGAAACTAGGTTCCCTGCACAAAGGTCAGAGTTAAAGATAGTTGTGTCATCTGCATAAAGAATGTAGTTAGAAAAAAGCAGGCAATTAGGCAGGTCGTTAACATATATTAGAAACAAGAGTAGGCCAAGTATGGATTTCTGAGGTAAACTAATGTTTGTTATGACTGATTTAGAAAAGACACCATTATTTCTAACTCTTTATGTTCTTTTGTTAAAGTGACTTTGTATCAAACTTAAAGGAGGACCTGGTATTCCGACAGATTCAAGTTGGAAGGAAAAATGCGGTGGTAATTTTATCCAAAGCTTTAGTTAGATCCACGAACACTCATCCAGCATACATGCCCTTATCGATTGCCATCTTTAATTGTTCACTTAGGGCAATAGAGCAAGTTCGGTTGAATAGCCCTTGCGGAAGCCAAGTCGGTACGGTGAAATAATACTAAATTTAGATAGGTACTTAGGCGCTTTTCTGCCAACCGTTCACTAACTTTGCGAAAAAAAGGTAGAATGCATTATTAGTAATCAAGGCACGGTGAGTCTTTTTAAATAGAGGACTAATTCTACCTTGTTTTAGTTCTTGTGGGAAGGTTCCAGACTTGCACATAACAACCTGCACTTGTTGCTTTTAAATTTGTTATAATGTTTTCTATTTCCTGTGGTGGTCGTTGAAAAAAAAAAAGAAGAATGAGTTAGGTAGGCGTCGCATTAAATGGTTATATTGCGTGGGTATATGCGATATATGCGAATCGCTGCTAAAGAAAAATTCTGCAAGAACATCAGCAATGTCTTGTCAGGAGGTGTACGCTCTATCGTTATGAATAATTTCCCTTAAAATATCGCGATTGTCTCGGCTATTTCAAAAATCATTTACTATCTTCCATTCTTACAAATGTCTTTTTCGCATTCTAATATTTTTTTCTCATAATAAAGTGTTGTGTTTTAGATTCAACTATTGCCTTATGGGAAAGTACATTGTGCACAGTGGTAAATGCATCAATGCATGATTGAAAGGAAAGTAGCTTGCTTGTAAACAATATACCATATTCTTATCTTAACCGGCATTACCCGTCCAGAAAGCGTTTTGCGTTATTTGCAGGAATAAAGGCTCAGTTTAAGAACTCATTACAAATAACTCGAAAGCTGATGGAGACTTTCCAGATTCAGCAGTCAAATAAATGTTCAACGTGTGAGTCACCTTGCGATTGTAATGAGGGAAAGGAATATCGCGTCTAAGTAATGTGGGTTATGTCTGAACTAGGCAGTGAATTTCGGTAGAAATCGGTTCACCAGGAACACGTTTCTTTGTGCTGATGCCTAAGCGAGTTGTCAGCGCGTGTGATCTATGTACCATTATGGGGGGGGGGGGGGGCTTACGATGAAGCAATTTTTGCTCATTGGAAGATGTTGGTTATACGCATGTTTCTTTTTCGGTCGTGTAAGCGCTGCGTCCTTGTGTTTCCTAGATTATGGTGCTTTCGTTGTTCTTCTATTTCACACAATCATGCGTGAACCCACAGTCAACTCAATGTCTCTCTCAATGAGCTCAATGGTGGGGCCATGACAGTGTTCCGCCATCTGCTACTGGGAGCTTCAGTTTGTATGCACACATTTTAAGCACATCGGCGTTCTGCTCAGCTGGTTCGTGTATGCACTTGTGCGGAGCGTAACGGACAATAAACGTCAAGCTGACAATGAGCAGTTTCAGTTGGGCGTCTGCAGCAGCCCTGCACGCGCAGGGAACCCGCGGACGTGATGAGGCGTATACGCAGTACGCAGGGGCACGCACGCTCTTCTACGTGCGCGCGTTGCTTTTCAAAAGCTGCGTAGCGTCCGCTACGGGCTCTGCGAGCGTTGCGGGACGTTCTCGCGTGTTCTTGCGTGTCCGCGAGAGCGCATTTTATTGCGATAGCAATCATGTGGACATTCCAGGCGCACCTCTGCCGTCGCCGTCGCTGTGAGGTTCCGCATGAGTGAAAGCGTCTGAGGGTGAGCCGGCGAACGTGGTTCAATCGCGCGCGTGGCACTGGGCTGGTTAATTCAGTTAGAACACGTCGATGGTCTAGTTGGTTTGAATCCATGATAGAATGTGTAACCGCGACTGAATAAGGACGTAGAAAGAAGCAGACACACTAAGACAGCGCTGTCTCCTTGTCTCTGTTTCTACGTACTCGTTGAGTCATGCGCACATATTCTATCACTGTTAATTTACTTAGTCAGCGAATGTTAAGAAGTTTATAATGCCGATAAGACTATTTCGATATGACACATGTCGAAGATGTGACTACGCCTTGTGGTTTGACTTCGTATTCACTGATATTGGCTACACACATTCAGAAGCTCGCATATGGCGACGCTTAGCATACTACCGGCTCCTGTGCGTACAAGGCAGCTATCTCCGTCTCAACTTTGCCTCCGGCCAACTATAGCGGTTTCATGCGCGCGTGCTACGCTGAATACACATGACCTCGCGCGCTGTGTACGTGGGTGGTTGCGGACACCCCACTGAAAGTGCCTATTATCTCATATTTCATTGACGGCTGAGTGACGCTGTCACTCCTATTGGTCTCATCTACTGGACAATCGAGGGGCGGCCCCAGCGCAGGCTACTGGCGCCGCTTCTCGTCATGCCAGCGTCGTGAGATGCGAGGAGGCTGCCAGAACACTGTTCCTTCTACACAACAGGAGTTAGCTTGCGCTCTGCGTAGCACGAAGATGCCGCACCGTGTATACTTAGGAAACTGTCCGAGGAGTTAAATCGGAGCGCTCAAAACACGACCGCACTCAATCATGTCAGGAGTGCAGCGTGTTGCACCGACAGCAGTAACTCCGCCTGCTTCCTTGATATGCCAACTAAACACCGACCTGCTGCTTTTCTTTTTCAGCTCTTCGACTTCTTCTCCCTAGTTAGCACCAACATGTAGTCATCCTCCTCTACTATATATAATGGGGAGAGTGAGGTAGGTGCATAAATAGTGCTAAGCGCAGAGCTCATGCCTTGACAAAGACTAGACTCATCTCGAAACGTTGGCTTGAGGTGGATTCCTTGTTAGATTACCGTTGACAAATTTTCGGCAAAATGACAATGCCCGAAGCTTTCTTCGTTTCATCCCATCGCTAATCAGTATTTTTCCTGCACCTGATTTCAGCTATACGAAGCTACATATGGCACTTAGTGTTCTGGAATGATCTCTGCCTTCCTGTGAACTTCTGTTATTTTCGCATTCCGACTTGATAGATGAAATGTGAAATATTCATGTACAGTAAACGAATTTAGATGTACTGACTGGGAGAGGGGGGTTGCTATCAAGCCTATCAAATTGATCTTGGTTCCTTTTGAGCCTGCCTTACTGACAGGAATTCATTCAATTTCTCTTTGCCGCGCATGCACAACCTCCACGCAAGTATCTCGTCGAAGATGTCAGTAACTAGGAAACACCCACGGAAGCCCTCTTCCGTATTTTATTGTGATAACAATTATATGGACTCTCCAAGGGTATTCATGCCATCGCCGTCGCCGTGATGCTGCGTATAATGTCTAAGGGCGACGACACCGTTTCCCCCCTTCGTATGTTGTGTGTGCGAGTGAAAGCACGCGAGGGTAGGTGGCGGTGGCGGTTCGATCTCACGCGCGCGAAGACGAAAGCAGAGTGGAAACACGCCGTCTTCCTTCGCGCGAAAGGCCGAGCGGGGGGGGGGGGGGTGGAAGGGAGGGCGGCGAGGTTGTGCTGCGGCAGCAACTGCGCTTTGCGCGACCGGGCGCAAAGGGAACTGACGATCACGACTCACTCTCACGCACCATATATGGAGGAACGCGGGGAGGCGACGCTTGAGGGATGGGGCGCGGCTGCGACTCCACCAAGTGTGTACTTTGCATGGCCGAGCGTGAGCGCGTGCCCTATATATGGAAAGGGATCTGCGGATGGCTCATAGCTCTGTGCGCGCTGTGTTCTCGCCGCTCTTGGCGTTGAAGTGATAGACCGCACGAAGGTGACTTCGCTCGTTGCTGCTGCCGCGCTTGCTCACACCAGCGTCCATCGCTTTGCAGCGTGTCCGCGATCATCTAGTGCGAGTTGTGTTCACGTTTGCTTCTTTGCGCTGGCACCATCCTTGTTAGCTCAGTTAGCAAGTGCAAGTTTATACGGTGATAAAAATACTATATTAACTTCATATAGATGTGTACTAATTTGCTATATCAATCGATGCTTCACCTTTCGGGCTAAACTGCGACTTTTTTTTCTTCCGTAAACAATCAATTTGAACGAAATAGCCAACCATATTTTTATTCATTTACTTTCTGTGAAAAATGACGGGGGGGAGGGGGCATGGTACGACGAGAATATTCCTTTGTCAACCGGACGATCATCTGTGGAAGATTGGGCCCACTTTTATGCATTTAGAAATTGTGCTAGACGCAAGAAAATGAGCTTGTGTGAAGACCAGTGTACCAGCCAAGATGCATTTTTAATGCGAAATCAGTTCTACGTAAACCAGCAAGCCAGAGAAATTGTCATGAAAGGTAAAATTGTCATCCATCCGAATGTACCAAGAGGGAGAGAGAGAGAGACAGAGGAAAGCGGAAAGGCAGGGAGAAGCTACAAAGGAAGCCGATACGAATTTCCCAAGTGTACAGGTTCGCTGTTGAGGAAATATTTTTGAACAAGAAGAAATTTCCAGGACGACCATTTCCTCAGCTTCTGAGCTTACTTTCTGTGAAATCCCTATCAGTTTCTGCCATAGCTTCGCGTTATATTTGGGTGAATGACAATTTTCTTGTCACTTCCTTGTTTACGCCAGGAAAACAATTCTACGCGCGCTCAGGAGATTCTGCAGAATATGCATATGACAAGCTGCCGTTGCCCAGGAATTCTTACAAATAAATCTTTTCATATGGCTCTTCTCACACGTCATGCTCATCCCACGCACATTTTTTGTTGCTCATGCGTTATTCCGCGCCAGTCGCTCATTCTCACCTTCGTTCTTTCTCCCGTTACGCATAATCAAGAAAGTAGGACACCCTTCTGTTCCCTCCCTTTGGTTCCTTTGTGAATCGTGCTAAGGAAAACTTTCTGGAAATGCCGCTTCTCTGTTGTTTGCTCGCTATGGTTTGATATAGGCGTAGCTGAAGTAGGCAAACGAGGGATTGTTTGCTCAAGAACGCAGTAGGCTGCGTGGTGCCATAATGGTATACACGGTCATCATTCTTCAGTTTTATGAAATTTAAAAAAAATTCCCTCTGGCAAATAGTGCAATTATTGTTCTCTAGCTGGATTACTCGCAGAGGGGGACATTATTAGGACGAGAAATGGAAACACACATTCAACTAGTTAACAATAGAATCACTATTTAACTTCCTAAATTATTACTTAATGGCATCTATTGCAATTCATGAATTGTAGCCGGTGAATGTGCAACACATATGAAGTTGAAATTAATTTCGAGGAAGGCACCAATTGGCAGATATTGATTCCCAAAGTGCTGAAAGAAGTATGTGGGCGTTCCAGTCAGTTTTGTGCTTCAGTGCATAAAATAGTATGTTGTTATAAGTAAGTGGAACAATAGTGAATGTTTACAGCAAGTTTGATGGCGCTTATTACGAAACTGGTGTCATTCTGGAAATTCATTAAAAGATATTCCCTGCTTACTCATCGGCTGCATTAACGAAGCTAATGTAGACCAATAATAGCGCCTACGTTGATGGAGAATCCTTCCTATGTATAAAACTCTCTCATCTCAAACACCACGCGGAAAGCTTTTATCGCGTAGGTAGGCTGAATTGATCAAGCTCCTGTGTTGATAAGAATAGCGCGTTCATATACGGAAAGCTTCGCCCACGCATAAACCTGTCATCTATACCAGCATGCGCAAAATGTTTATGCTTTTCCATAGTTTGCAGTAACTAACCAGTTATGCTGGTGAAAATAGCGCGTTCAATCCTGGAGAATCCTGCAATGCATGGTACAGCCGCCCATGTATTAAAAACGAAAGAATAAAAACGAACAAATTAGGCAGATCTTATTTACTTTCCTTAACCGCAAAGAGCCCCACTCGGTATCCAAGCTTAACCCCAAGTTAACTTTTGCAGCAATAATTGAGAAAATATTTATCGGAAGCCCCGTGTCGTACAGCCTCTACTACCCGGGTCAGTACTCCAGCCAGTGTAAGCTATGTAAAGCCAGGGCTAATATTAATCACATTCTGTGGGAATGCCCACAGGCTCCCTCTGAAGGAAGAATACAGTCTTTAGAACAATGGGGGACCTTATTACTCAGCTCCGATCCGGAGATTCAACTGAAGACCGTCCGACTGGCCGAAAGCGCCGCTAGGGTCTAAGGACTCCTGGCCGTCGTCTAGGTGGGAAGGCTTACAGCCTTCCCTACATCTGTTGGACAAATAAAGTTTTACAATCGCAATCAATCGGCAGCCGCAGGAGAGCCTTAGAAAAGCGGATGTTTCTTAAAAAAAGATTGACGATAGTCTGTGCAGAAACAATTACTCACAGTCTCGCCAGTACAATATGTCCCAAGCAGACTGAGAGAAAAAATACGTTCTCAACTTTGCCGTTGTAGTTTCAGATATCTTGTTATCTTGTTCTCTACGAAGCAATTTCTCACCAGGAATGCAACATATCAGGAGCACAAATTCTCAGGGTGGTGACGAGTACGAGAGGCAAATTACTAACTGGGAATAGTACTTTACCGCGGCGTACTTATGCCCACTTAACCAAGACAAAATTAGTCGGTAGCGAGAGCTCCAAGCACGGTCGGCAAGCATTGAATCAAACGACGCGGCTGTCATGCATTCCCCCACAGATAAGAATGTAATCGAACATTCAAGACTATCTAAGAAAACCACGCCATTCAAGAACAAACTACGTTATTCATTGTACTCTGTTTGGACGGGCCCGTTTTTCGGCACGTGGCTAAAAGATTTTACATGCAGAAACACCCTGTTATTGCTTGCTCTTCCCAAGCGACGACGCAAGTGCGACGATGGAACACATATATAATTGTTCCAAACGCACACCACAAGGCGCTTTCCACACCTTCCGCTCAACATTATCATGCCGATGCAACAGAGTACATGTGCGAGGTAGCTGGTTAGCCGTCATGATGAAAAAAAAAACACTTTCTAAAGACATTAATAAAACGGGATAAGGAAACGAACTGTGAGTCTGTGTATTTCTTGCAGTTCCCTTTTCGGACAATTTATTTTGCTGATTTTTGTCCAGATGGGGAAACCGAACATCAACTAATATGCTGAACCTCATGGGATGGAGCAAGTTAAAGAGAAAGACGAAGCAATCAAGCCCTTAGGCAGCCTGTTTCCAGTTTCACGTGCGCTCTAAAGACGGAATCCACATAGGGCGAGAAAACGTTTTGCATTTAAGGTGGAAAAATTTTCACATAAACATAACCTGCGGGCTCACTAACGTGCTCACTAACGTTTCCTCAGAGTGCTTGTTTCGGCAATAATTACGCAAGTCATGAGATGATCACTTTTGGACCACCCCTATTGCTTCAGATGCCACTAAAAATATCAGGAAGCTCTGTATCGTACATTGAGTTAAAGTTTTGAGCAGCAATAAATATGGAGAAAGGACGACAAGCCGAATATATTAAAGGATGACATCATCATAGCGCAGAGTTCTGCAATAAATAAATCGTGCAGATGCAACGCACATGTTGGAAACATTCAGCCTTGAAGCTCTTGTGGTGCGCTAAATGAATTTTTTTACATTTGTACTTTTATTCCTCCGTCCTTGACGTAAAGGAAACGGGTGCGCTCTTGTTCTCTGGCTCAACAGCGATAGGAAATGTGACAAATATTATATTGGCTCCTATTTCCTTATTTCTTCTACCGTTTATAAAGGTGCCAGCGTCTTTTTAGCCGATTCCCCGTTGTAGGTACGTGCCATAGCATCGAAATCATAATCTTCATCAGCACGAAGCGATCATCTCAGATAGCTAGTTGTAGATGTAGATGCTTGGGATTTACTGGTGCGTATCCACTCTGGGGAATTGGCTGAGAACCGAGCAGAGTATATTAAAGTGTAAAATAAGTCAAAATTTCATAAGTAAGCCGTAATCGTAAGATACAGATTGTACAGCCTGCATAATTTTATGGAACCGAAAATTCTAGCATGACCTTAAAGTAAAAGGAATTCAAGTTCAATTTTGGTGAAATAAAAGCAGGCTAAAAGTTTTGTATTTAGAGTTCAAATCTTATGGATCCTAAAAGAAAATCTTGGATCACAGCGCTAACATTCCCGCCGCTGTGCCCAAGTCTAGAAGCACCCAAGGAAAGCACATTTTTGACAGTTAAATCTATTCCAAGACGGCCGAGTTGTGTTTCTAGGTTTCGTTCTTTAAGCTAATAAATTGTTGACAAGAAATTAAAAAAAAAGTTCTATGGTTTAATCTTCCCTATAAACATGACAAATTGGTTAGGGTGGCAGACCGGCTTGCATAAATAAAAATTTAGAGAAGGTATGTGACAGCGAAGCCTAACAATAGTTACTTCAATTTTTCTAGATTGGCAAACAGTGCTTTTCCAGGTTTACAATAAGTGTTTAAAATCGTAGGAATTTGTTATAAATGGCACAAAAAATTTTCGCGTCATCATTTGGCTCCAAAATTTTGCAACTATCATCAAGGCTCATTTAGGGAGAATTTGAACCGCTGAGCCAGCTAGCGACGCTTTAGCCAACGAATGAGCGCTTGCATGTAGAACTAGGCTTGTGTGTCTAGGTACCTAGACAAGATGGATAGGAAGTGTTGCAGTACTAAGGATTTAAACACTCGCAGAGTCCGAGATTCATTGGGTACTGTTAGTGAAGTACACCCGGAGAAAGAATCAGTAACAATGACTACGTAATCTATTCTTTGGGCTTAATTAGAGAAGGACCAGTACTACCGCTATCAGTTCTGCAGGAAATGTTGGTACAAAGTCTGGTAGCCGCAAGCAAATGACCAATCGAGAATAGGGGTGAATATACCAATACCACGTTTTTCTTGGTTCGGCATGACAAAGTCGCTAGAAAATTTCTTTAAGATTTTATTCAAAATACTGTCAAATAGCACTTAACATTCGATAAGGCCCGTGTCTTGCGTTGCTTGGAAAAATATCATCAAATTGTATGTTGACAGAACTTTCCCAATAAAAAATGGGCTTTACCGCGCTGATCCTAACGTACAACGGATCGAGAAGAGTTAATACAATATTAACTTGAGCAGTGTGGAATCCAGACAAATGTACGTCGAAAAACATACTAGGCTGAGAAATGAACACTGTTTCGCAACGTCTTATTGGTGATTCGCGCGCCCTTAAAAATGTTTGTACCACGACCACATGAAATCGAGTTACTAGACAAGAAATTCTTGCATAATTCGAGTAGTATTTGCTACAAACTTAGGCAGACCTAAACATAGCCTTAATGCTTGCTTTTCTAGAACAAGGGGGCGAAGTTTATAGGCAGGCGCCACAGAGTATAGTACACAGCCGAATTCCAGGACAGGGCGTGTTACATACGGCAGATTGATATCCAGGTCGCCCTGCGCATCTCTGATCGACTGTTGCTCAGTCTACGTAAAAACTCACAGCTCGAACGCCCTTAGCTGCAATTTAAGATATGTGCGTAGTTCATAAAAGAAAGCTGTCGTATACAACACCAAGATGCTTAACATCATCTACTTGTGGAATGAATTCGAGTCGGTACGACCGAGATATACGTAGTGGGTGCTTCGGATGAAATACAAACACTGAGCACTTGTTCACCTTTACAGCCAGAAGAATGAAATTTAGCCAAGCTTCTAAACAGATAAATACCCTTGCATATTTCCTTAGAGCATTGGAATATCCTTTGCCGATGAGAAGAATACAATTCGTTCGCATACAGGTAAGTGCACAGATCCTCTTTGGGTGGAATGGAGGTCAGTAAAATATTAGATAAAACCGGAGATAGCAATCATCCCTGGGGAACTCCGTTTGCTGTATATGTGTACTCGATGAGAAGCCGTTCTGGATGCAATAAAATTATCTGCCACTAAAGGTTGCGCAGTCCTTGCTTGCAAATATTTGGGTAACGCAGCCGGATTACCAATATCTCGTGTTCGACGTTATCATATGCCTTGGTAACACCAAGCGTAACCAATGCCGCATACTGATCTTGGCGGCGTTCAAATAGTATACGACTTTCCAGGTCAATATGCGCCCACCATATACAACACCTCGGTCTGAATTCAATTTGGCATGGGCTAAGAAGCTTTCCTTTAATAATAATATTTATAATACGAACATGTAAGGCTCTTTCTATCAACATTACAAATTTTGATATAAGGGTGATTGGTGTAGTGTCACCTAAAGCATAACCCTCTACCGGTTTTTTAGGTAACGGTATAATCTTTGCAATCTTCCATTCTGGTAGAATCCTCCTCTGACTGAGTAGTGTATGATGTAGATCACCTTCTGGCTCCTTAAATAAATTTTTTTAACATGGGCCTGGAGCCTCAGTGGCAGTTTTCTTTATGACATATGACAATTCATCCACAGATATCTCCTTAAAATCCTCATCAATATGGGAAATCAACGTAAGGGGACCAACATTAGACAAAAAGCAATGCTCCGACCTTTTAGCCAGAACTTCCAATGAATATCATGTCATGTGTAGATAAAACTCTAGATAAGGACGTTTACCGGCAACGTAATCATTTTATTGTATCTAAGAAAGACGAGTAGCGATCATTTGTTATTGGGTTTGGCAATAAAATTCAAATGCTTTATGTCGTTTTTATCTTTGCTTTTGAAGCAGTAGGTTTAATGTAGCTGCAGCAAATTTATAGTCTGACAAATTTTTCGGGATTGACTACGTAACAATTCCTTCCAGGCGGCTTTTCTTCTGCTGTAATATCACGAGCAGTAATCATTCCAGCCGCGCGAACAGAATTTATCTTTAGCTGCCTGCACCTCAGATTAAGCTTTTCTACGGGAGTCATCTAAGAGTAAAGAAATGCTTAATAATATTTGTTTAGAATACGCTACAGCTAGGGCTGCCAATAAGTTACTTTTGAATTTACTTTATTTATGTATGTTCACGCATGAGACACTACGATTCTTACGCGACACATAATCTCAAAAATCACCGGAATGAGGTCACTATTTGGGGTACAGTCCACAGCTCACCAAGAGGATCGGCAAAGATCTGAACCTGAGAAAGTCAAATCTAGAACACACGGAGCTAAACCTTTAAGAAATGTAGGGTGACCTGAATTTCGACATAAGAGATCATTGTCCTCAGACCAATGCCACAGTCGAGTACCATACGGATCTGTTTTTAAGCCTCGTGTAAGATGATGCAAGACCAAATCACCCGCAAATATTACTTCATTTTCGCTAACAGAAATTACACCATCAATAAGCCGTCTGTCGTGAATGCCTGAAGGATCGTGTACATTGGCGATGAAAAATTACCGACATAAAGGTCATTTTTCATAAGACAATTAGTAGAAGCTCGAATTCAGGGGACAGAAACTTTAGTGCTATCTTTGCGTTGTGGCGAATTCTGGTTGAAACTAATGTAAGTAATCCATCACCCCAAGTAAACCCATCTAGACAAAAGAGCGATAATTTCTGAGATCAAAATTTTCATCTGGGGCTAGCCAGATTTGTTATGGAATGACTATATCAGGCTCTAATTGAACAGTCATCATCAGCCTCGTTACCTCCACTGCAGGGCAAAGACCTCTCCCATACTTCTCCAAGTACCCCGGTCATATACTAATTGTAGCCATGTTGTCCCTGCAAACTTCTTAATGTCATCCACCCACCTAACTTTCTGCCTCCCCCTGCTACGCTTCCCTTCCCTTGGAATCCAGTCCGTAACTCTCGATCACGATCCGTTATCTTCCCTACTCATTACATCTCCTGCCCATGCCCTTTTCTTTTTCTTGATTTCAACGAAGATGTCATTTACCCGCGTTTGTTCCCTCACCCAATCTGCTCTTTTCTTATCCCTTAACGTTACACCCATCATTCTTCTTTCCATAGCTCGTTGCGTCGTCCTCAATTTAAGCAGAACCCTTTCGTAAGCCTTCAGGTTTCTGCCCCATACGTGAGTACTGGTAAGACACAGCTGTTATGCATTTTTCTCTTCTGGGGTAGTGGCAACCTGCTGTTCATGATTTGAGAATGCCTGCCAAACGCACCCCAGCCCATTCTTATTCTTCTGGTTATTTCCGTCTCATGATCCGGATCCGTGATCACTACCTGTCCTAAGTAGATGTATTCCCTTACCACTTTCAGTGCCTCACTACCTATGCTAAACTGCTGTTCTCTTCCGAGACTTTTAAACATAAATTTAGTTTTCTGCAGATTACTTTTCAGACCCACCCTTCTGCTTTGCCTCTCCAGGTCAGTGGGCATGCATTGCAATTGGTCTCCTGAGTTACTAAGCAAGGCAACATCATCCGCGAATCGCAAGTTGCTAACGTGTTCTCCATCAACTTTGATCCCCAATTCTTCCCACTCCAGGTCTCTGAATACCTCCTGTAAACACGCTGTGAATAACACTGGAGAGATCCTATCTCCTTGTCTGCCGCCTTTCTTTATTGGAATTTTGTTGCTTTCTTTATAGAGGAGTACGGTGGCTGTGGAGCCGCTATAGATATCTTTCAGTATTTTTACATATGGCTCATCTACACCCTGATTGCGTAATGCCTCCATGACTGCTGAGGCTTCAACTGAATCAAACGCTTTTTCGTAATCAATGAAATCTATATATAAGGGTTGGTTATATTCTGCACATTTCTATATCACCTGATCGATAGTGTGAATGTGGTCTATTGTTGAGTAGCCTTAACGGAATTCTGCCTCGTCCTTTGGTTGACAGAAGTCTAAGGTGTTCCTGATTCTATTTGCGATTACCTTAGTAAATACTTTGTAGACAACGGACAGTAAGCTGATCGGTCTATTATTTTTCTAGTCTTTGGCGTCCAAGAGGACGCCAAGATTCCGGTACGCTGGAGGTTATGAGAAATTGTGTAAATAGGGTGACCAGTCTTTCTAGGACAATGTTCCCACCATGCTTCAACTAATCTGCTGTTACCTGATCCTCCCGAGCTGCCTTCACCCTTTGCACAGCTCCAAAAGCGTTCTTTACTTCTTCCGGCGTTACTTGTGGGATTTCAAGTTCTTCTAGACTATTCTCTCTCATGTTATCGTCGTGAGTGCTACGGGTACTGTATAAATCTCTGTAGAACTCCTAAGCCACTTGAATTATCTTATCCATATTAGTAACGATATTGCCGGCTTTGTCTCTTAACGCATACATCTGATTCTTGCCTATTCCTAGTTTCTTCTTCACCGCTTTTAGGCTTCCTCTGTTCCTGAGAGCATGTTCAATTCTATCCATATTATTGTTCGTTATGTCAGCTGTCTTACGCTTGTTGATTAACTTAGAAAGTTCTGCCAGTTCTATTTTAACTGTAGGGTTAGAAGTTTTCATACATTGGCGTTTCCTGATCACATCTTTCGTCTCCTGCGATAGCTTACTGGTATCCTTTCTAACAGAGTTTCCACCGACTTCTATTGCACACTCCTTAATGATGCCCATAAGATTGTCGTTCATTGCTTCAACACTAAGGTCATCTTCCTGAGTTAAAGCCGAATACCTGTTCTGTAGCTTGATCCGGAATTCCTCTGGTTTCCCTCTTACCGCTAACTCATTGATTGGCATCTTATGTACCAGTTTCTTCCGTTCTCTCCTCAAGGCTTCGCTAATTCGAGTTCGTACCATCTTATGGTCACTGTAGCGCACCTTTCCGAGCACGTCCACATCTTGTATGATGTCAGGGTTAGCGCAGAGTATGAAGTCTATTTCATTTCTAGTCTCGCCGTTCGGGCTCCCCCACGTCCACTTTGGGCTAACCTGCTTGCGGAAGAAAGTATTCATTATCCGCATATTATTGTGTTCTGCAAATTCTACTCATAACTTTCCCCTGCTACCTAAGGCCTGAGCCATATTCCCCCAGTGACTTGTCTCCAGCCTGCTTCTTGCCTACCTTGGCACTGAAGTCGCCCATCAGTATAGTGTATTTTGTTTTCACTTGACTCTTCGCTGATTCCACGTCTTCATAAAAGCTTTCGACTTCCTGGTCATCATGACTGGATGTAGGGGCGTAGACCTGTACTACCTTCAATTTGTACCTCTTATTAAGTTTCACAACAAGAGCTGCCACCCTGTCGTTAATGTTATAGAATTCCTCTATGTTACCTGCTATATCCTTAATAATCAGGAATCCGACTCCTAGTTCTCGTCTCTACGCTAAGCCCCGGTAGCACAGTGCGTGTCCGCTTTTTAGCACTGTATATGCTTCTTTTGTCCTCCTAACCTCACTGAGCCCTATTAAATCCCATTTACTACCCTCTAATTTCTCTAATAACGCTGCTAGACTCGCCTCACTAGATAACGTTCTAACGTTAAAAGGTTCAGATTCCAATGGCGGCCTGTCCGGAGCAAGGTATTCTTAGCATCCTCTCATGCGCCGCAGATCTGACCGCCGCCGTGGTCAGTTGCTTCGCGGCTGCTGGAGACTGAGGCCCGGGGTTTGATTGCTGTTTTATATAGGAGGTTGTGGCCAAGTAGTGCACCAGGGTGGCCAATCCTGCTTTGGTGAGAGAGTGCGTTACCGTTTCTGGTCACCGGGATCAGGCCGCACTCGAGGCCTCATTGGTGCAATTTTCTCAACACACGGTTTTTTTCGTTTGAAAATTTCGCGGCACCGGGATTCGAACCCCGGTCCTCTTGCACGCGAGGCGGATACTCTACCGCCACCGCAGGAGTTGTACACCTCATTTAACCTACAGTGATGCCTTATTTCATTAGTCAAGGTGGGCCAATCGAGCTCGGTTAAACCGCACCGATGGCACTCAACTAGAGAAACCTGGTATTGATGACCTGCACATGTGTGGTCGTACATAATAGAGAAGTTCTTTTTAAGAATGTCTGCGTACAGTGATAAACTAAAAGACATATAAAAAGAAAAAAAAAGAATACAACACAAGATTTGAACTCGTGACCCTTGGATGTTGACCGGAGAGATAGCTCAGTCGGTTGGTCCGTCAGGCCCCAGGTTACATTGAAGCGCCATAGCTCCTGGCCAGAGCCTCATACTTACGTGGAAAGATACTGATGTTGTCCGCGATGGTCGATGTTCGATGATGGTCGTTGATGGCGATGGTCGAGTCGTTGGAAGGCATACTTTCTTGGGAAAAAGGCCGCCCGTGGATAAAAGCGAACTCGAGCGGTTGTAGAGACTAGGAAAAGCTTGATGAGTTGGGAAGCTAGCCCGAGTAACTATCTCAAGGACTGTTGCTCACGAGAGCGAATTACGTTTGTGTAATTATCATAACTCCAATAAGACTACTTTCGAAAAGAGAACGGCCCAGAGGGCTGTACTACGAGTGCTATGACTGATAATTTTCTATATATATATATGTACACTCATCTATGGGATCAAATGCGAGCGCTGTTGCTTTGTTTCTGCGTGTAGTAGTTAAGAGAACGAGCTTAAGGGAGGAGAAAAGGGAAGGAAAGTTTCTGAAGCATAATTGCAGCGCCGTGGTTTTAAAGCGCACCCGTGGTAGAGAAACGGAAGGCGATATAAACGTGCGTGGCCATGATACACACGCGAAAAACTGCCTTAATAAATTTAGAGACTTGAGAGAAAGTTTCGTTAACAACCGATAACATGGCAATCAGCACTCGAATACGGCGAGATAAATTATTGAGACATGGAAAATTCTCTTGAAATAAGTATGGTTTGCGAGAGAAATGCTTGTAAGTATTGAACTTTTTAAAAAAGATGAGGGAATATGCGCTCACCGAGAGGACGGCGTCCGCACGAGACCATGCCAGACACCTTACTGCGACATGGAGTGCTTTGTGGCCTGAACAAAGCCCCCCTTCTCTGCCGACCAAGTGCAAATAACGTGCTTTCCTATCGCTCAAGGCTGCGCGTACATAGTTTAGTTTGAATCGAGCGAACTCGAGCAGCTCTAGTCTAGGAAAGGCTGAAACAGTTGCGAGAGCGGCACGCTTAGCGTGGGAAGCTAGCGCGAGTAACCATCTCAAGGACTGCTGCTCACGAGAGCGAAATACCTTTGTGTAATTATTATAACTACAATAAGACTACTTTCAAAAAGAGAACGGCCTAGAGGGCTGTACTACGAGTGCTACGACTGATAATTTTCTATTTATACATACACATTTGCAGCTCATCTATGGGATCGAATACATGCGCTATTGCTTTGTTTCTGCGTGTAGCAGTTAAGAGAACGAGTTTAAGGGAAGAGAAGAAAAAAGGGAAGGAAAGTTTCTGAAGCATAATTGCAGCGCCGTGGATTTAAAGCGCACCCGCGCTGGAGAAACGGAAGGAGATATAAGCGTGCGTGGCCATAACACGCACGCGACAAACTGCCTTAATAAATTTAGAGACAGAGTAAAACATCTTTATTAATAATATTTGAATGGCGAGAGCAGTGTGGGAGGAACCCTCAGTCCAGGGTCCCTTAGATGATTCTGGCGATGTTTCGAGCCCGTTGTATCACAGCTCGGAGGACCTCGGGAGGTCCGTCGCGGAGGGCATCGTCCCACAGCTCTTTGTTGCGTAGGGGGTAAAGGAGAGTTGGCAAGGGAGGAAAGAGGTTTGCAGTGCACTCAATCGTGACGTGGAAGATTGTGGGCGAGCTGCCACAGCCAGGGCAATGATCTGCATAACAGTGTGAGTAGAATTTATTGAGAGAGACAAGATCTGGAAAAGTTGCGGTTTGTAACTGGCGTAATGCCACTGCTTCCTCCCGCGAGGAAGACGGCGGTGGTGCGGCGTGGGTGCGACGAATGCGTGTATAATGACGGAGTATGTCTTTGTAACGGAGCAAGGGATCCCCCCACTCTGAATTAGTCGATAAATATGTGAAAGCTGCAAAAATGGAACGACGATTCCACTGTAATACTTTTAACGAACCTATCCTGGAGATAGTATTGCACTAGCCACAACATCCGCCAACCTACCCTCCTTAAGGACCTTATTAGGCTCAGACTCATTGTTCTTATTCTGGGACGACAACAAAGCACGGTTTAATGATGACCGGTTACGTTTTTGAGCTCGAGCATCGAGTTCAGTGTCAGTAGTGCCCTTTAAGTCCAACGTGTGAGTTTGATCAGAACTCCTTAAAGATTTAGATGTCTCACGGCTGTCAGTTGAGCGAAGCAAGCTCCCTTTGTTGATGTTGTTTACTTCTTTTGGAGTTGGTAGGTTCGAAGCTACAGGAGGATGAGATGGAGTTATATACCAGGTTAACCATCTGAGTACGTATCAGCTGGCATAATCATTCTGAGAGGCTGGCGACTAATCGATCCGTAGCTTTTGTCATTGCCCTTTCCACTAAGACTACAACTGTCTGCGTAAAGGTCGTATCTGTGAATGAAGATTGACGTGTGGTAACTCCAGCGTATGCGTGTGGCCTCCCCTTGACAACCGCCATAGCGGCCCTCATAAAGCACCTCTTGTTGTCAATAACTTCTAGCACTTGTGTATCTTGCACACGAGCTGGACAATCTCCATAGTCCGCTGTGCTTGCACATTCGCAGTGGCAACACTTCTCATTTTGGGCAATGCAGTCGTTATTAGAGGGGCCCTCTCCACATATGCAGCACTTGCAATACAGATTTTCACCCACCTGTACTACGTCCTCAACTCCAGCAATTTCAGCATTTTAAAGAACGTGAAGCGAGAGGTACGACCCTAAAGACAAAAAGCCATGCTTTTATTTCTGATGGGCATGATGTACAAACAAACGTCGCTATAACCGATTCAGACACATATTATGAACAATGCGATTAGAGCACCAAATTGCTACAACTGCGGCCATGGCTAGCTTCTCCAGAGTTTCAGATGGGGTTAGCTGAAAGTCAACTCCGCGCATGAGATCATTGGTGCATGCAAGATTCGGTGGTACAAAGAAACTCCTCTGAACAGAGGGAAATGACGAGCACTTCAGTACATCCGCTACGCAAGCCTGGTCTTGCGACCTTTACACATGCATTCGCGACCGAACTGCCGGACATCGGTGATATTGTCGCTTGGTGATGACGTTGAATAACACAGTAGCAATACTGTGAACGACAAAACTAACTTTTATTGGGCGAACCTGTGCCCACAAAACAGGCTACACTTATACCACAACGATAGCGGTGAACACGCTCGGCGACCGTCGAAAATCTGATCAGCGGGTCAAGCGCGTCGGCTTTTATACAGCAGTCATCGAATGTTCCAGACTAATCGTTGGGACCCGCATGCCTTCTACAAAGTTCTACACCATTCGTGTCAAGCGATGAAATCAGATAACACAAGGTTCGGCGACAACCGACAGCGGATAGAAGCATCGACAACTTTCCAGAAACTTCGGATACATGCAGGCGTGTCCCGCGCTGTGTGAAAATATTTCTTAGGCGGCAAAACATGTCGCCCGATAAAGACAAGTACACCCGTGTCAATACCCCCTTCTCAAAAAGCATCGACCCGATGCTGCAAACAAACGAAAGTAATAAATAAGCACTCGCAGCAAAGAAAAAATCAATATAAGGAAAGTTCGTTAGCGTCCGTAAAACGGTTTAAGACGCGCCACGTGGACAACTTCAGGTCGTGCGCGACGTCGCTGTGAATGCGAAATGCCGTCTGGCACGACCTTATAGTCCAGTGCGCCAATACGTCGGATGACCTTGTAGGGTCCGAAATAGCGTCACAATAGTTTCTCATTCAGTCCTCGTCGGCGTATCGGGGTCCACACGCGAACACGGTCGCCGGGCTGGTACTCGACGAAGCGTCGTTGGAGGTTGTAGTGTCGGCTGTCGGTACGCTGCTGGATTTTCATCCGCAGACGGGCGAGCTGTCGGGCTTATTCGGCGCGATGTAGATAGGTGGCGACGTCAAGATTCTCTTCGTCAGTTACGTGCGGCAGCATGCCGTCGAATGTCGTCGTCGGGTTCCTGCCGTAAACCAACTTGAACGGCGTGATTTGTGTTGCTTCTTGCACCGCCGTGTTGTAAGCGAATGTTACGTACGGCAGGACGGCATGCCAGGTCTTGTGTTCGACGTCGACGTACATTGCTAACATGTCGGCGAGGGTCTTATTTAGCCGCTCCGTAAGACCATTCGTTTGTGGGTGGTAGGCAGTTGCCCTCCTGTGCCTTGTCTGACTGTATTGCAGAATGGCCTGGGTGAGCTCCGCTGTAAAGGCCGGTCCTCGGTCGGTGATGAGGACTTCTGGGACGCCATGTCTCAGCAGGATGTTTTCGACAAAGAATTTCACTACTTCGGCGGCGCTACCTTTCGGCAGTGCTTTAGTTTCAGCGAAGCGGGTGAGGTAGTCCGTCGCCACGACGATCCACTTATTTCCAGTTATTGACGTCGGAAAGGGTCCCAACAGGATGGCCTTGTTGGTGGTCCATCCCGATCTGCTGGAATGGTCGGCAAGGAGGCTCGATTGGCTGTAGAAATCCGGCTGGCCTTGTCGGCGGTGTCTTGTGTCGCTAACAGTCTCGGCATGTTCTGACATAACGGGCGACGTCGGCCGTCAGGCGCGGCCAATAATACCTTTCTTGAATCCTCGACAGGGTCCGGGAGAATCCAAGGTGCCCAGCGGTTGGATCGTCGTGTAGAGCGTGCAATACTTCTGGACGCAGTCCTGACGCGACAACAAGAAGGTAGTTGGCGCGCAGTGGTGAGAAGTTCTTCTTTACGAGTAGGTTGTTGTGAAGCGAGAACGAAGATAATCCTCGCTTAAATGCCCTAGGGACAACGTCGGTGTGCCCTTCCAAATACTCGATAAGGTTTTTCGACTCCGGGTCTGCTCGCTGCTGTTCAGCGAAGTCCTCTGCGCTCAAATGCCGAGGAAGACGTCGTCATCTTCGTCATCTTGCGGCGGCGAGTCAATGGGGCCGCGTGATAGGCAATCGGCATCGGAGTGTTTTCGTCCGGACTTATAGGTTACAGTGATATCATATTCTTGCAGTCTTAGGCTCCACCGCGCCAGCCGTCCTGAAGGATCCTTTAATTTCGCTAGCCAACACAGAGCGTGATGGTCACTGATGGCATTGAGTGGCCTGCCATATAGGTACGGGCGAAATTTCGCTCTAGCCCAGACGATGGGGAGGCGTCCTTTTTCGGTTGTAGAATAATTGCCTTCCGCTTTTCACAACGACCGGCTAGCGTAAGCTATCACGTGTTCATGACCATCTTTTGGACGGCACCGAGGCCTTGGCTACTGGAGTCAGTGTGGATTTCGGTATCGGCGTGCTCGTCGAAGTGCGCAAGTACGGGCGGCGACTGCATGCGTCGTTTTAGCTCTTGAAATGAGTCGGCCTGCGGCGTTTCCCACTTGAACTCGACGTCACATTTAGTTAGCTGTGTCAGCGGCTCGGCGATACGTGAAAAGTCCTTGGCAAATCGCCTGTAGTAGGCACACATGCCAAGAAATCTATGCACTGCCTTCTTGTCGATGGGCTGCGGGAACTTTGCAATGGCAGCTGTGTTCTGTGGGTCGGGGCGGACTCCAGACTTGCTGATGACGTGGCCTAGGAACAGAAGCTCATCGTAAGCGAAGCGGCACTTTTCTGGCTTCAGAGTGAGCCCTGATGACTTGATGGCCTCTAGTACTGTCGCAAGCCGCCTAAGGTGATCGTCGAAATTTTCGGCGAAGACGACGACGTCATCCAAACAAACAAGACAGGTCTGCCACTTCAATCCTGCTAACACCGTGTCCATGACGCACTGGAATGTAGCAGGCGTCGAGCAGAGTCCGAATGACATGACCTTGAACTCGTAGAGGCCGTCTGGCGTGATGAATGCAGTCTTTTCGCGATCTCTCTCGTCGACTTCTATTTGCCAGTAGCCAGACTTGAGATCCATCGACGAGAAGTATTTTGTGTTGCAGCGCCGATCTAATGCGTCGTCTATCCGTGGTAGGGGGTATACATCCTTCTTTGTGATTTTGTGCAGTCGACGATAATCGACGCAGAAACGTAAGGTGCCGTCTTTTTTCTTCACCAAGACAACAGGGGATGCCCACGGTCTTTTCGACGGCTGGATGATGTCGTCGCGCAGCATTTCGTCGACTTGTTGTCTTATAGCTTCACGTTCTCGAGGCGAAACTCGGTAAGGGCTCTCGCGGAGTGGTCGAGCACTCTCCTCGGTTATTATGTGATGCTTGGCGACTGGTGTTTGTCGAATCCTTGATGACGTCGAAAAGCAGCCTTTGTATCATTGGAGCAAACTTCTGAGCTGCTGTTGCTTAATCACGGGTAAACATGGATTAATGTCGTAGTCTGGTTCGGGAACCATGGTCGTCGGGGTAGATGCGGCGGAATCCGAGAGGACAAACGTATTACTGGTTTCCAGAATTTCCTCGATGTACGCGATCGTCGTGCCCTTGTTGATGTGCTTGAACTCCTGGCTCAAGTTTGTCAGCAACACTTCAGTTTTCCCTCCATGCAGTCGAGCAGTCCCTCTCGGGACGGAAATTTCATGGTCTAGCAGAAGACGTTGGTCACCCTCGATGACGCCCTCTACTACATCGGCAGGCGTTTTGGTGCCTACGGATATGACAATGCTGGAGCGAGGCGGGATGTTGACTTGACTTTCGAGCACACTTAAGGCATGGTGAATACTAGAGCTCTCCGGCGGTATCGCTCGATCTTCCGACAGCGTTATGGACTTCGACTTCAGGTCGATGATTGCGCTGTGTTGGTTCAGGAAGTCCATGCCGAGAATGACGTCTCGCGAACACTGTTGGAGGATAACGAAGGTGGCAGGGTAAATGAACGGTAATTCTTGCCGTGCAGATTCCAGTCGGCGTAATGAGGTGCCCTCCAGTCGTCCGAATTTGGGCACCCTCCCATGCAGTCTTAACCTTCTTCAACTGGGCGGCGATGTGTCCACTCATTACGGAGTAACCGGCCCCTGTGTCGACTAAGGCAGTGACTGCATGGCCGTCGAGAAGCACGTCGAGTTTGGTGGTTCTTTGTGTGGCATTGCAGTTGGGTCTTGGCGTCGGATCACGGCTGTGTCGTGTTGAACTCAAGCTGGAACGTCGCGTCATCAAGTCGTCTTTCGTCGGAGTAGTCTTTGCTTCCCGACTTCTTCGGGACGGCGGCGTGTCGTCATTAGGTCGTCGTGATGATTTCTTAGTCGTCTTCGTCGGCGGCGGAGGATCATCGTCAGTTCGACGAACAGCAACCGCACCTCCATCGGTTGCTGCTTTTAGTTTTCCGGATATGGGCTCGCAGAGCGGCCCCGGGCTGGGCCGGTGTATGGTCGCCGCTGCGGCGACAGGTAGCGGTCTGGTGACGGCGAACGGGACGGTCGTCGAGGGCTCCATTGAGTCGTGTTGCAATCGGGGTCGCAAGCCCCAAGGGTAGCGTTGGCCTGGCGGCCTGGGCCACAGCTGGAAGCATCCGAAGGTCCTGGCAAAGCATGAGCCGATTGCTAACAGAACAACTTGTTTATTATAGCATCGCAAAAGAGCGGCCGGTCAGGTCGACCGAAGTGGAGAGACGGGAGAGCACGTTACTCGACGGAAGAAATCGGAGCCTCTCTCTTGGCGTCCGGGGGCAGCTGATTTTATGCTCTCGGAGTCGAGGGCAAGAAGGAATGGCTCGGGATGAGGCCCACGTGACGGCGCCGCTCGGGCACGTTGAGACGAGTAGGTGACGCATCCGCCGGGCCGGCGCCGTCAGACCTCCTCGCTTCACAGTTGGGGAGCTCCTCTCCCCGGCTGCCACGCTTTGACAAGCGTGGGCACCAACGTGCACACACACACACACGCACACACGAAGACACGTGGCATTGAAACATGCCTGGACGCGCTTCGCGGGGAGGCGTTGCGGCAGCGCTGAACGGGCCAAAATGTCCGCCGCTTTGAACGAAGCCCCGGTGTCCGTTGCATCCACGCCGGCTATAAAGCGCGTGGTAGGCGAAACGTAACAGTAGCGGCGAGGTAGTCGGCGATGTTACGTGGGCACTCTCCAAGCTGTGGACGCGGCGCGTTGACGGCGAACCCTCTAAGTCCCAAGTCGCGGTATGGGCATCGGCGATACACATGGCCGGCTTCTCCGCAGTTATAGCAGAGCGGGCGGTGGTCGGAGGCTCGCCAAATGTCTGTCTTCCTCGGGTAGCTGCGCTGGGCGGCGGGTGGGCGTGCTGGCGGCGGCGGCGGTGGTCGACGGAATTGCGGCGTTGCAGGGCCCTGGCGCGGTCGTGGAGGGGGACCTTGACGGCGGGCGACGGCGGCGTAGGTCATCGCTTCTGGCTGGGGCTGCGATGACTGTGGTTGTAACTCGGGAACTCCTAGTGATCGCTGAACTTCTTCTTTGACAATTTCGGTGACTGTGGCCACTTCAGGTTGCGATGAAGGGAAGATCCTTTGAAGCTCCTCTCGTACGAATGCCCTGATGGCCTCACGCAGGTCGTCAGTGGCCAGTGACTGAACTCCGGCGTAGTTTGTCGAGCTCGTGCGGCGGTTGAATTGCCGGTTCCGCGTTTAGAGTGTCTTCTCAATGCTGGTGGCCTCGCGAAGAAACTCTTCTACGGTCGTGGGTGGGCTTAGTATCATTGCGCCGAAAAGTTCCTCCTTTACACCACGCATCATCAGGCGGAGTTTCTTTTCCTCGGACATTTCTGGATCGGCGTGGCGGAACAGACGGTTCATTTCCTGAGTGAAGATCGCCATCGTCTCATTAGGCAGCTGCGCTCTGGTCTCCAGTAGGGCTTGGGCTCGCTCTTTTCGCACGACGCTTGTAAATGTTTGCAGAAAGCCGCTTCGGAACAGGTCCCACGTCGTCAAGGTGGCTTCTCGATTCTCGAACCACGTTCTGGCGGCGTCCTCCAATGCGAAATAAACATGTCGCAGCTTGTCGTCGCTTTCCCAGCTGTTAAACGTAGCGACCCTCTCATACCTTTTCCAGCCAGCTTTCCGGGTCCTCAAATGTGGAACCGCGGAACGTCGGTGGTTCCCTGCGCTGCTGCAGCGCGATGGGGGACGCTGGGGCTGCCATTGGAGTTGTCTTGGACACAATCTTCTTGGTCTCAAGTAGAAGTCCGTGCTCCGGGGGCAGCTGTTGAAGACGGCGGCTTGCTCGATGTTCCGGGACGGCACGGGTGTTGTCTTTGCTGTCCGGGCTTGAATTACGGCTTGTCGGGGGCGTCCGGTACATGAACGTAAAGCACGTCCACCAGATGTCACGTGGTGGTGACGTTGAATAACACAGTAGCAATACTGTGAACGACAAAACTAACTTTTATTGGGCGAACCTGTGCCCACAAAACAAGCTACACTTATAGCACAATGATAGCGGCGAACACGCTCGGCGATCGTCGAAAATCTGATCAGCGGGTCAAGCGCATCGGCTTTTATACAGCAGTCATCGAATGTTCAAGACTAATCGTTGGGACCCGCATGCCTTCTACAAAATTCTACACCATTCGTGTCAAGCAATGAAATCAGATAACACAAGGTTCGGCGACATCAGACAGCGGATAGAAGCATCGATAACTTTCCAGAAACTTCGGATACATGCAGGCGCGTCCCGCGCTGTGCGATAACATTTCTTAGGCGGCAAAACATGTCGCCCGATAAAGACAAGTACACGTGTCAATATTCTGGTAGCGAGGAGTCAAAGCATGAAGTCGCTCCTGGATTGCTTTAGGGTTATTTAATCTGAGTGAGCAACTACCCAAAGGCACCAACGCGACGGGAACGCTGCTAATGCCGCCGATGAGAAAGGTTTCCAATGGTAATTCATCAAGTTTGAGAGAAGCTGTCCAGGCGGAACGCCCTTTCCCAGGGGAGTTCCTGGACATCACTGCGGCTTGTGATGTATCGTTGCAAATAAAGCTGATTCAAGCCCTAATTGGGAAGGAATGAAAACAGGAACCAAATTTAACTAAATACTACCCGATACATAACAATTCCCATTAAAAAAAACGACAAATAGAACAGTAACTGGCAGCCAAGGCTTCGAACAGCAGCGCCTGGTCGGAGGGACCATACTTCGTACGCTAGTTGAAAGCACGATATCTAGCATCGACTTCTTGACCAACCCCGTTGTAGTTACGCGCAATGGTATGCAAATAATAAATGTAATGAATACACGGACAGGCGTCTTGGATCCTGTGTAGTGGCAGTGTTATAATATAAAAATCACAGTCATTAACTTGCGGCGATCATCTCAAAGAGCGAGTTGGCGTTGACATCAAATGTTCCGTTCGCTTCTGCTACAACCCAAGTCGTGACTATGTGCAACAGTAGTGAAAAAATCATCACAATCTAAAACGTTGCGACCATCTGAAACAGGTAGTTGGTGCTGTCACGAGAGAAGTATACGTGCGATAGTAACGTAATGGTTCACACTTCCTACATGCAGAATGTAGTGTTTAGATTGAAGCTGCTTAAAGTTCAAGTCATCCAGCAAAGTCATTCAGTCTGGTGGTTTAGCATATTCTTGAGCACTTCTCTCGTGCATTGCACATTGTCAGTGGGATTTTCCCTTGTCGACATTATATGTAAATCTGCGTTTGGAACAGTGATCCTTGTTTTCTACATGCTGTACCAACTTAGAAGCATTATTACATCGTGTGGTAGAACTCTTTAATTCTCAACTAGTACAAACCGGATATCATGGCGTGCGAGGATAGCTCCTTTCTGATCACTCTTTGGAGTATATCCCAATGAAATATGGCCGTCCCAGCTGTCTATAAAAACGCATTCCACAGTGTCGGGAAGAACGGCGTGATGCGCTTGACAAGACGCTAATACAGCGCCACAGACTTCGATGTTGGTGATTCCTATAAACGAAACCGAGCTTCCTGCCTTGATCCCTGCCTTGATCTTGAGACCGTCATTCTTGCTCGACACAGCCGTAAATGTATTTGAGGGGACCCCGCACAGCGGGAGTTTCAACAAGACCTTAGGGTAGGGTGTGGAGAGAAGGATTTCTGAACAAGCGGAGTGCTCATTGCGCAATAAAGGAGCTCAATTTAGCCCAGTCTATGTCTGATCAGCGACATGTACAGAAGCGGGCTTTCTGAGTTGCCGCCAGCGCCGGTGAAAGGGGCTCGCGAACATCACTCACCGTTTCTGGTTTTTGCGCAGCAGAATTAAATGTCCATGGTACAAAAATGGCGTCTTGCACTCTTTCCTTTGTTTAATTTCATTATGCTTTACAGGGCATAGCAAAAAGAAACTGTGTCCTAAAGGCTAGAACATTCTAATGCGGCACTATGACAGCGAGGTTCGACTTCCGCTGGCTAACGCCCTTCTTTCCTTTAGGTGTGAGAAGAAATGTACTCGGTGAGAACCCGACTAGTGACAGACCTACCAGCCTAGGCAAAGCCATGGGATGGTAGGCAAAGAAAGCCTTGCTTCAAAGGCTTTTCTTTAAAAGCGAATGTCTGCGACGTTAAATTCAATTAATTTATTACTGTTACAAGTACTGCATGTGATGTAACATTCAAAATTGGGAGTTTGAATAACTACAATTTAACCTCCGAAGAAGGCAGCTGTCTATTAATCTCTACAATACTGTCGCCTTAGGGCTATATATGCTCGGCTGTTTCGTACCGCCGACTAAGGCAGAAAACTTGAAAAATGTAAAAGCCGATTGTAGTCTCCTCCTGTGACCTAGATCACGAAATGGTGTCGAAAAAGAATAGAAAGCAAATATGCGCAGAAGACTCACGATACATAAATATTTCATTGGAGTGCTTCTATAGGGCAAAATCGTTCTTTAACTTTCCTGAGGTCCCTCGCCACGGAGCGATCGTCAAAGCGCGCGAAATGACCCAGTTCTCGTCGTCCCATAGGGAAGTAATCAGCATAAATCCGTCCTGCGTTTTGTGTTTCACACCACTTTCGTCTCGCCACTGGGCGCTTAACACCACCATTTTCGGACCTCGTCAGTGTAATGGCGCGCCGTGCTGCGAATGAGCACCCTAAATTAGAATTATGTTGTTTTGGCCATTTTGATTCCTGCTTGAAGAGCAAGGCTTTTGTGTGCTTTTGTCTCTTACACCGCTGAAATGTACTGCAAATGTTCCAAGTAAAAATCACAGTAAAATTATACTACTCTTTAACAAATAATATTAGGCGCATACCTACATTGGGAGACAGTACATGGATTAATTTTGATTGCTTTGTTCGTGCTTTCTACACTATCGACATTTCAGAAAGAGCAAAAGAGAGATACCGCTATTATTCACGCTGCTCCCGTGTGTTTGTAAAGTAATCAACCCAGGCATCGGGCTATCCAAAATGCAACGAGACACGTTGCTTTTTGCTGCACTTTGCTTGACTCACCACTACTCACAAAGCAATCTGGTAATGTCTTTAGCATGTTCATTAGACAGACCAATTGATTTTATCAGTGTATCAGAAGGACAGCGATGCAGTGAACAATGCATTCATTATTAGTAACTGCTTGGTTGCACGAAGAGAACTGTTGAGTGTTGCGATGAAAGCTCTTGTGCGCCCTAAATGTAGTCCTGCGAAACGAGCTAGATTGCTCCTCATACCACTTGCGCATCGAAGATTCGATGTACATGCTGCACCATCAAGCCACACAGTTGGTATAAACAGCGCACACCTGCTTTCCGTTTATGAACATGGTCGTTCGATTGGTCTTCACATGTTATCAGCCCTATACGCAATGACTGCAGTCCCAGTTAAACAGTACAGCTGAAACAGCCCTCAAGGGTAAGTGCTCGTTTAGCACAAAATCGTCGTTTCTAATTTCACTGAGAATTGGTGCGCGTCGGTGCAAGCCTTTTTCCAGCTGTCGTCGCTGTTTCCATCTTCTACGAAGTTGGTTCATGGTTTCCTTTCCCCTCTATGGCAACTCTTCAACTCTGTGTGCGTGCGTGCGTGCGTGCGCGCGCGCGCGCGCGATGCATTTTCGCCGCATCAATTGGCTTGCTTTGCTCATCATGTGGCGACAGCAGTTTGAGAATTGTGTTGTGCGTGAGATGGCGCATAACGAAGAGCTCTGAATCAAGAAGCGAACTTTTTATTCGGCTATCTTATGCCCACAAAAGCAAGTTACGCTCAAAGCGCAACGATACCGGCGAACACAGGCGGCGATCGTTGAAACCTGGGGCTGAATTCTCAAAGCTTTTCGTTCGTAAGTGCTGTTTTGCATTAGCTAATCAGCTTCGCATATAACATTTCCTGCGTCATTATTGGCTGGCAAGGACGCCTTTAGCTTAAGAACGTTTTGTGAATGCACGATCTGATCTGAAGGGCAAGCGCGTCAGCTTTTATAGATGCGTCATCGAAGCATCCGGAAAAATCGCTGGTGCCCGCGTGTCTTCGAGAAAGTACTACACAATTTCGGTAACAACAGACAACGTATAGAACCATCGATAACATTCTAGAAACTTTCGACACATGCAGTCACATCCGGCGCCGACCGATAACGTTTAATCTTTGTTAGCCGATGAGAACCCGGTCACCCGAGAAAGGTAAACAAGTAAACGTGTCAGTAGTGTGTGAGCTGTGCGTACGCCAGAGTTGTGGAGTAGCGGAGTCACTCTGGATTTCCCAACACTCCCTGAATGCAACGGAAAGGCAATAGAAGCCCGGGATTCTAGAATGGAGTTGGAACGTAATGACATATATTCACAGAGCGCTCAATACTTCTTATGCGTGCCTGTAAAACAGTCACATTTAGCACTGAAAATAAACTGGGCATGGCAAACTTATTATATTTCTAAAGTTCTACACCATCAGGCTCTTTAGTATCTAGGCATAGATGACTTCATCGTCAGCTATAACTATAAAGAGCACGAAATTTGCCACATTCTATACACTTCCCGTAAGCCATAAAATTTTAATCGTTACAATGTTGTATTTCAAATTTTAGTCAGGTCCTTTACTTGTTGTTAAGGAGCTAAGTTGTCGAGAAATAATTGATTTTACACTAGCGCTTGACCTGCGACTAAGGTATGAAGGCCCAAAATGATCAATTTGCCAATGATGGCACCCTGCGCGAGCTTATGGTAATTTTGAAAGCACATCACGTTCATCACGCAGAGGCCGTCAGATCCTAGAAAATGGCGCCCCTTGTTGGGCCAATAAATGTGACGCAAAAGAATGCAGCGGACATCAGCTTGGACTACAAACGCATTTACTGCGAGCATTCTTTTGCTGGCAGCATTCTAGAAGCACTCGCCTTGGCACCGCGTTTTCGTGATCTTCACTACGTAGCTGCGTGTTTGCGCAAGATATCCATTCAGGACGCCATTTTAAGTTGGCTTGCCTGCGGTTTCCTCAAATAATTGTGCTAGCCACCACGGGCGACCCAGGTAAAAATATGTTGCACTTTGTTTTACTGGAATGATTAATAATTATATGGACTACAAGTAAAAGACCCCGGGTGAGATAAGTGGACCCATAGTGTGTTTGTGTTTGTCCGAGAAAATAGCGCGTAACTTTGTCTTTTTTGCTATTAAGACACCAATAATATGTTTTTTGTCGCTGGAAGTGAAGGTGCAAGTAGTGAACAATTACTAAGAAAACGTTCTATATGGTAAAAAAAGAGGAAATGCACTCTACCACGTCAGCAACTTCAGGAGCGGGTTCAAATGTTACCATTTCGAGAAGTTCAAAGGAGCGGGATCTACACTCTCTGGAATGGAAGGGAGGGCCCCACTCCACTCCACTACAGTTGTGTAAGCTTGACAGGAAGTAGCCCCTGTAGTCCGACACTATTCAAATGCGTTCTTTAGGCAAGCAATAATACTTTTCTATGAGCAAATGGTAGCAAGGAACGAAGAAGGCGGCAGGAGAGAGTGCACACTAGTAAGCGAGTTTACTGCTAAGATGGCAGCATTATAATTGCAATCGGAGTGGAGCGGAAAGGGCTAAAAAGTAGAGGGCAAAACGGCTGCGTAGGTACATGTGCAAGATCATGCATCATCTCAAGGTATACTGATATTTATTATCTAGCAAGTTAATAGAAGGCCAACTCACGCATTTCTTTTCAGCACATCGCGAATAAGAAAGGCCTGATGAATTTCAAATGCCATTTTGTCTCTGAAGTAGGCCGCTCATCCTCATAGGCGGCTTGCATTGCGCTTCTTTATTCTTCCTTAAAATCTGCAACAAGCCATTGCGCTAAGCCTGAGAGCAGGTTCTCAGGAAATCCTGCAGCTTTATGTCTTTCAACTTGGCATTCAAAGCTGGTTGTAACCCGGTGGTGGCAAAAACTTACAGCGACCCCCTCACGTATACTTTTCCTATCCCCCGCTTAACATTCTTCAAATGAACGGAACTAAGAGACAGTAGGCTTTTTAGACGACGAGGGGAATATTTCCAGCAAAAATGTATAGGCATGAATACGTTCCTTCATTCCTACGATATGTGCACTAAAAAGTTTTTTTCCCTTACCTAAACAAAACAGAACACAAAAATGTGTTCGTCTAAGAAGCTGAAGCGCAGGTGTTACACTGAAGATATTGTTTAGCACCACTTATGAAGCGTACTACATTTTTAATACTAAGTGGGAAGAAATTAAAAAAAATTGTTCGGGTGTTTTACGCCCCAAATACACGATGTGATCTCATATGAGGAACGTCTTAGTGGGGGACGCCAGAAAATTTCGACTATCCGCAGTTCTATAACATGCACCCAATTCACGGTACATGGGCCAGTTTTGTATATTTCACCCATCGGAATCAGGTCGCTGGAACTTCTATGCCACCTTGGCAGGTGGGGGAGGGGGGTGTAGGTGAGAAATTCAATATCTTAGCTGCTGTGTAATAATGTTTGCGTATTTCGCCCCTAATATTATTCAAAGGGACGTTGTAGCAACTACCCAAACTTGAATTTTTCCTGTCGGTTAGGCCATGCAAATATCAAGAAAGAAAGGAGCGAAAGTAATTTGCAGTATGTCCTTGATCGTGCCTTTCATGTTACGGTTTAAATTTGCCTTTGATGTGGCGGTTTGGATGCTGCGGTTTAAGCATAAGCTACAGCGAAGTGTTGTGATTATCGAGAACATTGAGCGACTGCTCACATAACGCCAGAGTATCTTGGCTAGGATGCATTGTGTCAATACTGAACAAGATTTTTACTACGCTTTTTTAATGCTGAGTGGTAATTTATTGCGGCAACGCCAGTGTCAGAGGAAAGTGATTTCGGCGCTAGCCATATCTTCATATTCGCTAATGGATGGCATTTGATCACAAGGGAATTGTCACCTGCCCATCTAATAGTTTCACATTTTCTTAGTGCTTTTGTGAGATCATCTACATACGAAGAGAATAATGTGAAGCCTAAAAAGCGAGCCTTTCAGCACACCACGCAACCTAATTAAGAATGAAATATGGTCGCGAATCAGAAGGAAGGTGTTCTGGTAGCAAGGTAGCTGCAAAGCCGTTAAGATAAATTTTCGGCTTACACGCCAAACACAACAGCGTCTGCAAACCTCATATTGGTGCGTGCGAGATCGTGGCGTGATGTTTGCTTCTTTGGCGCAGCGAAACGCATACTATTGGCGTCTGTGAGTGACACATGAAAACGCACTCAAACGCCGACGCAAAGTGGCAGACTGAGCAAAAGCTTTCGGGAAAAGATTTCCAGAACTCTCCTATCGTCACTGACTTTAAGTGCTTTGTCGCTAGAGGCAGAGGTACGAGATAGTTTGGGTGCGCCCGACCGCCAGTGGATTATAGCGCAAAATTTTAATTAAATAACTTTCTGCGCTGTGCATCACCAAGTGCGTATATCCGCCACTGATATATCTGTGAAAACTTACCAGAGGGAAGGCTGCTGCAAAATGTCTTTAGTCATTAAGGGAATAATGAAATATAGTGACATGGTGTCAGGATTTCTTGAATTGCGCGT
Source organism: Dermacentor variabilis (assembly GCF_050947875.1). Lineage (NCBI taxonomy): Eukaryota > Metazoa > Arthropoda > Arachnida > Ixodida > Ixodidae > Dermacentor > Dermacentor variabilis. The sequence goes on along the minus strand of NC_134569.1, from coordinate 223,958,121 downwards.
TTCAGTAAAGGTTTTGTACTGCAGCTATGTCTTCTATGTTAAACTTCTCACTTAACCTCACCATCTTCTGACAGCTTGCTTTCATATTGTTTAAAGCCTCGGAGCTGTTCAGAATATTACGCTTCATTTCTTGAATAAGATTTAATAGCATACCTTTGGAGTCGCTCGATGGTGTTACTAGCAGTGTCTATTATAATCTACGCTGATACTTGTGTTAGTAATTTGGAAGAAAGATAAAGATCAGACGCAATATTTTTAAGCCCTGATAGACTATGGCTGCGTCAGTGACAAATATGGTATAAAAAGTGAAACGTACTAACGTTCTGCACTGTCTTATGTCTTTTTTGTGGGTGTACAAATTGCTTTTACACACGGACAGTCCGATTACCGAAAGTCGTTCGGCGCTTGCGCTTTCAATCATTCTCGCGTCAATTAAAGCACCAGTTTTAAAGGCATATGCAGTGATGCAGATTTAAATTGCGGGGTTTGACGTAAAACACCGTAGTGCGAGACATATCCAGCTCTTCTGGGAACGTGTAAACTAGCACCCCAAGCGGCCGCGGCATGAAGCTAGCGCGTTTTCAATGGAACGAGCAGGTTTTTCACGAAAAATGGAACTGCAGGTCAATTATTGATAAAGCCTGGTGACACAGATGTTATAGAAGACAATCCGCAGGACCGAAATGCAGTGATGACGCTGTGGAAAGCTAGAATTTTGTTCCCAGAGGGATTAAAAATGTAGCAATGGCAGCCTGCGGAAACGACGAAAACTTATACTGCATTTTTGAGACAAAACCGACAGCTGTGCCAAAACTACGGCTGCTGTCGTGAGAGCCGCTATTCCGCATGTAGTCCGAAGACTCAGTTTTCAATTGATGCCTGTGCCTACTCTTTATCCATGGTGTAACACTGTTTGCAAAAGTGATTTTTGAAACACATTCGTGCAATTTTACGTGGCATCTATGAAAACCCGAGCGTATCACTCGTGGAAACGTTGGAAGCAGTGGTCAAGTCGTTTAATCGCTCCAACCTGTAGCTCCATGTCGTGCTGGCCGTGGTTTGGTGCTATGCTGCGTGCTTTTCTTCTTTAACGCCACGTAGGACTTAATTTGACAGTCAAGATTCGGTTTTCTTTCAGGAGTACTCTTCGAATATTAAATTTTCTATTTTTACTTCCTAAAAGGAAGCAATGGGTGGCTAATTTGTTATGTCATCGGTTTCATTATCAGATGTTATTCCTTGGACCACATAACAACAACCATGCGCATGTCTTCGTGTTACGCTAAAAAACGAAAAAAAAAACTATCGTGCCTTGTAACATAGACCTACTCAGGAATTCTGGACATTGCACCTTCACCATTGTGTGGAACGTCACGGCAATACACATGCGTAACTGAATATGCAAAAGTTTAGAAAATGTTGTTTCAATATATTAGCATAGTATGAACAAGTTCGAACTGACTGCGCAGAGAGCGTTGTCCCTTCTATTAACATATTTATGGAATTTATAGTCGGAAGAATGGTGGTGCGTAGGAGCAGTGTTTTGGTCAAGGATGGGCGATTTCGCCACCCGACAGGAGCCAATAGTTTTGCGCCATCTCGGCAGAGGGCACATTCACTTGAAAAAAACGCCAAATTTAAACCGTAAGGCGATTTATTACAATGTGAGTTTGAACGGTAACTGCAGAGCGAGTGTCATTCAGTCTGTTTGCACGCGCATGTTTTTGTGCGGCAGCAGGGAACGAGAGGGGAGTGTATATGCGTGTGCACGCCTTGAGCGTTTGTGCGTGTGTGTACTTACATATGTGTGTGCGCGCGTGTTTGTGTCTGCATATTTGATTTTGCGTGCGCACGAGTGCGTGTATGAGTGTGCAAGCATACGTGCGTTTGTGTGTGGACAAGCATGGGCGTTTCTGAATGTGAATATGGGCGACCATGTGCCTTATCTGCGTCTGTGTTTGCGTGCGTGAGCCAGCGAACGAGAGAGCCTTTCCCCGCTTACACCTGCTCTCGGAGATTAATGGGATGTAGAGCTTATTTGAACCCGTATTTAAATCTACGAGGCAAGAACGAATGACACTCTATTTATAGCATTATCTTCTTCTGAAAGTGAAATCAACGCAAAAAAAATACTAAACATCTGCACCGTCAATATCGCCGCCCCAGATTTCGTCACGGTGGCACCGTCACCATCGGCAAGACTCAGTGAGGAGCTACCGAGCTGTTCACTTTCGTTATCTTCCTTCCATCGACGGAAGCGCATTGTCTCGATGCCAGCGACGTGCAAAATCTGCAACAACACTGCGTGTTGCATTGCTTTTTCGACCCAGCAAGCTTTCGGCGGCACACGTTCGCTCCTATATTGCTATATTGACATTAGAAGTTTAAGCTGCTCGCCGCAAAAAAAAAAAAGAAAAAACAGCGCGAATAAAATAGAAAGCGGACTGGCCACAAGGGATATGCTCACGTAGTCATACTGTTGATAAGATCAAAAAAGGCTAGCTGCGGTCAGGCTGAATTTATAGGCCTTCTTTCTGTGCGCCAGTTACGCTTTCCAAGGGCGTTTCATTGGAAAATATTTGTTCGCGTAGCTCGTAAAGAAGGACGTTTATTCAAAATGTCTTCGCTGGGCTACATAATCTCGAGGACGGGCTCCATGCTACTCATTTTCTTTAGCCACTTAAGAACAATTATTCAAAATGTAATTAACCTAGCTTCAACAATTACGCACAGGACTTCGCCGCTTATTCCACATCTAGAGGTTGCCTGCCACTCTTAACACTAGAATGATAAATCGATGTCATCAATATTTGTATTGGTTTAATGGCTTTATTTGGTGCAGTTAAAAGCAGCCGGCGTATTGACGGTGAAGCAGGATGCTCATAAACCAATTGTGAAAGTTTGGACACGTTATCTTGGCGGAAGTCAAGTTCGTGAGCCTAAACGGATGTCCCGAATGGTGCACTTCTGCTTTTACGACCGATTCCGCTACATTATACAAGAAGCACCTCAGCGCTACGTAACATCACACAAGGTGTGTGCGCTCCCGTTTAGATATTCTGAGTGTTCGTGGCATTAGACTCGCTTTCCTGGCATCATCAGGAATAAAAACAGCTGCCTGGGGAAAAGCATTCGATATATATTCAGTATTTTGCAACATATAGAGCAGCGCGGGCATGTACGTTAGAAGTAAAAGCACTGAAGTATTAGGCTGAGGGTTTTGCTGCACATATTTCGGTTGTCTAATGTTAAGACCTAAACAAAAGACTATGATATTGTGACAATTAACGCTGACATACGTACAGTCAAATATGAGCTCCGAGACAGTGCCTGTGGTGGAACTTACCCCTACATACATACTTACCTCTACAGGGCTACATTGACACATGAAATGCTGGTTTACTAAATAGCAGTAATGGGAAAGTGTTTAGCTCTTGCATTGCTGGTATGTCGTCGCCGCTGTGCAGTCTCGGGGGCTCTTTTTACACCGAGCACTATGTTTCAGCTAATATTTAAAGCAACTGTACACTGTGTTTTTTTTTCTCTTTTGAATTAGCTTTCTTTGCGTCTAACCACTGTTTGAACGTTATTGGTTAGGTCAAGACGCGCCTGCATATATTTCTCATATCCAGAAGGTTGTCACGGATTCAATAGTGAAAGAGCGTTATCTTATCAGGTTGCGCGCGTGAAGCGAATACTGGCGTAAATTCTCGATCGCATTTGAGGACCCGAAATTGCGCTGCAATGTACGAGCATTCCAATCTGATGAACCGAGGCCTCAATCTCTAGATCAGATTCAGAGGAAGCACTAGATTGCGCGCAGACATCGCTGTGCTTTGAGCGCTTTCTTTTCCAGCGCACGCTCACATTTATAATGAGTTATATTCGCGACTCACTCTTTTGGAACATGCCTTGTTCTTCACATCCTTACAACCTAACGGTATAGGCGTGGTACGCCTTCATTGCGTGAATACTGGGAAATGGACTAGGACTTTTGTTGGGCATGTGTGTTTACACATTTACACGTTTACAACAATGCATTTTTCATATCTTACTTTTGAATTTATGAGCCTGTGAAAGACAGCAACCTTATATTAACACGATGTCTTAATAATACAGGAAATTTAAATGCTTATTAGTCGACTTTCACCTCATGGTAAATAATTTCGATAAAGATATACTTGTGATAATTAAAAGCCTATCCGCTTGACAACGTTTCATCGGAGTTCCCTATTTGCAAGCTGATACGGACTTGAAGGTGGTTCTTATCGTGGTCCCTTCATATATGTCGAACCGCCAAACAAAGTGTTATTCCGAATTTTTCATTTCAGGAAGGCGTGTTACCCTCCCGCCTTTCACTCCCGTTCGCAAGTTCACATAAGACGGCAGTTGTGCGTGAAGAGCATCGTCTGTTGAAACCGGCAAGCTACCCTAACTCACCTCGCCTATATCACTGGCATTTAGGCTTATATAAGAAACGTATATTTTAAATCGACGCAAAACTAATCCCAGCTGCGGCCAGCGCAGCTAGGTATCTTTCAATTCGTGCTTTGTCCCAGGAGGGATCAGGCAGGCCAACGACAAAGAAAAGCGCCAAATCATAGAAAAAAGGACAAATAATTGAAGAGGAAAGGCAGGAAGGTTAACCATGGACGTGCCCGTTTGGCTATTCTATTGATGGGGAAGGAAAAAAATTATTGGTAATCCAGCAGTAAATACGAGAGAAATGCAGTAGGCATTACGGCACACATCTGTGAGGTCCCGGATCCATGATTGATACCAAGTTCACCACACTGCAAAGCGATGTTCTGGAGCTCACTCGACACCCGTCTTGCCCTTCGAGGAGTGAAGTGTAACCGACAGGGGTCCGGAGCAAACCACCATGAACACACACACACACATATCTACACACACACACACACACACACACACACACACACACACACACACACACACACACACACACACATATATATATATATATATATATATATATATATATATATATATATATACGCTTTTCTAAGTCTTCGCAACCCCTCTCCTACGTGACCAGCTTGCCAAGCTTCAAACGCTCATACTTTTTTTTCCACTTTGACAATGCTAATGGTACGCATTATTACAAGCACAGGGAAAAAGGGGTTTATTTAGGCGTGCGACAGCAGGAGCATCAGGCTACGAAAAGCAGGAGTGGCTGCTGCAAAATTTTCGTTCTCCTCTTCCCTTCTCTTCCTCATCCCCGTGTTCCTTTTACGCGCTTGGACACAACAGTATTAAAACACAGAGATCTCAAGTGATTCGAACCTTCCCTTTGTCAGCCCCTGGTCCTGATGGAATTACCGTTCACATGATAAAAATTTTATTTGATCTATCTCCTGGAGACCTCCTAAACGTAATAAACTATTCCTTACAAGAAGCCTGGATACCTTACGATTGGAAAGTAGTTAAAGTAATCCCTATACCTAAAAAACAAGGACTAGGTTATAACATAGAAAACATCAGACCTATTGCTCTTACTTCTAATATGGTCAAACTCATAGAGAGGGTATTACACTGCCGAATTACTATCTGGATGATGGATAATTTAATATTAAGTCCAAATCAAATAGGCTTTAGAGCTAATTGCTCAATATGGTGTGCCCATGCTGATTTAGAGAGCCGCATCCAACTAGCCCGGAAAAGGAGAGAGTGTTCTGCTTTGATTAAATTAGATATAGCTAAAGCTTATGACTGCGTCGAACATTCAACTCTAGTGGATATTCTGCAGCATCGCAATTTCCCCAATTATATAACCGCGTGGGTGGCAGAATTTTTGCGATCAAGAGAATTTGATTGCTTCAAGGACGGATGTTCTTCGTCTAAATTCAGACAAACTCGCGGAGTTCCCCAAGGATCTGTCCTATCCCCAATATTATTTAATATATTAATGAGCTCTATCCCCACCTGTCAGGACGTGCACGTTTACGTGTATGCAGACGACATTGCATTCTTTGCTGCCGACACTGACATTAACACATTATACCAAACATTACAAAGATACATGAGCATGCTGGAAGTATGGCTTCAGAGAATTTGTATGTCATTAAATGTAAACAAAAGCGCCATTTTCGTGTTCTCGGTCATGGATCCGGTTTCAATTTCAATAACTTATAAGCAAGAACCCATTCCACAGGTTGAGTCTCTAAAATATTTGGGAATCACATATAATGGAAAACTCAACTGGAGTCCACACATAGAGAGTGTAGCGGGTAAGGCACAACGTGCCTTAGGTATTCTGCGCAGAATGAGTAACCGAAAATATGGCCTACGTAGGGACTCACTCTTGATGATTTATAAAATGTATATGCGCCCCATATTGGAATTTGGGTGTGTCTTGTTCTCAGGCGGCCCTGCTTATAAAATAAAGCCTCTGGTTCTTTTGGAGCGTGAGGCTCTACGCCTGTGTCTGGGACTCCCCAGGTTTGTGGCTATTATTGTTATCTACCAAGAAGCGCGCCTTCCAACATTGCCCTGCAGATTTCGCATCTTAACAGTTCAAACATTTCTGAAATGTTACAGCTTGCCACTTAGACGATCTGAATACGCATTCATTAATGATCCAAATTGCTTCTTCCTTGCTCATTGGCCTCGATTTCACACTCCACAGATCATATTTGTTCAAAAACAATTAGATAGCCTGAATGTGAACATTCGAGAGATAATTCCGTCAACCGAATCAAATCAGAATATTAAGATAGATTTTGATGACATTTTCCCCGCAAACTCTAAGTTTCAATCTGCCACTTTTTTAAATAACCTGTTGCAAGATTACCTAGCACCCGTACAAACAAATAACATAATAGCTACATACGCTTCAGTAAACAACGAAAAGGCGGGCGTAGGCATCTTCTCGCTCCCGCTTGGCTGGTCATTCTCCTTGAGACTGCCAGACTTCACACCTGTTTTTGAAGCCGAGCTTTTAGCAATTCTTTTAGCGCTTCGGAAACTCCCGTCGAACTCAATAAGTGCGGTTATTATAACAGATTCCCTTTCGGTCTGTACTTCCCTTACGGCTTCACCCAATTCGGCACCACTAAAGACGTTTCTAACATTAGTTCCTCCACAGTTGAATTCTCTAAAACTATTATGGGTACCTGGACATTGTGGCTTACATTCAAATGAAATGGCAGACGCATTAGCACGAGCATCCCTGAGTGGACCTATAATGCCTGTTCTTCCTTTGGTGGCTCACATAACAGCAATCAGATATAGAAAATATTCAATTCGTAGAGATGTCAGTGAATTAATAACAACATGGACAGAATATCAGCACCTCAGATTTCCGTGGAAAATCCAGTGGTGTCCATCAAGACAATCAGAAGTAGCGATCACGAGGTTACGCTGCCGTGTCCCTCCATTCAACCTATATTTACAGAGGACTGGTCTGACGCTATCGCCTCTGCGTCCATACTGCCAAGGAACAGAATCTCTAGATCATTATTTTTTGGTATGTCGACGATACAAATTGTTAAGAAAAAGACATCTAGAACTGCCGTTCGCAAAATTAGGGTTAATGTTATCACCAGAAATCATACTATCTTTCGGTGTGTCAGTTATAGGGGTCAGCCACAGGGACGTATTTGGTGCCGTTTGCAGTTACATACAGTCAACACAACGAATAACTTTTTTAACTTTTGTCTTGTATTTTTTTGTCTTCTTATCTCTCTTTCATTATATTTTTTTTCTCATCGAATAAGTAGCACTTCAAAAGAATAGGTAAACGTTTCAGCACGCAATTCTTGGCCAATCCCCCAGTGTGGGTATGAGCCATAACTTGAGGCCATCATCATCATCATCAACACTGCAGTACACACAGTGCAGGTGCTTTCAAAAAGCGCAGTTGGTCTTTTGTGGCTTTGTGCACCGAGAAGCGCTTATACCAAGTTCTCAGGATATTTGTCTCCAAGTGTGGCCTACCATCGAAGCGGATAATAGTAGCTCAGGGAGCAGAGCGCTGATGGTGGTAATGGCAGAGAAGGTGTGTCGCCGTCCACAGGAAATTGCTCGCCGTGCTGCTAGTCATTGCTAGAACATTGCATATGCGACGCCCAGCCATTTGCAACACAGCAACATTGTTTTGCGATGGGAGAGTCTGGGTGAGAGAGAGGGTGGTTTTGAAGATGAAGACATGCTATGTTCTGCTGCAATTTAATAATGAATGAATGAATTCATTCATTTCTTGAGAAAAAATTACCGACGATTACGTTACTTCCTAATGCGAAATTTGAGCGCAGCAAATAAGCTGTTTCACCTTTTCGATAGATTGAGGCAAAGAAATCGAGCAACACATGTATGCGCTATCACAGAATTTTTTTTTTATTTTTCACACATATTCCTTTAACAAAGACTCCACTAGGTAAGCTTCTGCTTCGGCGGCACGCACCTCTGGATTCTGACGGCGACGGCGCTGGGCCTCTGCTCTGGCAGCTCGTTTAGCAGCAGCAGCAGCAGCAGCAGCAGACGGAGGACTTCCATTGGTCGTCTCGCTCATGGCTCAGAAAGAACTGGCAGATAATTTCGCAGTGGCGAACGGCAGCGGCAATTCGGCTCGGGCGGTGCACATATACAGATCCGCCGCCACCGATCTGGCTCTCTGATTGCCACCGCACAGGGCGAACGGCAGCGGCAATTTCGGCTCGGGCGGTGCACATATACAGATCCGCCGCCACCGATCTGGCTCTCTGATTGCCACCCCACAGGGGTTGCATTGGAGGAGGAGCGAAGAAAGGAATTAAGTTCGAGCCGGCGCTTTGACAACCGGAGACTCGCAGGAAGAGGGGGGAGGGGGGCGGCGTGTACACCCAGCGGCAAACGATGGGGGCAGAAGCGCGCGCAGCAAGCGGACAACATGATAAAGGGAGGAGGGAAGAGATAGCAGCGACTGACTGATGCCGCTGACGCCGATAGTGAGTCAACCCCAGCTGCGGAGTTGGTTTCAGCGACAACGCCGCCGATGCCGACACAAACAATATGATACCCTCGCTTCCGCAGCGCTAAGAACCAGGTCTAGCCGTGGGAAGGTGGTCACGTATTCGTCGACGTGCCGGGGCCTACGTGAAATAACCGGCGCGTCGGCAACTGAAGAGCACCCTATCCGCCACACAAGAACAGGGGGGGGGACCCTTTCCTCCTCTTTCTGCATGGCGGCGACGGTGTTCTATGCAGTCACGTTATCTTGACTCTCTAGCGGCGTCAGCGGCATCCAGCGTTATCAGTCGGTCGCTGCTAGCGCTGGGGGGATGAAAGGGGGGCGGAGCTGGTTACGAGGCCGACGACAACGCCGACGACGACGCGAAACCCAGGAACGGACGCCAAAGAGCTGCGCTCTAAAAGAAAGAGCAAACATCGGTGGAAGCATGTGTCAGCGCATTGGGAAAGGAGCGGGGGACAAAAAGAGGGAAAGGTGGAGACCGAGTGGCAAGCAAAGTCGCAGTTTAGGGTCGAGAGAATTTAGCGAGTGTTGGGGTTCACGCAGTGGCAGCAGTGGACGGCAGACTGAACGCGTTCTTACAAAATTCTACGCTTGTTCACAGGAAGCCACTGGGATATCACGAAAGCCTTGGGATATCATCGGAGCTGCGCCTGCACGCCTGGCTGACAGCCGAAGAATCATCGTGCCGATCTTCGCATCGATAACTCCGGACAAGCCACGTGACCGCACTCTGGCTACAAAAAGACGGACACCACCGGCTGTGCTGGCATTCACGCAGTGGCAGCAGTGGACGGCAGACTGAACGCGTTCTTACAAAATTCTACGCTTGTTCACAGGAAGCCACTGGGATATCACGAAAGCCTTGGGATATCATCGGAGCTGCGCCTGCACGCCTGGCTGACAGCCGAAGAATCGTCGTGCCGATCTTCGCATCGATAACTGCGGACAAGCCACGTGACCGCACTCTGGCTACAAAAAGACGGACACCACCGGCTGTGCTGGCATTCACGCAGTGGCAGCAGTGGACGGCAGACTGAACGCGTTCTTACAAAATTCTACGCTTGTTCACAGGAAGCCACTGGGATATCACGAAAGCCTTGGGATATCATCGGAGCTGCGCCTGCACGCCTGGCTGACAGCCGAAGAATCGTCGTGCCGATCTTCGCATCGATAACTGCGGACAAGCCACGTGACCGCACTCTGGCTACAAAAAGACGGACACCACCGGCTGTGCTGCATTCACGCAGTGGCAGCAGTGGACGGCAGACTGAACGCGTTCTTACAAAATTCTACGCTTGTTCACAGGTTGGTGGTACTTTTAGCCTCTCTTGTAAGGACTGTAGATCTGGTTGTGTCCACTGCTGCCACAGTGAGGTGTTTATTAGAGCATTCTTGGTGATCTCGGATATGGAGGAAAAAGAGTGTTTGACATGTCATAGTGTGTTGCCTGAAGATGGCATGTACATAACATGCACTGGTTGCAAGTACTCGTACCATCTAGGTAAATGCTCGGGGGTGAAAACATCCAATTTCCGTGCCAAGGGTGACTCACTAAAATCTAGCTGGAACTGTGCAACATGTGAACTTGGAAAAAAAGATGTGGCAATACCGTGACACCAACAGAAGATTCAAACATTCAGAAGAGATTGAAAGAGCTATATGAAAAGATAACCCTCATGCATCTCCTCGTCACTAAAGTTGACAATTTGGCACAACTATTGAAAAAAGTCAGTGACATTGAAACATCGATACAGCACCTTTCCGACAAATATGATACAATATTAAGGAAATTACACAAGCAAAACTCTGACATTGCAGTCTTGGAAAGAAGGGTCGAGGCCGTAGAATCGGGAACGTCCGCAAGCACGAGGGAAGTCAAACTGCAGCTGAATGAGCTGGAACAGTACAGTCGCAGGCAAAACATGGAAGTACATGGCCTCATAGTGGAGGAACACGAAGACCTGCTCGCGAAAATGAATGATCTTGCATGCAAACTACAGCTCCCGCTGCTTGAGAACGGTAACCTTGATGCGCTTCATAGGCTACCTGCACGAAAGGGAAAGAAGCATATCCTTCTTGCTCGGTTTTCATCCGTCCTACATAAGGAAGAGTGGATGCGCAATCGCTCGTGCCTTGAGAACCAAACGTGAAATTTTTGGACAACCTGACACCTTTCAACAAACGCCTTCTCTGGCTAGCAAGTGGAAAAGGCAGGGAAAAGAACTATCGGTTTGTGTGGCAAAAGAATGGTCACATATTTGCACGAAAAACTGAGGGCGCCAACGCGATTCGCATCCGCGATGAAAGTGACATTGATAACATGATATGATGTGCTATTTAGATAGTGTATATCTAGTGTGAATGACAGTTCAAATGGATAACAGTCCTTATCACGATGTTAACTCTTTTAAATGTATGAAGGTTTCAAAATCCGGATGCTTTTCCTTTTATCATCTGAATGCATGCAGTTTAAGAAACAAAGAAGAAGAAATTGATATTTTTTGTCCTGATTGAACCATGAATTTGATGCGCTGGCTTTCACTGAAACCTGGTATACTGAATCGAATGATGTTGTTCGCTTTCCTGGTTATAGGTGTGAAGCGCTGTTTAGGAAAGCCAAAAAAGGGGGAGGTGTAGCTTTGTACAATAAAAACAGTTTTTCTTACGAAATAATGCCGCAGTGCACAGTTTTGAGCCCTTCGTACGAATCACTTTTTATTCAGACAAATGCATTCATCTTTGGCGTAATTTATCGGCCACCTTCTGCGTCTCTTCAAGAGTTCTTCAACTTTTTAGAAATAGTATTGGGCGACCTCTCCTTACAAAGTAGGCCTGTGGTAATAATGGGTGATTTTAATATTAACCTACTAGAAACGTCAAATTCTGTCAATGAATTTCTTGATATGATGTTGGCCGACGGCTTTTCCAGTATAATCACAACGCCTACTCGTATCACAAGCTCCAGCGAAACACTTATTGATCTATGCCTAACAAACAGTGATATTGGTGGTACCACGGCAGGAGTACTTCTGAGCGACATCAGTGATCACCTGTCAACCTTCTGCTTTATGGAAAGGTCAAATAAACAAACATTCGATCATACTTACCCGCCAAATAGTTACCGTGTTATAAACCAAAGCAAAATTGAATACTTTCGTCAAATCGTCTACTCTGTTGACTGGAGCCCATTGCAGCGTGATGAAGATCCTAATATTTTATACAACAAATTCTTGCACAAACTGACAGAGTTGTATGAATGCGCTTTCCCAGTTGTAACAATAGCAAAGTGTAGAAAAGGAAGGAAGCCTTGGATTACACGAGACCTGCTCAGGCGAATCAAGGCACGAAATAGGCTTTTCTCCAAGTTTATAAAATCTAATGACTTGACAGTTTTGAAAGAGTATAAAAAAGTTAGAAATCAATTAGGTGCAGATATGAAGAAATCTAGAATTCAATACTACGCTCATAAATTTTCAGATATCTCCTTTGACCCTCCAAAAACGTGGCGTACAGTCAAAGATCTTCTACATAAATCAGAAACAAATATACCTACACAAATGACAATTGGAGGAACGGTTCTGAGTGGTAAAGATCTTGCCAACGAGTTCAACAGACATTTTTTGGCATTTGGAGATTTTCCTGCCGGAACGCCCAGTAATATTGGAAAATACATGGAACATAATCTTCAGCACAGCCTTTTCTTATATCCAGCTACTCCTGCAGAGATTAATGATATTATATTAGGTTTCAAGAATAACTGTTCTTGCGGTTTTGATGGCATAAAGGTGGCACCAATTAAAGCAATTGCTGACCTAATAGTTAATCTACTTTGTCATATAAGAAATCAAATCTTGACAACAGGTATTTTTCCCGAAAAAATGAAGACGGCAAGAGTTGCTGTTTTGTTTAAAGGCGGTGCTGCCAATGTGATTGGTAATTATAGACCTATATCAGTTCTACCGTTGTTTTCCAAAATAGTAGAAAAAGTGATTAATACACGGATTACTACCTATCTTAACAAACGCAAGTTAATCTCTCCCAGCCAGTACAGATTTCAGAGAAAGAAATCAACTGAATCTGCATTGCTCAGTATTAAGGATAAACTTATTAACAACATAGAAAATCAATTGTACACATTAGGTGTTTTTCTAGATTTCAGTAAAGCGTTTGATTCTATTAAACATAATATACTTCTTAGCAAACTGCCGTATTATGGAATACGAGGCATTTCACTTAAATTATTGCAAAACTATCTTTCCGGTCGTTCCCAGTATGTTGTTATTAATAATGCTACGTCTAATTCTGAGCTAATAAAATTTGGGGTTCCTCAGGGGTCAATCCTAGGACCTACTGTTTCTTTTATACATCAATGACATGGTATCTATCCCACAAACCCCTTCTATTATCCTTTACGCTGACGACACAAGTGTATTTTTTTCTGGTGAAAATCTAGGTTCCTTAATCCCGCGTGTAAACTTATGGCTTAAGAATCTATCTGACTGGCTTGTTACAAATGAACTCTCATTAAATGTTGACAAAACTAAGTACATTGTTTTTACCCCTATTAACAGACCTGCTTATATTAATAATGATGTGGCATTCGAGTCGCGACCGCTAAAGAAGGTAGCACAAATTAAATTTTTAGGTGTTCAGTTTCATGAAAACCTTCGTTGGTCTTGCCATATTCACTATATTAAGCGTAATATTGCACACTGTATTGGTATGCTTAATAAGTTTCGCTTATTGTTGCCTTGTTATATTCGACGTCAACTGTATTTTAATACCGTTCATTCGCGACTGCGTTACTGCCTGCTTGTCTGGGGCACCACTACTAGGTCTAACATGGAAAGCCTCCGTCGATTACAGAAAAAAAGTGTGCGCTTTATTGAAAATCTACCACAACGTGAATCAACATCTGTATATTTTTCGCAGAATCGCATCCTGGACATTGAATCACTATACAAACTGCGACTATCAGAGCTTGCATATTCAGATTTCATAATTGATCCACAACTTTTCTCTTTGAGGTATACCAAACATGAATCCCACTACGAGTTTAGGAGAACCAACTTCACCAAGTTTAAATGCAGGACGAATTACGGGACACAACTGTTAAATTGGCAAATTCCTAATGTGTTAAACCTTTATCCTGCTCTGATAGACTTTATGGAAAACTGTTCCTCTTTGCCTGCTTTCCGAAGCCAGGCAAAGAGATTTTTCTTAAATCATGTATAAACCAGTTAGAAATTTGTTTCCTTTGTTCTTTTTTGTCCAGTGAACATATTTGTCATGTGAACATTTTTTTTTTGTCGTATGGGAGATGCAGTTAGGATTCCTTGCTTTGTTTTTTCTTTTCTTGGTCAAGTGAACATGTTTGTAGGTATTACACATAATTAATTAGATTGATTTGAATGTGCTGTGTATGTATATTGCTGTATGTGAATTGTTATAATCTTCCCGCAAAAAAAGATTGTACTTCGCAGCTTACCATGTCGAAACTGTGCCTGCGTGAATTCAGGGTGTCTAGGGCCTAGTCAGGTGACCACGTGTGTCACCTTTAGCCCTTTTCACCCGGACAACTGTATATTATCTAAATTTCAATAAAGTCAAAGTCAAATCGGTTGAATTCTAGTGCAGATTTGTAAGGTGGCGAGTAAGTGATTGCAGTCACCGCCCGGCATGCGTCCTTCGGAGTGGAACAGGCACCCGTCGTTCTTGGTAATAAACGTTTCCATGAATTCAATATTGGTAATTACTTATTCATCGGCCATACCTCGTCGCGTATTCCTTAGTGGCAGGCTCTGTGGATTACAACTGCGCTGTCGCAACAACTTACGACCATACCATGACTCTCGCGGTTACACTTGTCATACTCTTGCGATTGCGTGACTCTTGCAATTGCAGGAATACTAGAAACATGGGTTTACTACACAAGTTAGAGAACCGACATTATAGAACAGCGTTTCTCACCTTATATAAGTTAAACGCAAGCACCTTTGCAGCATGTTACGGTGCTCGTTCCTGCGAGTCATAAATTAACGTACGCGAACGCAAACATAGAAACGCGTTAGAACACAGCGTGCCGCCTTCCGCTTCGGGGCCAAATATGTCCAAGGTAACCATGCTGTCGTTTCTACGCAAGGAAGTTTTATACTTAGACTTCACCAGTGACCGCCCCAGCCATCGGCTAGTGGAGCGACTGAAGCCGCTGGCGGCCATATTGCTTGATGGAAAAAAATCACCGCCCAAGCACTCCGTACAGATGGTTAACCAGCGGAGCTGAAACGTAGGGCCCGCTGTTAATACTGGCTTAATCACGACGGATCATTAAACGACAGCTTGGTAGGCTGCCTGAGCCTCGGTACGCAGTTGCTGCTTGCACTCAGCTGCACGAGCCTGATCTTATGCCCGGACTGCAGCATCGGCACGGCGTAGACGAGCTCGTTCTGGGTTCTACTCGCGGCGTTGCTGATGGAAAGTTGCATGCTCCTAAGGAATAGTTACGACGCGTGGCCTACCCATTTTGGAGCCGGCGAAAAATTGCTGGGCGCGCGCTCGGCTGCGACAAAGAGCTACAACATCATTAGTGGCGCAGCTAATCCAACACCGCCTAGATAGCACAAGGCCTTTTCAGTCCGATCGATGACGTCATGTTACCTCGGTCGACCGCCATAGAATCTACGGGGATAGTTTCAAGTAGGCAACAGTGATGTTGACGGAACCGCTTTGATCACGCCAGCCTTGTCAATAAAAATTTCTGGCCAGGTACCATGGCGTCATGGATCGGAGTAAACAGGCCTTGTCCTATCTAGGTGGTGTTGGCCACTGGCGCACCTCTTTCTCAGTCTTTTTCTTTTGCGCGCGCGCTTGGGGTTGTGCCAGGGAAGTTTTCGGCGTACAGGTGACCGACGGATGGACGGACCAGTCGGCTAGCCATGTACAGCTTCTCTGTGAGAGAGCCCGCGCCTCCGGCATAGGTGGCTTCGCTTTACGCGCGGCACTCCCTGCGTTTGCGGTTTCGCGATGAAAAATAAAATTCAAGTGCTTTAAGAGGTACATCAGGCTACGGGTGTTTGTCACTGAGGTAAAAAAACACAGAGAAAATACTCCTGCGTCAACTGATTGCCACAGACTGAGAACGGTTTCGGTGAGATGCTTCGTCAATCGCACTTCCTCACTTTGTTCAATTATGAACGGACTCTCCATACAAACTAAGTTTGTGCGATGAGTGCTTAATGAACATTCACCGCTGTTTACATACTAACTGACGTGAAAGATTATCAGACATCTTTCATAGAGACTGAATACACATCTCCTCCATCAATTTTTGACTAAATAGCGCCATCACTATTTCATATTTCCTGAGCGCTGTCACATGGTTGTGGACATGGGGCGATACTATACTGAATATTTCGTATGGGTTGCAGGTAGTTCCAAACAAGAATTTACGTAACTAGATGCTTTGCCATAAGCCCAATATTTTATTACCGTATTTACGCAAGTCTAAGAGGACATTCATATCGAGGTTTAGGGCCTCGGAACGCGCCTCGCAGTTTATTCAGATCCATAACATAAATATAACGCAGATTTCGTTTGTTTTCTTTTTATTGTCGCATGCTCTCCGTATAACGGGGTTACGCTGCCAATCACCTTGCCCAACGCGCAAGAAAAAAAATAGCTTTTTTCAAATCATTCAATGTCTTTCGCACTTTTGTTTTATGGCGAGTAGGGCTGCTTTACGGCGTTGAAGAAATAATTGAAAAGAAAACTTATGAATACAAGTGCGATCAGGCGCTAAGCCGAACAAGATTACATGCACAATGTAGTTTGCACTGTACCGGGACTGTACCGGGTGTTCAAAATTAAGCCTTATTATTTTCTTAAAATAAGGCACTGTGAGGCATGCGAAGATCACATGTGCAAATACCTTATGTGACCAGGGGTACACAGAGTGAGATGATAATTTTCACTGTCAGCAGCCCAATTAAATAACGATGAGTAATTAAATTTTCGTTGACTGCACTAAACGGGTAAGTTTGTATTGAAAAGTTAGAGGCAGTCGTCTTTCTACACAGCGTCAGTTGGAAGAATTATTCTAGCGAGTCTCTGCTTCGAGATATCCGACTACAAATGTTAATTCGCTTTTGCATGATTGCGCATGCAACAGACTGAGGATCGGCGCAGGCTCGTCTCTGATGAGGTGCGGCTGTTGCGTACGGCGCGTAGTCTGGCAACATGACGGATGCGCAGGAAAGGATGATAACTGTTCCCTTCCCCTCTCGGCTGGCGAAATCAAGGTACGACAGCGCAGTGTGCCGTGAAGTTGTTGCTCTTGATTTCAATAAAACTTACGATAATTGGAAATCAGCAGTCGCTTTGTTTGGGTAGCCCGGGCAAGGACATTGCCCGCTCGTCTCCATGACGCGCGCGCACTGCGCTCCAGCATCTCCGCTCCCGCCATTATCTCGACATGGCAGCTGCCGCCATCGTTCCAGACTGAGCGGTCGCATGTTGCGACAGCGGTTCGGGGTTCTTTAATTTTTTTTTTCGCCACCCGAGAGCGAAGGGCGTCAGTTATCATCTTTGTCAATGCCTCCGCCCCGTTGTCAGACTAAACGCCGCACGCAACAGCCCGTTCCCGTCAGGGAGGAGCTTTGCGCCGATTCTGACTCGCTTGCATGCGTAATCATGCAAACGAAAATTTAAATGTTGAGTCGGATATCTCGGAGCACAGACACGCCAGAAGAATTCTTCCAACTGATAGTATGTAGAAGCACTACTGCCTCTAACTTTTCAATAGAAACATATATTTTTACTGCACTCAACAAAAAGGTAAATATTCAATTTTAATTAATTGGGCTGCTGACAGCGATACTTATCATCCCACTTTATCTCCCCATGGCCACATAACTTATGTGTGCAGGTGCTCTTCGAGTGTCTCCCAACGCCGAATTTCACGAAAACCATAAAGCTTGATTTTTAACACCCTATAGATTCCATGTATACCATGTTCGCCACAGTTCCCGCTTTAGTAAAGAATGAATCTGAGAACTGCAACATCGCCGTTGTGACACAGGAAAGTCTGGCGTTGAAGTTGGGACAGAGCGCACAGATACTTTCTTCATTTGATACATGTTGGAATTCAGGCAACAAATGTGAGCAATATGACGGTCCTTATACGCCTTTAGTTATAACATTCTATTGGCCTGCTAAAATCAGCCTTTCGCTGCCAGGGTTATTATTTCAAACCACATTAATATATATTATTTTGGAAGATTTTAACAATCTCTTGAAACTTTATATGGTATGAGCTGTTTGTTCTTGCTTCGCTATACTGAAAAAGTCATTACTGCTCCAACGGCAGGCTTCTGGACGAAAGACGCAAAAGCAAAACATCCAGCATTCTTTAAATTACACTCGAATGATTCACACTCGTAAAAAACGAACAAAAAAGGAGTAGCAGAAGCGTTACTGAGTCCTTTTGTGCGCATCCGTTTGTACTCTTGAAAGTTGGTTGTTTATGTTTTTTTCTTGGGATGTCTAAAAATGCAGTTGTAGGCGATTGAGGGTCGCTAATAACCAAAAACACAAGGAAGGTATGTGCAATATTCGTTCTATGTAGTTATCAAGTATGTAAGTAAGGCCTCAGGCTCACAGCACGAACGTAGATGCAGGGCGCAATTAGGTCAACTCACAAACGCAACCGGTTCTGATGACGAGCAGGCGATCGAGGCGTGGCTGCCACATAAACATTTTTGGCCGTGCTGTTAAATGTAAAAGGCGGTACGAGTGAGTTCGCTTGTGTGATCAGTCAAGGCACCTCACCACGCGCATCTAGTCTTCTGAGCGGTCGCATCGAAAGAAGAAAGCATGCTCAGAGGAAATACAGTATGCTCCAGTCGACAAAACAAAAGCGATGAAAAATAAGCGATGTTCTGGAGCGAGGTTGCCGAAAGTCTCCTAAGACAGGGCGACCTTCTTATCCCGGGGATCAGCGGAAATATACATCAACAGCATGCTAACTAGCCCATAACTGATACTTCATTAAGGTCGTTGCGTGTTAGTGTTGTGTGTCTGCTACGAGCTAGTATTGTCAGCGATGGCACTGGAGAGAAAGCCGTGAGCTAAGTTCATGAAAAGTACTTGAGGATCACCATACTGAACATCAACGCCGTGTTGGAGAAAGCCTGTGACCAGTTGATCAGGTGGCCAGGAAGGCTTGAGTGGTAGCTAGCTTACCGTTGGGCGTATTTCGTAACTATAGACATAGATACAAACATTGCGATAATAAACAGAGGGAAAGGACAGGGTGAGTTGAATATTAGATTAATGAAAGAATTCGTATGGTGTATAAAGAGACTGCAGAAGACAGTCAGGTTACATGGACGGCTTTTCAAGCTCCGGCAAAGTTAATATGCGGCGACGTAACGGCGCACAAAAGCGTATATGCGAATTTAAATGAATAAGCGTAGTCTTATTTGTGTGGCATGCCATGGTGGCCTGCGGCCAGGTCATCATGAAGTTTCGCATTACTGTCTTTATTGTGTGCTCGCCAATAACACGTAACACGTCAGATACGTCAGGGGGACGTTTCTACGGTACAATGTGACATCATCAGAAAAAAAGCTTGCTAATAGAGCCATTAGAAGATTCAGTACTACGGCCCTTCTTGACATTGTAGAGGATGACGTAAGCATTTATTCCAGTCCTTAGTTCGGGGGAAATGAGTTCAAGTTATGTTTATTTTCATCACAATAGGGGGCCTGCTCAGACAAGAAGTTAAAGCATTTCATTTGAAGGTACCCGAGTATTCTGTGTACATTACATGCGACAGTGATAGCAAGTCTACAATGTTATTAAACGAATAGAATTGGAACAAAAGCCCACTTATTAGTACAGTGAAGTAGAAACGAAGCACCTTCGCAGTACAGCTGTGGAGGACACAAATGATGAACAGGCTGAAAAAAAAACAGTCTTGTATGTGAGTAGCAAACTGGATAGACCATTGGCGTCTTGGCAAAAGGGTAAGACTACTCCTAAAGACAGAAAACATAGTGGCCCAGTCGGCCAATTTGGGTATCGCAGTGATGAAATCCCGCAAAGGACGCGACTACGCCGTGAAGACCCGTGATTGTACGTCAAGAAATAGAGACAATTTTTTAAAACTGTGAGTTTACGTATATGCTTAAGAATTGCGCTCAACAATATAATAGTTTTATTCCAAGTGCGAAAAAGCGGCTACCATGTCCACGGTAAAGGGGATTTAAACGGCTTCAATCCCATGGCCGTTGCATCATTGTGGACTTGCGTGGTATCGTAGTTGTCAAAATGGGTTAAAATTGAGAGTAAATTCAAGAGGCTAATGAAGGGTAATTAAGCACAAGCTTGCAGAAGGCCTGATGTAAATAAAATGACTTTTTGAGCAGTATGGTGATGTTGCGTGCTATGGTTACGACGTCTTTCGAAAATCCCCCAAAATATTAACAGCGGCAGGTAAAAAGTATGCAGTAACTCCACTGAAGTTGTCTAAGTATGCGTAAGCATACTTAGACAACCCAATGTTCCAATTAGGAGACCCCCGAAATTCAAGCTCATCCACCCTCAAATTTGACATTTGCAGTTCCCCCAACCCTAAATTTCAAGTGGCCTCCAGCCAAATTCCATGCTGGCCAATCCCAAAATTTAAGTTGCTGCACGCACAACTTTCAAGTTGGCCACGCCCAAATTTCAGGTAGCTCGTTCCTTAATTTCAAATTGGCCTAGCCCCAAACTTCGGTTGGTCCACCTCTAAGTTTCAAGTTGGTCCAACTCTCAAGCTTAAATTGGCCCACCCCCAAATTCAAGTTTGCCCACACCGAAATTTGAAGTTGGACCCCCGCCAAATTTTAAGTTGGCTTACCCCCCAATTTCAGTAGGCCCACCTCAACATTTCAATTTGCCCACGCCGTAATTTCAAGTTGGCCCAGCCATATAGGTTATTTGACCAACCCCTACTACGGGCTTTCCCATGCGAATTGACTGGAGCCCTGTGTATCCCTAAGAATATGCACAAATGTGATCATATGGGTATTCTATCTGATCCATTCTATTTGCTTCAATTGTTCATTATCGCTTATAATGCTACCAGTCATCTATAATCACACTGTAATCTAGTGTTTGAACAGTTCAGTTGGCAGCGTCTGTTCGTAATCGAGAAGGAAGGTCACGCAGAACAGGAACAGCTAGCTGCCCGAACGGCTCAAGCTCTTGCTAAGCACTGGCGATCCGGCTGGCCTATTGGTTCCACTGCAGGCACGGAACAGACGATCTGGCTGCCCTTGTCCTTGTGCTCTTCTTCTTCATTACAATTACCCCCGGTGCAAAAGCGGAGCCACCCTGGCGGCTTACGACGTGGAGACGAGCGGGTCATAGAATTGTTTCAGGCAGTGAACGTGAACAACATCCTATCCACGGCGGCGCTTGTCGGATGTCGGTGTAAGCGACTCTATGACATAGTTGACCGGAGAGGTGCGTTCGACGATGCGGTATGGTCCATCATACTGCGACAGAAGTTTTGTTGAAAGTCCAGGCGTGGTAGCAGGCACGAACAACAAGACAAGTGTGCCGGGAGCGAAGTTCGGATTCATAGCGTCGCCATCAAGATTAGCTTTTTGTCGTTGTTGGTCGGCGGAGGTGAACCTTCGGACTAATTGACGGCATTCCTCGGCGTATCGGGTGACGGCTGAAACGGGAGCACACTCTGACGCGTCTGGTGTATAAGGCAAAACCGTATCGATGGTATGGGAAGGATCGCGGCCGTAGAGAAGAAAGTATGGAGAAAATCGTGTAGTACTTTGTGTAGCCGTATTATATGCGTACGTGACAAATGGGAGGATGATGTCCCAGTTTGTATGCTCCGATGAAACGTACATGGCGAGCATATCACCTAGGGTGCGATTGAAACGCTCCGTAAGCCCGTTAGTTTGAGGATGGTACGCCGTGGTGGTCCGGCGAACTATGCGGCATTGAGCAAGCAGTGCTTCAACCACTTGCGACAAAAACACACGGCCTCTATCACTCAGCAGCTCCCGAAGTCGGCCATGACGAAGAATGAAACGATGGAGCAGGAAGGATGCAACGTCACTGGCGGTCGCAGCAAGTAGAGCAGCGGTTTCAGCATAGCGTGTAAGGTGATCAACTGCGACAATAATCCATCGTTTGCCAGCGGGTGTTAGCGGTAGCGGCCCGTACAGGTCAACTCCCACACGGTCGAAGGCACGAGCAGGGCACGGAAGCGGCTGTAATAAACCGTGGGCTGGATGAGGCGGAGATTTGCGGCGTTGGCATTGCGAGCACGAGCGGACATACTTTTGGAGAAAAGTAAACATGCCTCGCCAGTAGTAACGTTGCCGCAGGTGGTCATAAGTCTTCAAAACGCCTGAGTGTGCACATTGTGGGTCAGTATGAAAAGACGCGCACAATTCGGAACGCAAAGTCTTACGGATAACCAGGAGCCACTTGCGACCATCGGGCTGGTAGTTGCGTCGATACAAGAGGTTATGCCGGACAGCAAAATGGACAGCTTGGCGGCGCAGGGAGCGGGAGATGGGAGATGCAGGCGAGCCAGAAGGGAGATCCAGCAGAGAGGCCACCCAACGATCTTTGCGCTGTTCTTATGCGCAGGTGGCGATGTCGACGGAGGATACCGCCTCAATGGTTGAGAGGGAGGCCGTGTCGGCTGGCAGCGGAGAGCGGGACAGAGCGTCGGCGTCAGCGTGCTTGCGACCTGAGCGGTAGATGACGTGTATATCGTATTCTTGAATGCGCAGAGCCCAGCGGGCAAGGCGTCCAGACGGGTCTTTTAAAGAAAATAACCAACAAAGGGCGTGATGGTCAGTAACGACATGGAAAGGCCTGCCATATAAATAAGGGCGAAACTTCCCGAGTGCCCAAACGATGGCGAAGCATTCTTTTTCTGTGACGCTGTAATGGCGCTCCGTTTTGGTCAGCGCACGACTGGCGTAAGCAACGACGTATTCGGAGCAGCCAGGCTTGCGCTGCGCAAGGACAGCGCCAAGGCCAATACCCCTGGAATCGGTATGCACTTCAGTTGGGGCGATGGGGTCGTAGTGTCGCAGTATAGGCGGAGACGTCAGGAGAAGGCGTAACGTCAAGAACGCGGTGTCGCAAGCAGGAGACCAGGAGGCTAGGTCGTTGGCGCCACATAAGAGTTGTGTCAAAGGTGATACAGTTGAGGCAACATTGCGAACAAAGAGTCTGAAGTAAGAACAGAGGCCGATGAAGGCACAGAGTTCTTTGAGTGTCTTAGGTTTCCGAAACTCTGTCACAGCGCGAAGTTCTGATAGGTCGGGGCAAATGCCGTCTTGTGATACGACGTGACCTAGAATCATGAGCTTGAGCACGGCGAACTGGCACTTTTTCAGGTTCAGTTGCAGGACTGCGTTGGTCAAGCACGTCAACACTTGCCTAAGGCGAAGAAGATGCGTGCTGAAATCAGGGGCGAACACAACGATGTAGTCGAGGTAGCACAAACACGTGCTCCATTTTATACCACGCAAGATATTGTCCATGATTCGTTCAAATGTAGCAGGCGCATTGCATAGGCCAAATGGCATCACATGAAATTCGTATAAACCATCCGGAGTAATGAA
This sequence comes from Dermacentor variabilis, assembly GCF_050947875.1. Classification (NCBI taxonomy): domain Eukaryota; kingdom Metazoa; phylum Arthropoda; class Arachnida; order Ixodida; family Ixodidae; genus Dermacentor; species Dermacentor variabilis. The sequence goes on along the minus strand of NC_134569.1, from coordinate 223,934,499 downwards.
TGCAGTTTTAGGGCGATCAACTGCTGACATCGAGACCTGCCAGTAGCCCTAACGTAAATCAAATGAAGAAAAAAATTCATCGCCTTGCAAGCTGTCCAGGGCGTCGTCAATGCGTGGTAGAGGGTAAAAGTCTTTTGCGTTATCTTATTAAGACGGTGATAATCGATGCAGAACCGAATAGAACCATCTTTTTTTTTGTGAGGAGCACCACCAGTGATGCCCACGGGCTATTGGAAGGTCGAATGACGCCGCGCTGAAGCATGCCGTCCACGTGCTCACTGATCACCTGACGTTCCTTGGCGGATACGCGGTACTGGCGCTGCCGCAATGGCGTGTTGGAGCCAGTGTCCATGTGGTGGCTTACGGTTGACGTGCGAACCAGAGTAGGCTGAGCGACATCAAAAGAAGAATGGAACTGGGCAAGCAGGTGAAGAAGCTGGGAGCGCTGCTCGGAAGTAAGGTCATCGGCAATGAAAGGTGTGAATAAGTCAGGTGATGGCGCAATAGAAGTGGAAAATGCACAGAAGTCAGTGAGCTCTGTATACGAAGCATCCGGTACGTCGGTTATAAACATGTCATCAAGAGGCTGAACTTGGTCAAGTGTTTCACCGCAAAGAGCCGTCAGGGCTGTAGGAAGAGGATTGCAGACAACGATGGCGCTGAGACCGGCTGAGATGTCAAGTGTGGCGAAAGGGAGGGGAACATCTTTGCGGGTTATGAAGAGTTCTGAAGGAGTGAAGAGGACAGTGCCTTCAGAGACAGCGCCACAGAAGACGCGTGAACAACGGCAAACGAGTGCAGCGGTATGGAGATGTCTTCCCGAAGGACTAGCTTTGCGGGAAGAGAAGTGGCGCCGACGAGGGGTACGTCACACAGAAGCGATAATTCGACTTCAGCACGTGTACAATTGATGACGGGGTTATTTCGCGAAAGAAAGTCCCACCCAAGTATCACGTCGTGAGAGCAGGACTTAAAAACCACAAACTCCACAATATAGAGAACGCCCTGAATAACAACTCTAGCTGTGCATTCTGCTGAAGGCTGCGCTGGCTGGGCGCTTCCTGTGCTAAGAGAAAACCCAGAAAATGGCGTCGTAACTTTTCATAAGGCGCGAGAGAGGCGTTCCTTTAGGACAGACACGGCTGCTCCAGTATCAGTTAGCCCAACGGTAGGGACGCCGTCAACAGTAAGGTCGACAACGTTCGAAGGCGACAATGGAGGACTTGTACAGATCGATGGCGACGCAGTTCTTGCCTCCTGAACTGCGGCGCTTAGTTTTGCTCTTGCGTGGGTGAAGGGCGCCGACGCATGGGGGATAACGAGCGGCGACGCAGGGAAGGCGGACGACGTGTAAGGACCGGGCGCTCGGCTGGTGGCCTGTTCGACTGCCGACTAAAATAAGTGTCTTGAAAAGGTTGCACGTCCGCGTAGGGAGGCGACTGCACCAACCCATCAGAGTGCGCCGTGGGGCGGCGGCAGAGTCGGCAGTGACCGGGAATAACGCAGGCATAACATATGGGCCTGTTGTCTTGTGTGCGCCAAGGATCAGCAAACGCAGGAGCAGGTCGATGAACGGGATGACGAACGGGTGGTAGCGGCCGTGTATGTAGCGCAACGAGTGGTTGACAAGGACGCTGCGCCGCGACGGATGCGTAAGTAGGTGGCGCGGCGCCAGGGTACAGCTGATGCTGCATCGGTAGAGCCTCAGCAACTTGAGGCTGCACGGCGATGGATGCGTAAGTAAGTGGCACGGCGACAGGGTACTGCTGATGCTGCATAGGTAGAGCCTCAGCAACTTGCTCTTCAATAACCCGCCGGAGCGTAGCGGCGAGCGGTGTAGGAGGCTGTGACGGCAGCTGCTGCTGTTGGGGTAGTTCAGCGAAGGGCAGTAGCAATTTCCTCCTGCATGAAAGCTTGGATTTGTGTGAGCAAGGGGGGAGCGATCAGGGAAGACGGTCATGGAAGAGAGGGCCTCGTCAGCCACTGAGGGGTGCCTGGTCAAATCGCGCTGCCTCCTTAACTCGTCGTAGCTTTGGCACAAGTTTATAAGCTCTGCTACGGTGCGCGGACTCTTGGCGATCAACCTTTGAAAAATGTCATCGGCGATGCCCTTCAAAATGTGCTTCAATTTCTCATTTTCGGGCATAGAAGCATCCACACGTTTGCACAGGTCCAGAACCTCTTCGATATAACATGTGAATGTTTCGCCGGGTTGTTGCGCTCGCTCTCGTAACCGCTGCTCGGCGTGCAAGTTGTGGACGGCGGGGCGACCGAAAACGTCAGCGAAACTGGCTTTGAACTCGGACCAGGACTGAAAGTCGGCTTCGTGATTTTTAAACCCCAGGTGAGCCACTCCCGCAAGGTAGAATATGACGGCATTTAACTTGGCGGTATCGTCCCATCGATTGTGCAAGCTCACCCGTTCGTATGTAGACAACCAGCCATTGACGTCCTGCTCATCCGTACCGCTGAAAACCGTTGGATGGCGTTGCGGGACAGCGCCAGAGCAGGCAACGGAGGGTGGCGGCGACGTCGGCTGGGGAGAGTAAGGCATGACGGGAGGCAGAGTCCGAGACCGGAGTTCCAGGTTGTAGATGTTCTTGAATACCCCGCACCTTCCACCAATTGTAATGGAATGTTTGAACAGTTCAGTTGGCAGCGTCTGTTCGTAATCGAGAAGGAAGCTCACGCAGAGCAGGAACAGCTGGCTGCCCGAACGGCTCAAGCTCTTGCTAAGCACTGGCGAACCGGCTGGCCCATTGGTTCCACTGCAGGCACGAAACAGACGATCAGGCTGCCCTTGTCCTTGTGCTCTTCTTCTTCATTACAACACTATTAAAACATTTGAATGTATTAACTTCGCAAATTACGCATTTTTGTGCAGATACAAGGTATTACATATATTGCGTAACATTTTGCTCAGGCACTCGCCAAAGCACGCTTACGAATTAAAATTCGGGCATCTTCGGAAAGTTGAAACCGCTGGAAATATCGGGACAGTACTAAATTAAACATTATAACTTAAAGAAAAAAAAAACCAGAACGTTGACAAGGTGGTCAATTTTCGAGACAAATACATTAGGTGTAGGACAAGTTTAGCTGATACCTGATGGTGCGAAGCAAAGCGAGAATAGTCGGCAAGTGTTGAATAAAGCTCCAGTAGGTCCTGTGGCCTACTCCAGCGAGCGAGAACTGCCGGGGGACGGCACATATAAGCAAGATGCCTGGTCTTCAGTCCTTACAGGGGGAGTCGGTTCTGAAATTTGGGACGCGGACACCATCACATTATATACAATGCACTCTACATTAAGTGTCATCCTTCGACGACCGCTACCGATTCTCGCGCAATGGGATGCGAACAAATTATTTCATGTGCCAACTGTCACCTTCATCGAACTGTAAGCATTCCTTAATGATATCCTTCACAGTCGCGCAGCCCTTCAAACCGAGTAAGGGTGAGGAGTTGTGCGCGAGGCCTTTGCGTAGTTCGGCAGCCATATAGGCGTTCGGTATCTGTTAGCCTACAGTGCGGCGATATTATAAAAGCGGAACAGCAACATTATAGACAATATGGATAACAGACAAATACCGCGCTTACTGCTGCACAATAATGTTAAAAGCTGTCTTCTTTCACGCACGTGGCTAACTGTGACAGGACAGTACTTTGATAACTAAGTGCAATTAATGTATATGCATGCAATGCCCAAAGATGTACTTGGCACGGTTGCTAGTAAATGGGACGTAATATTATGAGCAGCTTCGGCCATAGCACTTGAACAGGCGACGACACAGAGACAGTTTGCACGATTTTTGTGCAGTGCCTTTTGCCTTAAAATGCAAAACCAACTTACTCATGTATCCATTCCAATAGTTAAGCACATCTACGTATGCAGCTGCTGCAGCAGCCCATTTGCGCAGATAATAAAGTCGCTAGGGAAACAAGTGGGGGCACCTTAACGAAACTGATAGGTAGAAATCAAAAGCCATCCACGGCGGCGTCACTCGTAGACGCTGTGCGAGGTTCGGACGCTAAGAATGTTTGCCGACTTAACGAAAGCTGCCGCGGGGTGCTTCCGCCGACTACTCCAGCAAGTTTACTCAGTAGCATAAACGAAAAAAAAAGCCATGGCTACTTTTGGAGGAGCCTTTCAGAAGCCCAGGGGCTGAATCTTATAACGGTTCGATTGGGGAACCGTCTTTTGGCCTCACCTGATTGGCCAAAATTTTGATTACGTCACAGGTCGTCAGAGGCAGCGGGGCGGTATCGCAATTTTCGAATACGTGACGCATCTGTCAATCATCTTGAAAGCGAACCGGTCATAGGAACCGGAGAAGGGGTAGTCCGCTTTGGGTTCCGCTGCTGTGGCTTGGCTGTTGGGATGTGACCCTGGCCGCGCGCGCCGGTCGCGCGCCCCCGGAGACGCGCGGGCGTCGCGCGCGCGTGCGTTGGTTGCTTCGGAGGCTATTGCTTGCCTTCATCGGCTGCTTGGCGTTGCTCTTTCGGTGTCGACCATGGCTGGAAATGCGATACGCTTTCGAAGAAGTGACGGATAATGAGTTGCACCGCCCTTGCTGGCTTTCTAAGTAGACCTTTTGTAAGCTACGCTATAAAATGGAGGAGACTGGGGCGCAAGCGTACGAGTGGCCATTCCACGCAGAGGAAGGGATATTGCGGGCTGCGGTTCATCGCCGCCGGCCTGCAGCTCCCAGAGCTCAGTCGGACGCGAAGCATTAATCGGAATTGCCTAGATCTCTGCTGCCGGCATTGTCCACAAAGTTGCTCTCGCAATTACTGTGTTGGCCGGTTGAAGGGCTGCGTCAGCTTTGCCGTGACTTCAGCTTCAAAGTCAATGCCAAGGAGATATTTGCATGGTGAGATCGAATTCCCAGTGCTATCGCCAGTGTGAATAGCTCGCAGATCGCCGTTCAGGAGTCAGAAGGGTTCAACCTAGGCTGGTTCAGCGCTTCCTTCGTTCGGCTGATAAAACTATACAGTCAGGACGGGAACGTATTGTGGAGCTCTCTTATTTGGCTGCTCTTTTTTCTCTAGTTCGGGAGTGCCATACTTTGTTTCTCAATTTCACGGCACAGCGCACACCGTCAGCACCACACTCTTCGATTTGACTTCGCGCAGGCAATGCAGGGCCCGTATACCGTAATGTTCGATTTAAGTTCCACTGCTTCTATCACGCGACGCGCCGTGGGGCTGATCGCAGGGATAGCGGCAGCGCGGCGGCGAGCAAGTCATGTCCGAGCCGATGACGAAGGGCGAAAAAAGAAGGAACATTGATATAGTCGGCTAGTAAAGGTGTCCCTAAGAACTAGTTTACGGTTTTGTCGTGCTAGCTACTTGAGAAGTGCTGGTAGTGCGTTCCTGTTGCATGCATCGTGCGAGCTCCTGGTCGCAGACGACATAGCCCTGCGCTCTGCCAACTCCGTGGCCAACTCATTTACGCTTACGATACCGCCTGTGGGCTTAGAATGAAAAAGAATGACATTAATAAATTACTTCTGCATTGCGTAAACGCCTGACACCACAAGTTTATACTTCAAAACTTGGCGTATAATATTTAATTTATATTTTACATTCATTTAGCAAGCAGAAACATTCTGCAATTACTCGATTAGCTCGTCATATAATGACGTACACTCCAGTGGTGGCATCCTCTCATCTATTGGTCGCGTACTCCCCTTCTTCCACCGCCGGCTTGGGAGTGGCACATCTAATGACGTAAGCGGCGAAGCGGACGGTTCGTATTCCGAACCGTTATAAGATTCGGCCCCAGAATGAATCATCGCTCATCGCGAGTTAGGCTCTTCCGGTAAGTCATTTCCAGGCGACGAGCGGCTAAGCTTTATCAAGAACACTGATAACGCCGGCGGGACGAGCTTTGTAGTGAAGTTGAGTGCGCAAGGATATCTTTTAATTCTTTTGTTTTTGTTTTGCTAACGTCATCGCTACGTCGCCGCGGGAAGTTTGAAAAGCTTAAGGTCGCTCACTATGCCACGTGTTGGCACTCACGCGTACTAAACGCTGATGTCCGGAAAAGCAAGATGCGAGGTAAAGCGGGCTCCGCAATAAGGCTACAAGTAGGGGGCATTTAGCATGAACATATCTAGGTACACAAGCGTGCGACCATTCCGCCGTCATTCATAATGTCGCCGCCATAGCAGCAAATCCAACCCGCAACCTTGTGCGGAGTGGTAGTCTGAAGTAAAGTCGTCCGCGCAGCCGTCCCATCGTGCGGATGGAGCATTGAGTGCTGCTTGGGTTTCTTTACTCAAGACGGCGGAAATAAACACAACGGAAGCGGCCCTGACGTCACGTTTTCGAATCCGGAAATGCAGTGATGCTGGTGTGCCATTTCCCTTTTTGCCTCCAATCCGCTCGCCGATGCATATCGGCGCGATCTTTGAACTTGCATTGGTACGAGGCACCAGAAGTGTGGGCTGCCAACGCGCGTCAGAACAAAGCCTACGAAACTTCTGTAACAGTTTTAGTGAAGCAGACGGGCTCCTGTGCTTTTCCGTGGCGCGCTGAAGCAGACCACGAGAATCCGCGTCCTGATTGCTTGACCATCCTTGTTGCTGGCTGAAACTTAAACTCATAGACCCTAAAGAAAACTTTCAAGTCTACACACCACGCTCCCAAGTCAGCTCGTCTCACGAACATAATGAGCTGCGAGAAAGACACGCGTTTGAAAATTCAGTTTCGCTTTTCAGGGGCCGAGAGCAGCAGAGAGAGCTTCAGGAGCGCGGTTGCTATGGCAACATTGACGTTTGGGGTCCCAGTCCCAGGGCTCCTTGGCAAAAAGCAGCATGTGACTTCCGCCACACTGTCTCCAACACGGCCGTGCTGGCCGGGGCCTCTCATAAGTTTTCCTTCCTCCATGTGTGCATCCGTTTCAAAAGGCCTTGTCGGTGTAGCTTCATTGATCTGCCTCGCAATGCCTGCCATGGTGCCCTTCTGTCATCGTGCCTGGCCCAGCGCAGCCGAACGACGATTCCCTGGGGGAGCACTGTTCTGAATTCACACTTTTTGCTATTCTTTCTGCCTGACAGCAGTCGCTTTGTACCTTTATATTTAAGTTCAATAAATGTTGCCGTTTTCTGCTAACAGGAGGTCCTATGCTTTGTTGCTGTTCGCACGCATGTGGTCGTTAAAAGCGAGCAGCTCTGATTTCAGCTGTTTTACTTTATTCCGAAATGCATGTATTTTACTTTGTATAATTGTAAAGATTTTTCATGCATCTTGTAAGCTTTTATGCAGCGTCAGATATTATTTTCTCTCTTACTTACGCTATTGTGGGGGCCAACGCTTGGCTTCTTGCATGAGTTTATTATTGTTTGTAGAGATCTGATACACAATAAATGACACTCAATGCAAACGAAAAAAACGTAAGGAAAATGCAGTACACAATGCAGTTAAGGCCTACGGTGTACAATGCATGGGAAGGTGTGCATTCCTTAAAAGCCAGGAGAACGTTTTCGCAGAAAAAAAAAGAGAATTACAAGAAACCTGTGAATTATGAAGCTGTAGCAAACTTGACGCAACGAGAGAATGGCCACAAATTATCGTTTTACTCGCAGGTTTTCCTCACAGAAAAAGAAATGTTCACTACAAACACAATTTGTCCAATTAAATTCGCACGTTCTTGGACATGAATACATCGACAGGCGGCGCATTCCATTCAGTAACTGTTCTGCGGAAAAATAAAGCTTAACAAATTTGTGCATACAACAGACCCAGTTAGCATGCCAGGATGGTCATACGTAGTTGGTCTAATTGGTAGCAGTTGGAGATGGGTCGAAGGATCAAATTGTGAGTCGCATTTTCAAAGCTGAAATTAATTTTAGGCATGCTGTCTTTCTTCGAGCTTCATGGGTGGCAATATTATAATAGAGCGCAGCTCTTAGGCACCTGTTCTTGCGGCGAGCATTGGCGTCGGTGGCGTGAGTGAGCGAACGAGCCCAACGATAAGTGAAAGACTGAAGGCAGAGCAGTAGATGAAAGTCGCGAGCCGCGAACGGCGGAGACCAGTGAGAGTGGCCCCTTAAGAGACGTGCGCGAGGGAAACTGGTGTCATGCGAACCCGCCCGATGTGTACGCGCGTAATCGTATCTGGCCGGAGCCCGACCACTCGTTTCGTACCATCGTCTGCTGGCGTCAGGCCCCGCTCGCAATTGTTTGGTTTAAGTTAAATTATGGGGTTTTACGTGCCAAAACCACTTTCTGATTATGGGGCACGCCGTAGTGAGGGACTCCGGAAATTTCAACCACCTGACCGACACTTCGGACACTGTGGCCGCTCTGCCACAGCGTCATTTTAACGATACCGATAGTGTGTATGAGGCTTTCTGCGACGATGATCACTCCGAGATAGCGCCAATGTAGCGCGCGTCGTCTGTTCACTGATGACGCCTTCGATAAGGTATGTGGGGAGCGCGTCAAAACAAAGCGCTGCATGAGCGGAGGTCTGTCTGCGGTGGCTGCTCTGAATCACGCCCACGCGTCACACGCGCACTGCCTCTCGTGATTAAGTCTCGCCAGCGAGTAAGTCGCGCCACACTACGCTCCGTTTGGAACGTTCCGCACGAGGCAGATTATCCGCGCCAGCCAAAACATGCTGAAGTGAAAACTCGTATAGCGCTCCGCTCCAATTTCGAATAGGGACGTTATTACCGTCAGGTTTTTTTTTTATTCATGAGGTGTCACGGTGAATTAACACGTCCGTAAGAACTAAATATGAAGCAGACGGTTAGTCTGTATATTTGGTGCAGTTAGTTAATGTTTTCCTGAACTCCTGACAGACGTCACAGGCATATTCAAATCTCGACCTTACCAGCGTGTGGAATGCTAGTACTTTCATAGATGAAGGCGAGTGTTTAAGCTTGAGCCATAGCACGCCTAGTTTACGCATTTCAATCGCTTGTTGTGACAATTGAATATTTAAAAGATTCTGTTTCGCTAACTATGCGCATTACTCAATAGTGTAGCGATATGCTAGAGCACGTTTCTTGTGAGGAGGCGCGTAAACACGCTTCTTTCTCCATACAACTTTATTTCTGAAACCAGTGAGAAATTGCTCTGATACTTTTGTTGAGAGTTACATGGTCATCAGTACTGTTAGTCACTTTATAGAGAAATCAGTCATTCACGAGCAATATAGTGCTAACGATGACATCGACACTTGTTGTTAGAGTCATTAATACACACTGGAAAAAGTAATTATCCGATGTTGATCTCGTGCGGTACTCCCGAGTTAACGGGCAGGTACCCAGAGTAAGGGACTTCGACATCGACGAATTGCCTGCGTATACTGAACTGTGCACATGTGCAATTTACCAGGTTAGGTGGAAAGTTATAGTTGCTAAGTATTCTTATCAAACAAAAATGAGCGAGCCTGATGGAGGCTCTCCTAACATATTATCGAAGCAACTGTGGACTTTACAAATTTCGTTCAAGAACTTATCATGTAACGTTCGAACGGCTGCGAACGTTTCTCATCGACTTCTAAGAATGATGCTCTAGCAGCTTGAATGTTTCGCGCTTTTTCTCAGTATATGCTGACGCTGAACACACACATTAATAAAGAAAAATTGCAACGAAACTCTGCATTACCCTTAGCCACGAAGTAGTGCAAAAACTAGGATAACAAATAATTAACATACTTTAGGAGAAGCTCCACCGTTAGAGATAAAAATATCACTGGCTTCATTTAGTAGACGTCTTTTTTTTGTAGCGTGGTTTCCGCTATTTGGATGACAACCTCCAAATTATTTTCTTTACATGGTTACTTTATCACAAGCTCATTTCCCACTCATGTACTGCGGTATTGAGTCGGGAATGCTTACGTAACATATGCATTAAGAATGCCTTTCTTATGGACTGAACCTTATAACTCTTTAAATATAAACCCACTTCAAAGGCCCTTGGAGCCACCATATACCATGCAGTTATCAGGGAATTATATTATGACAATTAAAATTATTTTTTAATGCTGGTGAATATATTAAAGCGCTTCACTGGTACTACGTAGAACGCTTATAAGCCGAACGGAGGCTGGTAAGCAGGAGGGAATCTGGAAAACATCTAGCACTGACAAGTTTATAGCTTGCAATGATCAGTCTTTGCGAGGTGTTTAGGGTCCGAGAAAAATTTCGCACATCCACCATTTGGTAGGATAGCGGTTACCTCAACAGATATGAAGAATAAACGGTTCGTTGGTATTTTCTGTAACAACACATCGGAACCCCGTCGTTTTCTTTGGGATTAAGTTGGAAAAATTCTGGTGAACCATTGGCTTCGGCTGGCTATTGATCCGAAAACCACGTTCACTGTGTGAATGCAGGGCACTGTGAGGTTCTAGAACTTTCTTTATAAGCTATAATGGTGCTCTTAGTGACCAGATAAAGCACCTCACTCTGAACAGAATGAGCTAGTGGAAGACACCGAAATTGTGCCTGCTAAAGAATTCGCGGATGCAAGACCCTCGCGCTCTCTCTGCAAGCACTGAACGACGGTATTCTCGGCAGACGTGTATTGAAATACGCGTTGCGATATGTCTGCACCAAGCAGTTCTTTATAGACTTAAGTTTACCATCGTGACGCACAATTACGTTAAATGCAGTTGAAGATTGGGGTTCCTTGCTGTTAAAATAATGGAGGAAGTCAGGCATTACTTGTTATTTCCTACGTAGGAACAGTTTGTTATTGACTGACGCTCTTCGGTAATGCTACGTGAGCGCTTGCTTCTTGAACAACACTAACATCGACCTGTTTGTGACTGCACGCTCAATAATATTTTTTGCCGCATTGTTGGGCGCACCACCGCGGGCGCCAATCGGGAAATTTCCGGAATCGCGTCTGCTGCGGTAACAGATTACCTGGCAGAAGTGGCAGACTCAAGGCATCCGCTGAGTAAGAACTGGGCCCTGCAACTAAGTTTCAGAAGTGAAGCGGCTCACTTGAACAGCCATTCATTATTAGATAAAAGAAACGACGAGTAACTTTTGTGACATCATAACGTGCGTGATTCATCACCAGAACCGACGCGGCCTCCATAGATACGCAAACGTTAACAGCCGTGAGCAACGTTGACTCTGAAAAAAAGAAAAACAATTTCGGACCATATGGTGGTGGATTATCCAGCGAAGCTGTTGATCGCAGAACGAGCAACTATAGCCAAACTCCACGTCCAGAAACAATTTATTGAATTTATAATTCACCCTGGTGATATTCGAAACAGGTGGTAGCTCACGCATGCGCTGCTTGAAAGCTGACTCGAACCACCTAGCTTGAAGCTTATGAGCGGACTCCGATGCGCGATGTCCATCGGTGGCTGGCACTCGGCGCCGCAGATTAGGCTGTCGCATCTGTTCTCGCTGGCGCTCTTCAGAGCAAAAGTCACTGGCCGAATTTACCGCTTTCGCACGAGCACGTTCTTGTTGGTTATAGTGTCGTCTACTGTCGACGCTTCTCCTCGTATTCGGTTTGTTCTTTTGCAGCGCGCACAATGCTTGATCTTCCCATTTCTTCCCATTTTTGTTTTAGTTGCAACGGTTGCAATGGTCTATCCCTGCAATGCACAATCCGGTTATTAGACCCCAAGGCGCACGTCCTCGTGTTTTCCCGCCACAACTGCCGCGCCATTTTACTGTGGGCAGACGACAGCAGCTGCGGCGGGTAGGAACAGCGGCCAGCGAGGTTCCCCACTCCCCCACTCCGCTAGCGCGACGCGCTGTGAAATCACGTGTCCTCCGCCATCCTTCGTTCTTCCCTATTCAGCGCTCCCGCCACCATCTTTTTGTTCACTTTACGGACGTTAGACAGCCCAGGTACTCCCTCCTACGATAGCGCGCATCCGGTTCACTCCTACAAGTCCGTCAGATAGACAGCTTCGCAGTAAAAAAACACCAGGGGGTCAGATCGCAAGTAAATTCTTTGCCCTGGCCGAGGCCTCTAAGGAAAGGGCTCTGAGCAATGCGCGATAAGCGTTCGTGGGAGCAGACATCCCACGCGGCCATGCAAGGTGCATGCGACGGTGCACCGTGGCTGAAAGGATATATAAGAACTGTCATAGACTACTGAAGTATGTTAGAGCATGCTATTAGAAACTTACTTCTATTGTGATGTTCTTAGTATGGCAATCTTACAATCTTATGATGTTGATCGCGTTGTTTAGGGAAGGCTAAATCATTGCTGCAATTGATACCCGCCAGTGCCCTTGTAATCTCTCGCGCCGGTTTGGCACTTCTGCCATGTGTATATAGAAATTTAGTTTCAGGATGGAGCAGCGTAGACTCATTCATGCAAATTGTAAATTACGTTTCGAGCAGAATTTACTGCTTGAACGGAATAGTAGGTGGCGATAGAGGGAATGTGAGGCCCAACTACATTCCTACGAATTGGTTTTTACCGCTAATGTCAGAAACCTAGCAGCAGTGATATAGCTGGTCGGTGTAATGGCAGAAACTACAGGGTCAGCGATCTTTGCCAATGAGCCGGCACACTCATTCAGAGGGAAACATTTCTAGCCAAGTACCGAAATTAAACGAAGGAAACAGAAATGAGACGGAGGCAGTGGATATATTGCTTGCAAAATGTTTGAGTGATTAGACGTTGCAAGCGAGCAAGACAGAGAGTATGAGTCGGTGATAATAGCCACTGATGAATGACAAGGTTTCAATCTGTTGCAGCCATGAATGAAGAGCTAAACGGCCAGACAAGGAGCCACATACGCACCTGTGTAATGGTCTCTCAGCCGTGTTCTATCTCAAGAACAAGAAGAAGCATGTGCTGCTAGATCACCGACCACGCTCAGCCACGGGGAACTCTCTCCCCGCTTTCACTAGATGGCACCATATACAACATCTCCCAAGCAGAGCAAACGAAGTTCACTGAAGCAGGTGGCTTCACGCACCTCCAACTTCTAGTATGCATGTGGGAAGTGTCGTGGCAACACGAACGGGCCTCTGCTACATCCTCACTGATACAAATATTTTCTGCGTTCGTTTTAGCAGGGGAGTAGCGAACTAGCTGGGTACTGTTGCTGCTTACAGCCCCAGTGTTTGTGTTAACCCAGTAGGACCGAGGCTCACCGGCTGGGTCTTGTACTGTCGCTTTGCACTTGAGGTCTGTCAACCAGACGCTGTCTCCGTAGAATAGCTCCGGCAGGTCGCGGACTCCTTGACGTCAGTCGAACTCTTTCCTTTGCCGTTTCTGGTACTGTTCCTCGAGCTTCCGAAGGTTCTCTTGATCCGGCAGTTGCGTTGTCAGCTTGGTGGAACTAACAGAAAGCTGGGTTCCTAGCCGACGACCCATCAGTAGTTTCGCAGGGCTATACCCATTCTTCAAATGAGTCTACCTGAAAGCTAGAAACGTCAAGTAAGGATCTTTCGTCGCTGTCATGGAAGTCTTGGTGATTTTTAGCGCAACCTCAGCAAGTCCATTGCTCTGAGGATAGTGAGGGCTAGAGGTAATGTGCTTGAAGGCGTAGTCCTGACAAATAAGGAAAACTCAGTCGACGAAAACAGCGGGCTGTTGTCGGAAACCACTTCCTCAGGAATCCCGTGGCGTGCAAAAATGACTTGCAGTTGTTGACTACAGCTGCGTACGTAAGCTTCCCGAGCCAAGCCAGTTGAGGGTATCTTGAATAATAATATGTTGCTATTTACACACCAATGCCTCTTATAGTGAAACAAGTCCATTGCAATGCTTTGCTAGGGTCTTTATTGAAATTCGGATTTTCCTGTTACTTGCTGTTTCAACGCACTTATGACATTGCTTCACCGAGGACGTGACATCAGATACTTTAGTGGGCCACTAGACACAATCCCTGGCTCGAGAAAGTGTCTTTGTTGTGCCGAAGTGTCCCGCATGTAAGAGTCGTAGGACTTCGTTTTTGCAAGAAGCAGGGACGACAACTCGAGCAGCGTAGAGGAGTAAATCGTTGTCCAGAGTGAGCTGGTGTCGATGCTCGTAGAAGGGTTTTAGGACCACTGGTAAATCTAGCCTGGAGGGCCACTCTTTTCTTGCGAAGTTTTCCGGCGAAATTGTGCACAAACAGGGTCTGTTTGTTGGGATGCCGTTAACCATTGAAGGCAGTGCTCCTTCATGGGAAAAGAGGTTGTCAAAGAGCATACTGAAGCTCCCACGTTTTTTCGAGCTCTGTGTCTTCCATTTTTTGGAGAGGCGCTCTGGAAAGAATGTCTGCGGCTAGAAGGTCTTTGCCTGGAACGTATGCAATCTAGTACTGGTATCGCATCATTCTCTTCTTTAGGCTCTGTAATCTGGGTGCCACGTCGCCAAGGCTCTTCGAAGCGAAGATGGGAACCAACGGCTTATGGTCCGTCTCCAGCTTGAACAGCTTGCCGATAAGATAATCGCCGAACGTGTCACATGTCCAGACTAAAGCAAGATCCTCTTTCTCGATATGAGCGTATCGCTCCTCGGTCTCTGAGAGTAATTGTGAAGCATAAGCGATAACAGAAAACTTTCCATTCGTTTGCTTCTGCCGAATCGATGCACCAAGTCTGTAGGAAGATGCATCTGCAGTGGCGATCGTTTCTCTCGATGGATCGTAAACTCCAAGGACAGGGCGAAACGAGAGCCCCGACTTCCATCTTTTGAACGCCTGCTGTTGTGAAGAATCCCAATCAAACTCTTGCTTTTTTGACAGCAATAGAGTAAGTGGTTGCAGAACTCCAGAGAGATTGGGAACAAATCCGGCGAGGTATGTTGCCATTCCGAGAATTCTCTGCAGCCCGGTCCGGTTTCATGGTCTCTCCATTTTCATAACGGCTTCAACTTTCGTTTCGTTGGGTCGTATTCCGCTTTGGTCTAGCTAGCGTCCAAGGAACGTGAGGCACTGGACATTAAACAAGCACTTGGTTTCATTCAATCTCAATCCAGCCTTGACGAGTAGCTGTAGCACATTTCTGAGTGTCTCATTGTGCTAATGCTCATTCGAACCCCAATAAGGATGTTGTCCATGTGACAGACAACCCTACTGATGCCTTGTAAAATGCATGACATCTGTTTCTGGAAGTGTTCAGGAGCTGACGCAATTCCAAACGGCAACCTGTTGAAATAGAAGCGCCCAAAAGGTGAGATGAACCTGGTGGGCTTTTCAGAACCTTCACAGACTGGAATTTGCCAAAATCTAGAGTTAGCGTCCAGTTTGGAGAAAACTTTAGCTTCACGAAGAAGTCCGATAGTGCGCTCCACGGAAGGGATAGGATGCCATTTTCTGAGAACCTGGCGGTTCAGTTCTGTGAAGTCCACACAGCTTCTCACGTCTCTAGAGGGCTTTGGAACGACTACCATTGGTGCACACCACTCAGTCGGCTCGTCAACCGGTGATATGACGCCGAGTTTCTCCATTCTTTGCAGTTCCAACTTTGTCCTTTCGTATAAAGGAATTGGGATGCGCATCGGAGAGCTGAGCCGGGAAGATTGCGCTCCTGCTTGCTGCTGAATTCGGTGTTCCTTGTGCAACTTGCCGAGTCCCTGGAAGAACGCTGGTAATTCTTCTTTAGGATTCACTTTCTCAGCAATGGCGTTTACAAATGTCAACATGCGGAGTTCTTTGATCTCTGGCTTGACTAGCAATGGAGTGCGGAACTCATCTAACACGTAGACATCCTGAGTAGTCGTGCGGTCGTGGTACATGAGCTCGAGTTGTGCAACTCCTGCGGCTGGAAGTAGCTTTCCGTCTGGACCATGTAGTTGGCGAGGAGGAGCTGAGAGAAAACTTGAGCGTCTGGAATACTTGCTTCGGGAGGACTGTTTCGTCGCCGCCAGTGTGAATTTTGATATCTACTGGCTGACCTTGAACCAAGGCTGTTGCCTCCCACGTTACAGCATCCGACGTCTTAATTACTCCGAGGAATCCTGTTTCTAAATTGAATTGTTGCATTTCGACACCATCGAGGAGCCGCGACATGCATACGGAGGCGTGATGACCCTTTTTCTGGCAATTCATGCATACTTCCGAGCGTGCTGGGCACAGAGTACGAGGGTGACGCTCCTGAACGCACCAAAGCCATGGTTTCTCCAAGCTGTTTCTACTGGAGGACGAAGATGGCTTGTTAGCTCCACGTGAATAGCTGCCACTTTTGTCCTTTTTCGAAATACACCAAGTGGATTGGAGAACGGACACACATTTGTTCACACATGGCACTTCCTGGCGGAGCTCGACTTGTTGCTGACGGACGCTCTCGATCTGGCGGACCGACTCAAGAGCCTTCTGAAGGGTGAGGTCTGCGTCGAGTTGCAGCCTGGCGGATAGCTGCTTATCTTTTATCCCAACTACGCGGTGGTCGCGCACGAACTGTTCTCGAAGAACGCCGAACTCGCACTCTTTCGAAAGTGTGTGAAGCGCAGTAACGAAATCTTCGGCCGACTCACCGTCTTGTTGCACTCTGGTGTTAAATCCTACTCGTTCAAAGATTACGTTGCGTCGCGAGATAAAGTAGTTGTCGAACTGCTCCACGACTGCATCGAATTTGTGGGAGTTCTCTTCGGAGAGAGCAAACATGGCGTAGAGTTGCTCGGCTCACTTGCCCATGATGTAGAGTAGAACGTCTATAGATGCTTCTAGCGCTTAACGCACAACCCTTAAGAGGTTCGGAAACGTTCAAATCTTTGTTTCCACTTTGGCCACTTGTTCGGCGACGAAAAGTTGAAGGCGTCCGGTGGTTGAATTGCGAACGACGCCATGGCCTCGAACGTTAAGGGGTCATGTTTGAGAACAGAGATGTGCGCATAGAGAGCATCTCACCGGCGTTTCGTTGCTGGCATCGTCCTTCGCACGCAGGAGGACTAGGAGCCGATGTTCGCTGGTAGAAGCTGTTCTTACACCATGTAAGAACCCGCCAGGAAGGCCTTCCAGCCAGGAAGGAAGAGCGAGACGGCCAGATGAGGAGGCACATACGCACACGTTTAATGGTCTCTCAAACGTGTTCTATCCCAAGAAAAAGAAGGAGCACGCGCTGCCAGATTGCCGACCACGCGCAGTCGCGGGGAACTATGTCTACCCGCTTTCACTCGATGGCAGCATATACAGCACAATCGGCATAGTGCTATATCTACAACTGAGAATGCTGCTTGGAAAATAAGGGCGAAATCAATAAATCTAAAAAAGTACAAATCTAGTCTATTGGAAAACATTCTTACACCCGCCTTTTTACTGCTCTGTGAAGCATCTACCGCTATTATAGCCTTGGTCTGAATATGCCTCAACTGATCATCCAGCAAGTCATTGATAATTCGTGAAAGTAAAAATTGTACATTATTTCCGTAGATCTTATCGAAAATAATTTTGAGAGAGGTGGCAGCAGAATTTCCTGCTGTTATCTCACATAGTATTACATTTAAGGGCTCGAGTAGTGCCTGTGCAAAAACGAGATGTGGCGTATGAAAACAGGGCGAATGCACATTAAAAATGAAATAGGGTGACTACTGAACACTTCTCGGCGTCCTTAAAATGACATTGATGTAGTCGAAGGAAGGTTAAGACTTTTAGGAGCCGAAGTTTCGTCGTTAACGAAGGCACTCATGATTTCACGTGTAGTGCAGCGTTCACTCTGAATTTAGGGAAGTGAAGGCAAAGGCGGAGCAGGGTCCTGTTCGATTAGATCCAGGGCACAAATTCTATAAGCGGAACCTCCGGAGAACAAAACACACCTCAATTCTAATATTTGCCCGGCATACATGCTGTATATCATTAGCAGTGTGTCTCCCTATGCCGGAACCGTTTTCGCTCAGATGTAATATTCAGGACGCACGGCCTCCTTATGCAGCAACATACTCTATGTGCGGCAGCCAATTGAGTTTACTAAGGCAAATCACTCAAAGACACTTATTTTCTCAGCTTGAGCGATAGACTCATTTATAAAAACGAGATAAATACACCGTACTCTCAAGGGGGAGAAAAGAACGGCACTCTTATTAAGGTTTAGAAACAGGTGAATTCATTCTAGCCACTGTTCAAGTGCAGTGAGAAAATCCTGCTATGTCTCGTAAACACACTTAATATAATCTGCAGAAATAAATAACGCAATATATTCTTCGTAAACGTATGTGTTTACATCAGGATGACTAACGATATCGTTAAGTAATACATTCGAGAAGAGGTTTACTTGCGGCTCTCTAAGGAAGAGCACAGTGACCGGCAAGGGCGAGACAGCCCGAAGCACTGTCCAAAAAGACGCCAGCAATCAACAGCTCAAGCCGAGCGTAGCCACGCGGTGGCGATGCACGAGGCACGTCTTCTTCTTCACAATCTGCCCCCCCCCCCTCCGTACAAAAAGGGCCGTCTTGGCGCCTTTAAGAATCAGAAGCCAGAGGGTCATGGTAGGGTTTGAGATGCGAGACGTGGACAATGTCACGTCCACGCCGGCGCAAGTCATCAGGTGGTGACAGTGGTTCAATGATAAAATTCACAGGGGATGTTCGCTCCAAGACTCGGTAAGGCCCTTCGAATTTTCGGAGGAGTTTCGAGGAAAGCCCCGGCGTTTGGAAAGGGACAGACAGCCATACAAGGGAGCCTGGAGCGTAGGTGGTGTTTGGATGCGGGTCGGCGCGGTTTTCTTTATGGCGCTGCTGTTGCTCTGCCGTAAAGGAGCGCGCTAGCTGGCGTCATTCTTCGACTTGTCGGGCGACATCGGACACAGGTAGACACTAGGAGGCGTCAGGACGGTATGGAGGAGCGTGTCGATGGTATGCGTAGGCTCGTGGCCAAACAGGGGGAAGAAATGTGAAAATCCCGTAGTGGCCTGGATCGCGGTGTTGTAGGTGAACGTGATGAATGGAAGCATGCGGTCCCAGTTACCATGATTAGATGCCACGTACATCGAGAGCACATCACCAAGTGCTCTCGATGTACGTGGCTCGCGCCGAATTGAGCCGCGCCTTGGCGGTGCAGCCGTGCCGCGAGGCAAGTCTTCTTCACACGTTGAAGAACAACGGAGCCAGTGTGCCAAAGCCTTCTGAAGGCGATATCGTGCTTTACACTAAAGGCTTCGCTCCCCTCAAGAACTCCACCGTTCATCTTGCAGGCTACATGCCGAGGAGGATCAAGAACATTCATTCTGTCGAATAATGTTGAATGTGCGACAGTTATAAGCATTAATAAGATATATCGTGACCAGTACGGCGCATTGCCCATGGCGCTGTACAAGATTAATTGGACTCTCTACGTCAGTGCGCGAACAGCAAATGGAGAAGGCTTCTCTAGAACCAAGTTGGAAAGGGCTCCGCAGTTCTGTGGTATTTGCGAACTTTATGAATTATACGTGTAATATTTTTTCGATTTAGCCTAACAAGGTTTGACGTAAAATAAATAGGCCGAATTTTCTCCAGTGCATATCTGCTACCTTGATTTTTCAGCAATAATTTTTTCCTTAAAAGGTTTTCACTGAATTTCTGTCCGTGTCTTTTCTATAAAATGAATAAATATAGCCAATAAGTCATCAGCGTACTCCTCATAAAGAAATTTATAATAGTTGGGTTACCCGTCTGCACACAGGGCTCGAGGAGGAAACTGACAACCACTGCGCATAGTTAAGGTAGTCACACATTCTTTGAATTGTCCACAGAGCGAAGCCTTAAAGGAAGAAGAGAAAGGCAAGAGGAAGAACAGTTCACCAGCTCCTTGGTAATTTGTTCCAACAAGTCAGCAATTTCACTCGACTAGTCAACACGTGAGTCAACAGTAATTGATGGTTCGATCACCTTCATTCATCCCCGAAAGCGGAATGAGGCCCCTGTTTTGCGTGCTTGGGAAAGAAAATTAAAATGTTTGATGATATACACAACCTTTCTTTCGAAACCACGCGCTTAAGGGTGTCCGCTATGTATCTGTACACGTGCCAATGAGTTGGGCACTGGTTATGTAGGAGATTTCTTCATGCAAGTTGCCTCCACTTACATGCACTAGCACACTCATCGTCGCAGAATTTGCTATTGGCTATGTCTTTTATTTGAAGGCATTAGAAGTATATACCTTTTTTCAAGAATCATGAAATACATGGCATAAATATCAGCCTACGGATTCATAGCTAGATGTCTCATTAAACTAAGCGCTGCTCTCAAAGAAGTGACAAAACGAAAATAAATATTGCAAGTTCTCTCAGGAGACTCCGTAAGAGGTTAGCGGGCGTACCGATTCAAACAAAAAAAGGACGAGGTTGCTGTTCGTGGTGTCATTAGTCGTGGACCACGATGATACAACAATATTTATTCCAGAGAGCGTGAGGTTTGAAACAGAGCGGGACTGCCCTCGGAGAAACGTAACTGCTCCACTATTCATGCAAGACAGCCCGTTATGTACTATTCATTTCCAATGTCTCTTACCACACTGGCCCGTTTTGAAGCCCCGTGAACCAGGTTGTCAATGAAAATAGCCAGCCAAGAGTGTCTCTTTTCAGCAGCTTGCTATAATTGAATTTAGGGCACGTATGTTACGGACCTCCATACGAGAGTAAACATTTACATCTGAGAAAGGATTACATAAGGGCAGCTTTATTTCTACGGCAACTAGTTCGCTGTCTGTGTCAATAAACGTGAAGTCTAACTAGGTTCTGTAACAAATTTTTTTGAGACAAATATTACGATACCTCCGCCCCTAGTAGGACGGCACAAACGAAAGCATCGACAATTGAACGCACAGTTTTACAGTGAAGCTGTTAAGGGTTATTTCCCCCAGGATCGTGTCCGTGTGCAGGCACAAAACTGCCTATACGTGGGCCGATCGCGAAAATAGTGTAATGCAAGGCCGACCTATGCCGGAGGTGAAGCAGACGGCAGGGAACGCCATTGCACCGCAAGCCAACACGTCCTCTCCTAAACCGACAGTGGCACAGCAACAAGAACACCGCTCAGCTGCCTGCAAGAACCCACAAATGCCAACGCCACCGCGAGGTGGGTATAAGATGCTTTTGCTATCCCGAGAAGGACTCTTTATCCCGCAGACCATGCCGACACCGCTCCTCCCAGCCATCGCCCAGGCCGCCGATTACCTATCTGTCCCAATTCTTCTGATAGCCTTTTGCCTTTGAATACTAATGGCAGAAATTTAATAAATAAATTTTCTGATATCTTATCGTTAACAACGACTTACTCGCCTCATATAGTCGGAGTCACCGAAACGTGGTTAGATGACCAAATCTGTGACTCGGAAATATCACCACCCGGTTTTGTTGTAGTTCGGAATGACCACAAAGATGGAAGAAGAGGCGGTAGTGTGGCAGTGTTCCTGAGATCTGACCTGAACTTTTCTTTGTTTGAAGGGCCTGATGAGCTTGAGACAGTTTGCTGTAAGGTTATTCTACATAAGAAAACTTTTTTAAATTGGTGTTGTCTATAGCCTTTCAACATCACCGCTTACAGATCTTCATACATTATGCAATTTCATGAACGAACATAACGCTTCTTTTGCTAATGTTATATTACTGGGTGACTTCAATGTCTCTGATATAGACTGGCCAAGTCTATCTGTATCTGGTCACGATGTCCTATTGTACAAAAAGTTGATCGACCTTTGACTTTCACTTGGTATAAGGCAGATCGTTGATTGCAGCACCCGAGGGGCAGCCGTTTTGGACCTTGTGCTAGTAAACGCGTGTTTTCCTGATGACGGGTATGAATGCCAAGTTGTAGATAGTTTGTTGGATCACAAAGCTCCCTTGTAAGCATCTAGTAATATTTATACTACTTCTCACGACATCAATCATGCTGATGACGTCTCCATAGTGATCTGTTATATTATTCTTTTGAACAGTTCGATGAGCTTAGCTTGTCTTGCGATGTTATTGTATTAGTTTTGTTCTTTCAAAATATGGTCCTTAGACGCATCAGAAGCTCCGTTCCTCTCAAAACTAAGAAATAAGACCCAAAGGTCCCTTGGGTGACTAGGGAATTACTACACATGTCCCGTCGTATTTTCAGATTGAGACACCTAAAGCGGGCGGATGACATCCATGCTACTGCACAGTTTCATATTAGTAAGGAAAATTATCGCAGTATGTCAAAGGAAGCTGGAGGCTCTTATTATAATAATACTTCAACTAATTTATTGCACAGTAACCCTGTAAAATTCTGGAGCACAATTTTTCCTAAAGTAACATCTAGCCATACTGCTATCGGTAACAATGCACCCTCCTGTGATTCTAAGCTAATCGCCACGGCGTTCAACGAGTATTTTCAATTTGTTTTCACAATAGACAATCGCGACATTCCTCCGCACAGCAGTGCTGTGTATCCCCTTATTGAAGATGCCTATGTCTCGGTGGAAGGGGCTCTTAATATGATCCTGACCCTGGATAAGAAAAAGAGTTGTGGTCCAGACGAGATTCCTAATATTTTCCTTCATCGTTATTCTTTTTGGTATTCTCGCTACCTAGCGCTAAAGTTCAAGGAATCACTGTCAACTAGTATAGTCACTTTGTGATCGGAGAGAGCAATATCTATTCCGTTATATAAATCTGCCGACAGACAATATTGGTTGAATTATAGGCGGATCTCTCTAACATCCTACTCGTGCAAAATGTTGGAGCACATACTACAAATATATATTTCAGACTTCCTTGTTAATATCAATATTTTATCTAACATTCAACATAGTTTTCGACGTGGTTACTGTACTACCACTCAATTGGCAGAATTTATTCACGACATTGTTAGTGCGCTTGATTAAGGTAACCAAATGGATTGTATCATTATTGACCTCTCCCCATTTTTCAGTGCAGTTACTCACTCCAAACTTTTATGCAAGCTTGACTCAATATTTAACAACCCTACTCTTGTTCACTGGATTGCAAGTTTTCTCAGCGGCCGTTCACAAAGCCTTTATTTTAGGAACACTAACTCTTCTGCTGTTGACATAACATCCGGTGTGCCGCAGGGTTCCGTCCTGGGGCCAGTACTCTTCTTGCTGTACATCAATGATCTGCCTAGTAACATACCTGTTAATATACGTTTATACGTGGAGGACAGCGCGCTTTATCAAACTATCACTTCACCTAAAGATCATAATCTTCTTAACGACTTCTTTGATAATTTCTGCCGACGGTGTAAAACCTGACAATGATTATAAATATTAAGAAAACTGTGTACATGTCATTTTGTAGGTGTATGTTTCCATCCACGTTTCCTTGTGCATTTAATGGTTGTGCGCTGGAAAACGTGTCTGAACATGCATACCTGGGTTTTTATTTTACTACTAACATGTCCTGGTCTCACCATGTCAATAATATTTGTAATAAAGCACTTAAACACTAGGCTACTTAGGGCGTACTCTGCGCACCCGCTCCTTTAAAAGTTAAAGTAATCACTTACGAAACAGTTGTCCCCCCACTTTCGGAGTGTGCCTGTGTGGTAAGGTATCTACATAAGAAATCAAATAACGTGAAGTTGGAAATAGTTCATAAAAAGGCAATCAGGTTCATCTACCGTGGATATGATAGCAACTTTTATCCGTTTTTCAAACTTTCAGAGTAAAATCTAACTACTCTCAGCATCCGTTGCAACAAATAATCCCTAAAGCTCTAGCACTCATTAATTTACTCGCCAAACACTTCTTCCCTTAGTACATACATAAATTTGCCGAACCTTCCTCATCTAGGAGGGATCACCATCCTAATATGGTACCCTATCGGTCGCGAACTAATGTGTTTAAATATATTTTTTCCCTTAACCATTGAATATTCGAACTCGTTGCCTGGTGCCATTCGTTCTCTTCCATTGGAAGTTTTCTTGCTTAAACTTGAATGTCATTGATCTATCTATTATTCATGTTTTTATCTCTGGCGTGCTGACTACCTTGCACATTTTTGTATGACAGAAAACTGTATAATTCCCCACTTTTTCCATAGCCCTAGAAGTGCTGCAGTATTTAAAAATTATGGTACGCGAAGGAGCGATTAAGAATTAGAGACTATTTAAAAAGAATATTTACAAAGGAAAACTGCAGCGCTGGCCAGTTCGCCAACAGCTCGAGAGCCGTAGAGCATTGGTTGTCTTCGTCGGGGCATCCGCATGCATCGTTCAGCATAAATACGCAATATGCATGCATCATTGTAACCCGGCGGCAGAAGCTCCGTCCCGGTGCGACTAAATATCGGTGATAAGAGGAGAGTAATATCGTTCGAGGCGTGCGACGTGCACAACGTCCGTGGAATTCGGGGCAGATGAGGCACCGGTACTGACTGGGGCGATTTCGCCCGTAACTGCAGTCGCGGCACGCAGCACTCGACATGGGCCTGAGTAGCGAGACAGGAGTTTTTCTGGGAGGCCAACGTGACGAGTCGGGGACCACAGGAGTGCCAGAGATCTAGGCGAAACGTGGACGTCTCTGTGTTGGCGTTCGTACAAACGCCGTTGCTTCTTATGGGAGGTCAGGAGGCGAGCCTGGGCAATTTCACGTGCTTGACCTGCCCTGGTGATGGCGTCAAGTGCATATTCGCTTGTCTCTGCTGCGGCGGATGGAAGGGATGCGTCCAGCGGCAATGTGGGTGCTCGGCCAAAGAGCATAAAGAATGGGGAATAACCGCCAGTGTCGTGACGCGCTGAAATATATGCAAAAGTTACATAGGTCCCAATCAGCATGTCTGTTAGGGTGCGAATCACACGCTCCGTGAGACCGTTAGTCTGTGGATGGTGAGACGTAGTCATATTGTGCTTGGTTGAGCAGGACTGCAGGATGTCGGCAATGACTTAAGCAAGAAATGTCCGACCACGCTCAGTGAGCAGTTCGTGCGGAGCCCCATGCTGCAGGATCACATCGCATAAAATAAAACCAGCGACATCTGCGGCGCAGCTTGTTGGAAGCGCTCTGTTGATGGCGTAGCGCGTCGCGTAGCCTGTCGCTACAGCGACCCACTTGTTGTCAGACGTGGTTAGAGGGAAAGAGCCAAGTAAGTCCAAGTCAACGCGAAATAATGGCCCCGAAGGAATGTCGAGCGGTTTTAGGCACCCGGCCGGGACGTCGATGGTGTTCTTGGGCGCTGGCGTTTCTGACACGCCGCAACGTATTTCCGGACGGAGAGGGCAACGCTTCGCAAAAAGAAGACTCGGCGAATCCCGTCGTAGGTGCGGGAGACGCCAAGGTGACCTGCCGTTGGTAAATCGTGAAGTTCTTGGAGAACAGCTGAGTGGAGGTGCTTAGGAATGACGAGGAGTAGGGCAAGAGCGTTGGGGCGTACATTGCGGCGGTATAATACACCATCCCGGAGAACAAGCAGGCGAAGGGACGTATCGGAAGGCGAAGATTCCAAGCCATCAATGATGGCGCGCAAGGTGGCATCACAGCGTTGCTAGTCGGCAACGCGTAGCAGCTCAGAAACGGAGAAAGCGCAAGCGTCGGCATTGGGGTCAGGGTCAGTGGGTGGTTTGTCCACTGGATAGCGTGAGAAACAGTCTTCGTCTTGATGTATTTGGTCAGACTTGTACACTAGTGCATTGGAATATTCTTTCAGCCGCAGAGTCCAGCGGCCACGCCGGCCGGTAGGATCCTTGAGTGAGGAAAGCCAGCAGAGCGTGTGGTGGTCCGTGATTGCAGATAAGTGTGTGCCATAGAAGTACGGCCGGAACTTGGAAACCACCCAGATGAGATCCAGGCATTCATGATCTGCAATCCAGTGGTTGCGCTCCGCTGCTGTGAGGAGGCGGCTAGCGTAGATGATAACACGATCTTGACCCTGTTGGCACTGGGCTAAGATGGCTATAGTACGGTGACCACTGGCATCGGTACGCGCCTCAGTAGGGGCGGACGGGTCAAAATGGACCAGTATAGCTGGCGTAGTGAGAATACTGGTGAGGTGGGCAAATGCGGTAGTTTGAGTGGGGCCCCACGTAAACGGCAGGTTCTTCTTCAGAAGATCAGTAAGTGGAAAGGCAATCACTGCGAAGTCTTTAACGAAGTTTGGGAAGTAGCAGCAGAGTCCCACAAAACTTCGAACGTCTTTGACAGGCTGAGGAACAGGAGAAGACGTGACAGCACAACTTTTCTACGGTTCTGGTTGAATACCGGAAGCGTCGACGAGGTTGCCAAGTACTGTAATCTGCCGACGACCGTAATGACGCTTCGGTGAACTTAGCTGGAGCCCAGCCTCGCCGAAGTCTTGAAAAACAGCTGGCAAGCGCTCAAGTTGTGTCTAAAACCTAGGCGAAAATACGAGAACGTCGTCTAGGTAGAAGAGGCATGTTGACCATTTGGACCCTTGATGCAAAGAGTCTATCATACATTAGAACGTTGCTGGTATGCTGTATAGACCGAATGGCAGAACCTTGAATTGGTATAGACCATCAGAAGTGACAAACGCGGTCTTCTCTTGGTCCTTTTCATCCACAGAAATTTGTCACTAACCATACCGAACGTCTATTGATGAAAATTGGAGACAATCGAGGGCGTTGTCCATGCGAGGCAATGGGTAGACGTCTTTCTTCGTAATGCGGTGCATATGACGATAATTTACGCAGAAACGCCACGTGCCATCCTTCTTTTTAACAAACACCACGGGCGACGCCCAAGGGCTCCACGGATGTTCAACAATGCCTTTGGCAAGCATATTGTTCACTTCATCTCGAATAACCTGACGCTCTGAAGCAGAAACTCGATATGGCCGGCGACGAGTAGGACAGGCATCACCAGTATTTATGTGATGCTTAACAATTGAAGTCTGGCCCATTTGGCGATTGTTGAGGTCGAAGATGTCTCGTGGTAGGAAACCAAAAGACGACACAGAGCTGCTGCTTGATCAGGCAATAGGTCCGCAGCAATCATGGTACTAAATGTGCCGTCAGAGCAAATGACATTCTGTGGACATGGTGAAGATTCTGACCAGACGTGTACTGAAAACATCGTGACGTGGTCATCACCTATAGCACGCTGCGTTGCAACCGATATGCCTTGGGGCAGAACTTCCTTTGTCAGGCCAGAACTGACGGCGGGGAGGCATGTCCGGTTATCGGCGACGGTGAGAACGGAGTGGGGCATAGTGATATTGTGCATCAAAAGAAAATCAGGAAAAGATGTAGTGATGTAATCACCATAGGGCACAGGAAAAGATAATAGCAAATTGACGAAAGTCAAAGCTTTAGGCGGCAGGCGGTCGTACTAAAGTTGTTCACCAGTTCAGCACGAATATGCGCGAGCAGAGGAAGTTCAAGGCAAAGTGCACCGGCAGAACAGTCGATCAAAGCTGAATGCGCCGTAGGACAGTCGAATCCGAGGATTAGGTCATGGGGGCAATTGGTCAGCACTGTAAAAAGAACAGGAACGCGGCGGTCGGTGATACTTATACAAGAAGTACACATTCCAGTGACGTCAACAGTGCTGTCATCGGCGACGCGTACGGCTTGTGAAGTAGCAGGCGTGAGAACCTTCCTCAGTTACGACGCAGGTTATAACTCATTATGGAAACCTAGGCTCCACTATCTATTAAGGCCGTCAAAGGGACACCGTCGATATCAACATCAAGTAAGTTCTAGTTCGTTGGGAGCATCAATGGAGGATTTTGACACGACGAAGACAATGCAGCAGTACCCACAGGAGCTGCAATGTCTAGTTTTTTTTTTTTTGTCAGGGAGAGTCCATAATTGGGTCGGTGACGATTAGCGGCGTGGCTGGTGCGACGGGAAACGACGGCGCTGAGGTGGCGGTGAGCGAGCAGGAATACTGACCTCGAAGGATACCTCGGAGGTAGGAGACATGCGGCGAGGCGGGTAACGGCGCGGGTCGGCATATGGGGGAGGAAATGTGGGAAAGGAGCTAGATTACGGCGACGTCCAGAAGTTGCGACAGTGGCGAGTGGCGAGCGACATGGCCAATGCGGAGGCAGCGGAAGCAAATACGAGTGATAATCGCTCCATATTACTGCTCCCTTGCCCACTTGTTTTCTTCGATAGTGTGTGCGACTGCATTAATATCAGTCTTTCGTTGTTAAAATGTGGCGATGTCGAGGAAAACCCAGGGCGTCCAAAACCTCTAAAATCAAGCCAAGATGTCGTTGCTTCAAATAGTGTTTATGAGCTTCAGTCCGATGAAATTAGTTCTGTCCTACAAATGCTAGGACTTAAAAACAACAACAGTTGAGCTTGCAAAAGGCCAGGCTGAGTTAAAAAAGGATGTGAAGGAAGTCAAAACAAGCGAACGTGCCATTGAAAGCAAGCTAACTGACATTTACCACCGCCTCGAATCACTCGAAAAGAAATTCGAAACACTTATCAATATCTCTAGTGTTTTGGTCAAAGTGCAACAGTCAGCGAAAAGCCTGCAAAAACAGCAGGTCGCTCTTAGAGCAAGCCTAGATAATCTGGAGGACAAGACAAGGCGTAACAACCTATTTTTATGGCATACCTGACTCCTATGAATCATGGCTGCAGACCGAAACGAAAGCAATCGCTGCCTTGTCGTGTGCGATGGAACGTGATCTGCCACCAAACTCGGTTAAACGCGCGCATCGTATCGGAGCCTTTTCAGACCGGAAGTGCCGCCCCGTCATAATGAAATTAACGAAGGTCAAGGAAACCATACTTTCCTCGCGCAGCAAGCTGAAAGCTAACAACGTTTCTGTTTCTGAGGACTTCTCGCCCGCTACAAGGCACACAAGGAAAAAGCTTATCGAATTTGGTAAGCGCCAGCCCAAATCTCCCCCGTTTCAGATAAGATTTAAAAGCTTTTTATGGTAGGCAATCCTTCCTGTACGACCCAACAAATGACTGCGTCAAGCAAATCAAGCACGCACTCCCTGATGGCGCAGCCGCAGCTGTCAGTTCAGGCAGTCCCTTTGCTACGTAGGAACACGCGAGGGGCAGTGGCGTTGTTTCATCTGCACATGTCCCAGTTCTTCTTGCTAACGTAAGAAGTGTGATAAACAAGCGCGAAGCAATTAACTCTCTCGTCAACTGCGGTGCCAGTATTATCGCTCTAACTGAAACGGGGCTGCATCCTCAGGTGTACGACTGTGAAATTTTTGACGTATCCCGCTTTCATATCTTCCGTTGTGATTGCATGGCTGGCCACGGCGGAGGGGCACTGTATGCCATTTCGAAACCTTTGCCGTTCATCACGTTAACTTTCACAGCAACCTAGAAATAGTGTGCGCCTGCGTTGACCTAGGCCATCGAAAATTTATTTTCGCTGTGTGTTACCGCCCTCCCTCTTACCCGGCTTCTTTCACTGCCGAACTTCATGACGCACTAAACACGCTTTTTGTGCTGCGTCCAAAAGCTCCCGTTATATTAATGGGGGACTTTAACTTCCCCAATGTAATCTGGAATGTTGATCCACCTGCTTGTCATCCATATTCTTCAAAGTGTAACGAACTTTTTTATCTTTGTGTTGTAGCTTCCACGGGGCGGCCGGACGGAAGGGTTACGGCATGAGGCCTAAACGGCCGGGGCGCGCAGCGCCGCAAGAAAAGAGCCGGACTACTCCAGTCGGGGACCAGACAAAGAATCAATGTTAATTTCTGAGGAGGCAATTTACAGGAGGCACTTACAGCGTTTGGCGCTGAGTGGCGCCCTGATGTAAAGACCCAAAACCGAAACCAGAAGTTACGGATACCACATCACCTCTCCCTTGAAAGGAAACATGATCTACTCGCTCTCCTCGCAACAAAAGTCACGTGTCAAAGAACACATGTTAGTACTGTAACACACATGATTAGTGATACATCTTTACACAATAGAAAATGATATCTCTGGCTTCCCCATTTAAAAAAACGCACATGAACACTGAATATGAGTTATTTCACTCCAGATCTGCAGTTCCAGTACCCGTCTTGGGAGGACGATGAGATGCAGCCTTGAACACACAGATAACACATAGAAAATTCACAAAGTACATAAGTATCCAGTAACAACCATCTGTGTGCCCCCTGGTACAGCACTGATGGGTGGCTCATTCGCCCTGAGCCTGACTCGAGACAGTCTCTGTGGCTGTCGTGGATTGGCATTGTGCGTAAAAGCACTTTACACTCCATAGTGCCCCCCGCCCTTAAGAATGCTAACGACTTTCAATGTTAAAATTTTCTTTTTTGGCATGAAAGACAAATTAGTATGGCGGCGACTACCGTAGTGAAATGCATACGTTTATGCTGCAAGAAACGTAACATACAAGAAATGTATGGTATCACTTCTGCGGGGATGCTAAGAAATGAAGAAAAATGTTCCTACAGCTAGGATCTACTGATAAATCTGCAGTAGAGCAGTAAGTACAGCATGCGTATAGCACTGTTTATGCCGCCAGAAATCGCCCCATTTGAAGGATACTGCTTAAGTCTTATTCAGCTAACAAACATGTAAGGAAATACTTTTGGCGTTGAGAGCCGAATTCGCATGGGAGGGTTGAAACCTCTGTAGACAGTAACCTAACGCAACAAGCTACTTGGAAACATAATCCTTAAATTGTTCCGGGGGTTGTCTATGGCGTGTAGACATACGGAGGACTGGTGCAAGTTGTAGAGGAGGAACAGCAGAAGTTTTACTCGTACTGGGGCTAGAAGGTGTGTCAGAGACCTGAGTGCCTTCAGGGGCAGTGTCTTGGGGAGGAGTGTCGCACGGACGTTCAGGATACTGTTCTGCCCGTGGTGAACCCGGAGGTGGTGGTGGTGGTGAGACAGGTTGTTGCAAAGAAGGGGTTGCAGCAGGAAAATGAGTGCCAGTAAGAAGTGGAAGAAAAGGTGGAAAACTATCGTCAAAGGATGTTCCATCATTGAAATGACTCCGTTCATTTGTTTCCCCGTGACGTACCGAGTACTTCACCAGTTTAGACGCGTTCCAACGCTTGCCATTTTCAAGCTGGAAAGTACTTCGACCTACTTTGCGGTAAATCTTGAACGGACCGGAGTATTTAGGACCAGATTTCCGTGAAGTACGTACCCTAACCAGACCGCATGGCTGAACTGAGGACATTTAGTTGCGCGACGACGATCCGCATACTTTTTAGTATTTTCCTGTTTTTCTCGTACTCTACTCTGCACTTCCTGGCGCAACTTTGGAGAAGCAAATTCAGGATGAATTGGAGGCATGTTTGCAACGTCCAGCCGAGTTCGTGGTTGTCGACTATGGAGCAGCATAGCTGGAGACACACCGGTAGTCATATGGGGAGTAAACCTGTAAATTGCCAAGTATTCTAAGACCGCAAGTCTGAGGTCTCGCTGTTCCAAAATAGCAATCTGTATGAATTCTTTAAGGACACGGTTAAATCTTTCTACCTGGCCGTTGGCCTGTGGGTAGTAAAGAGAGGATAAGAAATGCTTAATGCCTCTTTCCTTCAGGAAGTTTTCGAACTGTGCAGAAACAAACTGTGGTCCATTATCAGACACTATAGCATCAGGAAATCCTTCCCTACTGAATATGGACATGAGACTGTGCATGATGGCTTCCGATGTGACGGAAGGCATAAAAGCAACTTCGGGCCATTTGGAATGCTAGTCAACCATGACCAAAGCAAAACGAGCATACTGTGGCGCACGATGAACAGGGCCTATTATGTTTCTCTGGATAACTTTTCCCATGGTCTTAATTGCCATTTGACAGGTTGTAATGGCGCAAAAGATGGTTTGGCAGATTTATCTGCTTGTTGGCACACAAAGCAGTTTCCCACAAGTTTCCCAACTTGCCTATCCATGTGAGGCCACCAGTAGATGCCTCTCAATCTGAGCTTGGTTTTAGTAATGCCTAAGTGACCTTCATGAGCAATAGAAAGGAGTGTCTGACGCAAGGAAGCAGGAGGAACGATACGTTCACCTCGGAGAAGCAGATTATCCATGTAGGAAAATTCGGACTGTACAGCAGCATACGACTGTAACTCAGGCGGAAGGTCCGCCGCAGTTCTCCATCCTTTTACTATTTTGTCTTTTAATGCTTGGCACACTGGATCTGCCTGTGCGGCTGCTTGGAATTCCTCCTTTGTAATACAAGATGAAACTTAAGACACTATTTCCTCATCTAGCGCTGGTTCACATTCGGGAGGGACAGGTAGGCGTGACAATGCGTCCGCAATGACATTTTGGTCACCTTTACAGTACTGAATAGAGAAATTGTAATACAGCAATCTTGCATTCCACCTTGAAATCCCTAATGGTCGCTGTCCAGGACCTTTTAAAGCTAGCAATGCGACTAGAGCTTGGTGATCAGTTCGTAGAGTGAACTGTCGACCCCACAAGTAAACATGCCAATGTTCACACGCAAACAGACATGCCAATGCTTCCCGTTCGCCTACGGAGTACCGTCGCTCTGCGGAAGATAACGTACGAGAAGCAAAAGCTACTGTAAAGAGCTCATTTCCGCATTTTTGCTGTAGGACAGCTCCTATGCCAACGTCAGAAGCATCAACCGTCACAACAATAGGCAGATGCGGTTGGAACATGCGTACCACCGGGCGTGATGCAAGTACGTCTTTAATAGCCTGAAAGCTGCATTCAGTATCCCGATCCCAGACAAAGGCTTGTCCTTGCCTTAGAAGTTTCCTTAGCGGTTCCACTACGTCGGCATACTGCGGAATAAATTTAGCATAATATCCTGTGAGGTCCAGAAATGAATGTAGAGCCGTTTTGTCCTTAGGCTGTGGTGCCTCCACGATTGCCTGAATTTTACTATCCATCGGCGAAATGCCGTTTGCGGAAATTTTATGTCCTAGGAAAGTTAATTCTGGGACACTGAATACGCACTTGTGGTTAAGCTGCATGCCTGCATTACTTATCCTAGACAGGCCTGTTTGCAAATTTCTGTCGTGGTCACGTTGAGTGTGACCCCATACAAGCACGTCAAGGTAGCACAAGGTGCCTCGACAGTCTTTCAGAACAGATGACATGATCTGCTGGAAAGCGGATGGCGCAGATGCCAAACCGAAACACACACGCTTCAAGCGGAAAAGACCGTCATGAGTTATAAAAGTAGTAAGCTCACGGCTTTTCTCGGATAATAAAACCTGATGATAAGCGGACTGCAAGTCCAACTTACTAAAGACAGTAGTACCAGCGAGTCGATGTAACAGTTCGTCAGCTCTCGGTAGTGGAAAGGCGTCAATGATGATAGCCTTGTTGGGGTCTCGAAGACCGACGCAAAGTCGAATGGAATTGTCCTTCTTTCGAATGACGACGAGCGGAGAAATCCACTCGGACGCAGTGACTCATTCGATGACATCAGCTGATTCCAGGCGTTGCAGCTCGGTGGAGACTTGCTCCCGGAGAACCAGAGGTAGAGGACGCAGTTTCGCGGAGACTGGTTGCACTGAAGGTCTGAGACGAACGTCGTGGTCGAAGCCCTTTACAAGTCTCAATTGCCCTGAGAACAGATGGGCGAACTCTGTTGGGGCGTTGTGCGGAAGAGACGGAGGCTGAACGCTTGGGTCAGCTGGAAGTCCTGATACTTGACATGTGAGTGAAGACCCTTGAATGTCAATGCCCAAAGCTTGAATGGCATCTAAGCCCAGAAGAGAAGTGCCTTGGTTCGTGACGTGAAATGTCACTACTGCAGCGTTGTTGCGACACTTGACGAGCACGGATAAACGTCCTGAATGCAGAATTTCTTGCTGCGAATATTTCTTGAGTCGAAGACTCAAAGGAGATAATGGAAAAACCTTGAAATGTTCTTCGTATAGGGAGCTGTTCATCAGCGACACTGTAGCTCCTGTAACCACGAGCAACTTGAGAGTAGTATTCGCAATGAGGACTTCGGCGCGAATTGTTGCCGGACGGAAATTCGGTGCTTGAATTGTAAGCACAAACGGGACTGTAGAGGCTGATTCTATATCAGCGGTAACGGAAACAAGCTGCGTTCGAGCAGGAGGCTGTGGCTGCGTTCGGTTCCTCGAACGGCAAACGGAAACGTAATGTCCCACTTTTCCGCACACACGGCAGGTAACGTGCTTTGCCGGACAGGCTGGATCGGATGCGATGTGGCGAGGTGAACCACATTGGTAACAATGGGGTGCGAGTTCTCCAGTGGCTTCGCAGAGTTCGGGCCGGACGTCACGTTGGCCGGCCGCTCGATGCGACTGCGCGCCACGCCGTTGATCGCCATCTTGAAGGCGCCGGGTCGAGGGAGGAAGGGCGCGGTGACCGCCATCTTGCGCGCCCGGGCGAGGAAGGAGATGGCTGGCGACGCCATCTTGGCGTTGCGTCGAGACGCGCTGAATAGACGAGTTGCTGAAGACAAGTTCCTTGTCAACTTGCTCCACGCTTCGTCCGATTTCCTCGGCTTTCTTGAGCGTGAGGGACGATCCTTCGTACAGTAGCCGTTCTCGAACTCTTTTTGATGCGACGCCTTGGAGAATTTGGTCGCGAAGAGACTCGTCGTGCCAAGCGCCGAACGCACAAGCAGGCGCTAGCCTTTGTAGCGCGGTGACGAAGTCCTGGAATGTTTCCCCAGGTAGTTGCTTCCTGTCCCGGAAGATAATGCGGTGCACCAGGGGATTTGAGCTTTCTTCGTAGTGTTGGTCGAAGATGCGAAGAATGTCTTCGAACGTAGCGGCCGTCTGGTCCGTTTATGACGCGAGGTCATAGTAGAGACGCTGCCACTCGAAGCCTAAGTTGCTCAGCAAAATGGCCTTCTTCCTCTCGTCTTGTAATGCTTCGCATCCGGTCGCCTGAAGAAACGTGCAAAAAGAACGTTTGCATGTGAGCCACGGTACCGAAGGAGTACCGGGTAATGCAAGGAAAGGCGGCATGGGTGGTGCGAACGCCATGCTGGGCACGGAGAACAAAGGCGGGGGAGTTACGGTGGACGACGTCCAAGTGGACGTGGCGTCTTGCATGCCGGAAGGAGGGGAGCAGCAGAAGTACAAAGGCAAGGGGCCGTAAAAGTGACGTGAGCGGTTTACCTCGTCGCCAGTTTGTTGTAGCTTCGACGGGGCGGCCGGATGGAAGGGTTACGGCATGAGGCCTAAACGGCCGGGGTGCGCAGCGCCGCAAGAAAAGAGCCGGACTGCTCCAGTCGGGGGCCAGACAAAGAATCAATGTTTATTTCTGAGGAGGCAATTTACAGGAGGCACAGCGTTTGGCGCTGAGTGGCGCCGTGATGTAAAGACACAAAACCGAAACCAGAAGTTATGGATACCACACTTTGTCCTTTATTTTCTTTAACTCAACTAGTATTTGAACCAACAAGAACTTCAAAGGATACTGTCAATATCCTAGGCTTCATATTATGCTCTCATCGTGACCATATTACGGATGTTTCGTGTATACCTGGTGTAAGCGACCATCTAGTTCTTTCATTCAACGTTACGTCTCCTCTGTGAATGCCGGCTGTTAAAAAAAGTTAATATATGACCACGACAAGGCAAACTTTAATGATATAAACTTGGAACTATCGAACTTCCTTGACTTCTTTTTAAATAACTTCGATAATCGCACGGTAGACAATAACTGCATCATATTCAGAAAGAAAGTACATGAAATAACTGATAAGTTGATTTCGTCGCCTATATTATCATCGAATTCTAAGGCGCCTTGATTTAATTCCCACCTAAAGAGGCTTTGCAATCGGAAAAAGCGCCTGTACCGCATCGCAAGAAAAGTCGCTTGGCATATAAGTGGGACGCTTACAAGGACGCCAACGAAGCTTACATAGCAGCTAAAAAACTCGCTAAAAGTATGTTTCAAGAACACACTTTGCCTACAATACTTACAGAAGACCCGAAAAAGTTTCGGGGCATTAGAAACCCTTCCAAAGATGATACAATAACCTTAGCTGATTCTAGTGGATCGAAAATACCCGACGCTGAATGTCCCCGAATCCTGAACTCCGTATTCTGCAGTAATTTCGTTATATGTCCTGATCCTGTGTTTCCCACCCTAGATAGCTGCAATTACCCGGCTATGAATTTTATTAGGATTGAGCCACTTGGGGTAGAAAATATAATTAAAAATCTAAAGGTGTCGTCAAGCCCTGGCCCACACCTAGTTACCGCAAAGTTTTTGAAAAGTACTTCTGTTTACTCATCTTTATTACTTTCAAAAATTTTCCAGCAATATTTGGACACCCATCAGCTCCCTGCAGACTGGAAAATTGGGAAGGCGGTTCCACTTCACAAGTCCGGCAACAAATGCTCATCTCATAATTGCTGCCCCATTTCCCTCACTAGCATTCCTTCTTCACACGCGAACAGCACGGTTTCCACAAAAGTTTCTGCTGTGAAACACAACTGCTTTCGTTCACTCAGGATCTTCATCTTATTCTAGATGAAGGTTCATGCGCAGAATGTGTTTTCTTCGACTTTGAAAAGGCTTTCGACAAGGTAT
The DNA here is from genome assembly GCF_050947875.1 of Dermacentor variabilis. Taxonomy (NCBI): domain Eukaryota; kingdom Metazoa; phylum Arthropoda; class Arachnida; order Ixodida; family Ixodidae; genus Dermacentor; species Dermacentor variabilis. Next base: position 223,898,244 of record NC_134569.1, on the reverse strand, counting down.
GTCACAAACTGCTCATTTTTAAGCTCAGTAAACTAAATCTTGACCTTAATCTGTTTGCATGGCTAGAGCACTTTCTTCTTAATCGATCCCAGTTCGTTGCATTTAATAACCACTTCTCTACACTTAGCCCTGTTGAATCTGGCGTTCCTCAAGGATCAGTGTTGGGCCCTCTCCTTCTTAAATTTATATTAACGGCTTACCCAATGAAATTTCTTCTAACAGTTATCTCTTTGCCGACGATTGCATTATTTTCGTCAAACTTCTGACGCCGCTGATACTAACATTCTGCAAAACGACATTAACGCTGTCTGTAATTGGTGCCACTTGTGGTTAATGAAACCAAACCTATCTAAGTGCAAAACCATGCGTGTAACCCGCCGTGAACTTCCTCTTCCGACCTATTACCTTTATAATACGGCCATGGAAGCAGTTACATCTTACAAATACCTAGCTGTCCATTTAACCTCTACTCTTTCCTGGTATTTACACATCGACAGCGTTGTCAACAAAATTAATCGCATGTCAGGTTATATCCATCGAAACTTTTCTTGCGCTCCGTCATCATTAATTTTAACGTTGTACAAGACGCTAATTAGTAGTAAAACGGAATAGGCTTCATCAATTTCGGACCCATATGCTGAGACACTAACCCAGTCTCTCGAACGTGTTCAAAGTAATGCCTCGCGTTTCATCTTAAGCAATTCTAACCGCATGGCTAGTGCAACTTCTATGAAAAACATCCTCCAAGTTCCACCACTTTCCGCTGGTCGCAATGCTCTCGCCTGGCTCTGTTTCATAAAATATACTTCCTTAATTCATATCTGCGCGTTAATCTTATTTCAACTCCAACCGACATATCTCCTCGCATTGATCATCATCACAAAGTTAGAGTTTTGCAGGGTCGCACTAGAGCTTGTCATGAGTCTTTTCTTCCTAGGACGTGTCAAGAATGGAACCACCTTCCCGCCATGTTGATTGCTATTGAAGACCACGCACAATTTCGTACGGCCATAATCGACACTATCGCTTCGGGCTTCACATGTCTATGACTACATCACTTGCTGCCTTCTTTGTTTTCTTTGTTTCGTAACTTATTTTTTACCCCACTCCCCTCTGTAATACCTTGTGGTCTTGAAGGTATAATAAATGAAATGGGCTTGTCGTCCGGAGTTCTCAACTCCGTAGGGTTGCTGTATCAGGGACGGGAATAGAGGTCACTGTGTGGTGCAGCTGTCGGCGCAGGTTGGACGTCAGGTCGGCAGACGGAGCAGGTAGCAGGAAAACCTAAGTTTGCAAATTCTCGCCGTACAACTGCCTGAATGAGAGATATCGCTTGAGCTGGTTGGTCAATGGTGGGGTCAAGTGGTCGTGGATGGAACGGTGCAGGACTTGTAGCCTCGAGCTAACGGCAAATAATACGTGTGACGTGCTCATTTAAGGGCGGTGAAGCGCTAATTGTCGACGCAAGACGACGTCGTAGCCGTGTTGCGAAGCCGGGAGAACTGTGGATGATGCGGCAACTTTTGGCGGCCTCGAAGCGGCGGCATACCTTGACAATGACGCCTATGGTGGACACATTGGTGAAGACGAACAAGTTGAACGCGTCGTCCGCGATCCGCTGTCGTCATCATACTATCGTCATCTCATCTCTTTATGCCGCCGTTTCATAGTGTGTTTTTTTTGGTCTATCGATGTCGTTCTGTCATCATCATTTCATAGTCTTCACAGCCGACTTGTCAACCTCAGCCATTTTCTCGTCGATTTTGCGGCAAAGAACGAGCACACCTTGTGTGTACGAAACATATGATTCAGTAGCAGACTGAACTCGGGTAGCAAGCTCTTTTCTAGCAGCCAGCTGCCAACCGCTGGGATTTCCAAAGAGGTTGCTGAACTTGTCCTTGAAAGCATGCCAGCGAGAGATCGCGTCCTAGTGTGTCCGGAACCAGACAGGAGGAATTCCTCCCAAGTAGAATAGTACATTCCGTAGCATAATGGTAGAGTCCCAGTGGTTGTTTCGGCTTACACACTAAACAAGCTGAGCCACTCTTCAAGGTCGACAATATCTTGGCAGGAGAATGTGCCAGGATCGCGGCCATTGGTAACCGTAACGCACGTTGTTCTCGGGGTCACAGGAATAGAAACGGACGAGATATCGTCACCGGAAGCCATGGCGAAAACCAGGACTCGTGCGGCCACTGCGGAGCTCCGTGGCGAGGACAGGGAATGGCACCCACCACTATAATTTTAGTGAACGAAGGATTAAGAAATGGAGACTATTTACGAAGTATATTTGCAAAGGATAACTGCAGTGCTGGCCAGTTCAACCGACAGCTCGAGAGCCAGAGAGCATTCGTCGTCTTCGGGGCACCCGCGTACATTGTCCAAAAGAAATACGCAATTTGCATGTATCTCTATATTGCAGTAATTTTGAGCTTTCCTTGCTTCGGCTAGATGTGACATACACTGTCTTGCGTATCTGCCCTTTTTACTACGACATTCCTTGGCCAAGGTCTGTCATGAGCACGAGGGCATGATACCGACTGCATCACAACGATGCTGTGAAGACCATGAATTGATGATGAAAGAACGACATCGATAGAACAAAAAAACAGTATGAAATGGCGGCATAAAGAGATGAGATGACGATAGTATGACGACGACAGCGGATCACGATGGCATGAGGACAAAGGGATGATGACGAGTGTATGGCGACGTTGGATTGGATACCACTGCAACACGAATACTGCATGAAGACGAAGGCGTAAAGACGACAAAATGAAAATGAAGATAAAATGACGACGATGGAATTACCAAGATGGTATGAAGACAATTGCATGATAACGAATGCATAACAACAACTGGTGGACAACGATTCGATGATGACGATCGTATGACAAAAGTCGGATGAGGAGCTTGGGGAGACAACGATGGCACAACCACGGCGGCATCAGACTGACGGTATGACAACGAATGCGTGACTAGTGTTGACGGACGAAGATGGCGTGAGAATGACGGCATTAGGAAAGACGGATGGCGAAGCTGTAATGACGACGACCACCACGGCATCACGACCACAGGCGAATGCCTAGTCGCCTGAGCCAAGCGATAACTGGGGCCACTGGATCGCCGCAAGAGGCTAGACAGACAGACAGACAGACGGACGGGTGGACGGACTGACTGACTGACAGACAGACAGACAGACAGACAGACAGACAGACAGACAGACAGACAGACAGACAGACAGACAGACAGACAGACAGAGACAGACAGACAGACAGACGGACGGACGGCCGGGCAGACAGACAGACGGACAGACGGACATAAAGACAGATGGATGGACAGACAGACAGGCAGACATACATACGGACGGACGGACAGACAGACAGACAGACAGACAGACAGACAGACAGACAGACAGACAGACAGACAGACAGACAGATGGACAGACGGACGGACGGACGGACAGAGACATACAGACAGATGGACAGACAGACAGACGGACGGATGGACAGACAGACAGACAGACAGACAGACAGACAGACAGACAGACAGACGGACGGACGGACGGACGGGCAGACAGACAGACGGACAGACGGACATACAGACAGATGGATGGACAGACAGACAGACAGACACGCAGGCATACATGCGGACGGACGGACAGACGGACAGACGGACAGACAGACAGACAGACAGACAGACAGATGGACAGACGGACGAACGGACGGACAGAGACATACAGACAGATGGACAGACAGGCAGGCAGGCAGACAGACAGACAGACAGACGGACGGACAGACAGACAGACAGACAGACAGACAGACAGACAGACAGACAGACAGACAGACAGACAGACAGACAGACAGACAGACAGACAGACAGACAGACGGACGGGTGGACGGACTGACTGACAGACAGACAGACAGACAGACGGACGGACGGACGGACGGCCGGGCAGACAGACAGACGGACATACAGACAGATGGATGGACAGACAGACAGGCAGACATACATACGGACGGACGGACAGACGGACAGACGGACAGACAGACAGACAGACAGACAGACAGACAGACAGACAGACAGACAGACAGACAGACAGACAGATGGACAGACGGACGGACGGACGGACAGAGACATACAGACAGATGGACAGACAGGCAGGCAGGCAGACAGACAGACAGATGACCGGATGGACAGACAGACAGACAGACAGACAGACAGAACGGACGGACGGACAGACAGACGGGACGGACAGACAGACAGACAGACATACAGACAGACGGACGGGCAGACAGACAGATGGACAGACGGACATACAGACAGATGGATGGACAGACAGACAGACAGACAGACAGGCAGACATACATACGGACGGACGGACAGATGGACAGACGGACGGACAGACAGACAGACAGACAGATGGACAGACGGACGGACGGACGGACAGAGACATACAGACAGATGGACAGACAGGCAGGCAGGCAGACAGACAGACAGACAGACAGACAGGCGGACGGATGGACAGACAGACAGACAGACAGACAGACAGACAGACAGACAGACAGACAGACAGACAGAGAAAACTCAAAGCTGCCAAAATAGGCAAAGAATGCTAATCGCAATAATGAAGGGTCACTCGATTCCCGCTTATACTCCGAATCAGTGCTGCTCTTAAAGTGGTCGTGAACAACCTAATTTTCTCCGTGTTAAGGAACATTCCGGAAATAAATATAGCAAGTCGATTTTCTGCGAGGTGGCTGCCACATTCACATCCATGTTCTGCTAGAGTGCACTCCAGTTATGCGCCATATTGCATGGAATTACACAAACATTTACTTGTGGCTAATGAGAAGGCGCAGATCCTTTTATCATTGAGAAGATTTGGAATGAGCAAGACTTTTCCAAATGTTTCCTCACATTTTCTTACAAAAATCACATCACCTTTAATTCATGACTATGCGTTTTCGCACTGAAAACACGTTTAGAGTATATTTCCTGTTTTTTTTTTGGATGCCTTAAAAGCCGTCATAAGAATAACCCTTCGCGCATCAAATATCTCGCTGTCTTTTAGATCGTTACATTGGCGCAACTTCACACCAAATGAAGCCGATAGCGCTGGAAATATTTATTCACTGTACAGAACAGGAAATCATTCCTAATTAGCATAAATCAAATGCGTCGAATATTCCTTAAGGATGGAGGCGGCTTACTTAAACGGCGATTTGGAAACAAATTGCTTACTGGTGGAGATTACGCAGAAAAATTCGGAATGGTATCGGGCTTGCTCATCCTCTGGCTCCGGCAGGGGCATCCATCGCACCAATGAGAGCAGTTAGGTCATGGAGGGTTTAGGCTCAACCGCGAACATGGAGCCAATCAAAATTCTCCTTGTTTCTTTGCCCTGATAATCGTGTATGTAAAAAATCAAATAAAGAAGCATGGATACTTATGCGACGGGAATAATTGATCTCGCTTTTTGCCATGCATCGAAGACAGCAAGAATAATTTCCAGAACATTTCTATCACTGCTAGCACACGTAAAGCGGGAATTGATTCCGAAACGTGCACGTGGCAGCCTTCGACGGCATTAGTTTTGCTAAAAAGAACTCAACTGTTCAAGATCTTACGACACGTTCTGGGCGAAAAATTTACAAGCCTCACACACCTTAAGTCGTCGCGTGTATATGGTTTCTCAGTAGTAATTGAAGACTTGTATAATTTCTTGCAAGAAAATGAGTTACTCGAGTTAACAAACAACGGTATTCAAATGTTCTGCTGAGTAAACGTGAAAGGTGGGGCAGCTGTGTCGTGAACGATATTTTCAAATCTGGATCATCTTCAATCAATTTTTCTCCGTTGGAATCATATAGGCATAAATGACTACAAGGATCTCAGAACCTGTAGTTGAGTTGACGGTTACATGGTTGTTATTACCTGAAACAATCAATGAAACGGGCCCGATGCTGCGAACTTGCTGCATAAGTTTCGATAATGTTTTTAGGTCATTCTTCTAAACCATGAATTTCGTTTTGCGAAGGCTATGGCAAGGTACTCTACCGTTGTATTTATATTTAACGCTGAACATGCTGGCCGTACTTGTCACACGGCCACGAAGTGTTTCTGCAATTTAATTTGCCTCATTTCGAACTGGCTAAAATAAGAATTGTTAGTCCATATGCCTTGACGACCGCGCTTCGGAAGTTGTGTTGCGATCGCATGATGAAAAGCTTTCTCGGTCAGTGTATCCGTCTCTCAGCAGTGAAGTAACGCCTTCCCGTTCAATTTTATGTGGCTAAGTATCGACCTAGTGGTCGTTTTTCAGTGACCCTGCAGACACTCCAAACATCTAAGGTGAACATATTGATTTGCTGCTGTTCGATAGCTTAAAAAAAAGCTAGGAGAGCGTGGCAACGGCAAGGTTGCTTTCTTTTTGCTCGTTGCAAGTCAGAAACGTATGTTCTCTACAACCAGCAATCCTGCCGCTGACAGAGGATGTGGCTATAGCAAGCGTCACCAACTATGGTTTTGCAACTGCAAGCAATGTGTGATCTATCAAGTCACTCGTTCATGCAAGAGGTTTAACGTTGATTCCAGACGCAACGCCGCCAAAAGACAAGTCAAGCGCAGCTAGCAATAATATAAAAAAAGGACGAGACGTGTGGCTTCTTCTGAATTTTAGCACGTACCGTTGTGGTCAATTCTTTCAGAAAGGCCTGTGTGTGTGTGGAGCAACAAAGATTAACTCGCTAAGCGGTATTTTAAAGCATCAAGACTACCAAAATGTAAGTGTGGAATGTGTGAACACTCCTTTTGTTAAATTTCGCAAGAAAAGTATGGTCATTTTCGAACGTGATATAGCGCACCTATCGCATCTTTCTGTCCGCTTCAGGGTGATATGCATGCGTAAATATGTATGTGCGCCAGTCTCTAATAAGCACTGTGTTGTAGTTAGTGCTCGTGTTTGTGCGCTTGCTTGTCTCTGTGCCTCACTGCAATTACTCGATTGGAACAATGTCTTACCAACAAGGCGGAACTTAAACGTGCACCTTGTGTATTTTTGGTGCAACTAAGAGGCACGTTATGGGGGATGTGTTTGCAAAGTTCAAAGCGCGCGGGTTAATTACGATATTTCCAATAGAATGCGTATTTAAGTACACAGATGCCTTATGAGTGCATTTCGCTAAAAGCACAGGATTAGGCGACGGTTATGAGAGGCCGCTACCTACCTTCGTGTTAAAACTTAGCGAAGGTGTACCAAAACTGTGCAGTGAATTCGCAAGCGACATTCAATGTTTGTAGATCGCTTATGTAACCTGCAAAATATTTTATTATCAAGGGCCCATGAGCATTATACAGCCGTTGACCGCCATATTATCCCCTGTTGGGAGAAACTTCTACATAAGGCAGAATGTAGATTTACTACAAATAAGTGGCCTTTTAAATGCTACATTGAAAATTTCGCGTAATTGTAGTGTTTTTTTTTTTTTGCTTAAATGGGAGCTCTATAGATAAATATGGAGCCCACGTATTTTTCTTTTTCTAGACGTTGCACGATTCTAATCGGCTTTCCTCGGGCTCCTACGCTAACTAAGGGGTAAGTTATGAGCGACGGGTATGCGAAATATCAGGTTTTACGAAAAACGGCGGACTTCGTTATAATTTGTCCTATGCGTACTTCTCTGGAGTATTTTATACGTGTGTGACGTGAACTGCGCAGACTCTAGCCCACTCTCCCGTGAAAGCTCCGATTGGCACCGAGATAGAATTGGGTGACAATTTTGCCGATGCCGCAACAAATTTTCGGCGGAGATAGCTGTGAGCGGAATAATTACAATCTTTGTAAAAAAATAATTCAGCACTTGCTGGAAAACGTATTGTCAGGGCAATGCCTCAAGCAGGTAAGTTGTGTTCTGGCAACGTTTTCCAAGCGTGTCGTAAAATTGAATTCATTTGAAATTATTAATGGAACTCCTCGAAAGAAGAGCTTCATTTATTTGGGCATAGATCCTGCAACGGTGCATTTATCTTGTCTTTGTCATTTCGCAGGGTTTCGTTTATACGCAGGAGTCACGCAAGAAATAGCGCAGTGCAAACAACTGAAATCAGTGTTTTTGAATGTTTGGAAAACGTAGTGCTAGCATATCTGGAGTAAGTATAATATTTAAAATTTTAGGGCAATATTCATTGCATGCTTGTTTATTAGGAATACAAAATATACTCACATACAGTTCGTTTCACGCATATGGAAAGTTTGGTATTTTGTTTCTTGTTTAAGGCTGAATGCATAAGACACCAGGCACTTCGTATTAGGCGTATAACTATTCTTTTTTCCTCGGGGAATAATTTAGCATAGTTTCTATAATAAGGTATTTTGCTGAAGAGCGTCTTGAGTGCTTGTCTACATTGTTTGTCAAATTTACACTAGTTCCGGCTTAGATTCCTGTGACGAATATTTCGCTCAGTCTGCATTAAAGTACGACGTTTCATATTTTTTTTTTTGCACCGTTCGATTACAAATGCATTTTCAAGGGCATCCAGCTTTATAAAGCTGAAATATCCAACCAACCTAATCTTTCAAAAAGAATACACTGAAATCCGCAGAGATATCGTGAAGCAGAGCACGTCACACATAGAGGCAAAAAAATTGATTTATTTTCATGTGTTTGCATTGATATTACACTTTTATCCTTCAGTACCATTTAAATTAACATAAAAAGATTCTACCTTTGCATCAATGAATGTTATTTTTCTGCTTATGGCATTTCCAACTGTTGCATTGCATGCTGATCGAAACATTATGAGCGTATATTATTAGCGTTTTATACAAGCTATCTTAAAAATATTTCCCGCGCGAAGAACGTTATTAGGCTGGCTGTATCATTAAAACGTTCGAAAACTAACAAGTCTGCCTAATAATACATTTGTCTTCTGAACTCGCGCTGTGCGAAATATTGATAACATAAAAGTGCTTTGTGAACTGAGCCACTTCTTTACCGGTTGCCCTATCTCTTGCCTAATCCACGCTAATTCATTGAGACGGTGGATATAGATCACGCACGTGCCGTCTTTATTTTATCATTGCGCCCCTATTTTGTAAGTTTCCTGTATTGTACGTTTCTTCTTTCTAGATACGTCATTGACTAGGATTAAGCCACGCATCCGCTATTGGCTAAGTAGTGGAGCGCCCGCACTCGTTATACGGGCAAGGCTGACGAAAAACGAACATACTCGTGCGAAACTAAGTCATGCAAGACCACGCACCTGGCAAGACGCAGGCTCAAGGCTTGAAGCAGATGAGAAACCTTTCCCCATAGGTGTAGCGCGAACGATTCATCGCACTTTCTCTGAAAACGGTGGATGCCTCATAAATCAATTACCCAAACCTTTCGTATTGAAACTAAAAAAACAAAAAAAACAGACACACACACTCAGTCCGAGGGCTCTATTCTCAAAACATATAGCGGGTGCATACCCGCCGTTATCCACCGTGTTGGTGGTTGGCTCGCTGTCACGAGGTGAAGTGCTTTGAAATTTGTGTTGAGAAGCACTAGTTTTTAAAAAAGCAATTTTGCGCTTTCATAACGATGGCAAAATGTGAGGTGGAGCTGCGCGCTTTCACAAATAAAAAACCTTTTTCTTGCCTTCGCAGTTATAATGCGAAGCTAGCTCCTCAAAAAGAAAGCTAATGGTAGTGTGCAGAGACCCGTGCAATGCATCTGCGATTTCTCTAATATGTGTTTGCATTCCAACGTGCCCATCAAGTCGGCTTTTACAGCGAAGCTGTTTATGGTTAGGCTTCCGTAAATTTTTCTCTTCTGCGTGAACGCAATCATCCCGAACCACGCAGGCTCTCCGCGTGTCGCAAAGGTCAATTAGTCAACCAAATGAATTTCTTAAAGTAAAATGCGTCAGAAAATTTGTTAACTACGACTTACACAAAACCTAGAGACATGATAGCGTCTGATTTTAACTTGAATATGCAAAAAAAACATAATTCTGCTATGGGGAAACTGAAACACAAGACCCTTTTCCGGCTGCCATTCGGTGTCTGTCTAAAAGTAGGAGCGGTGCGGACCACTCGGTTCCTTGAAACACCATCAAAAAAAGAACCACACATCTCGCCTTTGTGCGTAGCGCTTGCCGCCAGCATTTCCAGGAAAACATTACGGTTACACAAGCTCGAGTTGCCGGGAAGCGTCAGAAGCATTCAGATATCTTAGATTGCTATCCCGTTCCACTCTTCAAGGGAAAGCTTAATCAACCTTCCAAATTTAATGGTGTCTGAGTACTTTTCGACACGATGACCGTCGATCGAGACAATAAATGTGTTCGTACCTTCGTTCAAAATTTTGTGTCACATATCTGTCGTGTGCTAAACAGCTTCGCTGGTCATGGACCTCCACATAGTAGAATGGCTTATGATTTTTTTTCATTGGCTGTAGTGAAATTGGCTCCAATTCCGTTCTAAATGGCGAAGCAGCGGTTGCGATAGCTAATTCTTAGACAGCTATACGACCTAAGGATAGGGGTTTTATTGGCTGTGTAAACTTGAAAGCATTCTCAGTAACTGAGTTAACAAGCATGGCGTCACGCACGCAGAAACATGAACGAACTTCACTTGAAGACCACGAACACTCGATTTCACACCGTTGGCGTGAGGAGGGGCGGTAGCAGCAGTAAGCAAATTGTCGCTCGTGCTGCCTCTTGTTTTTACGCGAGTTAAATGGGGAGAACACAGCGCACACGAAGCCATCCGCGCTCGCCATGTCTAAATTCTTTAACCCGTGTACCCAGCGCAGATGGCTTTCATGATAAGGCCTGCACTAAGGTTCCAAGAATGTGGGAGTGCGAAGACCGCGGCGCCGCTTCCATTGCCTAGCGAGGCCCCGCTGCGCGTTCCTGTCACTGGGTGGAAATTCGACGCTTCGGTCGGGGGCGACCGCTTTCGGGGTGGTTGTGACGTCGCTTGACGCTGTGCATGTGGTGTGAGATGTCCTTGACGAATGCAACATAAGCCAAAAAGGGAAGAAGCCACAGCCCGAAAAAATAGGTGGAGGAAAATGAAAAAAAGGAGGACAGACGGAAGAGGAGATCGTGGATCGGGTGGAGCCGGCTGGCCGGTCAGAAGAGAGGACGTGGGCCTGCCCTGGGGCCCGCTGACCGTTGCCGAGTACCGCTCCCGCGCCCCAGCCCGACCGACGCTTCCCGAAGAGCGCGGGTACGACCCGTTCACCGACCGTTCATAAACACTTATTCAGCACCCGGCCCTAGTGACGTCTCCCGGAGAACGCAGCTGGGACCCCCTCATCGACCGTGCTGGTCACGACTACCAAGCGTCGCGTTGAGGTCAGCTTCGACAAGGGGCCCTGTGGTTCGTTGACTGCCGCATCCTCAGCAACTGCCCCGCCGTCTGGGCCGACGCAGTTATTCCCGGTGGACCCGTGCTTATAACTGTGACTCTATGATGATGTGTGGTGTTTTATGGCGCAAGGGCCAGGTTTGGCCAAAGAGCGCCATGACAAGTGGTAATGTTGACTATCTATTATGGATGGTGTGACTTGGCTGTAAAGTGGCCTGATAATAGTCGCTGTAAAGTGCGTAAAATCTACGTGCTATAAAATTATGGCGATGACTAAGGACGAATACTATGAACGTTAAAATCCATCGTAAAAGAATGAGGCAAAATAGAAAATATATCAGATGGTAAAATTACTTGGAGCACTGCTGCCTCGCCAGAGCCCTTGAAACACAAGGGCCTAGAGGCATGTGCTATACCAAAAAGCTCTCACAGCGGCACCCTCTGACGAGAGGACCCGCTACGAACATGTGGGGCTAACAACATGCAGGACAACATCTTTCAGAAAACTTAGGACTGCGTTGGTGCCAAATAAAGGTTCTGGGCCGAGTAGCATTACGGGATGTAGGTGGAGGTGCTGCCGGTATGCTAGAGAAAAATGTTTCCTTCTCTCAAATTCGGCTGCCCGACACTCCAGGAGGACGTGGAGGACGGTCAGCCTCTCCCTACATCTACCGCAGGTTGGAGGACCATTTTCAGTGAGTAAGAAGTTATGCGTTCCGAATGTGTGTCCTATTCTGACGCGACAGAATAGGACATCTGTTCGCCGTGATTTGGTTATGGAGGGCCAAGAACCTAACTGTGGCTTTATCACGTGCAGTTTGTTATTTACGTCTGCGTCCCACATACGTTGCCAGTGGTTTCGCAGTTTCCTTCTTATGAAAGGCTTCAGGTCTGTGACAGGGACCGAAGCAGCAGGATTAACTGCATGCAATGAAATTGATGTGGCCATCTGGTCCGCTAGAACGTTACCCTCGATGCCCCTATGTCCAGGCACCCAGCATATAATCACATGTTGGTTAGATATATATGCTTTACACAGGACGGAGTAGAGTTCATTAATTACCGGATTTTTGTGGTTACAGAAAGACATCAAGGCCTTCACAACACTAAGGGAGTCCGTATATGTAACTGATTTTTGGAGTTTTGATTTTTTTATATACTTTACGACCGACAGCAGTGCGTAGGCATCAGCCATAAAGATACTAGTTTCCGGATGCAGTACATCGGCTTCCGATAAGGATGGACCTACGGCTGCATAGGACACCCTGTCGTGCGACTTCGATGCGTCTGTGTAGAATTCCGTGCAGGAGTATTTGTGCTGGAGTTCCCGGAAATGCATTTGCATTTCAATCTCTGGAGCGTGCTTTGTAACTTGCATGAAAGATACATCGCATTGTATCAGCTGCCACTCCCAAGGAGGTAGCAGCTTGGCTGGATGCATTGGGCGAAGCTCGAGGAGTGGAACATGCATTTCATGACTAAGCTCCCTCACACGCAGCGAGAAAAGCTGTCTTACGGAGGGACGATTGCGAAAGAGTGTAGCATATGTCATGTCATTAACGGTATTAAAACACGGATGTTGAGGATTTGAGTGGACTTTCAGAAAATATGATTGGCTGATGTATGTTCTCTGCAAATGAAGTGACCACTCATTCGATTCTACATATAAACTTTGTATGGGACTCGTTCTGAAAGCGCCAGTGGCCAGTCGGTTTCCTAGATGGTGGACTGGGTGTAGCAAATTTAGTGCGCTCGGGGCGGCAGAGTGATAAATCACGGCACCATAGTCTAGTCGTGAACGAATGAGTCTTTTATAGAGTTTCAATAAACACTTCCTGTCACTACCCCATCTAGTCTGGGATACAAGTTTCATTATGTCCATTGTTTTTAGACATTTTTCTTTAAGATGTTCAATGTGGGGGACGAAAGTGAGTCTGTAGTCAAGTATGACACCTAGAAATTTGTGTTCTTTGTTTACAGGTATCTGTTGTCCACGCAGTTCTATGCAAGGATCTGGGATAAGTCCTCTCTTTCTTGTGAAAAGAACACAAGAGCTTTTCTTAGGATTGATGTTAAATCCATTGCCGTCTGCCCACATTGACACTTTGTTCAGGCCGTGCTGTTATTGTCTCTCGCAGACTGCGAGGTTACAAGATTTGAAAGCTATTTGAATGTCGTCCACGTAGACAGAGTAAAAAATGGCCGGTGGTAATGAAGCACGAAGCGTGTTCATCTTCACGATAAAGAGCGTGCAGCTGAGCACGCCTCCTTGGGGTACACCCGTTTTTTGCGTAAAAGGACGTGAGAGTGCATTGCCGACTTTTACCCGGAAGGTACGATTGGACAGATAGCTTTCTATTATGTTAAGCATATTACCGTAGATGCCCATTTCTGACAGGTCTCTTAAGATTCCTTAACGCCACGTTGTGTCATACGCCTTTTCCATATCGAGAAATATCGATAGGAAGAACTGTTTATGTATAAATGCGTCCCGGATATTCCCTTCAACACGTACGAGTTGATCGATTGTGGAGCGCCCTTCTCGGAGGCCGCACTGATAAGGATCAGGCATCTTACTCTGTTCAAGGAAATGAATGAGTCGCCGATTTATCATTTTTTGAAACACCTTACAAATGCAACTTGTGAGGCCTATCGGGCGGTAACTTGCCACTGAGGAAGGGTCTTTGCCTTGTTTCAAAACAGGGACCACAATGGCTTCCTTCCAGGTGGTTGGAAGGTACCCTGCATCCCAGATGGTGTTGAAAAGTCTGAGTAGTGTAACTTGCGTGTCATTGTGTTAGTTTTTGAGCATTTCATACATGATTCTATCAGATCCTGGTGCGGCGCTTTTGCTTGCGCTCAAGGCAGCTCTCAATTAGGCAATACTAAAAGGACGGTTGTAAGGCTCATTCTCTCGGCATTTTCTTCTTAATGGCTTACATTCTTCTATTTGTTTATATTTCAGGAAGGATTGCAAATAATGATTTGAACTTGATACACTGTCAAAGTGCTTCCCAACTGAGTCTGCCTGATCTTGCAGTGTATCGCCCTGTGTATTTACTAGAGGGAGTGAATATGTTTGTCGCCCTCTAATTCTATTTACCCTGTTCCAGACTTTGGCCTCATCTGTAAACGAGTAAATACTGGATAAATACTTCTGCCAGCTTTTTCTTCTGGCCCATCGGCGGCTTCTGCTACCTTGGGACTTTACTTTTTTAAAGTTGACAAGATTTTCTGCAGTGGTCGAAGCGCGTAGCAACCCCCACGCTTTGTTCTGATTCCTACGTGCGATTCTGCATTCATCGTTCCACCACGGGACATGCCGTTTGCATGCTGAGCCACTTACTTCACGTATGCATTTAGATGCGGCATTTATTATGAAGGCTGTGAAGTACTCCACAGCAGCATCGATTTCTAAAGAAGACATGACATCCCATGATATATTAGTTAAGTTTCGGTATTTCTCCCAGTCTGCTGTGTCAATCTTCCACCTGGAAGCCTGTGGTGGATATTCGTTTTGTTTAAGTGTTCTTAATAGTATGGGGAAGTGGTCGCTTCGGTAAGGATTGTTCGTAACTTCCCATTCCTTCCCAGGCAGTATGGACGGTGAAACTATGCTCAGATCAATTGAAGAAAAGGTATTGTTTGCAAGACAGTAATAAGTGGGTTTCTTATTTAGAAGGCACGCACCAGAAGAAAACAGGAACTGTTCAACAAGACGACCTCGCGCATCTATATGAGAGTCGCCCCACAGGCAGCTCTGCGCATTGAAATCGCCAAGAACAACATAAGGTTCTGGCATTTGATCTATAAGGATTGGAATTCATGTTTCGTTAAATTGTAATGTGGGGTTATGTAAAGACAGCTAATGGTGATGAGTTTAATTAGAAGAACAGCTCGAACCGCCACTGCTTCAAGAGGCGTTTGTAGCTGTAAACGCTGGCAGGAAATACTTTTATGAATAAAAATGGCAACACCGCCTGATGATACGACAGCATCATCGCGATCTTTGCGGGACTTGACATACGGTCGGAGAAAGTTTGTGTGTTGTGGTTTTAAGTGTGTTTCCTGTAGACACAGCACTTTTGGATTGTGTTTTTGGATAAGCTCTTGCACATCTTCAAGGTTCCTAACAAGACCTCTGACGTTCCATTGAATAATTTGTGTATCCATATTGAAAGTAAATAAGTGCTGTGTGTATGGAAACGGAGTTGATGCCTTAAGTTACAGAGCTCTTTCGAGGCCCTGTAACGGGGGTTCTGCCTTTTCTGGAGCGTTCGAGGGAGCCTCGCCGCTCCTTAGGCGTTTGGTGCGCCTTGGGGACAGGTGTAGTGTCCATTGCCTCTTGTGAGGCGCCGGACACGTGCTTTTGCGAGCGAGAAGTTTCACGAGAGAGTCCCACCTTAGAGGGCAAGACCCCTGCGCCCACCAGCCCGGAGGTCGATTGGGCTCCCTGAGGGATTTGGCTGCGCCGGCTGTTGGCAGCGCTGGAAGGGGCCGGGGAGGTTGGGGAAGCCTCGGCTGCGCCCACCGTCGGGGTCGATGACCCCGTCTGCTCTGTTGGCGTAGCAACGTTAGCTGTAGCCGCCGCGGGGGCCGATGGCGTCACTGCCGCCTCACTGGGTGTGGGGCGAACAGCCGCCGGAGACCGTTGTGGAGCTGCCCCCTGACGCGTCACATGGGCAAAACTTTTCTTGGGCAGGTATGAAACCCGCCTGCGTGCCTCCTTGAATGAGATATTCTCTTTTACTTTGATAGTTACGATTTCTTTTTCTTTCTTCCAGGATGGACACGACCGCGAGTACGCGGCGTGCTCCCCATTACAATTTACACAGTGGAGAGAATTCTCACAAGCTTCAGAGGAGTGTTCATGCGCGCTGCATTTCGCACAAGTTTGGCGGCCTTGGCAGCTCTGCGAACTGTGGCCAAAACACGGGCGCTTGAAACATCGGAGGGGATTTTGCACGTACGATCTTACACGGAGCTTGATGTACCCGGCCTCGATTGACTCAGGCAGGACACTTAAATTGAAGGTCAGTATTAGGTGTTTGGTTCGCAATTTCTTTACCATCTCGCCTCATCTTAATTCTTTTGACATTTATAACATTGAAAAAATAAATTATGGGGTTTTACGTGCCAAAACCACTTTCTGATTATGAGGCACGCCGTAGTGGAAGACGCCGGAAATTTCGACCACCTGGGGTTCTTTAACGTGCACCTAAATCTAAGCACACGGGTGTTTTCGCATTTCGCCCCCATCGTAATGCGGCCGCAGTGGCCGGGATTCGATCCCGCGACCTCGTGCTCAGCAGCCCAACACCATAGCCACTGAGCAACCACGGCGGGTGCTTTTATAACATTCTGTTCACTGAAGCCCTCCAAGAGCTCAGCCTCAGTGAGCTCCACCAAATTATCGTCCGAGACAATACCGCGGGAGGTATTCATCGTGCGGTGCGGAGTTACTTCTACTTGGGTCTCCCCAAATGATACTAGCTGAAGCAGTTTCTCAAATTGCTTCTGATCGCGGAGCTCCAAGAGGAGGTCACCGCTAGCTATCCTCGACACCTTATATCCTGGGCCAAAAACTTCGGCAAGAGACTTAGATACAAGGAACGGGGAGATTGTTCGCACTTGTTTAGCTGGTTTTTTTGCGTGGATCACATGAAAACGAGGAAAATTGTGGACTTTGCGTCCGAAAAAACTGAAAGACCTCTTCGGTGCGCCCTCGTTTCTGAGGGCGATCAGGGAGTTTAAGAAAAGCGTTTTCCATAAGTACAGTTGGGTTTTCGGCGGCGATGCGGACCACCCACCATGGAGCCCAACAGGGGGACGTGACAGAAGTTCCTGCTAGAGAAACCCTGCCAACGCCAGCCGTACATCGCTGCTATAACCAAATACGGCATAACCAAGGCTGGCTAGCTACACAAGGTTAACCCTTGCCTCCGGGAAACTAGGAAGTGAGGAGAAGTGATGAGAAGACAGGAAAGATGAAAAAGGCGAGAGAGAAAGACGAAGATTGGAGAGGAGCACAGGAAAAGGCGACTGCCGATTTCCCCCGGGTGGGTAAGTCCGGGGGTGCCGTCTACGTGAAGCAGAGGCCAAAGAGGTGTGTTGCCTCCGCCGGGGGGCCTTAAAGGTCCGAACACCGGGCATCGGCTCTACCTCCAGGATCCCCCTTTCCCCGGACACGGCTAAGCCGCGCACGGCTACACGCGGGAGGGTCCAACCCTCGTGTGCTCGGGTACGTGTTGTCGCAACACACCAAACGCCTGCTGACGCAGACGCCCCTGCGGGGAACTGTGACTCTACGTCTTATCACGTCGTTAACGGGCATAGCAGAGATAGATTTAGAGCGACTCTACAGCTCCGATCGCGCCCTGTTTACACGCTACTGCTGGTGCAAGGATGTCTTCTTTTTTCTGGGTGCCTTTGCATGTGTTGTAAATATAGCTTAATGGATCTGATCAGAGTAGCATGAAAAGATTGCATTTTGTGTACAAACGGCTCTGTCTATTATTCGCAGCAAGGTTGCCCTTGAGTGCACGATATTTTTCCAAGAACCTGACATAGCAGTGGTAATCTTGTATACGGTACTCTAGCATGATTACATGCATGTTTATTGTGCCGCCAGGAGACCAAGATGCGTGAACTGGCAAAAGAAAATACACTTCAAACAAGCAAGATTACATTGCTTATTGTTAGCGGTGAATAAGCGGTACATGCTCATAATTTTCGTGGAGGTCAGGTGGACCTAATGCTGTCAATCACTGAGTTTACAACTTGCGGAAACACAGATATCCATCTATTTAATAGAATTGAAAGCTGACATCGATCGAAGTTCTCTCATCGTGTTCGACGTGCCTCTAAAGCAGAGAGAACGAGCGATATTTATGCTGGGCTACTCTCGTACGTGTAGGTGCGTACAACGCTGCTTGGTGTGTTACGTACGTATAATCTCTGCGTTCGAAAATTTCAACTAGATCAAAAAAAGAAACATAAAAAGTGCTCGGCAAAGGTGTACTGTCAGCAAGATAAGCTCGAGCTGCAATGTCCTATTGTGCTCATAACATGGCGAGAGGTCCATAGCATTGGGAAAAAACATCATGCTAAATTTGGAGCACATATTGTCCGCTCTTCAGATTTCTTATCGCCATTTGGCGTTCAGGTGCGGCAGTAAAAATTTTGAAACAAGTGAAGTACTCGTAGGAGAGCCTCAAATGTTATGGCGACCACAGTAGCAGGGAGCGGCAGAAGGTGAGGTAGGCGGATGAGATTAAGAAGTTTGCAGGGACGACATGGCCACAATTAGTACATGACCGGGGTAGTTGGAGAAGTATGGGAGAGGCTAGCTTTGCCCTGCAGTGGGCGTAACCAGGCTGATGATGATGAGTCCCAGTATATTTCAAAAACCTTTTGGGAACACGTTATGCTTAGGTTTGTCATCTGCTGTTTGAAAAGGAAAAAAAAATGTTTTTTAGGGATTTGTCTGTTTGGGAAGCGTGAAGTAAGCCGGTTGTGTGTACTTGCCTTTCCTAGCTATCTTTACGGTGCAGGGATAGCCTAATTATTGATCTCATGCAAACTGTTTGTGAGACATTTCTAATTAACAAATGTAAAATAATTCCCGTATCCAGACCTAATTCAAATCCTAGCACTTACCATCTTAACATTCCCTTACATTTCTTCATGGGATATAAATATCTTGGTGCACACTTTAGAAATAACCTAAATTAGAGCATTACTATAGAGTATGCCATTAACAGTGCTGATCACATGCTCGAGTGCTTACGGTGCAACTTTTCGAAAGCACCATCCACTTTAGAACTGCAGTTTTACACTCTCATACGCTCGGGACTTTAATATGATCTGCGATATAAAATTCCTGTCGCGTGAATCTTATTACTCAACTTGAACTAGTGCAAAATAAATCTACTCGTTGTACTCTTTCTAACTATAACTACACTGCGAGTATGACCTCAATGAAAACTAACTTAGCCCTTATTTTACTAGTAGCCACTTCAATTTAGTAGCCCGTCTTTAGCTATTTCATAAAATTTTTCTTTGCACGACACTTCACCTCGATTTCATGCTACGGCCTCAGTACGTTTCAAACCTTATTGATAATCGCAGTAAGCTTAGAATTGATTCATGTTAAACGAATATATTAATCTGTCATCCTCTGTACATCTCAGGAGGGCAGCCGCTTTCCCAAAAGTATTGTAGCCATCACCGATAAAAACCCTTTCGGAAGACTTTAGCTAACATGTATAATCAAGAGAACTGCGTCAATTCTACAAGCAAGAAAAGTGACTAATCATAATGCTGTCGCAAACTCGATAATGGTTCGCCTTGAGAGATGCGTTCGAAGAGATCACAGCATATGAGTTCCAGAGCAACATTTGTCTTTCAATAAAGACAGTGCATTGCTTGTTCGTCTAACTCCACACTGCTTGCAGATGTGGTTGGGCCAGTGAATTTTCTAGGGACAGAAAAATGTTGTGCGTATGTTCTGCCGAGCATAACATTTTTTGCATATTCCATGGTTTCCAGGTGCTTCGAGACTTGAAAGAGGCGGCTGTTCGACAGGCCGCAGCTCTTGAACGTCTCGCCGACAAGGCGAGCGAACAAAGAGCTGCGGCCGACCGCCAGGCTGCAGTTATAAAGCGCCTGGTGCAGCAACATGGTGGAAGTTGCATGAGCTCCATCACATCGGCGTCGTGGCGCAGGCTCTCAGCACGTCTCTCTAGCAAAGGACTGCAAGGAGGCAATGATCAAGCGGGCGTTACAATTTCTTTTTCGGTTTTGTTGAGTGAGGGGCTACACAAATGAAAGGCCCAAGTGGGCAGTGGAATGCTTATTTTCTACTGGAATTGTGCTACCGTGCCGAATTGTTTCTTTTACAATCTATTTTTGTTCTGTGCTTTAACTCCAGCAAACAGTTAGCTAAATCATGTCAAATGGCAGGTGCTTGGTGAGAGCTGGTGCGACCCTTTAAATTAAACAAGAACAATGTCCTTTCGAGCTCACTGTATATTATCGAAAAGCACATGTGAGACACACGTGCATAGTAGAATTGATCTGTCTGTCTTTTTGCAATGTCATGAGCTACGACAAATGCGATGCAATAATTACACGCTTCTGTGGTACTTCTGAAGATGTTACCTCCTGATTGAAAGCTACTGCATTTGTATACAGCTTTCTGCTGTCTTCATACTCTGGTAACTGGGATATTTTCTGTTGACCTTCCCCATTCGTGGTCCTGCTTATTATGCAGCATGCAGATTTGTACTCTCATGCTTGTAATGCTGTTACAAGGGTGTAGGTGTGTGATGCTATAACATACGTTTCGTATGACAATGTTTCAAACGAGTCAGACTGACTTGTTCCTTTTCCAACCGAGACACAACAAAAATCTGGTCCGAAATTGTATTTTTTGTTGAATGCAACGGGATGCGTTGTGTTCGACAATAGTGATGGCCAGCTGAATATGTACATGAGTGAAACTGAAGTACATAGTTCATTCATTCGAGTGAGAGAGTCGCGAAGTGCTCTAATGGGGGTATGGAATGCAAGAAGCATGTTTGTTCAGTTTAAATGTTAGATGTACCTGAAGCTGGTTTTGCATTAATTATCTTCCAGTCTTCAAGGAAAACGCTGTCGCATATACATAGGCAGCAGCTACAACAACTTTGCTGTTTGTGTCATACAGTCAATAAATGAAGGAAGCACCTCAGAGAGGCCACATCACCATACTACTCTGCTTTTAGCGCACCTGCGTTCTTATTATGCAGATGTGTGCTACCTTCGCAGCCTAGCATTTGAAACCTAATTTTTCTATGTTAGTCACGTCTGATCCCACAGAAACACCCGTTATTGATGCCCACTCTTGACGCCCCGCTAAATTGCACATTGCTAACAGTAGGTTGTGCAAGACAACTCTCCACGCAGCTACTTGAAGATTACTCCTGTGATGCTGACGGAACTGAAGGAGGCAGTGGTGCAATGTGGGTAGCATGCGGGCGCCGTAGACCTCGGAACAGGTCATTCATGTCGCTGCGCTGCTGCCTACCCCTTAAATAAATGTTCCGTGTAGAAGCTGTCATTCTTCAGGCAGCAAACCCGGTACTCTGGGAACAGCTGCGGAAGGCGGCAGATCCGGGCACACCTCGTTGCCCTCAAACAGTGGTTCGGCCTACAAAGCAATGTTCTGGAGAGCAGCACAAGCACCAATGATTATAGATGCTCGATTGGGGCTGTATAGTACGCCATGTAGCACTGCAACAAGCGGAACCTGCTCTTCAGTACGCCGATGAATCCTCCACAACATTGCGCTTGGAGGCGTGTGCCCTTTCAAATCGGCCCTAGGGGGTATCGCCACCAGGGTGTCCGGGAACGGGCGTCAGTAGCCAACGCCCCAGGCATACCCAGTCGCCTGTATCGTAAAAAGGTGACATGAGCTCTGTGCATGCAAGACGTACACATTTCCATCACTTACCTCGTAGCTATTCACCCGGTTGCAGCTCTGATGCGAGACGGCTGCGCAGAGGGTTCTGCTGCCACACCCACGAGTCATGGCAACCCCCCTCCCCCCGGGAAACGGGGATCGATCACCATGATCCGCAGGTTTGCATCGCACTCCTATTGAATAAAAATATGGGTGCAAAGTGGTGTTCCAAGAGAGCGTGAAAGCACCTTTTGTATGGGCCTCCGCAAAAGTAAATGAATGTGTGTATACTGAAAAAAAAAACTAAATTTGTACTGAAAAGAAAGTAGCTAACAGCCTAATATCAAGGTTTCAGCTAGCACACCTCCTCATAAAGGCCCTCAAAAACGCAAACCCGCTTGAATATAGGCTCCAAGTTATTTCTAGTCCACTACTTCATAGTCGTAAACCTTCACGCCAGCCCTTCGAAGTACCACAATTGGTACTCATTTCATCCCATGTACTACAATATCTCAAACGCTCATAATCTAGATATATATACTTGAATCGCACATAAATTGAAATACTCATTATGTGCTATCAAAGGCATACGTGTTCGTAGAGATAACGCCCATTGAAACGCGTGAGCATCAAAACCTCATTGAAGACGCACATGGTCCGAAGAACCAACAGTACTTTGTCATGTTATACTCGTATCAATAGCCTGTGTTGGAACGGGCCCAGCAAAAAAAAATGAAAAATTTATAGAATTGGCATGTGACAAGGGTTATTACGGATTGTAAAAAAAGTATTTCAGTGATGCTCACGACCATGGCGTTGAGTTCATAATAACCCTTGCGGGTCATGAAGCTCTCGATGTCGCCTGGACTGAGCCCTTGTGGCTGATGTATGGCAATCAGTGTGCCGTTGACAGTTCCAAGCCCACCGGGAATCCCGCCGCGTAGTGCGAACGCCGCCTTCGCCCTCGCCTTGGCATCCGGGGTCAAGGGGAACCTCACCCACTTCTCTCAGGTGCCAACATCGATGGCCTCCGCGACCTCGTGAATGGTGTCGCTGACGGTTGACTGCGCCATGCCTATCATTTCTTCGGAACCGACACTCTGCTGGAAGCTCCGAGTAGCGAAAAAGCGCATTGCGCAGAACATTTTCCTTTCCGTGGAAATGCCGCTGGCATGCTGACATCCAATAAATAGGCTCGAATTCGTCGCATAAAGTAAGCGCTGTGCGTTTCCAAAGACGAAAGTGACGCCGGAATTCTTCCTTTTCCATTTCTTCAAACACATCACGCACTTCAAATTGTCGCCTCTGCTCGAGCGCGCCCATGGCACAGGTGACGGGAAAGTTCAACGAAAAAGGCAGCGCCATTTTGTGAACAACAATTGTGCCGCACTGGATTGAATTCAATACAAACGTATCATTCCAGAGCGAAATTTCCTGTTCCCTAAGCCAGTGGGCACGCTCGGATCCAATCCAAGGCAACATTAGTCGTCCGCTCTCCGTTCACTCCTAACGGCTGGACTTCGCGCCCGTTCTGCTTCTAGCAGACGAAACGTTCAGTCTGAATGATTGACAGGAGCGTTTCGTCATTTTGACGTCATCGAAAACGTGGCCGTGCCCCACGGCTGAAGACGTCCGTGCGGCCTAGGTCAATCGCGCGCGGCGAAAATGAACGTCAGCTTTTTAAACGTGTGCAAGATACCACGCCTGACGGTGGTAGACTAAA
Source organism: Dermacentor variabilis (assembly GCF_050947875.1). Taxonomy (NCBI): domain Eukaryota; kingdom Metazoa; phylum Arthropoda; class Arachnida; order Ixodida; family Ixodidae; genus Dermacentor; species Dermacentor variabilis. The sequence goes on along the minus strand of NC_134569.1, from coordinate 223,874,715 downwards.
TCCCCAGGCTTGGAGGGCCGCCTGACACCGCCGAAAAATGCCGAGAGCCAATGGGGTGAGCAATCCAGGTGAGTGAATGAGTGAAAGAACTTTATTCGCTCCAGGGAAGACGCAGGGGAAACCCTGTGCCACCCGGCTTGTCCCAAGTAGGGACCGCCAAGCCAAGCTAGTCGGCCCGATCGCGGGCCCTCTGGACGAACAGGGTTTGGTCGTTGAGTTCGGGCCTGCCCAAGAGCGCAGCCCACCTATCCTCGGTGAAGGATGAGCCAATGGCTTCACACTCCCAAAGCACATGGTCCAATGTTGCCGTTAGTCCACAGGCAGGACAGTCCGAAGTGGGATACGTTTCAGGATATACTGCATAAAGAACCGCAAGGTTAGGATACGCACTGGCTTCTGAAGTCGAAGGGTCACCGCCCGCACCCAGCATAAGGCAGGTTGCGGGAGTAGCAATACCCGTCTTGACAAATAGTATGCAGTATGTGGTACTATCATTGAACGTGAGCAAGGGTTGCCGACGGGACAGGGGTCTGCGGAGGCGGCGTGGTCAATGAGTGTTCGCGCGGCCTCCTGCGCGCCCTCGTTAGGGTTTGAGGGAGAGCCCTCAGTAGACCCTAACTTAGCGGGAAACCAAGTGAGAGAATAAGCAGATATACTTTTGGCGTTTTGGAGAATGCGGAGGGACTCAGGGGAGACCATCGCAGTTTGGTAGGCCTTAATAGATGCCTTGGAATCACTATATATTGCCTCTCTGCGATCATCGAGCATAGCTGCGCGATTGCAAGCTGTTCGGCCAGCACGAGCTTCGACGTGCGTACCGTAGCCCAGCAAGTGAGCAAGTGAGTCGACCATGGAGAGTGCAACTGCCACTTGTTTGACATATGCCACGGCATCCACAAAGCTTGCCTCAAAGCAGCTGTTACGGACATGCTCGAGTAGAGCTTCAACCATGGCCAGGTGTCTGCCGACATTGCGTGTGGGCTGCATATTCCGGAGAATGGGCGCAATGTGCAGTTGAGACCTGATGTCGCTGGGAATCCGGACGGCGTCAGGGCAGTGGTCGACAGGGTTGAGACCCATCTGGTATCTTGCGGCCGGCCGGGGTGCCGCATAGCCTGAGCAGCAGTGAGCGCTCTTGCGCCTCGATCATTTCTTCGAGCGTTTTGTGGACTCCTACCTTGAAAAGGTTTTCGGTGTGAGTGTTTACAGGTAATTCGCGGACAAGCTTAACGACCTTCCTGATGAGGCAATTGAGCTTGTTCCTCTCTGCAATATGCCAATTATGTATGACCGCCGAGTATTAAAGGTGGCAGAGCACCAAAGTATGTATAGTGCGGATAAGATTGTCTTCCTCGATTCCCCGGTGCCTGTTGGTGATCCTCCGGATGAGGCCCAGAGCACTTTCCGTCTTGACGGTGATCTTTCCGAGTGTGGCTCCATTAGCGCCGTTAAACTCGATATACATCCCCAATATTCGGAGCGAGTCCACTCTGGGCACGGGACAACCGTCACCTGTGAAATGCCGTATTTGGCTTTCGGACGCCGGTTTCCAATCCCGATGGCTGCCGCCTCTGGGTCTTGTTTTTTTTTGTAGAGAAGTAGTTCAGACTTGGATGGAGAGCATCTGAGCCCAGTGGGGCGGAGGAAGCGCTCGGTCGCATCGATGGCATTGTGCTTTGCGTACTCAACTTGGCCCTCACTCCCGCCGATGCACCAGATGGTAATGTCATCTGCGTTGATGGTATGGCTGATTCCTGGAATCTTCGCGAGCTTCATGGAAAGCCCGATCATTGCAATGTTGAATAATGTTGGCGAGATGAATGAACTGTGGGGCGTGCCCCGTGAACCGAGTGTGATATCTTGCGAGAGGTATCTTTCGATCTTGAGCTTCGCCGTTCTCTAGCAGAGGAAGGATCGGACGAAGTCGTAGGCCCTCTTCCCTAGCCCGAGGCCGGCAATAGATTGAAGAATGAACTCGTGTGAGATATTTTCGAAGCACTTCCCCGTGACTCCTTCAATCAACCCATGGCCTCAGTCCCCAGCAGCTGCGGAGCCCCTGATCAAGTTGGCGGTCAGACATGGAACGCACCAGAGGGTGCTAAGGATCTCTGAACCTGGCCAGGCCGCCACTGTAAACTGAACTTGGCAACGTTCAACACACGAAGCCTTTCAAGTGGAGCTAGCTTAGCAGGACTCTTGAGGAACTATCAGCCATTGTGTGGGACATTATTGGCCTTAGTGAAGCCAGAAGAACTGGCGAGGTTGAACAGTGCTTACTAACGGCCACGTATTCTGCTATACAGGACTCCCAGATAATAAGCAATACGGGGTAGGATTCCTAATTCAGAAGGACAAAGGGGGCAACATTGTGGAATTCTACAGCATTATTGAGAGGGTAGCAGTAGTCGTAATGAAGCTAAATAGGAGGTATGGAATAACCGTAGTACAAGCCTAGCTATAACCTCCAGTTAGGATGATGAAGAAATAGAACAGTTTTATGAAGATGTTCAATTAGCGATGAGAAAAGTGCAAACTCAGTATACTGTAGTCATGGGCGACTGCATTGCAACAGTGGGGAAAAGGCAAGCTGCTGAACAAGTAATTGACACGTCCGCTACGGCATCGATTCTAGCAACACTAGAGGAGAGATATTGGTTGAATTCCCGGAAAATGATAAGCTCCGAATAATGAGTACCTGCTTCAGGAATTGTAGCAAACGAAAGTGGACATGGAGAAGCCCTAATCGAGAAAGAATAAAAGAATTAGATTTCATAATTCCTTCCGATCCGAGCATATTGCAGGATGTAGAAGTGTAAGGTAGGGTAAAGGTGCCGTGATCATAGCTTGGTGAGGTCTAGGATTTAGCTCAATATGATGAGAGAAAGAGTAAAAGTAGTCAAGAAGAAACAGGCCAACCTAGGTGCAGCAAACGTAGAAGTCGAAGTCAATTGCTGCACCAGTAGCAATTGAAGTGGGAAGTAAGGAACTAAAGTAATCAGCAGTTAAGCTATACCAAGTAACGAAGGACCTAATAAAGGAAAAATCAAAAATAGAAGTGTGCAACTCAAGAAATAAGACAGAATTCGCGGAACTGTCAAAACTGACGAACAAGGACAAAGCAAGGGATATTCGAAAATATGACGTCAGAAAGGCTGACGAAGCAGTAAAAAATGTACGCAGCATGAAATCAGGGAGAATAAAACTTAACATAGGACACGCCAAGGTCTATGCACTGGAAGATAAGCAGGGTAATATCATCAGCACTTTCAAAGATGTAGGAACAGCAGCGGAAGAATTCAATACTGACCTGTAATACCGTACCCAGAGCTGGCAGGCTGCCTCCATTCGAACTAGTAATGAACAGGTTACAGAGGCTCCTTGTATAACTAGTGATTAATTTAGAAGGGCCTTGCAAGGCCTGAACCAAGGAAAAGCGGTCGGAGAAAATGAAAGCTGCTTTCTCGGAGCAGTTTCTCTCTCGCCTCGCGGACAGCTGTCGCCTCACCCGCCCCGGTATCTCCCAGGACTCTCGGAAGTCTCGTTACGATTCCACGCACCGTGCTTTGAATTTTTCTCCTGGCGACGAAGTTCTTCTTTGGACTCCTGTGCGCGTTCCCAGCTGATGCAAAAAAAAAAAATTCTAACGCGTTTTATTGGATGTTACAAGGTCATTGAGCTCACTTCCCCTGTCAGTTACCGCGTCTCGCCCCTTCGAACGCCGTCGGATTACCGTTGACGTGGGACAGGGATAGTGTATGTCTCTCGCTTAAAACCACATACTGGACGCATATCATAATACTTACGCGCGGCCAGACTGCCGCTTAAACAGCGAGAGGGAATTAGTGTGAGCGCAACACATGCTTGACTTTCAACTTCATTATCTCCGCATATCATCATCCATTGTACATCTTCATCTGTATATATCACCAACGACACAGCTTGATCGTCGTGGTAGCAGCACGAGCTCGGCTAGAATAAAGCGGTTCCTTACAATATACAGTGCTTCGTACTCTGTATATGTTATCGTCCCGGTGGAATTTTGCCCTCATTGTAACTCAGTGTTCCTGTTGTCGGTCGTTCTCTTCATGCTCTTTCTAAACAAGAGCATGAGTCGGCAAATTAAGGAAATGACTCAGCGAATAAGGAGAGATGACTCAGCGAAATAGACTCAGCGAATTAAAAGGATGAGTAAACGAGTTAAGAGGACTGACTAAGGGAAATAGGAAGGGAAGTAAGCAAATTAAGAGAATAAGTAAAGTAATTGAGAGAGAGGAGTAAGCGAAGCAAAACAATCGAACGTCATGTGCCCGTCTTCATTGCACCAGCACTTGGGCTCTCGCATTGAAGTCGTCTTCGGGGTAACTTAAGAGACGCTGTTATGTTTCTTTTTCCTTTTCATGCACGGCGTTTTTTTTTCATACATCATGCACGATGCGCTGTCTGTGGTTCTGCTTGGACGCCCCACGAATTATTCAATATGACCGCCGCTTCCCTTATGTGTGGCTGCACTGCTCCGTTTCGTCTTTCGCCCTTGATTAGGAGGTGAGTGGTTTGCTTTTCAGCCGTGCATAACAAGGCGTATACAGCGTATTCTTTCAATCTGTGCTTTCTGCGGGATCAGGGCATAGAAAAAGACCGCGATACCAGCGATAATTACGTGTGATTCACATACAGCTATCAAATGCTCAAGATCAAGCTTTTTATTCAAAGCACTTCTGCAGTTCGCATTTATTAGTGTCAGTGAAGGGCCCTATCAAAGATGACCCTATCATACTTTCTTTCGCCCCAAGCATTACGTTACCTGTCCACTGATAGTTCATCGAACAGCAGCTTAACAGTACAGATTTTTGCTTTTTGGTATACTTCCCATAATTTCTTTCTAGCATGAACTTTTTCAGAAAAATCTTCCCTAAAATGTGGTCCAGAACCTTTCTACTTCACATTGTTTCTTGGTATACGCATCTTAAAGCGATGGTGAGGAAGTTTCGGTATGAAACCCGGGTTTTGTTGTTGCACCATCTTTCCAAGCGCTGTCATCTTGGAAACCCCTTTACTTCCAGGTTAATGTGTTCTTTTAATAAACAGCTGCTACAGTGTGATGCAATCAGTGCAGTCATTCCTCCCTGGGTTCATAAATGCCACGAATGATACTGGTTTTTCTCCTGTGGGAATTTCCTAAATAAGCAACCTTGCTTTTCATGGAAGCAACCCTTTCACCAATCGCATTCACCTGTTATTCCACAACAGCTAGTTGTTCATGACTTGACGCAAGGTGCTTCAATGACAATTCCAAGAAATCGAGCCTGCAATTTAAACGTGACAATGTCTCTTTCATAGCGTGCTGAGTGGTGCATAACTGATTCATGTGCCTCATAATTTCTTCTTTGACCGTGAAGAATCGCAAACACTTGGTCATAAAATTGTAAGATCGCGATTGCTTCGCCCTGCCATCCGCTAGCCGCCTGGTTAGCTCAGATGGTAGAGCGGCTGCCGCATAAAGGCGGTGGTCCCGGGTATGAGTGCCGGACCAGGGCGAATTTTCCTTCAACTTCGAGGCCTCTGTTTCGAGGAATCCGCATGGGTTTCCTTTGTAGAAATTGGTACGATTGGCTGGATTTCTCGTTTACCCTTTAGTTATTACTTCTCTCCACCTTCCGGGTTTCCGTAGAAATATTACGTAGAACTATTTCCTTTGCATTGAGCTGTAGATAAGTTCGCCGTTACCCTGCCATCTGCTAGCCGCTTGTTTAGCTCGGGTCGTAGAGCGGGTGTCCCGGAAAGGCGCTGATTCCAGGTTGTAGTCCCGGACTAGGCTGAATTATTCTTCAACTGCGAGGCTTTTCTTTCGAGGAAACCGTGTGGGTTTAATTTGTAGCAATTGTCCCGACTAGGTGGATGTCTCATTTGCCCTTTAAGTATTACTTCTATCCACCTTGAGCGTTTTTCCAGAACTATTACGTCAAACTCTTTCCCTTGCGTCGAGCTGTAGATAAGTTCGTCCTCGCGCTGCCATCTGCTAGCCGCCTGTTTAGCGCAGGCGGTAGAGCGGGTGTCCCGGAAAGGCCGTGGTCCCGGCCTCGAGTCTTGGACTACGACGAATTTTTCTTCAAATGCGAGGCTTTTCTTTAAAGGAATCCATATGGGTTTTCTTTGTAGCAATTGCTACGATTGTGTGGATGTCTCATTTGCCTTTCAATTATTAATTATATCGGCCTTGCGGGTTTCCGCAGAACTATTACGTCAAACTCTTTCCTTTGCTTCGAGCTGCAGATGAGTTCGACTTCGCCCTGCTATCTTCTAGCTGCCTAGTTAGCTAACACGGTAGGGCGCCTGTCCCGGGTTCGAGTCCCGGACCAGGAAAAATTTTTCTTCAACTGCAAGACCTTTTTTTCCGTGGGATCTATATGAGATTCCTTGGTAGTAATTGCTACGATCGGGTGGATGTCCCATATTCTCTTTAATAATTACTTCTACCTTCCGTGTTTCCGCTGCTCCCTTCTGTGTCTCATGCTTGCTACACCTATGCCTACCTAGCCCCGTATTGCGAAATGCATCTTTCGTTGAAACCTATGCTTGACTTAATATGAATGACGCCTGGTGCGAACGCGCCCAAGAAGCTCATTGCGTTTCTTTTGGTGTGCTCACGACAGGCGTCATTTACATCAACTCATGCGTGGGCTTCAAGTTAAGACTCATTTCTGCATACGGTAGTTAGACAGGTAAGTTGCCGGTTCTCGCTCTGAGACAGTAAAAAGTGCATGGGGCGCACATAAAATCAGAGGTGAACATAACACACAGTATTGGTATCTGGTCTCACGGACGATGCACGCTTTGCATTCTTCACGTTGTCCTCATCCTTTCGGTGTGTGAATAACTTTATTAAGAATCTGCACATGCTCCTTACCTCTGCACAATTATAGCAATCATACGTTAATTATATTGCGCTTTAAACGTTCGAATTTTAAATATTTAATTGAACAATTGACCTCACTGAAAAAAAAAACAGCTGGTATATTTAGCGCATGTGTCAAAGTGTATGTCAATGATAGTACGAATAAGGTAACGAACTGATTATCGTTGCGCGACTGTTGCCAATGTCCGACTTATCTAAAATAGACTAAGCACATTAAACAAGGTATCAAGGTAATTCGTAAATTATGTAGTACCTCGAGCTATTCTATTTCGTAGTATTAACTTATTGCGCGCCAGCTCTTACTTCACGAAACAGGCACGTACTCACTTCGCTGGCACAGTGGCTGTATCGTTGTGCTGCTTAGTAGAAGATCACAAGCTCACTTCCTTGCCACGTCACCGATGTCGGTCATGAATGAATGCACAATTCCATGACAATAAAACTTGGTGCTTGTTGGAAAGCCGCGAAAAGCGAAAGTTATTGCAGCGGCTACTACTACAGTTTTTCCGGCAGCGCTTATATTGCCTTAGCAGGTATAAAACGATCAATAAATTTTTATGGAGTAGGTATTACACTTTTGAACACAAATTTCCTGGACTTATCCTTATTTACAGTTGACCAGCTCTGCTATTTCCAGTTTCTGCTGACCAGTTTCTATACGTAGTTCGTCCTACAATGTCAGCAACAGCGACTCGCAGCTCGCCAATATCGGTGAAAGACTCTGGACGATTAGTACCCTAGGCACGCTTCCTGGACAGAGCACAAATGGAAGGGTCTCCAGCATTCTTTTTCGGGGTGCCGCGGCGTCGTTCGACTCTGCTGTCTATACGAGTGGCTTTTTGCGCTGTACGTGAGGCGAAACACTAATGAAGTGGCTAACGTGCAGAGCAAGGGAAACAAGACATGGCCTCAATTTGTGCGGCTGTGCCCTGGCACAACCCTTCGAGTAACCTAACAAATGAGTGCAATATTGTGTTTTCCTATTATTTTTATGAGCCAAGGGACTAAACATAATATGTGCAACAGGTGAATACGGCACTTGGACGGTGCTCTGGTCAACGCACACGGCTGGTTAGAATGACAGAGCAGGCACGTGGCCCGTCGCACAATACCTGAAAGATCGTAAAAAGAGCCTGAGCCACAGGGGCATTGGAATCCGCTGCCAGGAAATCATATAAGCATGGTATACGAAGCAGCTCCCAACTGCAGATTCAAAGGTTAACGGAGGCGGGGTTCCCACAGACAGTTCTAAATTCTGTAGTTGAGTGCCTGCTCCAGCAGATAAAAGGTAAAGCAAGAAAAAAACACGCAAGAACAAACAAGGAGATTAAGACCTGTAGTCGTACCGTGGTATCACCGCGTAGGTCACCTGAAAAAACTCGCGAGTAAATTCAGTCCCGGTTTTTTCTCAGCCCCTTCAAAACTTGCGACATTGTGCGCCCGCGTTAACGACCAAAAAAGAGAACGCGCGACCTGCGGAACCCAGCATACCGATCCACTTGTCAGTTGCAAAGAAGGGGTAGTTTATCAAATTCCGCTCTCATGCAAAAAGGTTTACATTGTTTCCAGAAGAGTGTTGTAACGCCGCAAAAGACAACACATAGAAAGCGATACGGGACAGGCGCAACTTCCAACTGTTTATTCACCGCGTATGCGAAAGAATATAAGGACAAATCAAGATAGGTAGCAAGAACCACGCATGAGGAGGCGGGGTTGAAGAAAGCCTTCCACATTAAAAGGAAGTATCTTGAATGCGTCAGCGAACCATAAAAAATTATGGGCTTTTACGTGCCAAAACCACTTTCTAATTATGAGGCACGCCGTAGTGGAGGACTCCGGAAATTTCGACCACCTAGGGATATTTAACGTGACCTAAATCTAAGCACACGGGTGTTTTCGCATTTCGCCTCCATCGAAATGCGGCCGCCGTGGCCGGGATTCCATCTCGCAACCTCGTGCACAGCAGCCCAACACTATACCCACTTGGAGAAAGGATGGCGGCCGGTACCTATGTCATGTTTTACTTCATGTAACTTTACTGCATTAAAGACTCCCAGAATTGGGGTATGCCATAAGGTAAGGATAACAAATATAAAGAATAATGAATACACAAGGAACAGACGTTTAATCACGCGTTTGCTCTTTTTAAATATGCTAGTTTTACCATTTAATATTGCGGATGGGTAGTGGATTGCGGCGATGTCGTGTGGAAGGTGGTTCCAAGCCGATGCTGACCGTGGAATTATAAGGCCAAAGTGGTAGTGTGCCCGCATGGCCAGGTGACTTGAAGGGGATGACCAATGCAGAGTGAAATGCATGCCGGTTGAATTTATTCGCTTAAAGGCCCGCCGCATTGGGGTATCACATAACGTGTGGACAATAAACATAAAGTATTTATGCATAGACAAGAAAAATAGGTTTAATTACGCGTTTGCTCACTCTTAAATATGCTAGTCATACAATTAAAGATTGTAGATAAGTAGGTGATTGCGGCTATGTCATCTGGAATGTAGTTCCAGACCGATGCTGACCGCGGAATGATGAGGACAAAGTGCTAGTGTGCTCGCGTGGCCAGGTGACTTGAAGGGGATGACAAATGCGGAGTGAAATGCGTGCCGGTTAACGTTATTGCCTTAAAGGCCCCCAGGATTGGGGTATCACATAATGTGTGGGTGATAAATATGAGATAGATAAATAAATAATAAATAATAATAATAATAATAATAATAAAATTAATAATAATAATAATAATAATAATAATAATAATAATAATAATAATAATAATAATAATAATAATAATAATAATAATAATAATAATAATAATAATAATAATAATGAATAATAATAAATAATAAATATGAGATAGATAAATATGAGATATGAGATAGACAAGAAAAATACGCTTAATTACGCGTTTGCTCACTTTTAAATATGCTAGTCATACAATTAAAAATTCTGGATAAGTAGGCGATTGCGGCTATGTCGTGTGGAAAGTCGTTCCAGACCGATGTTGACCGCGGAATGAAGAGGACAGAGTGTTAGTGTGCCCGCGTGGCCAGGTGACTTGAAGGGGATGACAAAAGCGGAGTGAAATGCGTGCCGGTAACTAAGGTACGGTTGATGATGAAGTGAGCTGCAACAAAACTTAGGAAACAAGTAAATTATAGCGATGCGGCACCAGCAAGCCGGGGTGGTTAAGACACTGGCGTTAAATGAATAACAAGAATGAATTAATAGATATTGTGGCACGATTTTGCATTCATTCTAGGCGATTTGTTAGATATCTTGGTTAGGGCTCCAGATGGCAAAGGCATATTCTAGCCAAGAGCAGAGCGACTTGTAGGCAACGAATTTTATGTCTGGTGGCGCGTGAGGCAGACTGCGTTTTATGAATTCAAGACTTCTGTTAGCAGACAATAAGACATTAGTGAGATGTGTGTTCCAGCCTGTCTCATTAAAAACCTTACGCCGCGGTGTGCAAATTACCTTTATACTAATCAACAAAAAGGGAGACGGTAAAGGACTGAAAAATTATAGGCCCATTAGCTTACTCCGAGTATTATATGAAATATTTACCAAAATAATCTTCAATAGGATAAGGGCAACACTGGACTTCAGTCAACCAAGGGAACAGGCTAGTTCAGGAAGGGATGCTCTGCAATGAATCCCATTTATGTCATTATGCATGTTATCGAGAAATCTGGAGAGTACAATAAGCCTCTCTATATGGCTTTCATACATTACGAAAAGGCATTTGATTCAGTAGATATACCAGCAGTTATACAGTCATTCCGTAATCAAGGAGTACAGTACGCTTACGAAAATACCTTAGAAAATATCTACAGATGTTATACAGCTATTTTATTTCTACACAAGCAGGAAGGTACCTATAAAGAAAGAGGTCGTACAGGGAGACAATTTTTCCCACGCTATTCACTGCGTGCTTGGAAGAAGTATTCAAGCTATTAGACTGGGAACGCTTAGGAGTAAGGATCGATGGCGAATATCTCAGCAACCTTCGGTTTGCCAATGACATCGTTCTATTCAGCAACAATGCAGACGATTTACAAAAATGATTGAGGATCTTAACAGACAGTGTAAGAGCGGGGCTGAAGATTATTATGCAGAATACAAAGACAATGTTGAATAGCCAGGCAAGGGAACAAGAGTTGGTGATCGCAGTCAACCTCTAGAGTCTGTGAAGGCGTATGTTTACCTGGGTCAATAATTCACAGGGAACGCTGATCATGAGAAGAAGTTCATGCAAGAATAAAAATGGGTTGGATCGCATACGGCAGACATTGCCAGCTCCTGACTGGAAGCTTGCCGTTTTCATTGAAAGGAAGGTGTACACTCAGTGCATTTTACCAGTGCTGACATATGGGGCAGAGACTTGGAGACTGACAAAAAAGCTTGAAAACAAGGACCGCGCAAGAGCGATGGAACGAAGATTGCTAGGCATAACGTTAAGAGAGATAAAGAGAGCTGTTTGGATCAGAGAGCAAGCGGGTATAGATGATATTCTTATTGACATCAAGAGAATAAAATGGAGCTGGACCGGTCATGTAATACGCCGGTTAGATAACTGTTAGACCATTAGGGTTACAGAATGGGTACCAAGAGGAAGAAAACGCAGTCGAGGACGGCAGAGAACTAGGTGGAGCGATGGAATTAGGAAATTCAGGGGCGCTAGTTGGAATTGATAGGCGCAGTACAGGGGTAACTGGAGATCGCAGCGGAAGGCCTTCGTACTGCAGTGGACATAAAACAGGCTGATGATCATAATGATGATGACGGTGAAGTATTTACGAGGCTGTTAATTCTATCGTTACGTGTGAGATTGTATTAGGAACAGGAGAGGATTACGTTTGCGGTCAAATGAGACGAGCTTTCATTTATTGGGGTTTAGTTCCATGAGTCATTGCTTACACTAGTCCGGGACGAAATTTAAGTCATTTTGGAGAGCTAGTCGATCAGAAAGGTTATTAACTGTGCAATAGATAACAGAGTCATCGGCAAAGATACGGACGTTACAGGAGACATGCGTTGATACGTCATCAAAGTATAATGAATATAGGAGGGAACCGAGGACTGACCCTTGCGTGACGTTTGATATTACTGGAACAGAACTAGAGATTTGATTATTAACGTGAATAAATTGGTACGGTTAGCCAGAAATTTCTTTATCTACTGCAGTACCTTAGGATCTAATTACGTTCAACAAAGAAAGCTTGATTATGTCAGTTTGAATGTGAGAATCAAGGTTCACACGCAAGTCATGGACGAAAATAGCTAATCTTGTTTCACATGATAGATTCTTAGGGAAACCGTGTTTAGAACGATGAAAAAAATTAGTGGAGCCAAGAAAATAAATTATTTGAGAATAGATGGCATGTTCCATGATTTTGCATGGTACACTTGTTAAAGAGATAGGGCGGTAATAAGTGGTGACTCTTTGCTACAGAATTTCAAGAATGGAATGACCTTCCCCACCTTCCTATCTCTGGATATGCTACCTGCAGAAAGTGATTGTGTTAACAGTTTGATGGTGATTTCGTTAGTACGTGCAGAAGATGACGTCTTAATATTTATCATGATAGGTGCTGCGTGCGCAAAAAATGGGATTGGGAAATGGGATCTCAATTGGCCAGTTGGGACAAATGGTATATCAGTTTCGTTTGTGAAGACGACTGAGAAGGCGGTGTTAAATATCTTTGCACATTCAACTTGGCTCGCTTCCTCGCCCAGTGTGTTGATAAGTGCGATGTTCGGCTCCCGACAAAGCCTTAGAACTTGCGAGAACTTTCTTGGGGGAATGGTTAGGATCTTCGGCAGCACATTGTGAAAAAATACGCGTTTGGAATTACAAATGGACTGTAAATACGTTGACTCGGCCTCGTAGTATTTGTACCATGCGCTCGGGTTTCGTTTTACTGCATGGAAAGGTCGTTTCTTTTTTTTTTTTGTCTCTAGTGTGTTCAAGGACTTGGAAAAGCATGGTTTGTTATCACAGGCACAACATGTAATCGTGGCAATAAATTTGGTTCTTAGTTCCTTAATTATGGTTTTGAAAGTATGGTGTTCTCATCCGTGCTTTTGGGACAAAGGAACGACAACACAGCAGTGCAAACAATCACAAGGGCATTTATTGCACCTTTCATAGACTAATGCCTGCTAGCCGAGTTGCTATCCACAATACATGCCGATGGGCGTGCGACAAATCTAGGAAGTCCGACTCATCGGATGACGAGCTAATATGTTCGCCCCATGCTGGATCCAAACGCCTGGTTGTTCGCGCGTACGGTCACGCGTACGGTGGCGCGTTCGAACGAGCCTTCGCGAAACGGTCTCGCAGAAGCATGGATCGGCGCGCTCGCGGAATGTCCGCGCAGCTCGCCGAGCCCGAACCAAAAAGGAAGAGCCTTCTCCTGCCCGCGCCCAAGTAACCGCGCCGTTAGGTGGCATTAGCAGCGCAACACTCGCGCCATCTCTCGTACTGCGCTTCAATCACACCGACTGCCGCGGGCATCAAGCCACGCGGCGAAGCCGGATTACAGGAGACGGGAGCTATGTGGGAAAACAACATGTCTGGGGACGCGTGAGAGTCGCGCATCCCCACAAAAGTCAGCCAGTTATCCTTAATTCATCGGTCGTGGAAACACCTTTCGAAGTTTAAGAGAAAGATCAACAATTGTTTATCAATTTTACTGTAATTGCCTTATCGTTAAGGCCAATGGTTTTAAAGATTGTTTGCCGCGATTCCGGGATGAAGGTGAAAATAGCATGTAGAATTTAGCGGTCGCTAATTTCGCTTGAGATAAGTAATGGTTGATAAGCTTTCTGGGTGATTAGTCAGTACGAGGCCCAGGATGTTTGCCGATTCACGTATGACGCGTGTGTGTTCTGCTCTAACTGGGTGAGATTGAAATTTAGACAAGCGTCAACGAAGTTGGTTATTTCTGTGCTGAATGTTGGTGTTTGGTTCTGCCAGTCAATAAACTGAAAATTTGCCAAAAGGAAGTATGTGCGCATTGGAATGTGTAGCATTGAGCTGATGAAGGTTATCACTTAGGTTACAAGAAAGACTTCGGCTGCTTTGGAGGGGAGAGGGGGGGTCTGTCAAAAGGAGCCCTATTTCCGCAAAACGAGTTCCTAAGTTTTCTCGCACACAGGCGCTCCATGCAGTTCCGAGACAACGAGCAGGCTTTCCGGCGGCGGTGCTAGACAGCCGCCGAGTGTTCTTAAGAAAGAGCGACAGGGGAGCCACGTTACAGTGCACACCTCATACATAACTCGTTTCGACTGTGCCAATACGCTGTGCCAACATATTGATTCACTGCTAAATGCATTACCGTCGAGAGTCATCCTAAGATTGCTTCTGCCAGTTATGTTCCCCTCTCATATCCTGCTTTTCTGTACACGTACCAACTAGCACCCCAAACGGCCGCGGCACGCAGCCAGCGCATTTCCAATGGAGCGAGCGGGTTTTTCGCGAACAAATAAAGCTGCAGGTCGATTATCCAAAAAGGCAGGTGACAGACATGTTCAAGAAGACAATCCGCACGGGATAATTTCAGTCATCACGCCGTAGAAAGCTAGAATCCTTTTCCCGGAGCGGTTAAAGATTCAGCCATTGAAGTCTATGCAAACGACAACAATTTTTACTCAATTTTTGAGAAAAAGCGGTAGCTGTGACAAGAATACTGCTGCTACCGTATTAGCTTCTACAGCATGGGTGTGTAGTCCCAAGACTCAGCGTTCGATTGACGCCCATTTCGACTCCCTCCACATGGCGTAACAATGTTCCCAAAATCGATTTATGAAACCCAGTTGTGCAAATTCACGCTCCATCCATAAAAACTCTAGCGTATCACTGCGGGAACGTTGGAAGACGTGGCCGATTGGTTTAATCGCTCGCACCTATCGTTCCGCGTCGAGCTCGCAGCCCTTCGGTGCCACGCTGCGTGTTAATTTTATTTAACGCCACGTAAGAGTGAGTTCGACAGCTACCCACCAGATCACCGAAACACAAAACTCGAGATTTGGTTTCGATTTTTCAGGAGTGCTCTGCAAATATTGTTTTCTATTTTTCCTTCCTAAAACGTAGCGATGGGTTGTTCATTTGTTAAATCATCGCTTTCATTATCAGATTTTGTTGTTTGCACAACATAACGACAAGCATGCTCATGTCTGTGCAACCCTAAAAAGAATATCGTGCCTTGTAGCATGGAGAAACTCAGGAATTCTGGACATTGCACCTTCACCATTCTGTGGAACTTCACGGCAATGAACATAGGCAACTGAATGGGCAAACTTTTAGGTAATTTTATTTCAATATACCGGCCGCGTAGCAACATGTTTCAAGTGATTGCGCCTACATGGTAGTCTCTTTTAACAACATATGCATTTGTGGCACTTAGAAAAATAGAGGTGCGTTATAGCAGTATTTTGTTCAGGGATGGCCGGTTACGTTACACGGCAGGAGCAAATGGCTTTGCACCCTCTCGCCAGAGGGCCCATCGGCTTGAAGAAGCGCCAAACTTGAACAGTAAATCAATTTATTACAGTGTGAGTTTGAACGGTAACTGCAAAGCGAGTGTCCTTCAATCTGTTTGCATGCACATGTTTTTGCGATGCAGCAGGGAGGGAGAGGGAGTGTATATGCATGTTCACCCCTTGAGCCTGCGTGCGTGTGTACTTGGATATGCGTGTGTGCGCGTGTTTGTGTCTCCGTATTTGCATCTGCGCGCGCACGAGTGCGTGTATGCGTGCGCAGTTCCGTGAGCGTGCGTGCGTACATTTTTGTGCTTGTCTGCATGCGCGGGCGCGTTTAAATGTGAATGCGGGTGAACATGTGTCGTAACCGTATTTGCATGTGTGTGTGCGTGCGTGCGCGCGCGCGTGCGAGCGAGCGAGCGTACGTGCCTGTGTATGTTTGGACGAGCGGGCATTTCCACGCTTCTACTCTTCGCATTGAATGGGATATGTTGTTTAAACCCATATTTACATTTACGAGACAAGAACGAATGACACCACTTTTACAGCATTATCCCCTTCCGAACACGAAATCAACGCAAAAAAATAAGACGGAAAGTGAACGCCTGAGCCGTCAATATCGCCGTCCCAGATTTTGTAACGATGGCACCGTCCCTATCGGCACGGCTCCGGGAGCAGCTACCGAACTGTTCACTTTAGTTATTTTCTTTCCCTCGGCGGCAGCGCATTGTCTTGATGCTAGCGAGGCGCAAAGTCTGCACCATCATTGCGCCATGCATTGCTTCGGCGACCAAGCAAGCTTCCGCCGGCGCACGTTCGCTGCTACATCCACATTAAAAGTTTAAACTGCTTGCCTTCGAAAAAAACAGCATGAATAAAAATCGAAAGCGGACTGGCCACAAGGGACATGCGCTCGGAGCCATGCTATTCATGACATCAGAAAAGGCTAGGTGCGTTCCTGTTTTTACACGTTCGCGAGGAATGACTGACGGTCTAGTTGGTTCATTATCACAGAAAGAACAGCGCTTCAAATTGTTAGTCAGCGTAGTGTGTGTGTGTGGTTCCTCCTTTGTGTTCTGTCTTGAAGCGCTGTTCTTTCTGTAACTTTACAGAAGTTCTTTTTCTGCTTCAGTTACGCTTCCGAAGAGCGTTTAATTTGAAATTTTTTGTTCGCATAAATCATACAGAAGCATGTTTAATCAAATATTTTTCTCTCGGCTAAATAATCTCGAGGGCGGGCTCCGAACTACTAATTTGCTTTTGCCACCTAAGATCAATTATTGAAAATTTAATTAACTCTGCTTCGTTAATTAAATCCTAAAATAAAGATAACAAAAAGGTGGAAGACGTAGCGAGAGGGAACACTACAGTGCACACAGCGCAGGGACTTTCTAGAAGTACAGTTGGTCTATTGTGCCCTTGTGCATCGAATAATGCTTAGACCAAGTACTTAGGATATTTCTCTCCCAGAGTGACCTGCCGTCTAAGCGGCTATTAGCAGCTCACAGAGCAGAGCGCTGAGTGTGGAAGTGGCAGAGAAGGCGTTCTATACTATCTTGTCACCACCGAAAATTGCACGCCGCGCTGCTGACCATTCCTAGAAAATTGTATATGCGACGCCCAGCCATTTTCAACACAGTGTTAGGTCCCAATACCACAATGGCTTTAAATGGACCTTTGCCCCAAGTCAAACATCTGTCCATCCATGAACGCCTATCCAGACGTCAACGCAGCAGGGACATCGACTCTTGACGGGTCCCAAAAGAGGCCCCCACCCCACCATTACCTGACAGTACGAGATAACAATCAAGGGGGGGGGGGGGCATAGAATGCTACCAAACAACGAAGGCGACCTGGAAGTCGCAATTAATTAGACGTTTGCCACGAAGCAAACCACAACCCATCCATCAGCGCCTATCCAGAGGTCAACGCAGCGGAGACACCGACTATTGACGGGTCCAAAAAAGGCCACCAACCCCATTATTACCTGACAGCCTGAACTAAGGATGAAGGGGGTGGGGGGCGGGGCATCCAATGCTACCAAATGACGATGGTGACCTTGCATTTGCATGTTGCTTTCCTGCCGCATATTGCACAGCGTCGGGCTTCGCAGGCGAGGGTACTGTGGAGTTTTACAAGAATGGGCGTATTATCGCAACGGATCCGAAAATTGCGATTTACTGCTGGACAGTCTTCAGATTCCCTAGTCTACTCGCCTAAGGAAGGCGGAGGCATTAAAAGCGGATTCTTTTCGAGCAATGCGACAGTAGGTCTTGATATTGCCCGCCGTGGTGCTGAGTGGCAATGGGGTTAGGCTGCTGAGCACGAGGTGGCGGGATCGAATCCCGGCCACGGTGGCCGCATTTCGATGGGGGCGAAATGCGAAAACACCCCTGTATTTAGAAGATTTAGGTGCAGGGTAAAGAACCCCAGGTGGTCGAAATCTCCGGAGTCCTCCTTTACGGCGCGCTTCATAATCAGAAAGTGGTTTTGGCACGTAAAACACCAAAATTAAACTTTTAGGTCTTGATATGAACGCGGACGCTTAACTTGCTCCCACATGGAGTGAACTTCCGTAACAGGAGCCTTGTAACTAAACTCATAAACCCTACTTCCTTTATTCCTACAACCTGACGTATGAGTCGATGGGCTTGGTAAATTCCTTGCCCTAACGCCAACCCTAGTCGCGCCTACAGCAACATTGTTTTGCGATGGGAGATTCCAGGTGAGAGAGAAAGTCGTTATGGAGATGAAGGCACGTTATTTTCTGCAGCAATTTAGAAATGAGTGAATGAGTTTGCTTATTGAGGAAAATGAGAGACAAACACTGGTGGAAGAACTTCTCAAAATATTGTGAAAGGAGCGGGGGACAAAAACAGCAAAAGCAGGGGACGCGGTGACAGGCGAAGTCGCAGTTGAGGGTCGAGAGAATATAAGCCAGCGTTGGTGCATCGGTTGAAATCCAGTGTAGATATGTGATGTCGCGAGAAAATGATTGGAGTTCCCGCCTAGCATGCGTCCTTCGCAGTGGAATAAGCGCCCGCCATCCTTCGTGATAAACGTTTCCTGAATACTAATATTGACAATTACTTATTCCCCGGCTATACTTCGTCGCGTATTTTAGTGGCAGGGCCTGTGAATTAAAGCTGCGCAGTTGCGACAACTTCCAACCATACCGTGACTCTTGCGGTTACGGTGGCCATACTTGCGATTTTTTTTATTGCGGGAATACTATAAAGATGGGTTTACTGCTCAAGTTCCAGAAGAGGCTGTTTAGAATGGATTTTGTCGCCTTACGTAAGCTCAACGCAATTACCATTGCAGCATGTTACGGTGCTCGTTCCTTCAAGACATAGCTTAAGGTACGCCAACGCAAACATTGGAATGCGTTAGGAGACAGGGTAGCAACCATGCTGTCGTTTCCATGCAAGGAGGTCATACTGTGTACCTTAACTTGTTCAATGACAGTCCCAGCCGCCGTCTAGGGGAGTGAGTGAAGCTGCTGGCAGCTATTTTGCTAGATGAAAAAAAATCACCACCCAAGCACGTCGTACTTCAGTTAACGAGCGAAGCTGAAACGTGCGGCCCCGGTGACTATCACTGGGTAAATGCCGACGGTTCATTAAACGACGGTTTGGTAAGCTGTCGCGCCCTCGGTACCCAGTTGCTGCTTGCCCTCGGCTGCACGATCCTGTTCTTGTGCCCGGGCTGCAGCAGTGATAAAAAGGACACGATGACACCATGAACACACGCGACTGTACGCCAATCAATAAAGACAATTTTTTAAACTGTCAATTTATGTATATGGTTAAGAATCGCGCTCATTAATGAAATAGTTTCATTCCCAGGGCAAAAAAGCGGCTGCCTTGTCCACGGTAAAGTTGATTTAAACGGCTTCAACTCATGGCCGCTGCGGCATTGCGGACTTCCGTGGTATCGTAGTCGTCAAAATTGGCTACATCTGATTGTGAATTCAGAAGGCTGATGACCGGGGAAAAGGCAGAAGCTTGCAGAAGGCCTCATGTAAATAAAATGGCTTTTTGAGTGTCATGTTCTGGTGGCGTGCTTTGGTTACGGTGTCTTTCGAAAATACCCCAAAATATGAACAGGGGCGTACAAAAAGTATGCAGCAACTCCACTGAAATTGTCTAAGTATGCGTAAACATACGCCAAAATTTCAAGCTGGTTCACCCTCAACTTTGGATGTCCAGTTCGCCCACCCCTCAAGTTCAAGTTGGCACATCCACAAATTTAACTTGGCCCACGCACAAATTTCAAGTTGACCCAACCCCTAATTTAAGTTGGCCTACCCACAAAGTTCCGTTCGCCCACATCTAAGTTACAAGTTGGTCCCACCCGAAATTTGAGTTGGACCACCCCTAAATTTTAAGTTCGCTTGCCCCCAAATTTTATGTTGGCCCACCCTTAAATTTCAATTCGACCAATCTCCAAATTTCAAGTTGACACACCGCCAAATTTAAATTGGCCTAACCGAAAATTTCGAATTGGCCCACTCCGAAATTTAAGTTGGCCCACAACTACATTTAGGTTGGCCTACGCCGAAATGTGAAGGTGGATCGCCGAAAAATTTTAAGTTCGCTAACCCCCAAATTTCAGTTGGCCTACTCCCAAATTTCAAGTTGACCCAGCCACAAAATTTTGTTGACACACCCCTACTACAGGCTTTCCCATGCATTCTCTAGGGATCCTTGTGACTCCTAAAGATATGCATAAATCCGGACATATGGGTATTCACTCCGATCAATTCTTTTTGTTCCAATTGTTTCTCATCGCTTATAATGGTATACATCGTCTATGTTCACACTACTGTAACATATAAATGCCATAACTTCGTTATAACTATTTTTGTGTAGATACAAGGTACTGCAAATCCTGCGTTATATATTTTGCTGGGGTACTTGCCAAAGAATGCTTACGAATTAAAATGCGGGCATCTTGGGAAAGGTTAAACTGCTGCAATCGTCAAGACAGCACTAACTTAAATATAAAAGCTAACTTAAAGATTAAAAATAAGCATGACGTTGACAGGGTGGCCAAATTTCTAGACAAATAATCTGCCTATAGGACTAATTCAGCTGATACCTGATGGTGCAAAATAAGGCGAGAATTGTCGGCAAGGGTTGAGGAAAGGTTCAGTACGTCTTGTGACCTACGCCAGAGCCCGGGAATTGTCGGCTGACTGCACATGTAAGCGAGATGCCTGGTCGTCAGTAGTTGCAGGTTGAGTTGGGTCTGAAATTGATAACACGGACTCCATCACATTCAAAGCAATACACTCTATAGTGTCATTCTTCGACTGCTGGCACAGATTCTCGTGCAATGAGGATGCAAACAAATTATCTCAGGTGCCAACTGTACCCTTCCTCGAACTGCCAACATTGCTTAATAATGTCCTTGGGAGTCGCACAGGTCTTGAACACAAGTAAATGTGAGGAGTTGTGCGCGATCCTTTGCGTGTGTGGGCAGCCAATTTGACCTTCAATATTTGTCAGTCTACATTGCGGCTATATTATAAACGTAGAACAGCAACATTGTTGACAACATGGAGAACAGAAAAATACCGCTTATATTAGTGCCCAATAATCTTAAACAGCGGTCTTCTTTCATGCACGTAGATAACCGCGACAGGACAGTACCTTGATGACTGCAAGTACTGTCTACGTCATGCCCAAAGGTATACCTTTCCCGGTGTCTAGTAAATGGGGCGTAATATTGTGAGCCGCTTCCGCCATAGCATGCTAACCAACGATAACACAGAGACAGTTCGCACAATTCTTGTGTCGTGCCTTTTGCCTCAAGGTGCAAAACCAAGATAGTCACGCATCTATTTCAATAGTTAAGCACATCTCGATTTGACGCTGCTGCGGCAGCCCACGAATGCGGACAGAAAATTCACTGGGAAAACAATCGGGGGCACCTTAACGAAACTGACAAGTGGAAATCAAAAGCCGTCCACGACGGCGTCTCTCGTAGACGCTGTGCGAGGTTCGGGCACTAAGAATGTTTGACGACTGAACAAAAGCTGCCGCGGAGTGCTTCCGACAATTACCCTGGCCGGGTTACTCCGCAGCATAAAAAAACATGCCTGCCATTCAAGAAGCCTTTCAAAAGGCCAGAATGAATCATTGCTCGTCGCGACTGAGGGCTCTTAGAATGATGTTATTTCCAGCCGACGAGCGGCTACGCTTTATCAAGAACACTGATAACGCTGGCGGGACAAGCTTTGTGGTGAAGTTCAGTGCGCAGGGGTTTTTATTCTTTTATTTTTGTTTAGCTGATGTCATCATTATGTCAAAGCGGAAAGTTTGACAAGTTTGAGGTCACTCACGATAACTAAACCCATGTCCAGAAAAGCTGGATACGATCGCCAGGTATAACGTTGCCCGGCGGCTCTGTTTTTCGCCTACCTAAAGCGTTTCCGTATTGCTGCGTTCGGTCTAGACACTAGAACTAGAAATTATAAAGGAGCTAAACAGAAATGGTAGCTCAGAAAAAAAGGTTACATGCCTTATTCTGCATATAGGTGGGCACGCGCATGTGTGAGAGGAGAGAATAAAACATTTCAATTCCTTCGCTCGTGCAAGTTAGCAATGTGAGAAACCTCAAACATCCGTGGCTTCCCATAGCAACAATTTACTTGTAAAAGTCAGAACGTGCCAGTTGGCCTTTCTTTCCCATGAGGCGGCTAGCAATTTCCTGCATTATGAGACATTTCGTCGCCCTACGCAGAAAGGTTCACACCGCCGGCAGATAGAACATTTGCACGGCAAAGTTAGGAGGACGTCTTTTTAACAGATCTCGCTTCAAGAATTCAACAAGCGGAGTATGCGAAAATTGATGACGTGCGATATCAAAGTTTACGTGACATTTCATTGTGGTGTTTGTCTTGAGTTTTGACATCTGCCTTTGGAAAAAACGCGAACCATAAATGTAACAAACATGCGTAGAAGGCCATATGAAGGAATGAAACATAAAAAAATTGTTTTGTGAGCGTCGCTCTTATGAACGTTGCGTCAAGCTAATGGACATTGGGCAAGCACTGGTAAAATAGCAACGAACGTTGGTCACACTTACATTGATGGCTATACGTAGGGGTATGTGTATACGTCAAATTAAGGTTAAACATTATGGGGCTTTGCTTGCCGAAACCCCAATCTGGTTATGAAGCAGGCCGTAACGGGGGATTCCGGAATAATTTGGACCGGGAAGGGTTCTTTCAACGTGCACGTAAATCTTAGCGCACGAGTATTTTCGCATTGCGCCCTCATCGAAATGCGGCCGCTGTGGCTGGGACTCGATCTCACGACCTCGTGCTCAGTAGCCCAACGCCATTACCACTAAGCAACCACGGCAGGTGGAATTAGGTGCTGTTTTGTTGCAAGGCTGACATGATTGTGCAGGGGCACTATAACGTAAAACTATTCCAAACTTTTCTATTCCAATTCTGCTATCAGCCCTCCACGATTGGTCAAAACCTTTTTTCGACCGTCCCCACTTCACCTGTCTGTCACGCGACGTCAAGAAAACCACGATACCTCCCCATCTGATATGATGTGTACACACTGATTATGCATAATATGACAGAAAAAAGAAAAACAGTTATTTCTGATTCGACCCCTTTTCGCCATTAGCCCTCGGCTATTGGTAAAAAGTTTTCCGGCTGCACCCACTTCACCTGCCTGTCACGCGACGTCACAAAACTGCAAGAACTCACCGCGTCAAAGTGACGTGTACGCGATAACGATTCATTAATATGCCGAACAAAACTGAATTTTCTTCGGAATAGCCGCATGCTGCCCCGTTCCGAAAGGAATAGAAGATAGCTGCCGCCGATCGCTCAGACGCTGGCTACTCGCACCTGCCGGAGAGCATGGGTGTATTTGCGTATAATAAAACTTCTTGCGTGGCCGTGTAACGTTTTCGAGCACTTTCGGCACGTTTACCCCCTCATTCTGCCAACTCTTCTTTGCTGAGGGTCCGTTTTAGCGTCATTCTTGAGCTTCCGTTGCATGCCGCCGCGATTTTCGACCAGCCACCGCAAGCTAAGTAAGGGAAAGCCGACCAATCGTAGACGCCGGCACCACCCTCTTCATCCGGTTATCGACTTTCAGTGCAGTGGCTCGGCCCCATCGAATCCCTCTCCACTTGATCGTTCTCCTCGCCTCTTGCCAGCCAATTAGATACGTCAAGCCGCTCAGTGTAGGCAATTTTATTCGTTTTTCAAGCAAACAAAAGTGACCTCCTATGAACGAGGAGAGTGTTTGATAGGTCTGTTCAGACAACCCTGCGGGTGACCGCCCGGTGCTTGCGTTCGTGGTTACGCAAAGTTGACGTCAGGAGATTGGAATAGAAACATATTGGAATAGTTTTACGTTATAGGGCCCCAGGTTACAGTAGGTGCAGAACAAGTTCACTTGACATGTCAAAAAAAAAAACGCTGTCCTGATATCGTGAAGTGTAGTAGCGTAGACAAGACAGATAAATAGCGGTATAGGCTGCGTGATATTTCAAAGAAACATATATGGCGGATTTATGACCCCTTCTAACATTACATTAGTCCGCTGTGATGACGCGGGTGGTTGAAGCGAATTAGATAGACGGCGCTAGCCCGTTGTACCAATTACAGCTATTAGATAGGGCTGCGCCATATACAGTAACACTAGATTTTACCAAGGTCCGCCATCTTGGGCTTCAATGTCATGCAGAAAAGCCACTCATTTATGCAGAAAAGCCGCACTCGCGCAGCACTGCCAGCAGTGTTTCTCTTTTGCTTATTTTACTCCTCATTATGTTGCGAGCACAAGAAGATCGCTCATATCAAGATTACAAGCCTGGATTTTACGCTTGCATGCCTCATTATCCACTGATCAGGTACCCCGGGGCATGGTGGCAACGTCTGTGAGCGTTTCCAATTTCTATACAAAACGTCAAAATTAATACTAAGCTTTCATAGAATATATATAATGCTCATTAGGCATGTATGTAAGCATCGCTCGCCGAAGTTTGAATACGTGAATGCGTGTATTTGAAACAACAGCGCTGTCGCGTCCAGAATTTCGTGTTTGTAAAGTATGAAACCTGAAAACGATCCCCGTGAATCACGCGAGACATACCGTGCACTTACACATTGCTTGCTTTGAGCAAACAGTTTGGAAAGGCCACTTGGAAACTAATCAATTGATGCAAAAATAACAATGTGATGAGGAAAATTATCAGATAGAGGAGTATAGCTCTTATAAAACAAAAAAAAATATCACATCACAACTATAATCACTCTTCATCTATTTCTGGAAGCGCTATATGTGCTGCAAAAACACCCAAGAATAAAGTTATATATTTGTTTTAAACAATCCTTTACAGTAGCAGACTTTCAAAATTTCATGTTTCTCAAAGCGATGCCCCATACGTGCAGCCGGTCGTATAACTTTTCCCTGTATATTTGTTTAGGACGGTATTCCTTATTTAATATGTTTCGTTATGTTGCGCACTTGCTAATCTAGAGCGCCAAAGTAAATGCACATTCATAGTGTTACAAGTGATCGCATTTATTTCCTTAATATTCGGAAAACATCCGTGGTTTCTTTTCATAAACGACAAGAATATCCAACTAATACGTACATGCTTAAAGGCGAGGTGATTTCTTCAGTAGATTCGCTCAAATATTCAGGACTTTATATCACCGGTGACCTCACGTGGTCATTACACGTCACACTCGTCACAAACCAAACTAACCACACCCTTGGCTATCTTCGATGTACTATCGCACTCCGCCCCCTCCTCCCCCCCCCCCCCTCCGTTAAGTTATTAGCCTACCAATCTCTTGTAAGACCTAAATTAGAATACACGTGCGCGATTTGGGATAACTCATAAACACAACCTTAGCAAGACACGCGAGTCGGTACAAAATCGTGCACCCAGATTCATCTTTTCTGACTACTCGTATCATACAAGTGTCACTCCGTTGAAATCAAAGGCTAATCTCCCCAAACTAGATAGGCGCGGCAAAACATTTAGACTTTGCCTTTATCATAAACTCTACCATACTCTCCCTCCTGACAACACCCTTATCAAACCAGCACACCGCCTTGCAAGCCGTATCAGCCACCATAAAACAGTCTACCCGCCACATGCTCGGACAACTGCTCGTATTCATTCTTTCTTTTCTCAAACAGCCATCAATGGAATAATCTTCCAGTCAGTGTCATTATTCATGATGATCCAGCGCGTTTTAGGTCCGTCATTGAACTGCTTGCTCGATTGCCTCATCTGCTCGTATTGTTTGTAGAATTATTTGAAGTGTGTTTCGGTCGACATCTTAATATGTTTATCAATATGTCTGCCTATTTTTTCTTTTACTTATCGTGTTCCATACCTAGAAAAATGTTACTGCCACCTTTTGTACACATTACGTTCAACACTTGTCCATTGTGATATTTAATATGTTCTCGTGTTTTTCTTTTGCAGTTTCCTATTTCTTAACATGCGGATTTGCAAACTGTTTTAGTTTTTACGTTTTTCTTTGTTGCTGCTTCGCTTCTCATGTATTTCAGTGCTTACTGCAGTGGCGCAGGAGGCTTGAAAAAGCCTCCTGTGTACCTTGCTTTTCCATGAATAGTGAAGAAAGCTAGCCTGACCACCGCGGCTCTCAAGCAGATCACATTGGAACTTCTGCATAGTTCATACGCTAACCGAATCCGTGTTTACACGGCTGGTTCCGTCTCGGAAAATTCTACGGGCGCCATTGTTCTACCATCTCAATCGGTCGTCATCAAGTTAAAGACTTCACACGTAACAACATCTACAGGTTCCGAACTGGCCGCTCTTCGCGCTGCTGTCGAATACATTGAAAAAGAACCACCCAACAAATGGGCAATATTTTGTGATTCGAAAGCAGCCCTCCAGAGCTTGCGAAGTTTACGACGTGGCAATTATGAACAGCTGGTGTCACAAATCAACGAAACCTGCCATTGCGCTTCTGAACGAGGACCTGATATCATATTTCATTGGCTGCCTGGATGTTGTGGCATTGTTAGCCATCACAGCGCCGATGACGCTGCCCGACGTGCCCAGGATGGCGCGCCGACACTCCTTATACCTTTATCGAGAGTAGACGCTGCAACAGAGCTTCGCCGTCTTGCTCGTACCATCACATTAAGTTACTGGCGTTCACCACAGAACTATAAGTGTCGTTTATCAGCCTCGACCCACCACTAAAACTGAAATTAGCAGGAAAGCTTTCACGACGTGACGCAACATTGCTGTGTCGCATGTGGGTAGGAGAAGCATTCACCAACTCCTACAGCTATCGTATTGGAATGGCGGACTCACCAATGTGCGTTAAGTGCAAGTGTGAAGAGACCATCAGTAGACTTCTTTGCCACTGTTCTCGCTTCGATAATCAACGTGAGATTCTCCAGTGTGCCTTGAATAGACTGGACGACAGGCCATTTGCGGAAGCGAAGATCTTGGGTGCCTGGCCTCACAGTTCATTAGCCCAGAAAGCAGTTCGAGCGCTTTTTCACTACCTGAAGGCAAGAGACTTGAGTTCCCGACTATAGACATCCTAAACCTAGGCTTTCTCTCTCTCTCTCTTTCACTCCCCATTCCCCTCCCCACGTGTAGGGTAGCAAACCGGAATCAGTCTGGTTAACCTCCCAGCATTTCCTTCTTCCCTTCTCTCTTTCTCTCTTGTGTGCTCACCCACCCTTCATGTAAAACCCTTCCAGGTATTTGAGGTATTGTAGGTAAATAAATAAATGGCTGATGCTTGAGAGACGGTTCGGAAGCGGATCCATTGGCAGAGTTAAGCACGTTTCCACATTGTGAACGAATCCTGCCGGGAAGGCGTTCGGAATGACGAAAACGGCGGCGCCGAAGATAGGGGACGTTACTAGAGTTTTGCTGGAACAGCGACCGCAGGTCATGAGAGGGGAGATCACGTAGGTGACGTTGCTAAGATGCCTGACCGCAACAAACGGGGTTTGTATTGTAGGACAAATATCACACTTCAAGTTTGTTTCTTTGGTGATGTTGCAGTTACATTTCTAAGGAATATTACAGATGGAGCTCAGAGACCTCCTATAGATACATGATTAGAGTACTAATGCAAAGTAACCAAGTCACAAATTAAAGTGCGGACATGTGAGAAATGCCCATAATAATAATTACGTCCGTTTATTAATTTTAACAAAGGAATTACGTACATAGCCATGACACCATGAGTCAAGTACTCAAAGCACAAGGTAGCGAACAAGCAGAAAAACAATAAACAGCATAACGTTAATAATCAACTTGACACGTGACACAGTACTAAATTATTTGCCTAAAATATAAGCTACCTTATAAAAAAACTCCAAATTCACATCTTGACAGTTCATTAGGAAACTCCGATGAGTCCCTGAATTCCCGAACAAAATATTTCTTGGTGCGGGTGGCAGATAAAGCCACATTGAGCGATAATTTCATTTCAGGGAGTGAAGAACTCGAAAATCCGCTAAGGCTGCTCAGTGACTTTCGCGCTGCGCTGCCAAGCACGAGGTCACGGGATTAAATCACAGCCACGGCGGCCGTATTTCGATGAGGGCGAAACGCAAAAGCACCCACCGTGTACTGTGCAGTGCGTGCACGTTAAATAACCTGATGTGGTCGAAGTTAACCCGGAATCCCCCACTGTGGCGTGTCTCATAATCAGATCATCGTTTTGTCACGTAAAACCTCAGAATGAAAAAAAAGACATCGTATTGCTGTGCATGAAAAGAGACTTGTAATCTTACCGTAATTAGTCCTTACTGGAAGGTAGGGAGGGTTATCCAATCCCCTGACATAGGTCGTACTCCTGCAGAGCCATCCCCAAAAGCGCCGCGTTTCCCTTCACGTACGTACGGCTGATCTAGATATCGGTCGTCATAGCGGGCCACATCTCAATGTTGCCAGATTAGCGCCCGGAAAGAGGCAATGCACCAGGTATCCGCAGCTCAGCAGAGCTGCTCCGACCACAAAAAGGCTCTACTATAAACGAAAACGATATCATACGCACTATGTGGTGAGCGGACACAAATTAGGTAGCGTAATCAGTGGTCTCATGCTCCGCAGTATTCCAGGACTACACGATAAGTGGCAGTATGTCAGAGTTCTGTGATTCGAATCCACATGCATGCAGGTTCGTCAGGATCAAGTTAGCGTGTTCAGCGAACCCTTTCGCATCGGTTAGAAGGACAAATATTGGCATTTAAAAGACGCAGAAGATGTTGGACAACTTTGGCAACAAACTGGCAGTCATGGCCAACGGTGATACGAGGAGGAACATCGCGCAAGATGGCACAGCTACGTAACATTGCTGCAGAAGGGGGAAGCTTGAACGCGCTCTGACAAGTGTTTGGTATACCATTTTGTATCAGTTATGATTTGGCATCAGCCGAAATCAGCGGAAAATTTCAATGCCTTCAAAGTCGATGAGCGCTACATTAGGTGTGTAACGGGGTTCGCGGGGTGCACTTGTGGGTCGCAGTGTAATACACATTGTAGGTCGTGGAATGAGCTTTTATTGAAAGGCAGCATAGTGATTCTTGATTATTGGATACTTACTCTTGAACCGAATTGTCTTCAATAATCATGGCAGCTGCTCGGTGTCCCATCATCATAACTGGCGCATTAAGGTTTCCAGCCAGAAGGTCAGGCATGGATGAGGCATCCACAACGCGTAGTTTTTTAATACCGCCAAGGACCCTGCGACACGTGTGCAACGGTACAAGATTAGAACGAGCACCTTTGGCATTTCATCTAGGAGGTTGCGTCGCACTAAATACAAATCAAAACCACCTACTTCAATCCCCCCTTAAATAGAAAAACCCCTCTTAGCAGATATACGTGCGTTGTAGAGTCATTTGACAGCCCCCCCCCCCCCACACACACAAAAGATGCAGCGCTAAAGGAATGCGAAAAGTGATGAAAAGGTTTTCGGTAGCACGCAAACAGTAAGAAACAAGTAACCTAACGTCAACAGTTGCAAAGTTCACATACAGATTGTCGTCTAGCAAAAAAAAACGTCGTTTCCATCCAGTTATTTCTTCTACATTTGCGTTTATATTCGTTTTCACGGTTTTCAGTTTGTACTCCTGTAGATCATGAGCACGTATTCGCAACTGTGAATACTCGTCGGTACGCCTGTAGGGTTTTTGGCTAGCCGAGTTCACGGCCGCCTGCGCCCCTGCGATTCCAGAACTACGAGGACAGAACCATTTAGAAATCGTTCTATAGTAACTTACCCATCGCGATCAGGAAAACATATCCGTCGCGGATAAGTCAAAAAGTTTTTATGTATGTTGGGCCCTCTGGGCTGCACTTGTCGGCGATAAGGTAGCCTCGTCGTTTAAGGGATTATCTGAATGAGCTATATCGAATGCTCTGTTGCCGCAGTCGGAAGTTCGAATCCTTCTATAAGGGTTGTCTTTTTTTTGACGATGGTGAGCATGAAATTGACCTCCTCTAGTGCACAACATTTGCAGGCTTGGAGTGACGCCTATCACCGGCCAAATATGCCGAGAGCGAGTGGGGTACTAATCCAGGTACAACCCAATTAGGAAGACCCACTAAGCTTCAACAAGACACTGCCTCAACAAAAAAGAAATTGGCCTCCCTGATGCAGTATTCTGCCACTTCCTCCCAAATTTCTCACTCAATTACCCAATGGCCCTTAGTCCCCAGCAGCTGCGGAGCGCCTGAACAAGGTTGTGGTCAGTCCTGTAATGTAGAAGAGGCTGCTAAGAATCTCTGTGTCCGGACAGGCCGCCAATGGAAACTGACCCTTGCAACGTTTAACAACCGAACCCTCTCGAGTTAGGCTAGCTTAGCAGGACTCTTTGAGGAACTATCAGACATTGTTTCGGATATCATTAGCCTTAGTGAGATTAGAACTGGCGAGGCTTATACATTGCTAGATAAAGGACATATCCTCTGCTATAGAGGTCTCCTAGATAAGAAGAAATACTGGGTAGAATTCCTAATCGATAAGGATATAGCGGGCAAGATTGACGAATTCTACAGCATTAAAGAGAGGGCAGCTGTAGTGCTAATCAAACTTCGTAAGAGGTATAGGTTAAACGTAGTACATGCCTACGATCCAAAATCCAGTCCTGATGGTGAGAAAGTAGATCAGTTTTATGAAGATGTTGAATTAGCGATGAGAAAAGTCCAAACTCAG
Organism: Dermacentor variabilis; assembly: GCF_050947875.1. Lineage (NCBI taxonomy): Eukaryota > Metazoa > Arthropoda > Arachnida > Ixodida > Ixodidae > Dermacentor > Dermacentor variabilis. The sequence continues at coordinate 223,844,086 of NC_134569.1, read as the reverse complement.
TACACGGTAATAATGAGCGATTTGAATGCAAAAGTGGGGAAAAGGCATGCTGGTGAACAAGCAATTGGTAACTACGGCAACGATTGTAGGAACTCTAGAGGAGAGATGCTCGTTGAATTCGCAGAAAGGAATGGGCTTCGAATAATGAACACATTTTTTTCAGGAAGCGTAGCAACAGAAAGTGGACCTGGAAAAGCCCTAATGGTGAAATAAAATTGGCTTCGTACATTCTGCTGATCCCTGCATAGTGCAGGATGTAGAATTGATAGGTAGGGTAAAGTGCAGTGATCATAGGTCAGTTAGGGCTAGTATTTACCTTAATTTGAAGAGAGAAAGGGCAAACTTGGTCAGTAAGAAACAGGCCAACCTAGAGGCAGTAAGGGTTAAAGCAGACAAATTCAGTCTGGTAGACGCGAACCAATATCCAGGTTTAGAACAGAGATAATGAATACATCGAGCTAATGAATTGAAACAGTAACTAGGCTGGCTTCAGAGGCAGCATATGAAGTGGGAGGCAAGGCACCAAGGCAACCAGTAGGCAAGCTCTCCCAAGTAACAAAGTAACTAATAAAGAAACCACAAAGAATGAAAGTGTCCAACTCGAGAGATAAGTTATAATTCGCGGAACTATCAGAACTGATCAACAAGGCGAAAATAAGTGACATACGAAACTATAACGTGAGAAAGACTGAAGAAACAGTAAAAAATGAACGCAGCCTGAAATCAGTGAGAAATAAACTTGGCGTAGGACAAACCAAGATGTATGAACTGAAAGATAATCAGAGAAATATCATCAGCAATCTCGAAGATATAGTAAAAGAAACGTAAGACTTCTATACTGACCTGTACAATGCCCAGAGGAGTAAGGGTACCTCCATTAGAAACAGTAATGAACAGAATACAGAGACTCCTCCTATAGCTAGCGATGAGGTCAGGAGGGCCTTGGAAGACATGAAATGAGGAAGAGCGGCAGGAGAAGATGGAATAACAGTCGTTTTCATCAAAGATGGAGGAGCCATAATGCTTCGAAAACAGGCGACTCTTTATACGAAGTGTCTATCGACTGCGACGGTCCCAGAAAACTGGAAGAATCCAAATATTATACTAATCCACAAAAACGGAGACGTTAAAAAACTGAAAGTTATAGGCCCATTAGCTTACTCCCAATATTATATGAAATATTTACAAAATAATCTGCAATAGAATAAGGGCAGCAATGGAATTCAGTCAACCAAGGAAACAGGCTGGCTTCAGGAAGGGATACTCCACAATGGATCACATTGATGTAATGAATCAGGTTATCGAGAAATTCGCACAGTACAATCAGCCCCTCCATATGGCTTTCATAGATTACGAAAAGGCATTTGATTTAGTAGAGATACCAGCAGTCATAGAGGCATTACGTAATCAAGAAGTACAGAACGCTTACGTAAATACCTTGGAAAATAAGTACAGAGGTTGTACAGCTACCCTAATTCTACACACAAAGCAGGAAAATACCTATAAAGAAAGCGGTCAGATAGGGAGGCACAATCTCTCTAATGCTATTCACTGCGTGCTAGGAAGAAGTATTCAAGTCCTAGGAGTAAGGATCGACGACGTATATTTCAGCAACCTTCGGTTTGCCGATGACATTGTTCTATTCAGCAACAATGCAGACGAGTTACAACAAATGATTCAGGACCTTAACTTAGAGAGTGTAGCAGTGTGGTTGAACATCAATATGCAGACGACAAAGACAACGGTGAATAGCCGGGAAAACGAACAAGAGTTCAGGATCGGCAGTCAGCCTCTAGAGTCTGTGAAGGGGTATGTTTACCTACGTCAATAATTGATTAAGAGCCCTGATCATGAGAAGGAAATTCATAGAAGAATAAAAATAGGTTGGATGGCATACAGCAGACATTGTCAGCTCCTGACCGGAAGCTTACCATTATCATTGACAAGGAAAGTGTACAATCAGTGCATTTTACAAGTGCTGACACATGGGGCAGAGACTTGGAGACTGACAAAGAAGCTTGTGAACAAGTTAAGGAACGCGCAAAGAGCGATGAAACGGAGGTTGCTAGGCATACCATAAAGAGACAGAAAGAGAGTGGTTTGGATTAGAGAGCAAACGGGTATAGAGGATATTCTGATTGACACCAAGAGAAGAAAAATGGAGCTGGACAGGTCATGCAGCGCGGCGTTTAGATAACCGCTGGACCATTAGGGTCACTGAATGGGTACCAAGAGAAGGGAAACGCAGTCAACGACGGCAGAAAACTAGGTGGAGCGATGAAATGAGGAAATTCGAGGGCGCTAGTTGGAATCGGTTGGCGCAGCACAGGGGCAATTGAACGTCGTAGGGAGAGGCATTCGTCCTGCAGTAAACATAAAACAGGCTGATGATGATTATGATGGGAGTCATTTCTTTATTCAGAGACTGTCAGAGACGTGAATTAGGCAAGTGCGTACAGTCCTAATTATTAGGATATTAGCAGCAATAAAAACAATATAAGGCATTTATTAACCACTAAAGGAGTTGTGCAACATGGATGTAGTTTTTTACAAACCAGGCTCGCAGCGTCGCTCCTTAAAGCAATAATGTCGCTAATGGTGTCAACGCTGCGCGGAAGACGATTAGAATGTAAAAATGTACTGTGAGTAAATTATTCATGATAGCTTTTAGTGTTTTAAAATAAATTACCGACTTTATGAATCATCGACTTGAAAAATGGAATAACCCTGCCGACTTTCGTCTCCTCGGAATACAGCCAGCCTGACGCAATTTCTCTAACAGCTTTGAAAACCTAGTGAGGCTGCATACTTTGAAATCATAATAAATTTAGAATTGACGTGGCCAACTCCCGCTGACAAGGATATCTTGAGGTTTTCAATTATTTTTGTAGTATCTGTTGGATCTAAACAAACAGAATGCTTCGAAAGAGATGCAGAGATAGGATGCTCAAAAATTGTGAGAGAGTGCCCAAGGATACTAAGGCATTTAGGACGCTGAGACATTATTTTCTATAGAATAATGCGCCGACCGGTATTTGAAGAGTTATATCGCGACCATCGCGTTTGTTTGTGATCATCCAATATTGTCTCGAATTTTCAGTCAACACGAGAAAGCTGACTTTATCTACAAATACGTCTTTTGCGATTTTTTTCGTTTTCAGCGTGATTGCGATGACCCTTCATTGCTACACCCCCCTTGAAAGGAAGAAAGGGAATGGTTGCACAGGCCGGAAAGGCAGTCAATGGAGCTATAGAAATCACGTGCCATAGTACTCGTAAGATCTGTTACAGTCGAAGTAGAGGGCGCAATCCTCGTTGACTGGGTCTTCATTTATGTAAAGTTGACATCATAACACAAGCTCAATGGATAGCTGCACTCAGCAGAAAAAAAAAGAAAGGAAGTGCGCAAAAGCAGTTGATCAAATATTATACGGGAAACCAACATGACCAGCGAATGACATAGGAACGTTTGGATAACATACTGTAATTGAATAATCAGCATGATCAAGGGGCTGTACTACGTAAGACTATTCTAATATGTTTTTATTCCAATCTCCTGTCGTCAAATTTGCTTAACCGCCGACGAAAGCATTGGGCGGTCACCCGCAGGGTTGTCTGAACAAACCAATGAAATGCTCCCCACCTTCATAGGAGGTTACTTTTGTTTGCTTAAAAAACGAATAACATTGCCTGCACTGAGCGGCCCGTATTTTCTAATTGGCTCACAAGAGGCGAGGAGCATGCTCAAGTGGGCATGGATTCGATGGGGCCGAGCCACTGCACTGAATATCGATAACCAGATCAAGAGGGTTGTGCCAGCGTCTGCGATTGGTCTGCTTTCTCTTATTTAGCTTGCGGTGGCTTGGCGACAATCGCGGCGGCATACAACAGAAGCTTAAGAATGGCGCTAAAACGGATCCTCAGCAAAGAAGAATTGGCAGAACGAGGTCGGAAATGTGCCGAAAGTTTTCGAAGACGTTACACGGCCACGCAAAAAGTTTTATTACACGCAAATAAACCCATGCTCTCCGGCAGAGGCGAGTAGCCAGTGCCGGAGCGATCGGCGGCAGCCATCCTTTATTCTTTTCGGAACGGGGCAGCCTAGAGCTAATCAGAAGGAAATTCAGTTCTGTTCGGCATATTAATGTATTTTGAACGCGTACGCGTTAGTTTGACGCGGTAAGTTTTTGCGGTTTTGTGATGTCGCGTGAGAGGCAGGTGAAGTGGGTGCAGCCCGAGAAGGGTTGACCAATAGCGGAGGGCTAATGGCAAAAAGGCTTCGAATCACAAAGGCTATTTTTATTTTGTTCGGTCATATTGTGCAGAAGCTGTGTGTACACGTCATATCAGATGGGGAGCTATCTCGGTTTTCATGTCGTCGCGTGACATACAAGTGAAGGGGGGTGGTCCAAAAAAGTCTTGGAATATAAAAGTTTGGCATAGTTTTACGTTATAGTGCCCAAGGTCATTGCCAAACATTACTTCTAGACGGGGAACAATAACAAGCACCTGAAATGACGCTCCTAAACAATAAATTAGGTCTAACCAATACAAGTCCTAACTTACTAACGGCCTGTACGAAGGAAGAAACAAGGTTATCTGCAACAGTAATCAGAAGCCCGCCACCATTTTTCAAAGCTCCGTGTTGCTGGTAGAGAATAAAACGCTTCTTGCAAGAAAAATCACTTCGCCATTTACTTTCGAAAAAAAAAGCCACGACTCAGTCTGCAATGATACGTCACCGCCAGTACCACCGATCACGGCATTCAGATCATAGCGTTGTAAAACCATACTTTTGACATAGGTGAGCAAAGAAGAAAGCGAACTTTTTCTTCTTGACTTTATTCCATGTCCTCTGTCGCGCAGCTATCTTGTGACCCCCATGCGCAATCCGGGCGGACGTCGACATTTGTACAGAGAAACTGTTCAGAAGTGCCAGCAAGTTCAAAAGTGCAGCCACTTGAAGAGTTTGTTATACGTTTGTTTGGGCACGCTATTTTGAGACCTTGTGAACTCTGGCTGCTTATTTATTTATTTTATTTATTTATTTATTTATTTATTTTGTTATTTCATACTGCTAGAGTTATACGCAAGGCTGTAGCCGCGTCGGCAGACAAATACAACTATGACACTAGTTTCAAATATGGTTAAGAGTTTCTATTACTTAAAAACGAAATATTATGAACGAAGAATAAGCGCAATACAGACACTTTCCTGCAAGTCACGCCATAGTAAACTACTGGCATAAACAATGGTATTAATATGTAGCAAGCACAGAAAAAATATTGTTACAAAAAACTGAGCACAAATACTTCATTGGCATAAAAAACACCGATATATACCATTCGTTTTTCTCACTAAAGCAATAGGAAAATATAATTAGATTTAATATGAGCACATCAGTCCAACTACTACTAACGATGGGTTCCGGTAGTGCATTCCGCTCTCTTGATGCCATCGTAATAAACGAGGATTTAAATGTGTCATTGCGGAACCTATATTCTTTTAGGTGTCGCCTATGTTTGGGTCTGTTGGGGTGGCTGTCCCACAATGATAGGAATCGACGGCTATATCCATTTACTTCATTATGTAAAAGCTGAAATAGAAACTTTAGATGTAGAAGTTTTCAAGCAATCCTTATTGTGGCAAGACCTGCTCTCGCAAGTAGTTCAGAAGGCGAATAATGCCATCGATACTTGTTGTCTTCGGACTCTAGAGGAAAATCTGGCTGAAATAAGCGGCAAACGCGAAGGCGCCGCCAAGGTAATACGACTTATTTTTATAGCGCTAAGAATATTCAGAATATTACGCAAGAACAAGCATTTTCACGGAGCACGTACGCGTGGACAAGGCTTGAATTTTGTTGCGCAGGCTTTTTAGAAAGCTCGGGTGGCTATTACGAAAACGGTATGCAAAATTTAGGCTGCCCGAAAGGATACGTTTGTCAGGCGCCTGTACTAGACGTCGCCACCATACTGAGGGAGGCTGGGGATCGCGTTGATTGTGCGTCGTCTGAATCTAATCACGTCGTCTGCGCCTGCGTCCCTGCACAGGGTAGCGACATGGCGACGTCCTTTCGGTTGCCGATTTTTAGAGTTTCATAATTATTGTACGAAACTCTATGCCGATTTCAATGCATGGACGCTATGGTGAGCTTTTCCTCAAGAGTTGTTATATTAACTCTATGCACACAAATCTAACTGATTTCCCTTCTATGGCTTCTAATTTACCGAATGCCTTTTTTTTTTCGTGTGTGGAAGCCTATTATTAGCCCCGAGAACTAACAACAGGGGACGCTGCGAGCGCCGCTCACGTAACGTCAGGGCACGGACTCTTGTCTGTCGTATGCTGCAGTTCGGGCGGTGTCAGGGCTCCTTCTGCAGAGTGTCCGTTTGTTCGCTCTCGTTCTATGTGCTCGTAAACTTATGACGGTCGTTTCAAATATATTTTTACCATGTCTTCGTTCGCAAAAATGTATTCAATGAGCTTATTTCCTAGACGGCTATACATTTCCCAAAGCCAACGCTTCAGTGCCAGCCGAAGGAGCTCAGATCAGCCCAATGTGGGTTTTTCATGCGCCGATTTGCACTTTGCAGCGGCAGGTCGCGCGAATAATACAAGCACAACCACAAAAACATGCCATATAAGGATTCACTTAGGATGGCGTACATGCCATGGCACATCAAGTATGTCACAAACGCAGGTTATATATCACTTCCACAACATTTACCTTGATGCTAAACAGCAAAAATATGTTTGCACACGATGAGCAGTTCATGGTATAATATCGAAATTTTGCATTTCTTCCCAGAAACGCTTGGCAGTAATACCATGACTTAACCAACACTGTAGTTTAGATTCTGCCAGTGGCGTTTGCTTCTTTAAATGCTTCTCAAAATTAGGCAGTTCTTCACAGGTTAACTTTACGTGGCGGTAATTTGAAGTAAAGATAACTGGGGTTTACATCTGCTTGCAACATATCAAAAGGAATGTACCAATATTATCCTCCTTTACGTAATAGACGTTCAACTCAATTGAGCAATTTACTGGTGCTTGTTGTTTGAGGAACAGGCATGAAAAATCTGTTTGGCGAACTGACACAAGCTCCTCGGCCCAAATTTTTTAGTGGAATTTGTCTTTTGTCGCGTATGGTTGCAGCCAGAACGAATCCGAAGCGTCATTCATTAGTAGTATGGGTAATATTAGAGATATCATTATTCCCCAGTATAGGTCAAGAATCAAGTGAATTCATGTAAGGCTTTTGGTGTCTTCCTTATAAATGTTTTCGAAGCTCTGCTTTATCTACTGACGAAGGCGAATAGTTCTCAGTATGTATATTTAAACAACGTTGGATCGAGACATGGTGAAGCAGGAGCTGCTTGATTTTTCCGTTTCCGGACAACCTAAGCTGTACACTCGAGGCACTGTAGTGCCTCGAGTGTACTTGAGACATTGCAATTGGCGCTGTGAAAAACTGCTTCATGGTTTCAATTCGAACTTGTAGTAAACCGATGGGTTTCGGGATCAATGCGTTCCCCGTCATGACGCTCTGTTATGAAGCGCACGTTAAGGGCGTTATGCTTCGAAAGGAAGACAGAGTGGGAGCCCTGCTTGTCTGCTACCAGGTTTTCTTTGAGGACTGCGCCGCATGAAGCGACCGGTTTTTCGCCATCAGAGCTCGTAGACGGCAGCTCGCTGCGATCGCCCTGCGCATGCTCATCGAATCAAGAAGAGGGCGCGGGGAAGATCCAGTTGCGGTCAAACACGTACTTAAGCTGCTAGAACGGTTAAGGAAGGCGCACACGTTGTCAGAACAGACGATATCTATACCCCAGCATAGGTCCAATGTGTATAACTACCGGACAGCCCAGCCAGGGCTTGTCGATTTGAAGTCGGCAATAAAGTAATGATTCTACTACCATCGCAGAAAAAGAAGCTCGATGTGAACTAGGAGGGTCTCGCAAACGTGGTTCAAGAACTGTCTGACACGAACTACGTTATAAGCCTCCCTGAAAAGCAGGTCTATCACTGTTATCGGCTCAAGCATTACAAGGAACGAGAAGCAGTTGTACGCATGATGGTAAACGTTACCGAAGAGATTCCAGTAGAGCCTCCGGGGCTCGTTTCAGTCGCAAACGGAGAGACTAGGGAACAACAAATTAGGGAACTAGTCTCTAAAGCGCAGCTGGAGCCTGAACGAATGACGGAGTTGCAGAAAATCCTGCAGGAATTTCAGGACTTATTTTTAGATGTGCCAGGAAGGACATCGGCTCTTACACACGACAAGCTCACTTCTTCAGGCCCGGTACGTTCAAAGGCTGATCGAGTGTCACCGCGCCATGGTGAGATTATGGATGCCGAGGTGAAAATAATGTTAAGAGTAGCTGTGATCGAGCCTTGCGCGATTGACTGCACCTTTCCTTTGATATTAGAAGAAGTACCGGGCAAGGATTCGCGTTCTTGCATAGATTACCGCAGGGTAAACGCGAACACTGAAGATCAGATCTATCCTATACCAAACATCGAAGAGCGCATCGAGAAAGTTAGTAGCGCCCGATTCATTTTCACACTGGATCTCGTTCGATGCTTGTGGTAGGTTGCGCTCACCGAGCGGGCCAGCAAATATGCCGCCTTCATATCGCCGTTGGGGGCGTTCCACCCTAAAGTACTGAGGTTCGGTTTGATAAATGCACCGCATTGTTTTTCAAGCTCTATAGACAAAGTGTTCTAAGGAAAGAAAGAGTTCGTTTTGCCTTACTTAGATGACGTCGTGATATATTCGGCATCCTGGTCGGAGCATGTGCCACATCTAAGGCCAGTGTTGGCCGGATTGCGTGAAGCAGGCTTAACCGTCAAGGCTCCAAAATGTTAAATGGCGCAAGCGGAAGTGATATAGCTCGGTCATGTAATAGTACATGGCCGTCGCCGTCTCTATGAGCTAAAGGTGGCTGCGATGCGAGATTCCCCGCAGCACCGGACAAAGTTTAATATCCGAGATTTCTCAAGGGTCGCAGGTTACTATCATCGGCACATCCCGAGGTATTCTGAACAAGCTAGCGTTCTAACTGATGCTCATCGAAAAACTGAGCCACAGAGTGCCCTTTAGGACGAAAAAAGAATCGGCTTTCAACACACAGAAGAGCGCGCTGACGAGTCAGCCCGTGCTAAGATCAACGGACTACAGAGGGGCTTTGCTGTTCAGCGCCATGCGAGCGAGCGAGGCATGGGCGTCGTATTATGCTAAAAGGGAGATACGAGGGGGAACACCCGGTCCTTTACGCAAGTCTGAAACTCACTAGAATCTAAACTACGCGCTCTTTCGCGACATACGCGAAAGAGCGCGTATGTCGCGTAAGGGCTGTTCAGAAATTGTCTTGCTATCGTGCGCACTCGAGGTTCGTCATCTAAACGAACCGTCTTCTCAAATGTTAGCAGACAACGTCTTCCAAAAATGGCCTCCTCCTGCGCTGCAGTCTCGCTTTGCAGCAGTATTCGTTGGAGATACGATACAAAAAGGGGACCCCCAATGGCAATACCGAAGGCTTAAGTCAAAGCCTCTAGATGGAGAATCAGCCTCGAAAGTTTCGTTAAACACTTGTTTTCCTTCCTGACGTGCGATTTAGAGGGTCTTATTTTGGTTCACTCAGTTGGGTTAAGTAATGTCTTGTGAAGGGTACGACAAATTTATGTTTGTAATTGGTGATGATGTAACATGTCCGGCAAAATTTTCACTATTGAGTGGGAAATAAGCCTGGTGGAGCTCGCCGAGAATTTGCCTCGCGCTTGCTGACTGAGAGGCTAAGTCTTGGTGTAGTTCTAGCAGACGCAACGGGAAACTGCGGCAAACCCTTCGGAGGTATCTAGACTAACCGGGACGTTGAGCGACGTTGGAGAAAGGCCACAGTGCTTCATGCTGAAGATAGCTGTGCAACAACTGACAACAGCTGCAAGCACCAGCTGCGATATCCCTCCGGCCAGGAGATGCCGTCCCCTGCCCAGCGGGATCTCCTTTGATGGCGGGCAGTCTGTTACAGTTCACTTTGTACAGCAGTGAATGAACGAATGCTAAACGCATGGGAGAGGCCTGGCGAACCGTCACGCTCGTCAATGTAAACACACTTGTCCGCCACGTGTGTGCGAGGGTAGCATGCGCGGAGTTTGCAAAATTCAACTCTCCTCCTTTGGATGCTCAACCTGTTTCCACCAAGGGGCGGACTCTCCGCGCGCCACTCCGTCTGGCTTGCCCCGACGTGTCCTCACAAGACCCTCTGCAATGGGGGTAGCGAAGAAGGAGAATGCCCGGACTGTAGAGAGTACTGGCGGCGAGGACTTACGGAGTCGCCATTTGTAGGAAGCGCTTTGCTGGCGTAGTATGAGGTATAACGCAGCACGCTCCTCATAGGTTTGGCTATCGGCGCTTAATAAAAGCAGCACGCTGAAGCCCTCCTGGACATTTCCGCAACTACTCTCGAAACGGCAGAAGTTTTGCTGTCAAAATAATAATCTTGGGCGAACAGAAAGCACAGAATCGTTTCCTGACATCATTTCTTTATCGAAAAGGTGCAGTGAATGTCCACTGCGCGCGGTGGCCAGGATGAAGTCCCCCGAACAGGCTGCTTGCATGAATGGTACGCAGTAGCTGAGAGCAAACCAATGTGAAATATGTTCTATTACTGGGCTGCCTGTGTAACGAAAGGGAGCATAACAGAACGAAGCCTCAAGGCGGCGATCGTGCGGGTTCGTAGCGACTGATTGCCTGTTTGCATACGTGTCCGCGCACAATGTTTCGCTTTCGCTGCGAGCACGTTTTCGCACCGTGCCGTGAGCTTCAGGCCACAGCATATGAGCATTTGCCAGTTCACAAGCAACCAGTCTTCTGTGGACGCTATCAGATCTGTTCGAAACTATGTTTGTTATAATTAGACCTATCGACGCCTGCGGCGACTTTTGATGTGCTGTCAGGACGATCCAATATTTTGTTTCTAAATTCGTGGACGTTTTATTAGCATTTCTCAAGTTGTATGGCACCGTATGTTTATCGCTCTTCTCAGTGAGCAATTTCCCGCTGCTTAATTTTTTTAATCCAGTACGTTCAATGTTCGGTCCTAACACAGACATGAGCACATGCCATGCCTTTTTATTTTTAATGTGCTTTTTCCCTTCTCTTTCAGTTCCAGTGAACTTGCCAGTATGTAGCATCGGCATGTTCATAGATCAAATTCGTCACGTTAACCGAGCAGAGCGCGAGGGCGAGCATTTCCATAGGCTCCGTACTGTCAGGTTTACAACTACTCTCGCGCCATCTACCGCAGCGATGCGACAGTACTGGGAAGGCGGCTCCACGGCTTGGCCGGCTCGACTCGTATTACTTCACGCACACTGCACTTCGTTACGGCCACGGGTGCGGCTGGCTAGCTTAGTTAATTAGCCCTCCCGTTTCTTTCTTTTTTTTGGGGGGGGGGCGGGTACGTCTTGTGACAAGGCAGTGGCATGCGCTTCATGGACAAGCGTCGAAATTAAGGAGGTGCGAAAAAGAACAAGTAGAACCGGCGATACTACTGCGTTAGACTCATAGCCACGAAGGCCGGCTCGGAATAAATTGGTACATGTTTCCTGGCAGGCCTTACGAACTAAAACGGCGATAGAAGTGGATCGCAGCTGTCAGGATAGAAAAGTAAGTCAGCTTCTGACATCATATATTTGTGAAAATGGTTTGTTTTGTAAATCTTGCTACAAGTGCGCGTTTCGCAGCTTGTGCAGCGCCAGCTGTCATGGCCGGGTCAGCTGCTCAACATTTAAAAACATTTGCCACGACTGTGCTGATTTGACGGCTTCTTAGTGTAGCGTTAGCATTTGGCAAGATCAGGATAACATTGGCGTGTATGATGAGTGGTATTTTATGCCGGGGAAGTTTATTTTATGCTGGCGAGCGCTAATTCGTAGACGATATTCGTTTCGGCTGCTGACGCCAAAGGCGCAGTTTCACATGGTGCAATTTTTCTTGCGACTCTACATTTGCGAAACTTCCTTGCAAAAGCAAAGCGCATATGTAAGGAAACAAATTCGCGAGCGAAATCTGACCTTGTGAAAAGGGCGTAATGAACCTCGATCATTGTACAAGATGAAGAAGGAACCCTCACGCCTCATAAATTACGATCTCCTGGTAAATGAATGTCATATTACAGTTGCATATGGTTCCGAATGGGTCCCAAATACGAGGATATGATCTAACCACTTCGTCAATGGAGAAAAAAGCACAATCGAAAGTCATCTTGGATACAACCGGACGATTTTTCCTGGCGTTTACGATGTGAGGCAAGCTGACCAGAATAGTTTGACGAATAAAACGGCCTGGTAAATAAGGGCTCGTTTGCCTAACTAGCAGCCCGCAGAGATTTGTAGTTACGAGTACGTCGGTCAGTAGCATGGTTCTGTGTTCAGCAGTGAGTCACGACAGACCGCTGACAACTGCTTCATAACTACAAAAGCTTTCGTTTGGCACTATACCAGACGACGACGCACACAGAACGATTGAGTACCGTGGTGTCCCACAGCCACTTTCAATCAAGATCGCGCCCAACCGGATCAAACTTCTCTATTTTGATTAAGCGTGGTAACTGCTACAAGGTCCACCAATTTGAATCGAATTAGTTTTGTTCACTTGGCATCACGGTACTAACGAAAGTCTACAATCGCGATTGTGAAGCTCGAACTTGATGCGCGAATCGTGATCGACCAAACGCACATCGAGCAAAATCGCAATCAAAAGTGACCATCCAGCTGTGCCCGGCCGAGATCGAGCTGTATGACCATCTGAAATAAAAATGTCACATTTTGACGTAATAGTTTTGCGGAAACCCGCAAGGTGGGGGAAAGTAATTAATAAAGCGAAAATCAGACATCCATTCGTTCGTAGCAAATTCTGCAAAGGAAACCCATACGGGTTCCTCGAAAGAAAAGCGTCGCCGTTGAAGAACAGCAATGAACAGCATCCTGGACCAGGACGAATTTTTCTTCAACTGCGAGGCTTTTCTTTCGAGGAATCCGCATGGGTTTCCTTTGTAGCAGTTGCTACGAACGGGTGGATGTCTGATTTTCCCTTTACTAATTACTTCTCTCCACCTTGCGGGTTTCCGCAGAACTATTGCGTCAAACTGTTGCCTTTGCTTCGAGTAGTTGACAAATTTGACTTCGCCCTTCCATCTGCTTGCCGCCTGGTTAGCTCAGATGGTACAGCGGCTGCCCCGGAAAGGCGGTCGTGCCGGGTTCGAGTCCTGGACCAGGACAAATTTTTCTTCAACTGCGAGGCTTTTCTTTCGAGGAATCCGCATAGGTTTCCTTTGTAGCATTTGCTACGAACGGGTGGATGTCTGATTTTCCCTTTACTAATGTCACATTTTCACCAAATGATAGGCTGTGGCTTACAACACAAGGCATGCATAGAAAGCATAGACGCCTCGAATAAAAATCGTTCAACCTATTAGAAGCACAAAGCTTTCAGACTGCCAGTTTAGGGACTTCAATGTTAGTGTCACTGTAGGCTTTACTCTCGTGCAGGATGACTCCGTACAGTTATTTTCCCTGCTGCGAACGGCCCTTCCCGTGAACGTCCAAACCCGCCATTTCTTTCACGGAGAAAACGCGTGAAGTAGCGTGCAGCATGTCTCCTCTGGTTATCTCAGCAGCATGAAAGGGCTCTCCTATTCCTTCAATATGCCTAAACCCGCAAAAAAGTATTTGCGACATCACCGATGACCGCGCTTGTACATTCATATACGCAAAAACGGTGAATCACGGATATACGTGCGGCTTTCCGCGACATGTGCACGAAATTTAAATTTCGCGGTTTTCCCACCTTCCCAGTGTCGCGCCGCTCGCCACAGGCACAGCGCGACAACGGTGCGAGGGGAAAGTTTATTTCAACAAGGGACTGAGGCCTGGGTGCCCTTCATCCCCCCTCCTATTCATGATGTAAATGTTGACTAGGGAAAGGGCGTCAGGGGAAAGTAATATCGGGTTTAATCTGTCATACAAACAGGGGGTACAGTAGCAGAGCAGCAACTTCTAGGTTTGTTTTATGCGGACGACATTGTGTTGCTAGCTAACAAGCAAAGTGATATGCAACGTCAGGTTAATATCTGTGAACAGGAAGGCAAGAATATAGCCCTATAACTTAGCGTCAAAAAAATGAGGTGTTATACTATTCAATCAAAACAGTGAACAGACAGTGTCATTTCAGGGCCAGGAAATACCTCAGGTAAACCAATATAAATACCATGGTATATTGATAAACGAAGGTGATAGATATCTGCAAACACAGGAAAAAACAATTACAGCAAAGCGGCAGAGAAATGTGGCCATAATGAAAAACAAAGCGCTATGGGGTCACAATAGGTTTGAGGTGCTCCGGGGTATACGGAAAGGTGTAACGGTTCAAGGATTAACATTTGGAAATGCGGTTATTTGCTTGAAATTACGGGCACAACCAGGATTCGATGGTAGCCAAAGGTCAGTGGGACACCTCGCATTGGGCGCTCACGGGAAGACCGCAAAGGGTGATATAGGTTGGACAAGTTTTGAAGTGAGAGAAGCTCACACTAAAGTTCTGAGGAATATGGAAGAAAGTAAATGAACTGAAAGAGCTTTTAGGTATTTGTACACGAAGAACATTGATTTACAATGAAGGAAAAGAGCTAGAAAGCTTACCAGCAAGTATGTGACCTGTATGGTGAGCAGCATGGCAACAAAGAACATCAAGTGGAAAGTCAGGGAGGCTGAGATAATCTCATTGATGGCGGCACGGGAAAAGAAACCTATGAGTAACTACTTAAGTGGAAAAAACGAAATCAGCACACAAACAATTTATGATAACACAAAAAAAAGCTCATTACTTTTCGAAGCGAGATCAGTATGCCTTAGAACACGCACCTATAAAGCGAGATATAAGAAGAAAGAAGAAGCATGTATTTGCTACGGTAAAGCTAGGGAAACGATGGAGCTTGTTTTCTTAGAACGTGAAGATATCTGTCCAGTGTTTGATTTAGGCATCTATGCCCTCCTTGACCCCGTTGGGTTCAGTGACAGCCGGGGGAAAGTCACCATGCCCGCAGTGGAGATTAGTAAGCGGTGATTGGAAGATTGGCGGAAGTATGGAAACGACAAAGGGCGAAGGCCTGCAAAAACAAAGTTCACAACAGGGGCTCAGAAAGCTTGGTTATGGGAATTCATCGTGGGTTTTTCTTGCCTTACCTTCATTTTTTTTAAATATAGATCGGACACTAGTCAATATAATAACAAGAGCTTGGTGGCGCAACCCAAGACCCCGTTCCACAGGGGACGCTCATAGCATCCATCCATCCATCCGCTGCTCTCAGTGGCGCCACCTGTTCACTGGATGGAGCCTACACGCGTTTTCTGCCACTCACTGAATATCGCAGCCCCGGAGGCATAGCAGAAATATTCCTCGCGGAAGTGTTGGCTGTCCACACGTCTTGTAGTCGATGGTTGCTTGTCGGTTGTAAGTTTCACGATGCAAGCTTCACGCAGCTGCTTGTCCTGTGGGCTTCGTCGCGTACGTCCGGCACTGCGGCACCGATGAGTAGCCTAACCATGTTGGGTGCCTTCAAAGGCAGCCAGTAGCTATTATAATGCTTGCAAGTGTTCTCAAACAGACACCCGAAACGGGAAACCTCACCACTTAATCATAACCGCTGCGCAGGTGGGACTTCAAACCTTCGTTTTCAGTTTGTTGCAGCGCTTCCGAAGCAGCCGACGCGTCCGCTGTGTTGACGTGATTCCTCACATCCCGTCACGCAGACGGCGGCACCAGCTTTTGCAGTGGTGCAGCTCGTCCCCAATAAGAAAGCCAGCGAGTCGTCGCATTTTCTATTTCCTCGTGTGCAGGTGCGCGCACGCTGAACGTATTTTGTTATAGTTTTTCTCTGGAGCGCACCACTCACCCGTAGCGATGTATGAAAGTTCCGTTATCTGTTTTCCAGTCCCCTATATTTCCCTGCCGACACCCCCTCGGATGTTCAGCTGGTTCGAGCTCCAAGCAGACGCTGCTGAAGATTCACAAAACCACGTCTCCTTAACAAAGATCCTAAAAGGGACGACGGGCGAGCGTTCTACTCTCGCTTTCACTTTCTTGCCGCCTGTATATTTAAGAGGCACGACATGTGATAATCGCAAAAGTTGTTTTTAGCAGCGTTTACCTGTGAAAGAATACTCGCCGATTTTGAATGAGAGAACCTTGGTGCCAATGCGAAAGTGCAAGAAACTGAGCTGTTGTACATGGGAAGGAAATAAAAATAGACTAAATAAATTTTTGAATTCAGATTATGCGTTTTTTTGCAGTTCAGCTTTAGAACAAAGGACATAAGTGTCTTTAGAAAATTTAATATGTAAACGGTGAAAATGCTCAGCGCTGTTCTTATTCTGCGGCTTTGTTATTGTATGATCTATAGCGACAGAGAAAGCAGCGACTGGTATAGATACTTCGAAGCAACTGTGGTGTGTTTGAATCCCACCGATGGCAACGGTTGTTGTGGTCGCACCGATGGTACGACCTGTTGGGAACTCGGCGCTGACGCCCGTTGTTGCACCTGGGTCGCAAGCCCCAAGGGTAGCGTTGGCCTGGCGGCCTGGGGTACAACTGGAAGCATCCGAAGGTCCCGGCAAAGCATGAGTCGACTGGTAACAACAAAACAACTTGTTTATTTTAACATCGCAAAGAGTTGGCGGTCAGGTTGACCGAAGTAGAGAGACGGGAGAGCACTTTACTCAACAGAAGAAATCGGAGCCCTCCTTTTGGCGTCCGGGGGCAGCTGTTTTTATACTCTCGCAGTTGAGGGCAAGAAGGAACCCCTCAATAGACGAGCACGTGATTGTACAATGGGATAAGGTGACGCATACTGTCGTAGCGCCGCCGGTCGGGCACAAAGACTGGGAGGAGAAGGTGACTTCTACTGTCGTAGCGCCTCCGGTCGGGCACAATGGCTGGGAGGAGAAGGTGACTTCTACTCTCGTAGCGCCTCCGGTCGGGCACAATGGCACATACACTCACACACGCACATGAAGGCACGTGGCATCGGAACATGCCTGGACGCGCTTGGCGGGGAGCGTAGCGGCGACGCCGAACGGGCCAAAATGTCTGCCGCTTTGTTGCAGTCGCGCCGGCTAAACCGCGCGTCGTAGGCGAAACGTAACAGACCGCCCCGCCGGGGGAAGGAGATCCCGATGGACAGGGGACTGCATCCGCTGTCCGGAGGGATGTCGCTCGATGATGCTCATAACCGAAGTCGGGCGTCCCTCGACGTTTCTTGAGCGCAGCGCACAGAGAAGGCCTCGTTCTCTCGTTCAGGTTCGCACAGGACACTGCAAAGTGACTTCGGGAGAGTTCACATTCTTGTTCTCGTTCCCGGCAAGCGTTAGACCTACGCTGAAACTCAACCGCTCAGTCAGCAAGCACGGCACAACCCTCACTAAGCCCTGCCAGGCTCTTTCCCCTTTTATACAACTGCCTAGTTCCTTACAGTAGTCTAGCATCACTCAGAACGCGTCCACAAATTGGAAAATTGCACTAGAAAGCATATCATCACTTTGAAACACTAAACAAAAGCAATATGTTAAAGAAATCCTGCCTCAGGAAGAAAAACATCAGTAACAAACAATTTTAAGGCTGATTCCTACGTTAGGGGCTTCGACTTAAGCCATCGGCGTTACCGTTGAGACTCCCCTTTTTGTAACGCACCTCAAAGGAATATTGTTGCAAAGCGAGGCTCCAGCACAGGAGGCGGCCATTTTTGGGAGAGATGGTCTGCAGCCATTGGAGAGGGCAGTGATCCGTCTCAATGATAAACCTCGAGCCGGCTAGATAGCATAACAATTTCTGAACGGCCCACACGAGACATGCACACTCTTTCTCGGTGGCGCTATACGCCTGCTCACGACTGGTCAGCTTACGACTAGCATACAGGACGGGGTGTTCTACTTCTCCATTTTCCCGTTGGCACAGTACAACGCCCATGCCTCGCTCACTAGCATCGCACTGAACAACGAACCCTTTTGTATAGTCTGGCGATCGTAGCACAGGCTGGCTTGTTAGGGCACTCTTTAGGGCGCTAAAAGCTCTTTCCTTTGTCTCGTCCCAGACGACTGTTTGAGGCTCTGTCTTTCTTAGAGCATCCGTCAGGGGAGCCGCGATATCAGAGTACCTGGGGATGTACCTCTAATAATAGCCGGCGACACCTAAGAACGGCCGAATATCGGTCTTTGTGCGCGGTTGCGGAAAGTCTCGCACAGCGGCCACTTTTATTTCAGAGGGGCGGCGACGACCCTGACCAATCACGTGACCGAGGTAGACAACCTCGGCCTGTGCTAACTGGCACTTAGGAGCCTTTACTGTCAAGCCCGCTTCGCGCAGGCGGGTTAGCACTGCCCGCAAGTGTGCCATATGCTCAGACCAGGATGCGGAGAATATCGCTACGTCGTCTAGATACGGTAAAGCGAATTCTTGCTGTCCCCGCAACACTTTATCCATGAGGCTTGAAAAACAGTATGGCGCGTTCTTCAAACCAAAACTCAACACTTTAGGACGGAATGTTCCCATTGGTGAAATGAACGCCGCATACCTACTAGCCTCTTCTGTAAGTGGAACCTGCCAATAACCCCTGACAAGATCTAGGGTGGAAATAAACTGAGCGCTACTAACTTTCTCAAGGCGCTCCTCGATGTTAGGGATCGGATAAATTTGATCCTTAGTGATGGAATTAAGCCTGCGGTAGTCGACGCAAGGACGAGGTTCCTTGCCCGGTACCTCAACTAAAATCAAAGGGGAGGTATAATCACTCTCACCTGCCTCAATAACACCGAGCTGTAGCATTTTCTTTACCTCAGCCTCCATAATATCGCTCTGGCGGGGTGACACCCGATACGCCTTGGATCGTACTGGCTCTGGGGTGGTAAGTTCTATGTCATGAGTAAGGACAGAAGTCCTACCAGGCCTCTCAGAGAACAGACCTTGAAACTCTTCTAAGAGCTGGTGTAGTTCGGTTTTCTGCTCAGGCGACAGCGCTGCTCCACTGACTAAGCCACTAATGACTTGACCGGTGTCTTCCCTGTTCGTCACTGAGCCTAGTCCCGGAAGCTCGACCGGAAGCTCTTCAGGAACGTTTACCATCATGCACACCACTGCTTCCCGTTGTTTATAGGGTTTGAGCAGATTACAGTGGTAAACTTGCTGTGCTTTCCGCTTTCCTGGCAGACTCACCACGTAGTTAACGTCCGACAGTTTCTGAACAATTCGTGCTGGGCCCTCCCACTGCACGTCTAGTTTGTTGTTTAGCGATGTGCGCAATATCATGACCTCATCGCCCACCTCAAAACGACGGGCCCTGGCTGTCCGATCATAATAAACCTTGGTCCTCTGCTGGGCCTTTGCCATTGCTTCACCTGACAACTCCTGTGCCCTTCTTAAGCGTTCGAGGAGCTTAAGCACGTACTCCACCACGACTGGGTCGTCGCCCCTGCCTTCCCACGATTCTCGAAGCATGCGAAGCGGAGACCGAAGCGAGCGACCGTACACCAGTTCAGCTGGCGAAAACCCCGTAGCTGCATGCGGCGCGGTCCTTAATGCAAACATCACCCCAGGCAGACACAGCTCCCAGTCAGTTCGATGCTCAAAACACAATGCTCTCAACACGCGCTTCATGACGGAGTGGAGCTTCTCAACGGAATTCGACTGTGGGTGGTACACTGAGCTGTGTAGCAGCTTTACCCCACACCTTTCGAGAAAAGTTGTCGTCAAAGCGCTAGTAAACACTGTGCCCTGATCTGATTGGATTTCCGCGGGAAAACCAACTCGCGCAAATATGGACAGTAGTGCATTGACCATCTCAACTGAGCTGAGTTCTTTAAGCGGCACTGCTTCAGGGAACTTTGTCGCTGGGCAGATCGCACTCAAAATGTGTCTGTACCCCGTGGCTGTTACCGGCAGAGGTCCCACTGTATCAATAACGAGCCGTCTAAAAGGCTCCGTAATGATAGGTACCAATTTCAACGGCGCCCTCGATTTGTCCCCTGGTTTGCCCACCCGCTGACAGGTGTCACATGTCCTCACGAAATGGTCTGCGTCCCGAAAGCACCCTGGCCAATAGTACTCTTGCAAGAGACGGTCCTTAGTTTTCTTAACTCCAAGGTGTCCGGACCACGAACCCCCATGCGTCAAGCGCAACAGATCCTGACGATAGCATTGAGGAACGATCAGCTGATCGAACTCCACTCCTCTGCGGTCTAGATACTTCCGGTACAGGACTCCACCTCTTTCCACCAAACGCGCATTTTTCCTGGCGATACCTTCCTTGACATTGCAGCGTATGTTTTCTAGGCTACCATCCTTCTTTTGCTCGGCTATCAAAGCCGACCGGCTGACTTTTAGCAACCTATCAAGTCCGTCTGACGTAGGCGCGATGAGCAAATCTGTAGATAGCTCTTCTAACTTTCCCGCATCGGGATTTTCCTCTCCGGTATCTGGTGCCTTTAACGTTACAGACTCAAGTTTATTCAGTTCGTCAGCTTGCTGCACCTCTGACCCTTTTTCATTGTTCGATAACGTCGGCCCCGCAACTACCGCCTTTGCAGCGAGCTCCCGAACGTTCGATCTGGTTAAGGCCTGAACGCTAGCCTCACCAAACAAAAGCCCCTTCTCGCGCAGGAGGTGATCGGACCTGTTTGAAAATAGGTACGGGTACTGGGGGGGCAGCATAGATGACACTGCCGCCTCCGTCTCAAGCGCTCCGAAAGGTCCTTCAATAAGCACTTTTGCTACCGGCAGACACACGCTATGAGCTTCCACGGCTTGCTTGATCCAGGCGCACTCGCCCGTGAACATATGGGGTTCTACGTAAGAGGGGTGAACTACATCCATCGTAGCTGCGGAATCGCGAAGCACTCGGCACTCTTTCCCGTTCACTAGGAGGTCTCGCATGTAAGGCTCGAGAAGCTTCATGTTCTCGTCAGTGCTGCATAATGAAAAAAACACAACTTTTGGTGTTGTTTCCGGACACTGCGCCGAAAAGTGACCCGGCTTCTGGCACGTATAACACACGCGCGCTCGCCTCATCTCGAACCGCTTTCTGCGTTAGGCTGCCGCCGTCTCCTTACGTTCTGTCGGACTGCTTTCACTCGCATCCGCACTACGTGTGTCCCCCTTTAATCTCATGGGCGTGAACTTCGGCCTCTCAAACTTCGAGCCAAATTCACCCTTTTGACCGTCCTTAGCTCCGCGAGCCCGACGCGTCACAAACTCCTCGGCTAGCTCAGCGGCTTTAGCCACCGTACAAACGTCTGGCCTATCCAAGACCCAGTACCGCACGTTCTCAGGTAACCGACTATGAAATTGTTCCATCCCGAAGCACTGCAGAACTTTATCGTGGTCACCAAACGCTTTCTCTTCTTTGAGCCACTCCTGCATGTTTGACATAAGCCTGTACGCAAACTCTGTGTATGACTCACTTCTGCCTTTCTCATTTTCCCGAAACTTCCGACGGAACGCCTCCGCTGACAGCCTGTACTTCTTTAGCAGACTCGATTTCACTTTGTCGAAATCCTCTGCCTCCTCTCTATCCAAGCGAGCGACTACGTCGGCCGCCTCGCCGGGTAACAAAGTGAGCAAGCGCTGTGGCCACGTTTCCCGAGAGAACCCCTGCTTCTCGCACGTTCGCTCAAAGTTAACCAGGAACAAACCAATGTCCTCTCCAAGCTTAAACGGCCGCATCAGGTCAGTCATTTTGAACAATACGCGTTCTCCTGCACCGTGTGCCTGACTTCCATTACGAGCGCGTTCCATCTCTACCTCGAGACGCTTCATTTCCAAAGCGTGGTCGCGCTCTTCTTTTTCTTTCTCTTTTTGTTCTTTACGTTCTCGCTCCTGTTTTTTTGCAGTCTCCCTCTCCTCAATGGTCTCAAGGCATTCCGACAGCTCGTCATCCTCGGCTTCTAACTCCAGAATAGCCTTTAGCAGTTCAGGTTTTCTGAGTTTGTCTGAGACATCCAGACCCAACTCTCTTGCAAGCTCCAGCAATTTCGGTTTGCGCAACGACTTCAAATCCATGGCTGCTCTGAATGCTGCTTTCTCTACTGCCTATTATTGTCTTGCCGCAAACTAACCCGGCAGCAACGACAACCACAATTACCAGCTCTGTTTCTAACACTAACAAAAGCCTGGCAAAGCTCAGAAGAAGAAAGTCCCGCACTCACCTAACCTCGTAGCCAAGAGTTCAGCGCAGTCGTTCCGCTGCAGGCAACCAGTCATCACACAGGGCTCGTTGCACTGCTCCCGGATCGTCGTTGAGCTGCTCAGCATACAGTCAACTGCATCTGTTCGCTGCTGGCCTCCGTTGTCGCGATCTCACCGCTGGCAGACAGTTGTTTGAATCCCACCGATGGCAACGGTTGTTGTGGTCGCACCGATGGTACGACCTGTTGGGAACTCGGCGCTGACGCCCGTTGTTGCACCTGGGTCGCAAGCCCCAAGGGTAGCGTTGGCCTGGCGGCCTGGGGTACAACTGGAAGCATCCGAAGGTCCCGGCAAAGCATGAGTCGACTGGTAACAACAAAACAACTTGTTTATTTTAACATCGCAAAGAGTTGGCGGTCAGGTTGACCGAAGTAGAGAGACGGGAGAGCACTTTACTCAACAGAAGAAATCGGAGCCCTCCTTTTGGCGTCCGGGGGCAGCTGTTTTTATACTCTCGCAGTTGAGGGCAAGAAGGAACCCCTCAATAGACGAGCACGTGATTGTACAATGGGATAAGGTGACGCATACTGTCGTAGCGCCGCCGGTCGGGCACAAAGACTGGGAGGAGAAGGTGACTTCTACTGTCGTAGCGCCTCCGGTCGGGCACAATGGCTGGGAGGAGAAGGTGACTTCTACTCTCGTAGCGCCTCCGGTCGGGCACAATGGCACATACACTCACACACGCACATGAAGGCACGTGGCATCGGAACATGCCTGGACGCGCTTGGCGGGGAGCGTAGCGGCGACGCCGAACGGGCCAAAATGTCTGCCGCTTTGTTGCAGTCGCGCCGGCTAAACCGCGCGTCGTAGGCGAAACGTAACAGGTGTCAAGCTCCGCGGCCATTGCGCCATTCGATGCGCCATCAAGCAGTGCGGTGTTTCCACTCACGGAAGATGCATTGATTCGTCTACATTAGGAATAACTTTGGTGTGAACACGCATAGGCCAGCACCGTCGAAAAACTGGCACATGACCCAGACACCCGAAACTGACGATCCTACGTCAATAACCCAAGCTGCCTGGGTCAGGTCATGCAAATATTTCCTGCTTTGACAAGTTTCCTGAAATATACTGCTTACACACAAAGTGTCTAAAATAGCGGTAAAATTAAAGACAATGATAACAGTTAAGGCGACACACATTATGATATCACGTTAGTTAACTTTGTGCTTCTTCTTACCTGAGTTTCGCATCTAGTACAGCGTGCGGATGCGTCCCCATGGGCGCAGTGCAGCAAGGGTGCCAACCGCTGAGTGAAGCGTGCTGCACAAAGCATCGCAGGTACGAGTCGCTCCACAATGGTCCTGCCGACTCGCACGCTGGCAGGACGGCGTCCCAAATAGTTGCGTTGGCCTTCTTCATAGCTTGAGTTCTCAGTGTCTGGAGGGCGACCTTGGCGCCTCAAAGGATGCCTAGGTAAACAGCAAATAACATGAAACATCCGTGCCGACGCAAGTGGACACTACTGTGGACAAATAAAACGCCAACGAAACCATTGGCGGTGAAACTCTGGCCGCAGAATCACGCACGCAGTCGGCCAATGATGTCGTATACATACGTGAGCGTCTAGTTTCAGTGCAGTCTGCGATGATTCTAAATGTAGCGTAAATTATTGCTTTTATCTTCTTATTATTATATTATTATATGATTGCTTGTAAATCTCCACCGCATCTCGTTAACCTCGTGCGTCGGTAAGGTTACAGAGCACGCTCTCCTTACCTGCCTAAACTCTCACCTCGAAGACACGTCCGCAAACCCCCACTCACTCATCGGATTTAGAGCGCATCTCTCAACCCAGCACGGCATGCTCCAACTCAAGCATCAAATCCTCGATGAGAAATCCCGACACGCAAAGGCGATCTTGGGCCTCGATCTCGAGCGTGCCTTCGATAATGTCTCGCACTCTACCATCTTCGAACACATCTCCCTGCTCAACCTTGGCGAGCGCACCTACAACTACGTACCAGACTTTCTATCCAACCGACGGGCGTTCCTCTCGGTTAGAGATATTCAATCGGAGAAATTCCCTCTAGGATGCTCAGGCACCCCACAAGGCTCTGTAAATTGTCCACTGCTGTTCAATTTGGTCATGCTCGGATTGGCACAGGAGCTACAGAGAAGCTCAACTGCATAGAACATACAATCTATGCCGACGACATAACCATCTGGAACACAACGGGCAGCGACAGGCAAATTGAAACCGCTCTGTAAGACGCCATCGATGCCGTCGAAAATTATCTCCAAGGCACGCGACTTCAGTGTTTGCTCGACAAGTCAGACTTCCACCTATACCGCCCCAGACTCCGTGGACGCCCACCCCTAGGATCTACGCACGAAACGCCAATACGAGGAAATCGAACTCCACATGAGGGATGGTACGGTCATACCCGTGGTCTCCACCATCCGGGTCTTCGTCATGACCATACAAGCCAACGGCGCCAACTCAACCGCTATATCCAACACCCTCCGACAGACGGCCAATACGACACGGCTAATGAAACGGGTGACCAACCGGCGTCAGGGCATGGAGGAAGAAAGCCTCATCCGCCTTGTTCAATCGTTCGACATCTGTCACATCACGTACGTCGACGGCTTCCATAATTGGTACAAAGCAGAAAACACTACATACATACAAGCATCATACAAGATGTGGACGTGCTCGGCAAGGTGCGCTGCAGTGACCACAGGATGGTAAGAACTCGAATTAGCCTAGACCTGAGGAGGGAACGGAAGAAACTGGTACATAAGAAGCCCATTAATGAGTTAGCAGTAAGAGGGTAAATAGAGGAATTCCAGATCAAACTACAGAACAGATATTCGGTTTAACTCCGGAAGAGGACCTTAGTGTTGAAGCAATGAACGACAATCTTCTGGCCATCATTAAGGAGTGTGCAATGGAAGTCGGTGGTAACTCCGTTAGGCAGGATACCAGAAAACTATCGCAGGAGACGAAAGATCTGATCAAGAAACGCCAATGTATGAAAGCATCTAACCCTACAGCTATAATAGAATTGGCAGAACTTTCGAAGTTAATCAACAAGCGTAAGACAGCTGACATAAGGAAGTATAATATGGATAGAATTGAACATGCTCTCAGGAACGGAGGAAGCCTAAAAACAGTGAAGAAGAAACTAGGAATTGGCAAGAATCAGATGTATGCGTTAAGAGACAAAGCCGGCAATATCATTACTAATATGGATGAGATAGTTCAAGTGGCTGAGAATTTTTATAGAGATTTATACAGTACCAGTGGCACCCTCGACGATAATGGAAGAAAAAATAGTCCAGAGGAATTCGAAGTCCCAAAGGTAACGCCGGAAGAAGTAAAGAAAGCCTTGGGAGATATGCAAAGGGGGAAAGCAGCTGGGGAGGATCAGGTAACAACAGATTTCTTGAAGGATGGTGGACAGATTGTTCTAGAGAAACTGGCCACCCTGTATACTCAATGTCTTATGACCGCGAGCGTACTGGAATCTTGGAAGAACGCTAACATAATCCTAATCCATAAGAAAGGGGACGCCAAAGACTTGAAAAATTATAGACCGATCAGCTTACTGTCCGTTGCCTACAAACTATTTACTAAGGTAATCGCAAATATAATTAGGAACACCTTAGACTTCTGTCAAGCAAAGGACCAGGCAGGATTCCGTAAAGGCTTCTCAACAATAGATCATATTCACACTAACAATCAGGTGATAAAGGAATGTGCAGAATATAACCAACCCTTATATATAGCTTTCATTGATTACGAGGAAGCGTTTGATTCTGTCGAAACATCAGCAGTCATAGAGGCATTACGGAATCAGGGTGTAGACGAGCCGTATGTAAAAATACTGAAAGATATCTATAGCGGCTCCACAGCCACCGTAGTCCTCCATAAAGCAAGCAACAAAATCCCAATAAAGAAAGGCCTCAGGCAGGGAGATACGATATCTCCAATGCTATTAACAGCGTGTTTACAGGAGGTATTCAGAGACCTGGGTTGGGAAGAATTGGGGATAAAAGTTAATGCAGAATACCTTAGTAACTTGCGATTCGCTGATGATATTGGCTTGCTTAGTAACTCAGGGGACCAATTGCAATGCATGCTCACTGACCTGGAGAGGCAAAGCAGAAGAGTGGGTCTAAAAATTAATCTGCAGAAAACTAAAGTAATGCTTAACAGTCTCGGAAGAGAACAGCAATTTACAATAGGCAGCGAGGCACTGGAAGTCGTAAGGGAATACATCTACTTAGGGCAGGTAGTAACGGCGGATCCGGACCATGAGACGGAAATAATCAGAAGAATAAGAATGGGCTGGGGTGTGTTTGGCAGGCATTCTCATATCATGAACAGGAGGTTGCCATTATCCCTCAAGAGAAAAGTATATAATAGCTGTGTCTTACCAGTACTCACCTACGGGGCAGAAACCTGGAGGCTTACGAAAAGGGTTCTACTCAAATTGAGGACGACGCAACGAGCTAAGGAAAGAAGAATGATAAGTGTAACGTTAAGGGATAAGAAAAGAGCAGATTGGGTGAGGGAACAAGCGCGAGTTAATGACATCTTAGTTGAAATCAAGAAAAAAAATCGGCATGGGCAGGACATGTAATGAGGAGGGAGGATAACCGATGGTCATTAAGGGTTACGGACTGGATCCCAAGGGAAGGGAAGCGTAGCAGGGGGCGGCAGAAAGTTAGGTGGGCGGATGAGATTAAGAAGTTTGCAGGCATGGCATGGCCACAATTAGTACATGACCGGGGTTGTTGGAGAAGTATGGGAGAGGCCTTTGCCCTGCAGTGGGCGTAACCAGGCTGATGATGATGATGAGAAAACACTAAATTGGACATCATTACACGCGGCGCCTACAAGCTAGCCTCAGGACTGCCAAACAACACGAGCACAACACTGTTACTACAATTAGGGTTCCATAACACCCTCGACAAATTAATCGAAGCACAGCGTCGGTCTCATCTGGCGCATCTGACCCTCGCAGAAGTGTGTCAGCAGATTCTAAATGAACTCGGCATCACCTACCACCGTCATCATGGAGACAAATCCCCAATTGCACGCGACGTACAGACTTGGCTACATGCCCACCCTATCCCTAAAAACATGGGCCCGGACTACAATAAAGAACGTCGCAAGGCAAGGGCAGCCTCCCTCACTAAAGCTTATGGCGACACCACGGGCGTCACCTTCATCGACGCAGCTGAATATCAAGACGCGCACCGCTTCGCGGCGGCTAGGCCCAGCCAACTAAACTGCTGGTTTCAATTTAAGTGTGTACCTCCTCCTCCTCCTTCTATATTGTTCTATGCTGGCTTTACTTCCTCGCAGACTGAGAGCTACGTACTTTGTGTCTAGCTTGCGGACCCGAATTGGGCAAGTTCAAGTGCGCGTACTACATGTTTATAAGTGATGACAATCATCATGATAGTGTTAGAATCACGTCGAACCAGGCGTGTTTTCATCAGCCACTACAATTTAAAAGACCTATTTTACTAAACCTAATCTATACTCTTACTAAGCCAAAAGTTTACTTGCTTCGTTTAGAAATTACGCTCCGAAAGCTACAAAAGAAAGAAAGAAGTACCTACCATCACGGATATGTGCATCTAATCATGCTTCTTTAACTGCAGTTGATGGTTTTAGTGGAGAAATGTTGGAGATTCATCATGTAGCCGAACTATATTGCTCCTAGCGCTGCAGTTTACAAGTGGTGTCAACTACAGCGCTTTTTTTTTTTCAGATGAACTTCTGGCCGCCCTTCCACCCTCAATATAGGCACACTACGGCAGCAGCCGCACTGATGACTGTACATGCCTGAATTGTCCGTATACTTGCTGTAACAATAGCGGACATTAATTTACTAACGGACACAAAGTAAATTCCAAAAAAAAACGACGAGAACCTATTACGTACTGTCGGCATGAAGGTGACTCTTGCCTTTCAGATGATATAAGATGATATATTCACATGTTCACATGATATATTCCTATGAGTTAATGCTGTACAGAACTGCTACCCCTTATCGGATCGAGGAAAACGCCATCATTGTCGCTTCTTGTGGCTAAGCACTAAGGGATAAGCATTGGATCGGCTCTGCAACGGTAAATACTTTGGTGGATCTCAAGACTGGCTACTGGTAAATAGAAGTCGACGACAGGGATCGAGAAAAGACCGCCTTCATCACTCAAGACGGCCTCTATGAGTGCAACTCCATTCCATTCGGACTCTGCTCGGCGCCTGCAAAGTTTCACCGGGTGATGGCCACGGTGCTAGCAGGGTTAAGTGGCTGACCTGCCTTGTTTACTTCGATGACGTCTTCGTTTGCACCGGAAATTTCGACGATCACCTGAGGCAGCATGCGACAGTACTAGAAGCCATGAAGCCATCTGGGCTCTTGTAATCGCATTTCATGTGCGACGCGAATTGTGTAGAAGTTTTTGCAAGACACGCGGGCACCAGCGATTACTCGAACGTTCGATGACTCATGTAAAAAGCCGACGAGCTTGACCGGCAGATCAGATTTTAGACGATCGCCGACTGCGTTCGCCGCTATATAGCCGTTCTTTGAGTGTAGCCTCTTTTTGAGGGCACAGGTACGCCCAATAAAAAGCTAGTTTCGTCAAGCCTAGCTTTGCTGCTTTCTTTACCGTCACTACCACGTAACGCTAAATACTATTCCAGCTAGCATATGAGATGCGAAGATGACTTTCACTCCTATCAGAAACACAACCTCTGCAGCACCTGAATTTGAAGGACAGCATATTCATATCGTGCAATATGGGGGTAAACAAATAGGGCGGAAGAATATATGCAACTGATAAACACGAGGTTGCTAATCATGAAGACACAAACAAACAGCAGGCATATATAGTGCACTAATGTGGCAAAAACAGTGTAAGAGTTGCATGACACTACATAATACTATACCACCAGCAACACTGAACTGAAAGCAATTAGAGCCGATTTTTCAGTGAAAACTTGCAGACTACGAGATGATGCATACCTGCATCGATTCACTAGAAAATATCAGGGCCTACATGTCACAGAAGATTGTCAGGAAAATCGAGATTGTGAGACGCGTCTTGCAGGTACACATCCAAGAAATTGAAGTACAGGGTACAGTACATGTTACCATGCAGATATTCCAGGACACAAGTGGGCTCATGAGCCCCATATAAGTAAAAACATTCCAAGTTGGCGTGTATTCATTATTAACTACAGTGCAGAAAATAGACAACTGACAAGATCCAATCACTCTGTGTACACTTTGTTCTTGCCTATTGCCTATTATCAATTCATAAGGCTGCACAGGAGAACGTTGCCCGCGCTCAAGGCCACGAATTCACATCGAAATCTATTTTCACGCACAGGCACACGCACACATAAATGTGGCAAGGGCGGATAGCAAGAAGAAGTATGAACAGGATGACACTAGAGACGGATGAGGGCGAATTTCGAACTAAGGTTTATTGTGAAAACGAGGCAATTTGTACAGTTCACCAGAAAAAGAAGCCAGCAAGAAGACGAAGTAAAAATTGGTGCCTGATGCAACCAATCATAAATAAAAATGTTACATAAAGAAAATACACATCAAAATTGCAAGCGCAGGAAAAACATCATTACAATCGCCATTCAAGAAACACTGTTCTTTTTCCGATAGGCAAACAGACAGCTTGCTTATGCAAGCACACTCTTGCAGTTCCATGTCATTGGAAAAAAACTTGTTCATTGGAAGGGAGTGACATGCGCAGTTAGTGATCACAATGTTCCTTTCTCCCGCGACTTGTATATTTATTTCTATTTTCTCTCCTTCCTGTTTCTGATTATGTCTGGTTTCATCAAGCACTAGTTTATATCAGGCATTCTTGCTGTACTACTTTCTTCTAACCTTTAAAAATCGCTGCATTTTCGCAATAAACCTTTCAATTAGACGTTAGCGTACCCTGTTCTTACTGCTTCAGACTGCACGCTCTTGCACCATTGCGCCAATAAAAAAATACATAAAGTACACAGAAGTATCATAAAGGCCAATAAAGCGAGTTGTTGCAGCGTAAAAAATATTTAATAGCCTGGCTGCAGATGCCAACAGCGAACACATAGGATTGAACAAGAAAACCAAGATGATCGAACAACCAAAATTTAATCTACAGGCGAGTAAAAGCCGGCTCATAAACATCCTTATCAGCCTGGCTACGCCCACTCCCATACTTCTCCAACTACCCCGGTCATGTGCTAATTGTGGTCATGTTGTCTCTGCAAACTTCTTAATCTCATCCGCCCACCTAAATTTCAGCCGCACCCTGCTATGCTTCGCTTGAAATCCAGTCCGTAACCTGTAGTGACCATCGGTTATCTTCCCTTGTCGTTATATGCCCTGCCTATGCCCCCCCCCCATTTGTTTTTCTTAATTTCAACTAAGATGTCATTAACACACCTTCGTTCCCTCACCCAATCTGCTCTATTGTTATCCCTTAACGTTACACCCATCATTCTGCTTTCCATAGCTCGTTGCGTCGTCCTCAATTTAAGTAGAACCCTTTTCGTGAGCCTCAAGTTTTCTGTCCCATAGGTGAGTACTGGTAAGGCACAGCTGTCATGCACTTTTCTCTTGAGGGATGATGGCAACCTGCTGTTCATTATCTGAAAGCCGTCTGACTAGCAATAAACCGTACACAAAAAGCACAAGAAAAAACTAATGTTTGTTTCCTGACAGAAAATACATTAATCTGTAACGGAGGACATGCTGACGCAAGATTCTCCCAGTGTTTTTAGACCTACAGCTTCCATAATTTCTTTAGGGAGCTGATCAGATCTCCATATAATGCTAGCGTCTTCCTCCTGAATGCACGCTTGGATGTCGACAGACCTTCCATAATTTCTCTAGGCAGCTGCTCAGATCAGCACAGAATGCTAGCTTCATCCTCTACAATACACGCTCCGATGTCGAGACATCTGAGCATGCATTGTAGGCAGAGAAGCTTTCAGAATGGAATGCTACGTACAGGTTTGTACACAAGTGACGGTGGTTGCTCAAACAATTTGATGCGTGGGCTTTTGCGCCTTTAGAAATATTCACAGGGGACTCCCATATATATATTCACAGCACACGCACCACGAGGGACGAATCCGGCTACCGCTAAGTTTCAATTTCACAACACAATTTCCCTTCCACTTTCGGTATTCGCACAGAAATGATTTGCGGCTTCGTTCAGGGGTAGACGTGGGCTTTCGGCTTGGTGCTTCTTCTTGCGTTTGGTGCAAGAATGTGGCTAGGAGTAGAAACCGCTTATGCGTGAGCGGCGTGCGAGGAGCGTACACGCGTCATTTCTCCAGAGGCTGACGCTCAGCACGGGTAGCGCGAGGATCTCGTTGCGCTGACACGAACACTTCGCTGCAGCTGAACTCCGAATGCTGCATATGCGGTGCGGGTAGCTATATGAACTTGACTGGTCATCTTGTAGGTTGTTGTAGCGAGGCCAGAATGACACGGTCTTAGAAGCCACACCAGACAACACACCGCGCTGAACAACCAGCAGCGAACAGCTGTTGTTTACGTGCCCCACGTCACATCGCACCGAACTTCAAAAACTGCCGTTGGGCACTCGAAAACAAATGTAAACTACAGAGCAATTCTAAATCACGAAATACGCTTGTTATTTGACCTTAATAAAGAGAGGTCGATAATCACAATAAAATAATAATGCGGCCTGTGCCGCAAAACCTGGCAGCAAGCAACCCTGGGCGTCGCATCGGTCGCATTTTTGACATCACAATCATGGGAAATGGGCCCTTTAAAATCGAAATGCGACGCGTGCGACGGCACCGATTTTCATCGTTCCACTTTTCCACATCGTCCACATCATCACTTTTGTAGAAACCTGTACGTTGCATCACTGCATTCTAAAATACGCGCTTCTCGTCCACTTTGCTACCCTGTATCTCGCGCTGGTAGTATACTCTGAACTCGTAACAAGAAGAGCATATCAACATGCGCTATCCACAAAGCAGAAACGTAGGCCCACCGCAGGCGAACTTGCCGTAGGGCTTCTCACCTTTATGCTCAGCCATGCTTTATGTTAACCTGTCTTGTGGAAATAAATATTATTATTAAATTATAATGTTGTTAGATATTATAGTTCCTTCTCTGGAATTTATTGCAATAATCCAGATTTCTGAATCTAGTAATGCATTCAACCTGTTTTAGATCAACGTTGTTACGTCATGCTCATGGGAGTCATTTCAAACTAGATTGCTTATCCAGAGACTAGTACAAATGAAAGCCTCAATGTTTATTCCTATCTGGTATTCCTAAACAGATTACATTTGCAGAATTTTATGCCAGCTTGCAATGCCTGCAGCTCAATGCTCAAAGATGGAAAAACTGATTCCTTTCTTGCTGTTGAAAGGCTGCTTCAATGTCGATAGCCGGATATAATTATTCATTTCGAAAGTGTTAAGCAATGACTATTTCTCTAGGCTTATCACTGCGGCTGTGTTCTATGAACACAATTAAGTTTCCTTTCTTCCTGTCATTAAAAGCCTTGGAATGAAACTGTTCACTTTCATAAGTATCAGACTGCAAGCATTCCGAAGTTCGTCCTCAGCATTTTTCCGTATCCAACAGTGTGCGTATTTGTACCAAGTTCTGGTGTTCATGCGCAGTTATGTATGAATGTTTTAAATATGTTGCAACAAACTAATTTACTAAATCTTCTTTACAAATCTACAAGACGTGGCCATGCAGTAATGACCACATTAGTAAGCAAAAAACTGCAGATTCAGTGCAGATGTTGGAATCCATGCGAAGTGAAGTTTCTGTCAAGTGGTCAATAAAATGCTACTAAAGTAACTGTGATGCATACAATTGGTCTTATTTTCAATGATCCAACATGTCATCTTTGCAAGGTTTGTTTATGCGCCACATAGGTCACAACCTTGATGTCATGTATTCTTTATGCACTACAGTGTTCACAAACTATCAAAATGCAAACGGCAGTTAATTAGATGCACACAGCGAGACATCAACACAGTGACGTTTGTTGAAGGAGGGATGGTGTGAGGTGTATGAAGATAAATAAATCACATGTGTTTATGTACTTATTTATTTATATACCTCGCCGGTTGCAAGGTTGGAATATTAGGTGAGAGGATATAAACAAGTAGTTACAAAAGGAAGAAGAGCACAACATTAAGAAAAAACAGCAAGAAAAAGCAGCACCAAGGCATTGCACCAACCACACCAACAACGTGTTTTACTGGGAAAACATTACACAATAATTAACAAACAATAACAGAAAAATTGCCGTCTATGCACCCTGTACAGATGGTCCACCAGCGAAGCTGAAATGTGCAGCTCCGGTCTTTATCGCTCGGTTAATTCCGGCGGTTTATTAAGGTATTTATGGATTATTGGTTACGTGCACACATCGCGCTTCGAACAATCTCCATCATGGAGGGTGCAATGAGTGGTTTTTGTGTCATTCCAGCGCGTCCATGAAAGTCTTTCTGAATTATGTTATGCATGTGTGTTTCGTAATTCGTAAATTATAGTATTTATAAGTCAATAAGCACTGTAGTTGCCAAGTGACACAGCAGGACCGTACATTTCATTTGAATAAATACAGGGACAATTTTTGAACCTGTTCCGAAGTCAGAGAGAGACTGCTGCACGCACGCTCTGCTGCGAGAGAGAAACGACGTCCCTATCGGTGTAGCCATTGGCCCGTCACAACTTCGCTGCGAGATAATTATGTCATCATGATCTTAACCCCGTCCCCTCCTATGTCCCTTCCCTGCAATAATATTGAGATAAGTGTATATGTTTTAAATATTGACACGTGCACTTGCCTATCTTTATCGGGCGACCACATTTCGCCGCCTAACAAATGTTTACGCACAGCGCGGGACGCGCCTGCATGAATCGGAAGTTTCCGGAATGTTGTCGAAGCTTCTATCCACTGTCTGTTGTCGCCGAACCTTGTGTTATCTGAATTCATCGCGTGACGCGAATGATGTAGAACTTTGTGGAAGACACGCGGGTCCTAGCGATTAGTCTGGAACATTCGACGACTGCGGTATAAAAGCCGACACGCTTGACCCACTGATCAGATTTTGACGATCGCCGACTGTGTTCGGCGTTGTCGCCGTTCTTTAAGTGTAGCCTGTTTTTGTGGGCACAGGTTCGCCCAATAAAAGTTAGTTTCGTCTTTCACAGTATTTCTAATGTGGTCTTCACACGTCACTCCACGTGACAATATATAAGCATTTCTATGCCTACCCAACGAGAAATTCGTCCGTCCGCCACGTAAGACGAATCCGACGGCTCATACCCCTCTAAACAATTGATCATACCCCCGCAGTAGGTTTTCTGTGGTCGGACCACGAGTATTTCGCCTAGGCATATACAGCTTCGCTGTAAAAAGAATGCACACCTTTCTGCTAGAGACCAATACGATCATAGACGCACTAACAAATGAAAGTTTACAGAACATGCCGAGTAAATTCTGGTTGAGAAGCAATAAATCGAAGTTTCACAAAAAGGAGATGCAATAACTGATGTGTGTCCATGCTCATCCCAACAGGAAACGCATCCATCTATGAAGGTGCAACAGAGACCATGCTGACACAAGATTCTCCAAGTGCCTTTGCACCCTCCATAATTTCTCTATGCAGTCGATCTCCACAGAATGCTAGCTTCTTCCTCTACATTGCACTCTGGACATCTGTGCCTACGTTGTAGAGGAAGAAGCTAGCATTCTGTGCAGATCGGCTGCCTAAAGAAATTATGGAAGCTGTACATATAAAAACGCTGCTAGAGTCTTGTCAGCATGGCCTCCGTTATAAATGGATGCATTTCCTGTCAGGAAGCACACATTAATTTTTTTCTCCGTTCTGTGTATGTTCGGTTTATTGCTTGTCAGCCAGCATTTACTCGGGGTGTACATTGAATTTTCGATCGTTAGATCATCTCCGTTTTCTTGTTAGTCCTATGTGTTGTCTGGTGCCGTTTGCAGCCAGGCTATTCCTTATTTTTTTTTAGACTGCAACAAGTCGCTTTTATGGCCCTTATGATGCCTCTGTGTACCTTATAAAATTTTTTATTTGGCCTATGTAGCAAGAATGTATAGTATAAAGCAGTAAGAACAGGGTACGATAACTTTTAATTAGAAGGTTTATTGTGAAAATGCCGTCATTTATAAAGGTTACCAGAAAGTAGTGCAGCAATAAACCCTGATAAAAACAAGTTCTGAATGAAACCAAACATAAAAACTGGAAAGGGCGAATAAATATATATATATATATATATATATATATAGTATACGAGTCCAGAGAATAAAAACATTGTGATACCCATGTGCGCATGTGGCGACCTTCCCAGAAACTCGGGCTTTTTTTTCAATGCCTTGGAACTGTAAGAGTGTGCTTGTGTAAGCAAGCTGTCAGTCTGTCTATTGGAATAAAAATGGTGTTTCTTGAAAGGTGCTGGCATGTACGCTTAATCCTTGTAATGATTTTTTCCTGCCCTTGGAATTTTTCTGTATTTTGTTCTTATAAGGCTTTTATTCATGTTTGGTTGCATCAAGCACCAACTTTTATCTAGCCTTCAAAGCTGTCTTTCCTATTTTTCTGGTAAACTGTATAAATGGCCACAATCTTGCAATGAACGTTAGTTGGAAAGTAGTCCACATCCGTCTCTAGTGTCATCCTCTCGATACTTCTTTATGCTATGCACCCTTGCAACATTTGTGTGTGCGTGCACGCGCACACATTTGGATGTGAAATCGAGGCCTTGAGCGGCGGTACCGTTCTCCTACGCAGCCTCACGAATTCACTAACTATAGTGCAACAGAAATACAATAGACGAAAACGAAGTGAACACACAGAACACTTCATTCTGTTCCGTTGTCTACCTGTTGCGCTTTAGTTAATAAGGAACACACAGACTCATCCAGTTTTCAGTTGTTATGTCGGGCTCAGAAGCCCGCTAGTTGGTGGCATATCTGCATGGCTATGTGTCCTGTAATTTAAGTTTTGGTCATGTGCTTGCACGTCGCGTGTCATTCTCCTGGTTTTCCTAACAATCTTGTATGATGTGCAGGCCCAGACAGTGTCTGGTGAATCCATGAAGGCGTGGAGGGTGTTGTAGTCTGCAAATTTGCACTGCAAGCGATGCTTTGATTGCTTTCAGTTATGATTTTCTAGGCGTGTGGTGACCTGGAATGGTTCTCACTTGTTTATGGCTTAATTTTATGTACTGTCATACTACTGTTACACTGCTATTGCCACATCAGTGTACTATATGTGCCTGCTGTTTGCTTGCATCTTCATGATTAGCAACCTCCTCTCTGTTTCTGGCAGTTGCATATAATCTCCTGGCCTAATTATTTGCCCCCATATTGAACGGTATGGGCGTGTTGTGTTTCAAGTTCAGGTGCTCCTGAGGTTGTGCTTCTGAAGGCAGGCGTAGTCGTCTTTGCATCTCATATGCTAGCTGGCATAATACCTTGGGACCAGGTCCCGAACTCTCGAGACAAAGCTTGTGTGCTGCAGGCTGCAACTCTAATCTGTCTAGTTGCTTGTTTGTTTGCTCTTTCTCATAGAGGTCTTGAGTGATGGTAAAGTTGGAAATACCTGTGATTACCCGATGCCTGTATTCGATGAGTTGTCATTTTTGTGCGCTGCTGGTAATTCATTCCCTACAATACTTCGGACACAAGCACAATATCTGCGATTCTCCATAGTATTCCCCATCGTTTCGAGATGATTCTTTTCATCAAGTGTACAATTGGCATCCAGGCATGTCATAATTGTTTCACCCACGTGCTGACTCTGCCGTCATGGTCTTGCACTAGCTTTGTATTTATGGATGTTGACTTGCGGGTATGTTTGTCCAGTTATGTGGAGCACAACGTGCAATAAGGGTAGTTCTTGATTCTAGTTTTTTCCCAATGTCGACATAAGCTCACTTATCTAAAAGCGAGAGGCCAGGCTGGCCAAGAAAATCTGCAGTGTTGTCGACAGCTTGTTGTATCATTCTTGATTTCTGTATAAGATAGCTTTCCTGTGGACCGTAGCAGGGGCGTAGCCAGGCGGAGAGGGGCTTATAAAGCCTCAGCCCCCCCCCCCTCCCCGAATTTTTTTAGTGCTGTCCATGCACCGCCGACCGTAGCAATCTCGTGCGCCGGAAATCATTCTGGATTTTCTCTAGAATGGGTATTTTTCACGGTAGAAAAGACATTTCACCGCGAACATTGCGAAGTCGGGCTGGATTTCGCGGCAACCCCAATGTACCGGGAGTCACATAACGCAATCAACCACATTCGAGCTTAAGGTTTCAAGGGCGTTTTGATGGCGAACGGGCTCGACGCGGCACCTCGCGGAGGCTGCGGAATCTACGGAGTGCATGTATGTCAACTCCAAAACTTTATGGGTATAAATCTCGTAAACTTTTGATGTGAAAGTTGCATTGACATTTCCAAAGTTGTGCTTTAGATTTTCAATTGCGTAACTTTGTGGGTTTAATGCTGTTATAAACATTTGACGACAAAGGGGCATTGACTTTTCTAAAGGCTTACATCGGAACATACAACGAGACAAGCCAGGTCAACACACTATCAGACAACTTGACAAAGCACGCAGCGAGGTCCGATGAGACGAAACGTTGTGGTGGATCATTTGTGCCATCATGTCACATAAAAAAAATGCCAACATTTTATTTTTACCTACGCCAAAGCAACCATGTCAAGACACTAAAGCCAGCCAAGGTAACTACGTTCTTATTTTGTTCTGCTTTGACTATTATTCGCGTGGACACATTGAGCCTCTTCGATTTTTTTTTCTTTTTACCCTACCCTGGGCTGCCAGAGCCAGCCAGAGCGCGTATGTTCTTCTCGTGTTGCCTCGACCACCGCACGGCGCACTTCGGTGCGCGTTCGGTTTGCTATGGCCGACTGGTTTTTAACCTGGCAGAGTTTTGGACGATTAGTGGCTATCAGACGAGAAAAAGAAACAATGGTCGCACACCGCCATCACTGTCGTGACTCGACGGATTTGCGCCGTGTTCGCTTGAGCGCAGCTTCTCCGTTAAGTTTTGCCTCGCTGTTGTAGTATACCCAGCAGTATGCCTATGGTTCTCGGTAGACCAAGCGTTTCAGGTTTTCTTGAATATTCCTTCGGCAGCCACATTAGGTGCCCAAAGTAGGCATTCGATTGCAGCCAACATACTTTCCGTTTTTTCATTGCGGTGCCCCCGCCCCACAAGAAGAAGAAAACACATTGTTGCGGCGCAGATAATTGTAGCATGGTGAAAGTTCGATTTTGTTACTTCTTGATTTGCGGAAGGTAATAGGCCATGGGACGCTTCAGTTGCCGGATACTCTTATTATATTGTCACGGAGTGGTGACGTTGAAGAACACTGTAGCAATACTGTGAAAGACAAAACTAATTTTTATTGGGCGAACCTGTGCGTACAAAAACAGCATACACTTAGAGCACAACGAATATTCGCATTTGTATATCCCGTTGTATCTTCCCATTTCTAATGCACGAGGGCGAATCATATGAAAGTGAGCCTACCCACCCCGCGCAA
Source organism: Dermacentor variabilis (assembly GCF_050947875.1). Classification (NCBI taxonomy): domain Eukaryota; kingdom Metazoa; phylum Arthropoda; class Arachnida; order Ixodida; family Ixodidae; genus Dermacentor; species Dermacentor variabilis. The sequence goes on along the minus strand of NC_134569.1, from coordinate 223,805,208 downwards.
TAATGGTTCGGTTCATTATGTGCGAGTCATGCGCGAAGCAGAGAGGCATCTCTCATTTACAAAAGTGACACGCAGGTGTAAGGATAAAGGTTCTTTAATTCTCTCATAAACTGGGTTGAGCATGGTCGCGTGACATAAATGACACTCCAAAAGTTGAACAGCATGTTGCCGTACAGTTTTTGACAGGTGAATGTATTTTCCAAAAAGAAATTAGTCGCCGTATGGCTGCCGTGTACGTTGAACATTGCATTTCATTGTCCACTGCGGAGTCTTGGAGGAAACGGTTCAAAGAAGGATGTGAAAGTTGCAAAAACGATCCAAGACCGGGCCAAAGCTATCGTGCAATCGCCCACAACAACATTGCAAAGGTTGATCAGCTGATCAGCTAATAACGGCGGATAAGCATCGAGAAACTTTCAGAGCGTGTGAACATCAATCACGGTTTAGTTCACGCCATAATTCATGAAAATCTCGGTTATCGGCTCTTGCTTGCGCAATGAATGCCCAAGATTTTGAACCACCGCCAGAAGACGGAGAAGTTTGGCGCTGCCTTGACTTATCTGATCCGGTATCACAATGAGGGTGACGACTTCTTTTCTGCAATAGCGATCAGGAACGAACCATGGTGCCACTAGTACGAGCCTGGCACAAAGCGGCAAAGCTTACAGTGGACACATTCGAATTCACCACGCCCAAAGAAAGCAAAGGCCATCATTTCCGCCAGAAAGGTGTTGACTTCTTTTTCGGTCGTCAGGGGCCATTACTGATAGAATTTGCTGAATCTTGAGAGACTATAAATTTTTTCCGATTACGGTGAAACGCCGGAACGGCTGCGCGTAGAAATCAAGAACAAAACGACGTGTAAAACTGAATAATGGTGTCATCTTGATCCACGACAATGCCCCTCCCCTCCTCGCTGATGTGGTTGATACAAAACTGGTAAAGTTCAGGTGGGAAACTCTAACATCCGCCATGCAGTCCAGACCTGTCGCCTTGCGACTTCCACATTTTGGGGCAACCGAAAAAAACAACTCAAGGGAACCAGATTCGTCTGGGACGATGACTTGAAAGAGTCAGCTACAGACGTTTTGAAGCAACAACACAAGGAGTTTTCAGAGACGGGAATCACGCGACTCGTTAGTCAATGGGACAAACGTCTAAATGCTCATGGAGAGTACTCCTAAATAAAGTACCCCGTTTGACATATATTCGCATTGGATCACTTTCATTTGACTCGCCCTTGTATATTTAGCAGTAATCCTGCTTTTTATACCTGCTATTTGTTGCGACTATAATTTCGTTGCAATTACTCACGATAGACGACCGGTGCAAGCTGCTACTGCGTAATACATTTAATCAAATGACTGCATCATTGATATTTTTCACTGGCCGTTGCAAATCTACAAGAATGTAAACACGGTTCTTGAATGACAAAGATATATGACAAATAATGACATTAACATCTTTCTCCTCAATTTGTTCATTTCATGGCCTTTACACTTTTCATATCAACGGTATGCACTGCTTTGCTCTTTTCGAACTGATGTAGTTCTAAAGTTCGCGTGATGTCTTCTTTACTTATTAAATAGACAAAAACGTGGAAGCATTGATATCAGTTATTTTGGGCAAAGTTCTTGCCACATACGGGTATTGTTCTTTTATGAAAAAATACAGATCTTGCTTGTTCTGACAGTGCGTAGCGTTCAAGAATTCGTTTGCCGCATTATTTGGCAATGGCAATGCAATAAGTATTCATACATCTGATCCCTCGACAAATTGTTTGATACGAAGCTTTAGCTCAGGCCCAACTCCAACGCGGCTTATTCAAATGCATGTAAAACGTAGAAACGCTTTTCTGAGATAACCCCTGGATCGCTTTGAATGAAACTTGTTGCATTTAGGAGAGAAAGTTAAATACTAGTGTTTGCTGGAAGCGGAATTTCGATGCAGGGCATGTATTTTGTTTAAGATTCTTCGAAAAATTCGAAAGTTAAAAGAAAAATAGAAGCACAACGTTTACAATCTAATATCTCTGCATCAAGAACAGATATTGCGGTCTGTAAACAGCAAAGCGGAAAAGTTTTGTATGTCAATTTGTACCTTAGGGGAATTGGTTACGTTGTGCGCAAGGGTATTGCGAAAGTCGTTTTTCCATAATACTAAATTCTTATGAGATTCATGTCAACATATCAATTTTTCCCGCTGTAGATGCACTATTACATGAAAGTCACAGAATTATGATGTCGTTTTTCACTGTTGAGTTACAGAGTTCTAAACTTGATAGTTTCGTTTTCTGAAAATATGCGATTTTGGCAAATTTTGATAAAGAATCGACAACGTAAATGAAGAATTCGAAACCTAACAATCAATAGAATTTAAGTTTTTTCTTTTAAATACAACAAAGCTCTTCAAATTTGGTGCAGCGGTTGCCGGTAAGAACGCATTCGTCTTCTACGTGTATTTAGATTGCAGCACTCGAGCTACAGCGTGTTGACAGCGTGTTTAAAGGAGCTATTCAGAGACCTAGAGTGGGAAGAATTGAGGATAAAAGTTGATGGAGAATACCTTAGCAACATGCGATTCGTTGATGATATTGCCTTGCTTAGTAACTCAGGAGACCAATTGCAATGCATGCTCACTGACCTGGAGAGGCAAAGCAGAAGGGTGGGTCTGAAAATTAATCTGCAGAAAATTAAAGTAATGTTTAACAGTCTCGGAAGAGAACAGCAGTTTACGATAGGTAGCTAGGCACTGGAAGTGGTAAGGGAATACATCTACTTAGGGCAGGTTGTGCCCACTGATCCGGATCATGAGACTGAAATAACCAGAAGAGTAAGAATGAGCTTTGGTGCGCTTGCAGGCATTCTCAAATCATGCACAGCAGGTTGTCATTATCCCTCAAGAGAAAAGTGTATAACAGCTGTGTCTTACCAGTACTCACGTATGGGGCAGAAACCTGGAGGCTTACGGAAAGGGTTCTGTTTATATTGAGGACGACGCAACGAGCTATGGAAAGAAGAACGACGGGTGTAACGTTAAGGGATAAGAAAAGAGCAGATTGCGTGAGGGCACAAACGCTGGTTAGTGACATCTTAGTTGAAATAAAAAAAAGAAATGGGCATGGGCAGGACATGTAATGAGGAGGGAAGATAACCGATGGTCATTAAGGGTTACGGACTGGATTCCAAGGGAAGGGAAGCGTAGCAGGGGGCGGCAGATAGTTAGGTGAGTGGATGACATATAGAAGTTTGCAGGTACAACATGGCCACAATTATTACATGACCGGGGTAGTTGGAGAAGTGTGGGAGAGGCCTTTGCCCTGCAGTGGGCGTAACCAGGCTGATGATGATGATGACTCGAGCTAAATCTTTCGCTTAAGGAAGAGGCCGAGTTGCAACTTTAGCTCCCCCGCCGAACGAAATTTCTGGCTACGCCACTGGACTGTAGTATACCATACACTGTAGTACTTCTTGTAGTAAGACTGTGTTGTTTGTGTGGGAGGGCCAAATGTAACTCCAACTCTCACCTAGAATTTTCTTTCTTTTAAGAGATACGGTTGAATTTATGTTCTCTACCAGAAGTTTTCTTGCTCATCTTTCCCCATATTAGAGGAGCATGAAATGCTGTATTAAAATCCTCTTCACTCCCTTCATTTTTTCATAAGCGGTATTAGACTATGGCCTCTATTAAAGTTTGTGCTGCTTATGGCCCACTCAACAACTTCTGAAGAAGGTTTTCTGTGTGCTGTGTGCAGGATGATAATGAGCATTCATGTCTTTTGACACCCATAAGCCTGTCGCAGTGGCATGGTACTTCATTACTTATAAAGGTAGAAATAACAGCGGCTATCATTATATGGGTTTACACACTAATAAATGCGATCCTAAACTTATTAGCAACTTATTAGAAACATGTAAGGCATGGATGTTTATGCACAATTGGTCAGCTGTGAACGTGCCAGAACGGTTTTATATAAGGAGAGAAAGAAATAAACTTTATTGTGACACCGCGCTTCTTGAGCCCAAACGTGGGCGGCCTCCTCAGTCCAGGTAGCCATGGCTCGCTGCCGCCGACGGAGCCCTGTTCACCAACCGCAGCTGGCTGTCAGGGTCTTGCGCAACCAGCAGAGCCTCCCACTGGTCTTCCAGTTCTTCTGAATCCGCCTCTTTCTGCATGTTATCGCCTGGTGGTGATGATCATGGTGGTGCTTCTCGGTTATTCCTGCATCTAAGCACCATATGGCGCAAGGTGTTGGGCGTGTCCGGTGGGCAGAACTTGCAGTCTCGCCCGTAGATGCCCGGGTACATGGCGTGCAGCAGTGTTCCGTGTGGGTAGGTTCCAGCCTGTATTCTCCAGGTTACCGCTTGGCCCATACTCATCGTCTTATGCGCGTACGGGTAGCGACGCCTCTGCTTCCTGTAGTGCGCCAAGATATCCGAGTACTTCTTGGATATCCGTTCATCATCCTCGTCACAGTCGTTGGTACGTGTTCTCTGCGCGTCGGAGATGGCTCGGCGTGTATGATCTCGAGCCGCGGCGTGCGCCGCCTGGTTCCCCATGAGAGACTCGTGTCCCGGCGTCCAGAGGATTTGTGCTGCTTCTATCTTGGTGTTGTTCAAGACCTGAAGTGCTGCCTTTCCAATCCTTCCGTTGAGATTCCTTCTGCATGCTTCTTGAGTGTCCGTCACCACGGTAACCATGGCCTTCTTGCGCGTTGCGATGGCCAGGGCTATGCCCACCTCTTCCGCTGTGCTCGCGTCCTTGGCACGTATGGATGTGGCTGTAAGTTGTTCGCCCTTCTCGTCGACCACGCTGATTGCGAATCGGTCGTTGGTAGTGTACGCAGCTGCATCCGTATATCTAACGTTTTCTTCTTTGCTGTTGGTGCGTTCGAGTATGCGCTTGAGCGCCTGTATTCTCGCCTGTCTCCTTTCCTTGTCGTACTCGGGATGCATGTTTCTTGGAATGGTACTTATGTGTAGCTTGTCTCTGATCTCATGTTGGATACGCTGAGGTAGGTGCCTTTCATCCTCGACTTGGTAGCCCAGATCTTACAGCAGGGCTCTTCCCGTCTTTGTCAGCTTTAGTCTCTCCAGTTGGTTGACGTTGTGCGCTTCCACGAGCTCTTCTCACGTGTTGTGCACTCCCATTTTGAGAAATTTCGCTGTGGACGTGGAGGGGGACAGGCGCAAGGCAATTTTCTATGAATTTCTGATGAGGGCGTTTACTTTGTCTCGTTGACTGTTCTTCATGTCAACGTATGGGGTCCCGTACGTGACGATGCTCGCGAGCAGCGCTTGTATCATTTTCGTGCAGTCTCCTTCCTTGAGTCCGCGGCTTTTGCTCGTCACTCTTTTGATAATGTGGGTTATTTGTTGCACTGTTCTCTGAATTTTTTTCAACTCTGCTCCCCCGGCCCCGTCTTTCTGAATCAGGAGTCCGAGGATGCGGAGCGTCGTAACCAGCGGTATCATGATGCCTCCCACCTTTACTACCGAGTCTGGTGTCTGCTGCGGTTGTCGGCCTCTTGTGCGCTTTCTTAGCACCAAGAGCTCCAATTTTTCAGGTGCGCACGTCAGTCCACATGCTTTCAGGTACTTTTCCGTAGTGTCAACAGCTTCTTCTAGAGCGTCTTGCTGTTTACCTGTCGACCTTCCCTTAGTTAAGATGGTGAGGTCGTCAGCATATATTGCGTGACCAATCCCTTCTATTTGCTTCAGTTGCTTGGGTAGTGAGCTCATCGCCAGATTGAATAGCATCGGCGAAATGACGGAGCCTTGAGGCGTTCACTTTCGCGGTATGTCGAATTTCTCAGAGCGTAAGTTGCCTATCCCCACTGTGGCTGTCAGTTCTTTCAGAAAAGCTTTGATGTAATTATATACTTTTTCGCCGCAGTTATATACGTTGAGGTGCTGCAGTATGGCTTCGTGTGACATGTTGTCGAAAGCCCCTTTCACGTCAAGTGCGAGGATGGCTCTTTTGCTGTGCGTGTCCAGCTTGTCGATGACTTTTTTCCTTGATTCGCAGCAACACGCCCTGCGCGGACAGGTGAGCTCTAAATCCGAACATAGTGTTTGGGACGTGTTCGTTGTCTTCGAGATAGTCGATCATGCGGTTGTGCACCATGTGCTCGTGAAGTTTTCCAGCACACGAGGTTAGGGATATAGGTCGAAGGTTCTGCACGCTGATGGGCTTGTTGGGTTTAGGCATCATGGTTACTTCGGCATGTTTCCACTCCGGTGGTGCTTTACCGTGTTGCCAGCACTCGTTGATGCATTTTAAGAGCGCGTCTACAGAGGGTCCGTGAAGGTTCCGGAGTGTCTTGTTGTTGATACTGTCGTACCCCGGCGCCGTGTTCCGGGTGAGCTTGCTCAAGGCCCTCTCGATTTCTGCTTCTGTGAAGGGCCGATCCAGTTCTATATTTGGGTTGCCTCGATACTCGTCGAAGTGCGAATCTACAGCTATGTTTCGCACCATACCGAGGTACTTCTCCGTCACTTCTTTGATAATGTCTTCCTCTTTCCCCGGGTGGTTGTGTATGAGTCGCTGCACTTTCTGTTTTGCGGCGCTCTTGTTCTCCTTCTTTGATAGGAGAGTCTTGAGCACCACCCAAGTGCGCTTGCTGCTTAAGGTACCTTGAAGCTTGTTACATGTTTCGCGCCAGTTCTTTCTGTCAAGTTGTTCAGAGTACTCTTGCGTTTCCTTGATCAACTTATAGATCCGAATTTTGAGTTTTCGGTTGCACTTGTTACGCTGCCAGCGTTTGGCGAGACCCCTCCACGCCTCCCACATGTGGAGTAACTGCGGGTCGACCACGGGGGTGATTTGCGACAGCTGGATTGTCCTCGTATGCTTCTCGGCTCTTCCCATGACTCCTCTGATCCATATATTTATGTCGTCTATCGTCGCATTAATGGCACCCTCATCTTTGCGAAAGACCTGCCAGTCCGTGATTCACAGGAAGGGATGTAACTGGCTCACTTCACTGCACAGTTTTGATTTATCTTTATTTACCGTGTAGTCTTCTACTGTTTCGTCTCCACAAGAACAGGCTGTTCGCCTGCTTTTCGCATCATTGCACGAGTTTTACATGACAGTACAGGAGGGTGCGTTGTCGCTGTGCCACTATATCAAGCTAATAACTTATTTAATTTACTAAATGAATAGTTAATTACCGTTCAAAGCAAATGTTAATACAGGTGTAGTAAGGATACAAAGTCCACAACCGCATTCAATGTTTATTGTTTGCTGTGCAAGAAAAAGAATTTTCCGAAGAAGAGATGCAACTTAACGTGCATGAAATATTCGAAAAAAAATTAATGACGCTTTTTATTCAAGCTACGGAGTTTAGAAAATTCATTACGATAGCCTACACGTTTGCTCTGTCAAATTTAATAAGTTAGTGAGGCAACATAACATTGCAAAATGCATCACAAAATGCACGCTTGAAAACCGACCAGAAGATACAACTGAATGGAACCGCGTTGGAACTTCGGATATTTTGCTGTCTTGATTTGCCCTTGCCGAGGTAGAAATTATTTAGACTGCTCCGTATTAGCAATTTGGGTATGCTATTCAACAAAAGAAAATGGTGAAGATCCCAAAAGGCCATGTGGTCTCGTGGCAACTCGATGAGGTGTACGAAGCGAACGTGCAAGTGCCTTTGATTTACAGCGCAGCGTGTCAGCGAACGCATAGAAATGGGAGACTGAAATCTGCGGTACAAGTTTTTTTATTCTCCCTTCGCGTACGTACCGGATTCGGCAATCGACGTCTCCACGCATTGCACTTGTTGAGCGAGACAATATTTCCCAAAACAAACCGGCTCAATAGCTCTCCGCGCGCAATTTCGACGGAAAAACGCAGCGATCGCTGCGGCGGTGCGACTGTCCGACGAACCGGTTGGTCACAGGCGAAAATTGGGGCGCCGCCACTGCGACTGCGATTTTCGTTGCAGACGACAACAATCGCACTTCCGGTGCGACGAAAATGGCACCATGTGATACAGGCTTTAAGGCTGTTTCACATGCTGCGACTGCAACGACGAAAATCGGTTCTGTCGCACGCGTCGCAATGCGATTTTTAGAGGGCTCATTTCACATGATTGCGATTTCAACAATGCGACTGGTGCGACGCCCAGGGTCGCTTACTGCCAGGTTTCGTGGCACACGCTGCATAATTCTTTTATTGTAGTGAATAAAACGTTTACACTATAATATTGTTGACTTCTCTTGATTAGAAGCAAATAGTATGTACGTTTACTAACTTAAAAACGTTAGTTAAGATTTGTCGTGGGGCGCGCGACGGCGGTTTCTGTAGTTCAATGCGACATCGCGCACGTAAACAGCTGTTCGCAGGTGGTTCAGCGATTCGTTATTCTATGGTTCAGCGCTGTGTGTTCTCCTATCTACCTTCAATGACCGTTTCGTTCTGTCTGCGCTACAACAATCTACAAGATGACCTATCGACAAGTTCATATAGCTACCCTCACCGTATATGCAGTATTGGGAATTCGGCTGCCACGAAGTTGTCGTGTCAGCCCAACAAGATCCTCGTGCTACACGTGCTCGGCGATAGTTTCTGGAGAAATGATGCGTGTATATTGCCTGTCATTGCGCATATGTGGTGCCTGCTCCTAGCCATTATCTTACGCCAAATGTAACAAGAAGCACCAAACCGAACGCCCGCGTGTGCCCCCTGAGCGAAGCCTCAAACGATCTGTGTGATTACGACGTGGAATGAAAATTGTGTTGTGAAATTCAACCTTAGCGCTAGCCTGGTTCGTCCATCGCCGTGCTTTCGCTGCAAACATATATATGGGAGCCCTCTCTAAATATTTCTAAAGGCGCGAAAGCCGACGCATCAAATGTTTCGAGCAGTTACCGTCACTTTCGTAGAAACCTGTTCGTTGTATCATAGCATTCTAAAAGACACGCTTCTTGTTCTCTTTGTTGTCCCGTGTCTCGCGCTGGTAGTATACTCGGAACTTCTAGCAAGAAGACCATATCAATACGCGCTATTCATAATGCAGGATCCTAGGCCCACGGCAGGCGCACTTGCCGTAGAATTTTTCAGCTTTCTGCTCAGCCTCGCACGCCTCTCACAGTTAGCCTGTTTTGTGGAAATAAATATTATTGTTATATTATTATTGTTGTTAGATAATATAGTTTCTTCGCTGTAATTTATAGCAATCATCCAGATTTCTTAAGCTAGTCATGCATTTAACCTGTATTAGATCAACATTGTTACGACATGCTTATGGGAGTCATTTCAAACTAGATTGCTCAGCCAGAGAAAGTACAAATGCAAGCCTCAATGTTTATTCCAATTTGGTATTCCTAAACAGATTATATTGGCAGAATCTTATGCCTGCTTGCATTTCCTGCAATTCAATGTTCTGAGCTGGAAAAACTTATTGCTTTTCTTGCTGTCGAAAGGCTGCTTCAATCTCGATAGCAAGCTATCATTATTCATTTCGAAAGTGTTAAGCAATGACTATATGTCTAAGCTTATCAATGCGTTTTTGTTCCATGAACACAATTAAGTTTTCTCTGTCCCTCATTGACAGCCATGGAATGAAACTGTTCACTTTCATAAGTATCAGGATGCAAACATTCTGGAGTTTGTCCTGAGCATTTGTTTGCATCCTATAGTGTTCATGTTTGTATCAAGTTCTGGTGTTGCAATCGCAGTGATCTAATATATTGTTATATTGCAACAAACAAATTTATTTAGCTTTGTTTTCAAATCTACAATGTGGCCATGCAGTAACGACTACATTAATAAGCAAAAAAAAAACTGCAGATTCAGTGTACGTGTTGGAATCTATGCGAAGTGAAGTTTTTGTCAAGTGGTCAATTAACTGCTGTTAAAGTAACTGCGATATATACAATTTATCTTATTTTCAACAATCCAACAAGTCATCTTTTGCAAGGTTTGCTTATGCACCGCATAGGTCACAACCTTAATGTCATCTAATCTTTATGCATTACACTGTTCACAAACCATACCAAAACGCAAATGGCAGTTAATGTAGATGCACGCTGCGAGACATCAACGCAGTGACGTATGTTGAGCAAGGAATGGTGCGAGGTGTATGCAGATGAATGAATGACATGCTTATGTACTTATTTATTTATATACCTCGCAGGCTGCAAGGTCGGAGTATTATGCATGGGGGAATAAAAAAAGTTGTTACAAATGGAAGAAGGGCACAACAATAAGAAAAAAACAGCAAAAAAAGCAGTACCAATACATTGCACCTACTAGCCCAACGTGTTTTACTGGCACAACATTATACAATACTTAACAAACAATAACAGAAAAAGTTACTGCCTATGCACCCTGTACAGACGGTAAACCAGCGAAGCTGAAATGTGCAGCCCCGGTGTTTATCACTGGGACATTCCAATGGTTTATTCAAGTCTTTCTATAGTATTGGTTATGTCTGTGTTTCTTAATGAGGTTATGCACATGTTTGGCTTGGGTTTATCACATTGTCTATTTGGAATGCCACACATTGCACTTTGGAAGATCACCATCATGGAAAGTGCATTGTGTTAATTATTGTGTTAATTCAGCGGGTCCATCAAAGTCTTTCTGAATTATGTTACGCACTTGTGTTTTGTAATTCGTTAATCATAATGTTTATTACTCAGTTATGCATTTTAGTTATGAAGTGACACACCGGGGCTGCACATTTCATTTAAATAAATACAGGGACACATTTTCGAACCTATTGGGAAGTCGGAGAGAGACTGCTGCACGTGGCGCTCTGCTGCTAGAGAGAAACGACGTCACTATCGGTCTAGCCAATGGCCCACCACACCTTTGCTGTGAGATAATAATGACATCATGATCTTGCCTTAACCCCATCCCCCTCAGTGTCCCTTCCCTGCAATAATACGCAGATTAATGTATGTTTGAAATGCATAAGCATTTCTATGTGTCCCCAACAAGAAATGTCTCCGTCCATCATGCAAGACAAATGCAATGACTCACACCCCCTTAAACGATGGCTCATACCCCTACACTTGGGTTTTTGGGATCGGACCATGAGTGTTTCGCCTAGGCATATACAGCTTAACTGTAAAAAGAATGAACACCTTTCTGCTAGAGACCAAGACAATCATGAGGTGTATTAACAAATGAAAGTTTATTGAACATGCCGAGTAAATGCTGTTCGACAAGCAATAAATCGAATTTACACAAAAAGCAGAAGCAAGATCTGATATGTGTCCATACAGGTCCCAACAGGAAACGCATCCATCTCTGAAAGTGTAACAGCGGCCATGCTGACACAAGATTCTCCCAGTGTATTTGCATCTACAGCATCCATAATTTCTCTAGGCAGCCGATCTCCACAGAATACTAGCTTCTTCCTCTACACTGCACTCTCCACATCTGAGCGTGCATTGTAGAGGAAGAAGCTAGCATTCTGTGCAGATCGGCTGCCTAGAGAAATTACGGAAGCTGTAGATCCAAAAATGCTGAGTTAATCTTGTCAGCATGGCCTCCGCTAGAAATGGATGCATTTCCTGTCAGGAAATGCACATGAGTTTTTGCTTCTCCTTTTTGTGTATGTTCAGTCTATTGCTTGTCAGGGAGCATTTACTCGGTGTGTACATTAAACTTTTGGTTGTTAGATAATCTCTGTTTTCTTGTTTGTCCTATGTGTTGTCTGGTGCCATTTGCAGCCAGGCTATTCGTTTTTTGTAGACTGCAACAAATCACTTTAATGGCCCTCATGATACCTTCTAAAATCTTTTATTTGGCCAATGTAGCAAGAATGTATAGTGCGAAGCAGTAAGAACACGGTACGCTAACTCCTAGTTAAAAGGTTTATTGTGAAAATGCAGTGATCTATAAAGGTTGCCAGAAAGTAGTACAGCAATAAAACCTGATAAAGATTAGTGCTTGATGAAACCAAACATAAAAGCAGGAAAGGCAGAAAATACATATATATATACAAGTCCAGGGAAAAAAAAACATTGTGATTACCAAGTGTGCATGTGGCTCATTTTTTCCCAATGGCATGGAACTGGAAGAATATGCTTGCATAAGCAAGCTGTCAGTCTGTCTACTGGAATAGCAACAGTGTTGAAAGGTGCTGGCATGCAGGATTGGCAATTGTAATGATTCTTTTCCTGCACTTGGAATTTTTCTGCATTTTCTTTCTGTAGCATCTTTATTTATGTTTGGCTGCATCAAGCACCAATTTTTATCTATCCTTCAACGATGTCTTTCTTTTTCTGGGGAAAACACGGCGAAGGCGGAAGATGAAAATTCAAGACGATGTGCAACACAAGAACAAGGTGAAAGTAGGAGCCAATGTTTCCTCACGTGGACCTTGAAGAAGACAAGTCCACTTGTCGAAACGTTGGCTCCTGCTTTCACCTTGTTCTCGTTTTGCTCATCATCCTTTTTTTCTGGTAATTTATATACCTCGGCACATTTTTACAAATGAACCTCAGTTGAAAGTTAGTCCTCATCCATATCTAGTGTCATCCTGTAGATACTGCTTCATGCTATGCACTCTTGCAACATTTGCGTGTGCGTGTGCGTGTGCGTGCGTGCGTGTGCGTGTGTGTGTGTGTGTGTGTGTGTGTGCGTGCGCGTGTGTGCGTGTGTGCGCGCGCGCGTGCGTGCGTGCGTGTGTGCTTGCGTGCGTGCGTGCGTGTGCGTGTGTGTGTGTGCGTGTGTGCGTGTGTGCGTGCGTGTGTGTGTGTGTGTGTGTGTGTGTGTGTGTGTGTGTGTGTGTGTGTGTGTGTGTGTGTGTGTGTGTGTGTGTGTGTGTGTGTGTGTGTGTGTGTGTGTGTGTGTGTGTGTGTGTGTGTGTGTGTGTGTGTGTGTGTGTGTGTGTGTGTGCACACGCGTGGATTTGGATGTGAGATCGGGCCCTTGTCCAGCGGTGTCATTCTTCTCCTGTGCAGCCTTATGCATTCATTAACTATAGTGCAACAGAAATGCGATGGACAGGAACGAAGTGAACACACAGAGCGCTTTGTTCTTGTCTGTTGTCTATCTGTTGCACTTCAGTTAATAATGAATACACACAAACTCGTCTAGTTTTCAGTTATGTCAGGCTTATAAGCCCGCTTGTGTCCTAGAATATCTGCATGGCTATGCATCCTGTAATTTAATTTCTGGCCATGTGCTTGCAAGTCGCATGTCAATCTCCTGATTTTCCTAACAATCTTATGTGATGTGCAGGCCCAGACAGTTTCTGGTGAATCCATGCAGGGTGTTGTGCAGGGTGTAATCTGCACTACAAGCGCTGCTTTGATTGCTTTCAGTTCAGCTTTTCTAGGTGTAGGATGACCTGGAATGGTACTCACTTATATGGTGTTTAGTTTTATGTAGTGTCATACTACTGTTACACTGCTATTGCCAGATCAGTGTACTATATGTGCCTTATGTTTGCTTGCATCTTCATGATTAGCAACCTCCTCTGTGTGTTTGGCAGTTGCATATAGTCTCCTGGCCTAATTGTTTGCCCCCATATTCCACGGTATGGGCCTGTTGTGTTTCAAGTTCAGGTACTCCCGAGGTTGTGTTCCTGAAGGGAGGGGTAGTCGTCTTTGCATCTCATATGCTAGCTGGCATAGTATCTTTGGACGAGGTTCTGAGCTCTTGACACAAAGAATTTGCGCTGCAGGCTGCAACTCTACTCTGTCTAGGTGCTTGTTCGTTAGCTCTTTCTCATAGAGGTCTTCAAGCATGGTACAGTTGGAAAGACCTGTTATTACTACCCGATGCCTTTATTCGATGAGTTGTCTTTTTTGTGTGCTGCTGGTAATTCATACCGTACCATACCTTGAACACAAGCACAGCATCTGCGATTTTTTATAGTATCCATTCGTCCACCCCCATTATTTAGAGATTATACTTTTCGCCAGGTGTGGAAGTTGCGTCCAGGCATTGCATAATTCTTTCACCCACGTGCTGGCTCTGCCGTCATGGGCTTACACTAGCTGAGGATTTGTGGATGTTGACTTGCGGGCATATTTGTCCAGCTATGTGGATCACAATGTGCAATCTGGGATAGTTCTTGATTCTAGTCTTTCTTTTTTTTTCCGACGTCGATATGAGCTGACTTATCAGAAAGCGAGACGCCAGACTGGCCAAGAAAGTCTGCAGTGTTGTCGAGGGCTTGTTGCATCATTCTTGATTTCTGTATAAGATAGCTCTCCCATAGACTGTAACACACCATAGGCTGTAGTGTTTCTTGTAGTATGCCCGTGTTGTTGGTGTGTGGGGCCAAATATACCTCCAACTCTCACCTGGAATTTTCTGTCTTTCAGAAAGTTACTGTTTAAGTGCTTTACCAGAAATGTTTTTGCTCGTCGTTGCTCTTATTAGTGCAGCATGAGGTACTGCTGTTAAAAGCCTCTTCACTCTCTTCATTCTTTCATAAGCGGTATTACAGAATGTCCTGCAATAAAGTTTCTGCTGCTTATGGCCCACTCATATCTGCCAGAAGGGACAACTCTTGAAAAAGGTTTTCTTTGTGCTATGTGTGCGACGTAGTAGGAGCATTCATGCCTTGACATTTATACATCTGTAGAACCAGCTTCCTGACAGGGTACTTGCTATACCTGATCATGCTTATTTGTGCAGTGCTGTTGAACAATACATATTGATGCAATGAATATTTACACACTCGGATTATCACGAAAGATGGTTGTTTTACAATTCTGCCCTTTGCTTTCTATTGGTGTTAGATTTTGCATAAGCATGCCCCCCTATGCAATAGTATATTGAAATGTAAGGGTTCAATAAAAGGTGATCAACTAAATCTAAGTGCAAGAGCTTTTTTTCTCACCTATGACTCCCATCGAAATGCGACTTCCATAGCTGGCAAATCAACCCCTCGCCTTGTGTTAGCAGCAGGATGCTATAGCCGCAGTGGCAGGTGAACAAATTGAAGAACAATACTTCTGTCTATAATTTTTTTCTAGCCTGTATGTAAGTAAAGTTTGGAATAAGTTTGTCATTGCAAAAAAGCCCAGTTTGTGGTCTTTTATTGAATAAACCACATATTGTGTATAGTTGAAATGTAGAAATTTGTTCTAAAATCCTCAGGTGATATATGTTCTTGCAAGTAGCATGGTATTTCATTACTTATAAAGATAGTAATCGCAGCGGATATCGCTATATGGTTTTACACACTAATATATGTGATCACAAACTTATTAGAAACTTACTAGAAACATATAAGGCATGAATGTTTCTGCACTCTTGATCAGCTGTGAACGTGCAAGAACGGCTTGTACTGGCCGACTTCACTGCACAGTTTTGATTTACTTTTCTTCAGCGTGTCGCTTTATACTGTTTGATCCCCACAAGAACAGGCCGTTTGCCTGCTTTTCGCATTGTTGCACGAGTTCTACATAATTATGAAGGAGGGCACGTTGTCACTGTGACACTATAGCAAGCAATTTACTTAATCTACTAGCTGTACAGTTAATTACCTTGTAGAGCAAGTGTTCATACAGATGCAGTAAGGATACAAAGTCCGCAACATAGTCAATGTTTATTGGTTTCTGTGCAAGAAAAAAAATGCTCCAGAGAAGAGGTGCAACTCAACGTGCATGTACTATTTTATTTAAGCCACGGATTTAATGCTATCGTAGCAAATTCATTAAGATAGCCTACACTTTTGCTCTGTCAAATTTATTAAGAGGCAAGATAAACTTTCAAGATGCATCGGGAAATTCGTGCTTGAAAACCGACAAGAAAATGCTACTGAACGGTACCGCGTTGAGCGCAACATTGAAACTTCGGGTAATTTCCTGTCTTGTCAGTTGCCCTTGCCGAGGTTGAAATAATTCAAGCTGCTCCGTAAGCGCGATTTTTGCATGCTACAGAACAAAAGAAAATTGTAACGACCTCGTCGTCTGCTGGGATCCAACACCTCCTAGCACTGACAACTCGCAAAAGCGTACGAAGCAAACGTGAAAATGCACTTCATTTGCTGTGTAGCGTGTCAACAAACGCATAGCAATCGGAGAATGCAATCTGCGGTACAAGTTTTTTAGTCTCCCTTCGCGTACGTACCGAACTCGACGATCCACGTCTCCGCACATTGCACTTCGTGCGAGACGCCATTTTCCAAAACAAGCCGGCGAAATAGCTCCGCTGACATCTATCCGCGCAATTTCGACGGAAAATAGCAGCGATCGGTGCGACAGTGCGACCAACCGGTTGGTCGCAGCCGAAAATCGGGGGTTCGGCACTGCGACGGCGATTTTCATCGCAAACGACGGAAATCGCACTTCCGGTGCGATTTCGCGTAGCCGCTTTACGCGTAGCCGCTTGTCATCGCCCCTTGCAGGAGCAGTGATACAGGTTACAGACGCTGGTACCGCGAGTTTAGCTCGGCAGTTGAGGAAGCGGACGAGCGTAACCCTCTCCACATCACGCCACCTTGCCCCCCCGCCCTCGGAAGCGCGGATGAGATCGCCCACGCAGAGGCGGATGCCGTGGCCGAACTCGGTAGACCTCAACTCAGCGCATGTGCAGGCCGTTTCCCCTTTGCTCCACCTCCACTTACCGCCTCAAGCTTTCCCTGTAGCCTCCTCCTCAACTTTCCCACTGACGCGCTCTTCTTTCTTCTACCGCTGCGCTCCACGTTCACTTCCATCAGTCGCCTGCGCTCATTCGCTCGCTTACTAGGTGTAACGCCGCCGAGGCACGCCGACGCTGTATCCAGGGACGGGCGCTTAAAGACACATACCAAATTTCAGTTATACGCCAGAAGTTTTTACGTGTCCTCTAGGGAGCGTTCTGCCGCAAAAATTTTTCAGATTGGCTCATTAATAGCCGAGATAAAAATATTGCAGTGCCGCGAACCCATGATTTCAGCAGGCGGGCTCCACTGCCAAGCAAGACTCTCTCTGCACTCGCCCCGTCTAGCCTTCGCAAGCGAAATTCTTTCCCTGCATTCTCCCTTACCGAGCGCGCGGCCCTTGCAAAAGTCTACCGTGCACACAACCTTCCCTGCGCAATGGTGGACAATCTACTGCAACCCTCGGGCTGCATCGCGAACCAGAGGCGCCTCTTCCGAGCGATTCTGATGGTCGCCGAGGACATCGTCCTAGCTGATCGCCTCTGAGCCCCCCCTCCCTCACCTACGGCGGTTCGACAGCTGCTGCACCTTCCCTCTTTCTTCCACCTCTCTTTTCTATCCCTTCCACCCCCCCTCCCCTCCCTGTGCAGTGCGGTTGAGGTGTCCTCTCACGAGAGACAGTTACTGCGCTGCACTTCACCCTACTTCACCCCAATTTTTCCGCTTTGTAAAACAAGAATCTCTATCTCTCTCCCTTACCACACCTCGAGGATGGCGTGACGCATACGTCAAAGGCCCCGCCTTCATTTTTTTTTCTCCTCGCTTTTTTTTTTCGGCGCTACGCATTTCCCCTGACGGCGTCGCGCACGAGCTGTTGTCTCGTTTTCGCAGCGCACGATTTTGCGCGCTGTGCACAAGGATACATAACTAGCGGTATAATTCAATGCTACACGAATAATGAGGCAGAACAAGCGGATCGCAGAGCATGATCACTCGCTGAAACACTGTAGAAAATGGTATAGTTTCGGCACTTGCGCACGTGACCGCACGACCGTGGGAGAAAGCAGTCGAAACGGAAGTACGTCTCTCTTGCATCGGTGCGAAGTGAAACAAAAATCACGCAGACATTCCGTTTTTGTGTTTTATTATTTCTCTAAACTCCAATTCGTCAATGCATGCAACAGGTCGCACAGATAACCGATGTTGTCTTGGATAATTCTCGAAGTCACTTGTCACCACCAGCGACGTCACACAGCAGACTCGAATACGTAGGCGCAGGGATGCGAGTACATCATCCTCCGGCTTGAAGCGCGAGGGCCACGAAGAGCAGGAAAAAACGGCGTTTGTTTTGAAATTTCAGATCTGTCCGCGGTGCGTAGTGATGTTATACTTTGCAGACACGATGGTTATCGCGCAATGTTCCCTCTGCGCTTGCCAGCTCAGTATGGCCAGACCTGGAGAGGGGGCGTTCAAGAGCTGTGCTCTGAAACGGATGTTCGGTGTTGCGTGTAGTGTGCTCGGACAAGTAGTGGGATCAGACATGTAGTGTGATCAAGCAAGGCCATGGCCTGCGCACGTGTGTAGGTAGTTTCACGAGCCTGGCGGAAGTGGATCCGGTGTTCCGAAACCCTGCTGCACGGAATACGCGTTTCGGCTTTTGATTTGAGGTAGCGTTGCCGGAAGCGGCTGCTCAGCAATTCGTGGACCGTCTTGTGGATGAATTCTCGCAGCTTGTCGGCGCTCAGGCTGTTGGCGTTGAAGTAACTTGACGTGGCATCTTGCAGATGCATTCGTACAGTCTTGCTCGCGAGTGCAGCGTCTTCTGCATGATCACTGCTTCAAAATCAGTGCTTACTTGGGGGATTCCGAAACGAGATCAACAAAATGTTGTTCCATGACGTCGCGTATACGATGTTTCAATATTTTTCTTCTTCATGTTCTCGTCGACGCGGTGAAACAGGCTTTGCATTTCTTCGACGAACACAGTGCCGGCTTCATAAGTGAGTTTGTGAACTAAAATGTGCCGTAGGCTTCTGGAGCGTGTGCAGTAAGGCTTTCGCTCGATCCTTTCGAAGAACACAGGGTAAACGTCGCGAATAACTGGGTCCTGAATATGCTTTTCTTATGGTCAAGGTTCTTTCATCCAATTCAGCTTGATGCGGCGTACGGTATAAGCAGGCGTGCAAATTTGGTCGGTAGGTTTTGTAGTCACCCGCTTTTCCGGGCGTTTTACGTATTGGCGTATGCAGCAACTTGTTCCTCTGCGTATATGGCAGGAACGTTACTTGGGCAGAGATCCCAGCTCATGGCAGACGTCCCTAAGACCTTGCTTTTGTAATTGACCACTTTCATAACGGTAGGTGCACCGTAGTTTCGCTGTGCTTATATAAGCAGATTTTTCTAAGTTACAACTTCGAATGCATGTCCATGTTACACCCTGCTTCCGGAGGCAGAGGCTTAATTTCACCTATCGTGTGATTGTTTTCATGGAAGCCATGGAAAGCTAAAATTCGTAGATGAAATGGAAGTACTTTTGGTAAGCAATTATTTGTCGTGAGAAGTGACTTTTTCCAGGGTCAAATTAGCATTGCATAAAGGTCGCTCTCAGGAAGGCATGTCTCGGGAGATCAGTATATTGCAGGCCATCACCAACGTGCCTAAAGAGTGGCAGTCACGGCACACTTTGACACTGGCGCCCGGATTATGTTTTCTCAGTTGCAACTTGAGAGTGCTCACGGGGTAGCCAAGTGCATTTTTCGCTGCGACATAGGGCACCCCAATATTTCGTTGATTTCCGGTCACATATGAAAGCGTGCGTATTGGCAGCTCGATACGTAGCGCTATACAGCTATACAGCTCTGTTATGCAGCTGTACAGCTATATTATATTGACTTTACTACAATCTCTTGTAGTCAAAGTTACGTAACAGCTGTCGCAATAGAGTTGTTGGAACAGCCCAACCAAATGGAAGAATGAATGATTTACAGGAGGTCACTTTTGCTTGCTCTGGATGCAGACACCACCCCATAGACAGGTCTTTCTTATCTGATTGTTTGACAAGAGGAGACGAGCGCGCAGAAGTCGAGTAAGTTTCGGTGGGTCCAAGCTAGCGCAGTAAAATAATATAAGCAGGTGACGAGTGCGATGCCGGAGTTTGCGATTACCCCTTCCCCTTGCTTATCTTGTGGTGCCTGGTATAAAATTGCTGTGGCATGGCACAGATGGTTCGAAATGCTTCTAAAACTCAACCTCAGCGAGGAACACTTAGCAGAGAGGTGTCGTATACGGGACGAAACGGTTTGAGAACGTTATACTTTAACACAGGATTACTTACTATACGCAGACAAGCTCATTATCCCCGGTAGCTCTGAGTAGTCATTTCTGCCGGAAGCCCCGCTGTTTACAGGCTCTTTTGTATGTGTGTGTGTGTGTGTGTGTGTGTGTGTGTGTGTGTGTGTGTGTGTGTGTGTGTGTGTGTGTGTGTGTGTGTGTGTGTGTGTGCCTGTGCGTGTGTGTCTCCAGGGTTCAGACTGGGCCCAGACTGTCTCCATGGTTCAAATTGGCCCAGGCTGCCTCCACTCATGCTGGGAAAGGCTGTACTGTTAAGCATACTTCCCCGTTTGTGAGCTGTAAATGGGAGTTGTTTATGAACTTCCATGTTCCTGCGGTCACGTATACATCGGTCAAACAGGTCGTTGCCTCAATATTAGATTGTCTGAACATAGGCGCACACTAACGGGTAATGCCTACTCGCATGTCGTGCGACATTGCTCTGAGCATGGCTGCACTCCAATATATAAAGACACCACAATACTTTCCACGCACAAACATCAGGCTACGAGGGAGATAATTGAGGCCTTCGATATCAGGAAAAAAGGGTCGCGTTGTGTAAGTATGCCATCGATAAATTTGCATGATAGTGAATTTGAATTTTTATGCCGCTTCATAACGTAGCATTAGATTAAATGGTTTCGCGTGTTTTTTGCCTGCGCACTGATAATGACGCCATGGATGGGAGAGCACGTGGCTATGGGTTGTGTATATAAGTGTATGTATGCCTTCGAATAAAGTTAGTTGTGAGTTCAGCGCTGTCCTGTGTGTTCCTGCCTTCTGTCATCGTCTTTTTGCGCTGCCCCTTCAAGATGTTCAACCAGTACCAACTCGCCCAAATGTTGATCCTTCTATTAAGTTCACTCCGCAGGGTCATACATTCGGTCTGTTGACCCACAAAGACTAGGAACTTTCCCGGAACGGGGAATATCGTTTCGATGGCCGACCATTAGGAACATTCTTGTGCATAAGTTTCAAGTTTACCGGCTGATTAGTGTATTTGTTCCTGCGATGAAGTTCATAGGTCGATTGTTTACCATGCTTTACGTAGATATTAAGCTCGCTTGGTGAATAGCAATTTTCTTGTTACACTGTTTTAAATATAGCAAGCCAACAGAAATATCGAAAATAAATCCCGCAAACTTTGTTTTTAGTTAAATGTACCAGAAAATGTGTGTAGTCTGCAACAGCTAAGTTTTCATAGGAAGAGGCTAGTGTCAAGTTCAAGTCATACGCCCTCTGGTTCCGATAATACCCTGAAAACGACAATTCCAATGGGGCGGAATGTATGCGTCGTAGAAGCGAAAAAAAAGTAAGAATACATAGACGAGGTGCACAAGTGTGCTAGATTAGGCAAGACTAGATTAGGTTAGGTTAGGTTAGCGATAGTGATCAGGGATGATCCCTAATTATCCACATCAGACGCCAGATAGTATAATTATTGTGTATGTGTGTCTTTATTACCATATTGTCGATATTTCTTCATTTTGGTGTTGCGCTGGGATCTTCCAGGGCACGAGATCAAATACGGGCCGCGATGGCTGCATTTCGGCGAGGGGAAAATACAGAAAAGCGCATGTTTATCGTGCATTGGGTGCATATCAAAGGGCCACAGATGAGGAAAATGCCGCGTGCCTCGTAATCAGTGCGGGCTGTTGGCGCGCAAACACAAGTATTTATTATTTAGTATTATTTCGCTTAGGATGAGGGGACTTCCATGATTCATATAATATCTATGGCGACGACGGATTATCATCGCTTTCCCAGTAAACATAAATTTGTGGGACTGCCAAGTGATTGATTCCAACACGGAATACAAACATGCGCTAGTTGATTTCTTGAGAACGTGAGGAACGTAAATAAATTACAGGAAAGTCTAAATGGAGCAGCAGCAACAGCTTTGGTCCGGCGATCCGTGAACTGCTCCCTTAGTCTGATAGCGCAGTGTCGGGCACTGTCATTGCCGTGGCATGCAGCCCGCTGAGATCTGTTGCTGTTATCGATGTCTGTAATGTGCGCATGCCTGGAAGGTGCACTCCCCCCGATGACACGCTGACGAGGTGAAGGCTTCGGCAAAGCTTCGCGTGCAATTATGGCGATAGTGTACGACCGCAAAGTGATCATGCCAAGAAGTGTAACATACCGTATTGCTACCCAAACCTGGTTGCATTATTTCAAACCTGTCAGGAATGCGCATTTGAGTGCCCGTTCCTTTCTTCCGTGTGCTGTTTTTGCACGAATTACAAATAAGCGTAATCGAGGGAAGACACGGGGAAGTTGGGACATGAAAATTCAAGACGATGAACAAAACGAGAAAAAGGTAAGAACCGCAGCCAACGTTTCGACTAGTGGACTTGTCTTCTTGAAGGCGACATATGCTTTCCTCGGCACAGTATGTTATATAGGTAAGGTTCTTCTAAATGGCAGATGAGGTAAGGTGGGTGCGCGAGACAACTACCCAGGGTGTAAAATTTAAAAGAAAGGTGTACTATTCGACGTTGGTGGAGTGATGTGAGGTAGGGCCATGGTGTCAGCCGGCGGTGTTTTTTTGTGAAAGGGTCGTGGATGAGACGGAGATGGGGGGGGGGCAGGGGGTATCCGCTCCGCTGGAGCTCAGTGTGCAATAGTCTCCTCGAAAGAGAATAAAAGAAGCGGCAGAAAATGTGCTCGTGGAACAAAAAACATTACTGAAATGAAATAAATGTATAAATAAAAGAAAAAAAAGGAGAGGGTGGAGAGAAAACAACAAAAATATACTGGTGAAACTGGACAATCAATGAACGTCAGGTTAAACGGACATGGCGTGGATAAAGCTAAAAAGCTTCCTAAAGCCGTCCCCGAGTATTTAAACCAACCATGTCAAAACTTTGAACTCTACATCCTACTGTGAAATTTCTGTTCTGTGCGAGACAGAGAATACAGGGAATCATATCTTATCCATAAGTTCAAGAAATTGCAGCCAACAGGCATAAGCGCTTCAAAGGGAGCTTTATTATCTATTCGCTATGCTAAATTTCAAGCTATAGGCAATAGTACTTACGTATTTTTCGTTGGTTTGCTTAGTCTTTTGTTCCTTTCTGTTCTTTCCTTCGTTTCTTTTTTTTTCTTTTATGTATATACTCATTCTAAGTAATTTCTTCCACGAGCACCATTTTCTGCCACTTCCTTTATTCTCTCTGTCAGAGATAGGATAGTTCATTGACCTCTAGCGGAGTGATCACCCCCTCCACGTCGTCCAGGTTTCTTCCAGGAAAAAAAAAATACGGCCAGCTCACAAACAGGCGCTACCTCACATTCCTCCACCGACGTTGGATATAACAACTTTCTTTCCATATCTACACCCTCGCCACTAACACACCTTATGTGGTTGCCTCGCCCTCACTCTTTCAGAAGAACACTGCCTACATATAGTGTGCGGGCACATGTCGCCTTGAAAAAGACAAGTCCACTTCTCGAAACAAATAAGCATGATATATTTGTGCTTGTGGTGTATTATGCAGTAAATAACGGCGATCTTTCCACATAGATTTTGTTTGAAGTTCCGCTTAGTGTATTGGCGTGTTTCCAGTACGCCGGAAATCTCGTTGTGCACATCGTGCTACGGATAAACGATAATATATGAACAAATTTTGCTACTCGTTTATTGACTTCATTTATCGAAATTTTCAGATTTATGAAAGTTACTAAAAGCTGAAGCTGGGGCAAGATGTGCTCATGATTGTGCGAGTACTTTTGCATCCATTATCATCCGATTTCATCCGGCTGAAAAGCACACATCCTGAAGAATATCCCATTATTGACCCTCGATTCCTTACAAATGTAAGGGGCCTTGACACGCTAGTCGAAGGTAAGCAATCGAAAATATTTCTTCAACTTCACTTTAATACAGGGACGCGCCTAAATATTCATATGTGCTGCAAAGCAAGGCGGAACATGAACTAAGAGAAACTGTGATTCTACGAAGGGTAGGGTCTGGAGGGATGCAGTTGATGCGTATACCGTAGATGCCTATGACATTATGTGTTGAATCAGATGAACGCACGCCCCTGCTCCTCGTCTCACGGCAACGAACAAAAAAGGGTACGGTTTTCTGAACAGTGAATAATGAACACAAGATGGCAAAATTTCTCAATTGTCCTCAAGTTCTCAAGTGGTCCAGTAGCAAGAGGTATCTATCCTTCTGCCTTGTGATACTATTGCACTCTCCAGGCTCTTTATCTCCATTTGCCTATTACTAAGCAGCCCTCACTTATTCAAAACATTTTCGGGCCACTACTACTTCGCCTGTCTGCCATTTCACGTCAAAAAAGCGCTAAAACATTTATCTCATATGACGTGTACACGCTGATTATGCGTGATTGGGCAGCACGAAATAAAACATAGTTGTTTCCGATTGCAGGTATTTTGCACCATTAGCGTTTCCCTATGCGTCGAACTTTCTCGAGCTGCAACCAATTCACCTGTCTATCACGCCACATCGCAAAAACTCGAAAAGGCACCACGTCAGAATGACGCGTACTCACTAAAATTTATTATTATGACAAAGAAAACTTAAGTTTCTTTAATAGCCTGAACATGCCCCGTCTTGAAGGTAACAAAACATGGCTACCCACCAATCGTCATGGCAATGACTACTCAGAGCTACCGGGGATAATGAGTTTGTCTGCGTATAGTAAGTAATTCTGTGTTAAAGTATAACGTTCTCGAAACCTTTCGTCCCGTATACGACACCTCTCTGCTGACTGTTCCTCGCTCAGATTGAGTTTTAGAAGCATTTCGAACCCTCTGTGCCACGCCACAGCAATTTTAGACCAGGCACCACAAGCTAAGCAAGGGGAAGGGGTAATCGCAAACTCCGGCATCGCACTCGTCACCTGCTTATATTATTTTATTGCGCTAGCTTGGACCCACCGAAGCTTACTGGACTTCTGCGCGCCCCTCTCCTCTTGTCAAACAATCAGATAAGTAAGACCTGTCAATGGGGTGGTGTTTCCATCCAGAGCAAGCAAAAGTGACCTCCTGTAAATGAACAGAGCATTTGATTGGGCTGTTCCAACAAATCTATTGCGACAGCTGTTACGTAACTTTGACTACAAAAGATTGTAGTAAAGTCAATATAATATAGCTGTACAGCTGTATAATATAGCTGTATAGCTGTATAGCGGTACGTATCGAGCTGTCAATATGCACGCTTCCCTATGTAACAGGAAATCAACGAAATATTGGGGTGCCCTATGTCGCAGCGAAAAATGTACTTGGCTACCCCGTGAGCACTCTCAAGTTTCAACTGAGAAAACATAATCCGGGCGCCAGTGTCTAAGTGTGCCGTGACTGCCACTCTTTAGGCACGGTGGTGCTGGCCTGCAATATACTGATCTCCGGAGACATGCCTTCCTGAGAGCGACCTTTATGCAATGGTAATTTGACCCTGGAAAGAGTCACTTCTGATGACAAATAATTGCTTACCAAAATTATTTCCATTTGATCTACGAATTTTAGCTTTCCATGGCTTCCATGAAAACAATCACATGACAGGTGAAATTAAGCCTCTGCCTCCGGAAGCAGGGTGTAACATGGAGATGCATTCGAAGCTGCAACTTAGAAAAAACTGCTTATATAAGCACAGGGAAACTACGGTGTACCTACCGTTATGAAAGTGGCCAAGTACAAAAGCAAGGTCTTACGGACGTCTGCCTTGAGCCGGGATGTCTGCCAAAGTAACGTTCCTGCCATATACGCAGAGGAAGAAGCTGCTGCATACGCCAATACGTAAAACGCCCGGAAAAGCGGGTGACTACAAAATCTACCGACCAAATTTGCGCGCCTGCTTATACCGTACGCCGCTTCAAGCTGAATTGGATGCAAGAACCTTGACCATAAAAAAAGCACATTCAGGACCCAGTTATCCGCGACGTTTACCCTGTGTTCTTCGAAAGGAAAGAGCGAAAGCCTTACTTCTCACGCTCCAAGAAGCCTACGGCACATTTTAGTTCACAAACTCACTTATAAAGTCGGCACTGTGTTCGTCGAAGAATGCAAAGCCTGTTTCGCCGCGTCGACGTGAACATGAAGAAGAAAAATATTGCAACATCGTATACGCGACGTCAAGGGACAACTTTTTGTTGATCTCGTTTCGCAATCCCCGAAGTAAGCACTGATTTTGAAGCAGTGATCATGCAGAAGACGCTGCACTTGCGAGCAAGACAGTACAAATGCATCTGCAAGATGCGACGTCAGGTTACTTCAACACCAACAGCCTGAGCGCCGACAAGCTGCGAGAGTTTATCCACAAGACTGTCTACAAATTGCTAAGGAGGCCGCTTCCGGCAATGCTACCTCAAATCAAAAGCCGAAACGCGTACGGTGACGTAGTCGGGCTCCTGCGCCTACGTAATTGTGTCTGCAGCGTGACGGCGCTCGTGGTGACACGTGACTTCGGGAATTATCCAAGACAACATAGGTTATCCGTGCGATCTGTTGCTTGAATTGACGAATTGGAGTTTAGAGAATTAATAAAACACACAAACGGAATGTCTGCGTGATTTTTGTTTCACTTCGCACCGACGCGAGAGAGATGTACTTCCGCTTCGACTGCTTTTTCCCACGGTCGTGCGGTCACGTGCGCAAGTACCGAAACTATGCCATTTTCTACCGTTTTCCAGCGAGTGATCATGCTCTGCGATCCGCTTGTTCTGCCTCATTATTCGTGTAGCACTGAATTATACCGCTAGTTATGTATCCTTGTGCACAGCGCACAAATTCGTGCGCTGCAAAAATGAGACAACAGCTCGTGCGCTACGCCGTCAGGGGAAATGCGTAGTGCCGAAAAAAAAAAGTGAGAACAAAAAAAAATGAAGGGGGGCCTTCGACGTATGCGTCAAGCGATCCTCGATGTGTAGTAAGGGAGAGGGATAGAGATTCTTGTTTTGAAAGGAGGAAAATTTGGGGTCAAGTAGGGTGAAGTGCAGCGCAGTAACTGTCTCTCGTGAGAGGACACCTCAACCGCACTGCACAGGGGAGGGGGGAGGGATAGAAAAGAGAGGTGAAAGAAAAAGGGAAGGTGCAGCGGCTGTCGAACCGCCGTAGGCGAGGGAGGGGGGGGGGTGCTCAGAGGCGATCAGCTAGGGCGATGTCCTCGGCGACCATCAGAATCGCTCGGAAGAGGCGCCTCTGGTTGGCTATGCAGCCCGAGGGTTGCAGTAGATTGTCCACCGCTGCGCAGGGAAGGTTGTGTGCACGGTAGACTTTTGCAAGGGCAGCGCGCTCGGTAAGGGAGAACGAAGGGAAAGAATTTCGCTTGCAAAGGCTAGACGGGGCGAGTGCAGAGAGAGTGTTGCTTGGCAGTGGAGCCCGCCTGCTGAATTCATTGGTTCGCGGTACTGGAATATTTTTATCTCGGCTATTAATAGGATTGTTGTATTCATATAGGAGGTTGTGGCCAATTACTGCACCAGGGTGGCCAATCCTGCTCTGGTGAGAGAGTGCGTTACCGGTTCTGGTCACCGGGATCAGGCCGCACTCCAGGCCTGTTTGTGCAATTTTCTCAACACACGGTCTTTTTTTTTGTATTTTCCGGTGGAGAATTGCGCGGCACCGGGATTTCAACCACGGTGCTCTTGCACGGGAGGCGGATACTCTACCGCCCCCGCTGGAGTTATAAAATTAAATTATGTGGTTTTACGTGACAAAACCACTTTCTGACTATGAGGCACGCCGTAGTGGAGGACTCCGGAAATTTTGATTACATGGGGTTCTTTAACGTGCACCTAATTCTAAGTACACGGGTGTTTTCGCATTTCGCCCCCATCGGAATGCGGCCGCCGTGGCCGGGATTCGATCCCGTGACCTCGTGCTTAGCAGTCTAACACCGTAGCCAGTGAGCAACCACCGCGGGTCCCGCAGGAGTTGTGCGCCTGATTTCACCTACAGTGGTGCCCTATTTGATCAGTCAAGGTGGACCAATCTGAGCTCGGTTATACCGCACGGATGGCACTCAACTGGAGAACCTGGTATTTATGACCTGCACATGTGTGGTCATATATAATTGACCATATATATCTTTTTTTTTTTGAAGAAGGGTTCCCGTACAGTGATAAAATAAAGAAAAAGACACTAAAAAGAAAAAAAAGAAAAAAATTTTGGGGGTAGAAAAGGAACACAAGAGGTGATTTGAACTCGTGACTCTTGGATGTTGCCCGGAAAGATAGCTCAGTCGGTTGGTTCGTCAGGCCCCAGGTTATTTTCAAGCGCGATAACTCCTGCTCCGAGCCTCATACTTACTTGGAAAGGGACTGATGTTGTCCGCGATGGCGGATTTCCTTGGAGAAATAGCCGCCCGAGGAGAAGAGCGAACTTGATCGGCTTTAGAGACTAGGAAAACTGTCTTAAAATATTTAGACTTGAGGGAAAGCTTCGTTAAGAAATTATAACACGGCAATCAGCACTCGAATACGACGAGAGAAATTATTGAGACGTGGAAAACTCCCTTGAGATAAATATGGCTTGCGAGACAAATGCGTGTAAGTATTGAACCTCTTAAAAGATGAGGGGAAATATGCGCTCACCGAGAGGTCACCGTCCGCACGAGACCACCACCAGGCACCTTACTGAGACGTGGAGGGCTTTGCGGCCGGAAACAAAGCCCCCCATTCCCGTCGGCTAAGAGCAGAAAACGTGTTTTTCCGATCGCTCATGGTTGCGCGTACATAGTGTAACTCTAGCGTCTAGAAAAAGCTTAAACAGGTGCGAGGGCGGCACGCATAGCGTGGGAAGCTAGCCAATACAACAATCAAACCCCGGCCCTCAGTCCCCAGCAGCCGCGAACCAACTGACCACGGCGGCGGTCAGATCTCTGACGCTGCAGAGGGTGCTAAGAATACCTGGCTCCAGACAGGCCGCCATTGGAATCTGAACCTGGCAACGTTTAACGTTAGAACGTTATCTAGTGAGGCGAGTCTAGCAGTGTTATTGGAGGAATTAGAGGGTAGTAAATCGGATATAATAGGGCTCAGTGAGGTTAGGAGGACTAAAGAAGCATATACAGTGCTAAAAAGCGGGCACGTACTGTGCTACCGGGGCTTAGCGGGGCTTAGCGGGCTTAGAGACGAGAACTAGGAGTCGGATTCCTGATTAATAAGGAAATAGCTGGTAACATACAGGAATTCTATAGCATTAACGAGAGGGTGGCAGGTCTTGTTGTGAAACTTAATAAGAGGTACAAATTGAAGGTGGTACAAGTCTATGCCCCTACATGCAGTCATGATGACCAGGAAGTCGAAAGCTTTTATGAAGACGTGGAATCGGCGATGGGTAAAGTCAAAACAAAATACACTATACTGATGGGCGACTTCAATGCCAGGGTAGGCAAGAAGCAGGCTGGAGACAAGTCAGTGGGGGAATATGGCATAGGCTCTATGAATAGCAGAGGAGAATTATTAGTAGAGTTTGCAGAACAGAATAATATGCGGATAATGAACACCTTTTTCCGCAAGCGGGTTAGTCGAAAGTGGACGTGGAGGAGCCCGAATGGTGAGACTAAAAATGAAATCGACTTCATACTCTGCGCGAACCCTGGCATCATACAAGATGTAGACGTGCTCGGCAAGGTACGCTGCAGTGACCATAGCATGGTAAGAACTCGAATTAGCCTAGACTTGAGGAGGGAACCGAAGAAACTGGTACACAAGAAGCCAATCAATGAGTTAGCGGTAAGAGGGAAACTAGAGGAATTCCGGATCAAGCTACAGAACAGGTATTCGGCTTTAACTCAGGAAGAGGACCTTAGTGTTCAAGCAATGAACGACAATCTCATGGGCATCATTAAGGAGTGCGCAATAGAAGTGGGTGGCAACGCCGTTAGACAAGAAACCAGTAAGCTATCGCAGGAGACGAAAGATCTGATCAAGAAACGCCAATGTATGAAAGCCTCTAACCCTACAGCTAGAATAGAACTGGCAGAACTTTCTAAGCTAATCAACAAGCGTTAGACAGCGGACATCAGGAACTATAATATGGATAGAATTGAACAGGCTCTCAGGAACGGAGGAAACCTAAAAACAGTGAAGAAGAAACTAGGAATAGGCAAGAATCAGATGTGTGCGTTAAGAGACAAAGCCGGCAATATCGTTACTAATATGGATGAGATAGTTCAAGTGGCTGAGAAGTTCTATAGAGATTTATACAGTACCATTGGCACCCACGACGATAGTGGAAGAGAGAATAGCCTAGAGGAATTCGAAATCCCACAGGTAACGCCAGAAGAAGTAAAGAAAGCCTTAGGAGCTATGCAAAGGGGGAAGGCAGCTGGGGAGGATCAGGTAACGGCAGATTTGTTGAAGGATGGTGGTGAGATTGTTCTAGAGAAACTGGCCATCCTGTATAGGCAATACCTCATAACCTCGAGCGTACCGGAATCTTGGAAGAACGCTAACATAATCCTAATCCTTAAGAAAGGGGACGCCAAAGACTCGAAAAATTATAGACCGATCAGCTTACTGTCCGTTGCCTACAAAGTATTTACTAAGGTAATCGCAAATAGAATCAGGAACACCTTAGACTTCTGTCAACCAAAGGACCAGGCAGGATTCCGTAAAGGCTACTGAACAATAGACCATATTCACACTATCAATCAAGTGATAGAGAAATGTGCAGAATATAACCAACCCTTATATATAGCTTTCATTGATTACGAGAAAGCGTTTGATTCAGTCGAAACCTCAGCAGTCATGGAGGCATTACGGAATCAGGGTGTAGATGAGCCATATGTAAAAATACTGGAAGATATCTATAGCGGCTCCACAGCCACCGTAGTCCTCCACAAAGAAAGCAACAAAATCCCAATAAAGAAAGCCGTCAGACAGGGAGATACTATTTCTCCAATGCTATTCACAGCATGTTTACAGGAGGTATTCAGAGACCTGGAGTGGGAAGAATTGGGGATAAAAGTTGATGGAGAATACTTTAGCAACTTGCGATTCGCTGATGATATTGCCTTGCTTAGTAACTCAGGAGACCAATTGCAATGCATGCTCACTGACCTGGAGAGGCAAAGCAGAAGGGTGGGTCTGAAAATTAATCTGCAGAAAACTAAAGTAATGTTTAAGAGTCTCAGAACAGCAGTTTACGATAGGTAGCGAGGCACTGGAAGTGGTAAGGGAATACATCTACTTAGGGCAGGCAGTGACCACGGATCCGGATCATGAGACTGAAATAACCAGAAGAATAAGAATGGGCTGGGGTGCGTTTGGCAGGCATTCTCAAATCATGAACAGCAGGTTGCCACTATCCCTCAAAAGGAAAGTGTATAACGGCTGTGTGTTACCAGTACTCACATATGGGGCAGAAACCTGGAGGCTTACGAAAAGGGTTCTGCTGAAATTGAGGACGACGCAACGAGCTATGGAAAGAAGAATGATGGGTGTAACGTTAAGGGATAAGAAAAGAGCAGATTGGGTGAGACAACAAACGCGGGTAAATGACATCTTAGTTGAAATCAAGAAAAAGAAATGGGCATGGGCCGGACAGGTAATGAGGAGGGAAGATAACCGATGGTCATTAAGGGTTACGGACTGGATTCCAAGGGAAGGGAAGCGTAGCAGGGGGCGGCAGAAAGTTAGGTGGGCGGATGACATTAAGACGTTTGCAGGGACAATATGGCCACAATTAGTACATGACCGGGGTAGTTGGAGAAGTATGGGAGAGGCCTTTGCCCTGCAGTAGGCGTAACTAGGCTGATGATGATGATGATGATTAATGGGAGCCAATCTCACAAATTTTGGCGACAGAACGCTCCCTAGAGGACACGAAAAAACTTCTGGCGTATAACCAAAATTTGCTATGTGCCTTTAAGCGCCCGTTCCTGCGTTCAGCGTCGGCGTGCCTCGGCGGCGTTACACCTCGTAAGCGAGCGAATGAGTGCAGGCGAAAGATGGAAGGAACGTAGAGGCCAGCGGTAGAGGAAACAAGAGCGCGCCAGTGGGAAAGTTGAGGAGGAGGCTACAGGGAAAGCTTGAGGCGTTAAGTGGAGGTGGAGTAAAGGGGAAACTGCCTGCACATGCGCTGAGTTGAGGTCGACCGAGTTCGGCCACGGCATCCGCCGCTGTGTGGGCGATCTCATGCGTGCTTCCGAGGGGGGGGGCGGCTAGGTGGCGTGATGTGGAGAGGGTTGCGCTCGTCCGCTTCGTCAACTGCCGAGGTAAACTCGCGGTACCAGCGTCTGTGACCTGTATCACTGCTCCTGCAAGGTGCGATGACAAGCGGCTACGCGTAAAGCCTGTTTCACATGGTGCCATTTTCGTCGCACCGGAAGTGCGATTTTTGTCGTCTGCGACGAAAATTGCAGTCGCAGTGGCGGCCCCCCGTTTTTCGCCTGCGACGAACCGGTTAGTCGGACAGTCGCAGCGCCGCAGCGATCGCTGCGATTTTCCGTCGAAGTTGCGCGCGGAGAGCTATTTAGCCGGTTTGTTTTGGGAAATGGTGTCTCGCTCAACAAGTGCAATGCGTGGAGACGTGGATTGCCGAATTCGGTACGTACGCGAAGGGAGAATAAAAAAACTTGTACCGCAGATTCCATTCTCCCATTTCTATGCGTTCGTTGACACGCTGCGCAGCAAATCAAAGGCACTTGCACTTTCGCTTCGTACACCTCATCGAGTTGCCACGAGACCACATGGCGTTTTGGGATCTTCACCATTTTCTTTTGTTGAATAGCATACCCAAATTGCTAATACGGAGCAGTCTAAATGATTTCAACCTCGGCAAGGGCAAACGACAAGACAGCAAAATATCCGAAGTTTCAACGCGTTGCCATTCAGTTGTATTTCTGGTCAGTTTTCAAGCGTGAATATTGCGATGCATTTTGAAATGTTATTTTGCCTCACTAACTTATTAAATTTGACATAGCAAACGTGTAGGCTATCGTAATGAATTCTCTAAACTCCGTAGCTTGAATAAACAGCCTCGTTATTCTTTTTTCGAATATTTCATGCACGTTAAGTTGCATCCCTTCTTTGGAAAATTCTTTTTCTTGCACAGCAAACAATAAACATTGAATGTGTGGTTGTAGACTTTGTAACCT
Source organism: Dermacentor variabilis (assembly GCF_050947875.1). NCBI lineage: Eukaryota > Metazoa > Arthropoda > Arachnida > Ixodida > Ixodidae > Dermacentor > Dermacentor variabilis. Next base: position 223,772,233 of record NC_134569.1, on the reverse strand, counting down.
TACTACACCTGTATAACATTTGCTTTGAACGGTAGTTAACTATTCAGTTAGTAAATTGAATAAGTTATTCGCTTGATATTTGGCACAGCGACAACGCACCCTACTGCACTGTCATGTGAAACTCGTGCAATGATGCGAAAAGCAGGCAAGCAGCCTGTTCTTGTGGAGACGAAACAGTAGACGACGAAACATTACAGAAAAATAAATCGAAACTGTGCAATGAAGTGAGCCGGTTGCATCCCTTTTTTGTGAATATTTGAATCTTTTATATAAAACCGTTCTGGCACGTTCACAGGTGATCAAGTGAGCATAAACATCCATGCCTTACATGTTTCTATTAACAGTTTCTAATACGTTTGGTATCACATTTATTAGTGTGTAAACCCATATAACGATAGCCGCTGTTATTTCTACCTTTATAAGTAATGAAGTACCATGCCACTTCCACAGACTTATGGATGTCAAAAGACATGAATGCTCATTATCATCCGGCACACAGCACACAGAAAACCTTCTTCACATGTTGTTGAGTGGGCCATAAGCAGCACAAACTTTATTAGAGTGCATTGTCTAATACCGCTTATGAAAAAATGAAGGGAGTGAAGAGGATTTTAATACAGCATCTCATGCTCCTTTAATAGGGGGAAAGATGAGCAAGAAAATTTCTGGTAGAGAACATAAATTCAACCGTATCTTTTGAAAGAAAGAAAATTCTAGGCGAGAGTTCAAGTTATATTGGGCCCTCCCACACAAACAACACAGGCTTACTACAAGACGTACTGCAGTGTATGGCATACTACAGTCCAGTGGCGTAGCCAGAAATTTAGTTCGGTGGGGGGAACTCAAGTTGCGACTCAGCCTCTTTCTTAAGGGAAAGATTTAGCTCGAGTCATCATCCTCATCAGCCTGGTTACACCCACTGCAGGTCAAAGGCCTCTCCCATACTTCTCCGACCACCCCGGTCATGTACTAATTGTGGCCATGTTGTATCTGCAAACTTCTTAATGTCATCCGCTCACCTAGCTTTCTGCCGCCCCCTGCTACGCTTCATTCCCTTGGAGTCCAGTCCTTACCCCTTAATGACCATCGGTTATCTTCCCTCCGGATTACATGTCCTGCCCATGCCCATTTCTTTTTTTTATTTCAACTAAGATGTCATTAACCCGCGTTTGTGCCCTCACGCAATCTGCTCTTTTCTTATCCCTTAACGTTACACCCGTCGTTCTTCTTTCCATAGCTCGTTGCGTCGTTCTCAATTTAAGCAGAACCCTTCCCGTAAGCCTGCAGGTTTCTGCCCCGTATGTGAGTACTGGTAACACACAGCTGTCATACACTTTCCTTTTGAGGGATAGTGGCAGCCTGCTGTTCATGACTTGAGAATGCCTGGCAAATGCACCCCAGCCCATTCTTATTCTTCTGGTTATTTCAGTCTCACGATCCGGATCCGGGGTCACTACCTGCTATTTGTATATGTATTCCCTTGCCACTTCCGGTGCCTAGCTACCTATCGTAAACCGCTGTTCCCTTCCGAGACTGTTAAACATTATTTTAGTTTTCTGCAGATTAATTTTCACACCCACCCTTCTGCTTTGGCTCTCCTGGTAAGTGAGCATGCATTGCAATTGGTCTCCTGAGTTACTGAGCAAGGCAATATCATCAGCGAATCGCAAGTTGCTAAGGTATTCTCCATCAACTTTTATCCCCAATTCATCCCACTCCAAGTCTTTGAATACCTCCTGTAAACACGCTGTGAACATGCTGTAGCTCGAGTGCTGCAATCTAAATGCATGTAGAAGAGGAATGCGTTCTTCCCGGCAACCGCTGCACCAAATCTGAAGAGCTTTGTTGTATTTAAAAGAAAAAAACTTAAATTCTATGGATTGCTGGTTTCGAATTTTTCATTTACGTTGTCGATTCTTTATTAAAAATTGGCCAAATTTGCACATTTTTAGAAAACGAAACTATCAAGTTTAGAACTCTGTAACTCAACAATGAAAACTGACATCCTAATTCTGTGAGTCCCATGTAATAGTGCATCTACAGCGGACAAAATTGATATGTTGACATGAATCTCATAAGAATTTAGTAATATGGAAATACGGCTTTTCCAATACCCTTGCACACAACGTAACCAATTCACGTGAGGTACAAATTGACATACAAAATTTGTCGGCTTTGCTGTTTACTGACCGCAATATCTGTTTTTGATGGAGAGATATGAGATTGTAAACGTTGTGCTTCTATTTTTCTTTGAACTTTCGAATTTTCCGAAGCATCTTAAATAAAATACAGGCCCTACATTGAAATTCCGCTTCCAACAGACACTAGTACGTATTTAACTTTCTCTCTTAAATGCAACAAATTTTATTCAAAGCGATCCAGGGGTTAACTCAGAAAAGCGTTTCTACGTTTTACATATATTTGAATAGGCCGCGTTGGAGTTGGGCCTGAGCTAAAGCTTTCTGTTAAACAATTTGTCGAGGGATCAGATGCATGAATAATAATTGCATTACCATTGCCAAAGATGCTGCAAACGTATTCTTGAACGCTACGCACTGTCAGAACAAGCAAGATCTGTATTTTTTCATAAAAGAATATACTGGTATGTGGCAAGAACTTTGCCCAAAGTAACTGATATCAATGCTTCCACGTTTTTTATCTATTTAATAAGTAAAGAATACATCCCGCGAACTTTAGAACTATATCAGTTCGAAATTAGCAAAGCAGTGCATACCGTTGATATGAAAAATGTAAAGGCCATGAAAAGAACAAATTGAGGAGAAAGATGTTAATGTCATTATTTGTCATATATCATTGTCATTCAAGAACCGTGTTTACATTCTTGTACATATGCAACGGCCAGTGAAAAATCTCAATGATGCAGTCATTTGATTAAATGTATTGTGCAGTAGCAGCTGTCACCGGTCGTGTATCGTGAGTAATTGCACCGAAATTATAGTCGCAACAAAGAGCACGTATAAAAAGTAGGATTACTGCTAAATATACAAGGGCGAGTCAAATGAAAGTGAGCCAATGCGAATACATGTCAAACGGGGTACTTTATTTAAAAGTACTCTCCATGAGCATTTAGACGTTTGTCCCATTGACTAACGAGTTGCGTGATTCCCGTCTCTGAAAACTCCTTGGGCTGCTGCTTCAAAAAGTCTGTAGCTGACTCTTTCACGTCATCGTCCTAGACGAATCTGGTTCCCTTGAGCTGTTTTTTTCGGTTGCCCCAAAATGTGGAAGTCGCAAGGCGACAGGTCTGAACTGCATGGCAGATGTTAGAGTTTCCCACCGGAACTTTACCAGTTTTGTCTCAACCACATCAGCGAGGTGGGGATAGGCATTGTCGTGGATCAAGATGACACCATTATTCAGTTTTACACGTCGTTTTGTTCTTGATTTCTACGCGCAGCCGTTCCGGCGTTTCACCACAATCGGAAAAAATTTATAGTCTCTCAAGATTCAGCAAGTTCTATCAGTAATGGCCCCTGACGACCGAAATGAAGTCAACACCTTTCCGGCGGAAATGATGGCCTTTGCTTTCTTTGGGCGGGGTGAATTGGAATGTGTCCACTGTAAGCTTTGCCGCCTTGTGTCAGGCTCGTACTAGTGGCACCATGGTTCGTCGCTGAACGCTATTGCAGAAATGAAGCCGTTACCCTCATTGTGATACCGGATCAGATAAGTGAAGGCAGCGCCGAACTTCTCCGTCTTCTGGCGGTGGTTCAAAACCTTGGGCATTCATTGCACACGCAAGAGCCGATAACCGAGATTTTCATGAATAATGGCGTGAACTAAACCGTGATTGATGTTCACACGCTCTGAAAGTTTCTCGATGCTTATCCGCCGTTATTAGTTTATCAGCTGATCAACCTTTGCAATGTTGTTGGGGGCGATTGCACGATAGCTTTGGCCCGGTCTTGGATCGTTTTTGCAACTTTCACATTCTTCTTTGGACCGTTTTCTCCAACACTCCGCAGTGGACAATGAAATGCAATGTTCAACGCACACGGCAGCCATACGGCGGCTAATTTCTTTTTGGGAAATACATTCAGCTGTCAGAAACTGCACGGCAACACGCTGTTCAACGGCAGGAGTGCGCATGGTGTGTCCATATAATGGGTATCGGAATAATATTGACACATGAACTCGTTTATGTTTCACGTGTGAGCGCCTTTACCGTCCACGAAATGTTATCGCTCAGCGCAGGACGCGTCTACAGGTATCGGATACCCGCCGTGGTTGCTCAGTGGCTATGGTGTTAGGCTGCTGAGCACGAGGTCGCGGGATCGAATCCCGGCCACTTCGGCCGCATTTCGATGGGGGCGAAATGCGAAAACACCCGTGTACTTAGATTTAGGTGCACGTTAAAGAACCCCAGGTGGTCAAAATTTCCGGAGTCCCCCACTACGGCGTGCCTCATAATCAGAAAGTGGTTTTGGCACGTAAAACCCCATATAATATTATTATTATTACAGGTATCGGAAGTTTCTAGAATGTTATCGATGCTTCTATCCGCTTTCTGTTGTCGCCGAACCTTGTATAGTCTGATTGCATGCATGCGCGACGCGAATGACGTAGAACTTTGTGGAAGGCATGCGGGTCCCAGCGATTACTCTGGAACGTTGGACGACTCAGCTATAAAAGCCAACGCGCTCGGCCCGCTGATCAGATTTCCGACGATCGCCGACTGTGTTCGCGACTATCGTTGTGCTCTAAGTGTAGGCTGGTTTTGTAGGCACCGCTTCGCCCAATAAAAGTTAGTTTTGTCTTTCACAGTATTGCTACTGTGTTCTTCAACGTCACCACCACGTGACAATATAGTAAGAGTATCCGGCAACTGAAGCGTCCATGGCCTATTACCTTCCGCAAATCAAGAAGTAACACAATCGAACTTTCACCATGCGACAATTACCTGCGCCACGACAATGTGTTTTTTTCCTCTTGTGGGGCGGGGGCCCAGAAATGAAAAAACGGAAAGGAAAGATCGTTGGCTGCAATCGAATGCCTATTTTGGGCACCTAATGTGGCTGCCGAAGGAATATTGAAGAAAACGTGAAACGCATGGTCTACCGAGAACCATACGCATACTGCTTGGTATCCTACAACAGCGAGGCAAGACTTAACGGAGAGGTTGCGCTCAAGCGAACGCGGCGCAAATCCGTCGAGTCAACACAGTGATGGTGGTGAGCGACCATTGTTTCTTTTTCTCGTCTGATCAACAAGTGTAAGACAGCTGACATAAGGAAGTATAATATGGATAGAATTGAACATGCTCTCAGGAACGGAGGAAGCCTAAAAACAGTGAAGAAGAAACTGGGAATTTGGCAAGAATCAGATGTATGTGTTAAGAGACAAAGCCGGCAATATCATTAGTAATAGGGATGAGATAGTTCAAGTGGCTGAGGACTTCTATAGAGATTTATACAGTACCAGTGGCACCCACGACGATAATGCAAGAGAAAATAGTCTAGAGGAATTCGAAATCCCACAGGTAACGCCGGAAGAAGTAAAGAAAGCCTAGGGAGATATGCAAAGAGGGAAGGCAGCTGGGGAGGATCAGGTAACAGCAGATTTGTGGAAGCATGGTGGGCAGATTGTTCTGGAGAAACTGGCCACCCTGTATACGTGGTGCCTCATGACCTCGAGCGTACCGGAATCTTGGAAGAAGGCTAACATAATCCTAATCCATAAGAAAGGGGCGCCAAAGACTTGAAAAATTATAGACCGATCAGCTTACTGTCCGTTGCCTACAAACCATTCACTAAGGTAATCGCAAATATAATTAGGAACACCTTAGACTTCTGTCAAGCAAAGGACCAGGCAGGATTCCGTAAAGGCTGCTCAACCATAGGCCGTATTCACACTATAAACCAGGCGATAGAGAACTGATCGGAATATAACCAACCCTTATATATAGCTTTCATTGATTACGAGAAAGCGTTTGATTCTGTCGAAACCTCAGCAGTCATGAAGGCATTGTGGAATCAGGGTGTAGACGAGCCATATGTAAAAATACTGAAAGGTATCTATAGCGACTCCACAGCCAATGTAGTCCTCCATAAAGAAAGCAACAAAATCCCAATAAAGAAAGGCGTCAGGCAGGGAGATACGATCTCTCCAATGCTATTCACAGCCTTTTTACAAGAGGTATTCAGAGACCTGGATTGGGAAGAATTGGGGATAAAATTTAATGGAGAATACCTTAGTAACTTGCGATTCGCTGATGATATTGCCTTGCTTAGTAACCCAGGAGACCAATTGCAATGCATGCTCACTGACCTGGAGAGGCAAAGCAGAAGAGTGGGTCTAAAAATTAATCTTAAGAAAACTAAAGTAATGTTTAACAGTCTCGGAAGAGAACAGCAATTTACAATAGGTAGCGAGGCACTGGAAGTTGTAAGGGAATACATCTACTTAGGGCAGGGAGTGACGGCGGATCCGGATCATGAGACGGAAATAATCAGAAGGATAAGAATGGGCTGGGGTACGTTTGGCAGGCATTCTCAGATCATGAACAGCAGGTTGCCATTATCCATCAAGAGAAAAGTGTATAATAGCTGTGTCTTACCAGTACTCACCTACGGGGCAGAAACCTGGAGGCTTACGAAAAGGGTTCTACTCAAATTGAGGACGACGCAACGAGCTATGGAAAGAAGAATGATAGGTGTAACGTTAAGGGATAAGAAAAGAGCAGATTGGGTGAGGGAACAAACGCGAGTTTATGATGTCTTAGTTGAAATCAAGAAAAAGAAATGGGGGGGGGGGGCACGGGCAGGACGTGTAATGAGGAGGGAAGATAGCCGATGGTCATTAAGGGTTACGTACTGGATTCCAAGGGAAGGGAAGCGTAGCAGGGGGCGGCAGAAGGTTAGGTGGGCGGATAAGATTAAGAAGTTAGCAGGGACGGCAGGGCCACAAGTAGTACATGACCGGGGTTGTTGGAGAAGTATGGGAGGGGCCTTTGCCCTGCAGTGGGCGTAACCAGGCTGATGATGATTATGATGATGATGATGGTGGCACAAAGAATCCACCACAACGCTTCGCCTCATCGGACCTCGCTGTGTGCTTTGTCAAGTTGTCTGATAGCGTGTTGACTTGGCTTGTCTCGTATGTTCCGATGTAAGCCTTTAGAATAGTCAATGCCCCTTTGTCGTCAAATGTTTATAACAGCATTACACCCACAAAGTTACGCAATTGAAAATCTAAAGAACAACTTTGGAAATGTCAATGTAACTTTTACATCAAAAGTTTACGAGATTTATACCCATAAAGTTTTGGAATTGACATACATGCGCTCCGTAGATTCCGCAGCCTCCGTGAGGTGCCGCGTCGAGCCCGTTCGCCATCAGAACGCCGTTGAAACTTTAAGCTCGAATGGGGTTGATCGCGTTATGTGGCTCCCGGTACATTGGCGTTGCCGCGAGTTCCAGCCCGACTTCGCAATGCTCGCGGTGAAGTGTCTTTTCTACCGTGAAAATTACCATTCTAGACAAAATGCAGAATGATTTCCGGCGCCGGAGATTGCTTCGGTCGGCGGTGCATAGACAGCACTAAAAAATTTCGGGGAAAGGGGGGAGGGGGCTGAAGTTCCATAAGCCCCTCTCCGCCTGGCTACGCCCCTGCTACAGTCCATAGGGAAGCTATCTTATACAGAAATCAAGAATGATGCAACAAGCTCTCGAAAACACTGCAGATTTTCTTAGGCAGCCTGGCCTCTCGCTTTTAGATAAGTCAGCTTATGTCGACGTTGGGAAAAAACTAGAATCAAGAACTACCCTTATTGCACGTTGTGCTCCACATAACTGGACAAACATACCCGCAAGTCAACATCCACAAATGCTCAGCTAGTGTAAGACCATGACGACAGAGTAAGCACGTGGATGAAAGAATTATGACATGCCTGGATGCCAATTGTACACTTGGAGAAAAGAATAATCTCGAAACGAGGGGGGGGGGCGAATACTATCGAGAATCAGAGATATTGTGCTTCTGTCCGAAGTATTGTAGGGGATGAATTACCAGCAGCGCACAAAAAAGACAACTCATCGAATACAAGCATCGGGTAATAACAGGTATTTCCAGCTTTGCCATGACTCAAGACCTCTATGAGAAAAAGCAAACAAACAAGCAAGTAGACAGAGTAGAGTTGCAGCCTGCAGCACACAAGCTTTGTCTCAAGAGCTCAGGACCTGGTCTCAAGATACTATGCCAGCTAGCATATGAGATGCAAAGACGACTACGCCTGCCTTCAGAAGCACAACCTCAGCAGCACCTGAACTTGAAACACAACACGCCCATACCGTGCAATATGGGGGCAAACAATTAGGCTGGGAGACTATATGCAACTGCCAGACACAAAGAGGAGGTTGCTAATCATGAAGATGCGAGCAAATAGCAGGCACATATATTACACTGATGTGGCTATAGCAGTGTAACAGTAGTATGACACTGCATAAAATGAAACCCTAAACAAGTGAGAACCATTGTAGGACACCACACGCCTAAAAAATTTTACCTGAAAGCAATCAAAGGATCGCTTGCAGTGCAAATTTGCAGACTACAATACCCTCCACACCTTCATGGATTCAACAGAAACTGTCTGCGCCTGCACATCACACAAGATTGTTAGGAAAATCAGGAGAATGACACGTGACTTGCAAGCACATGACGAAAACTTAAATTACAGGACACATAGCCATGCAGATATGCCACCAACACGCGGGCTTCTGAGCCCGACGTAACAACTGAAAACTGGACGAGTTTGTGTGTTCCTTATTAACTAAAGCGCAACAGATAGACAACGGAACAGAACGAAGCGTTGTGTGTGTTCACTTCGTTCTCTTCTATTGTATTTCTGTTGCACTGTAGTTAGTGAATTTGTGATGTTGCGTAGGAGAACGGTACCGCCGCTCAAGGCCTCGATTTCACATCCAAATGTGCGCGCGTGCACGCACACGCAAATATATATATATATATATATATATATTGGCCCTTTCCGCTTTTTATGTTTGGTTTCATCGAGGTCTAGTTTTTATCAGGTTTTCTCGCTGCACTACTTTCTGGTAACCTTATAAATGACAGCATTTTCACAATAAACCTTTTAATTAAAAGTTAGCGCACGCTGTTCTCACTACTTTATACTATACATTCTTGCTACATAGGCCAAATAAAAGATTATATAAGGTACATAGAAGCATCATAAGAGCCATAAAAGTGACTTGTTGCAATCTAAAAAAATATGGAATAGCCTGGCTGCAAATGGCACGAGAGAACACATAGGACTAACAAGAAAACGGAGGTGATCTAACAACCGAAAGTTTAATGTACACCCCAAGTAAATGCTGGCTGACAACCAATAAACCGAACATACACAGAAAGGAGAAAAAAATTAATTTGTGCTTCCTAACAGGAACTGCATCCATTTATAACGGAGGCCATGCTGACAAGACTCTACCAGCGTTTTTTATCTACAGCTTCCATAATTTCTTTAGGCAGCCGATCTGCAGAGAATGCTAGCTTCTTCCTCTACAATGCAGGTACAGATGTCGAGAGTGCAATGTAGAGGAAGAAGCTAGCATTCTGTGGAGATCGACTGCCTAGGGAAATCATGGAGGCCGTAGATGTAAAGAAGGCACTTGGAGAATCTTGTGTCAGCATGGTCTCTGTTGCACCTTCATGGATGTGTTTCCTGTTTCCTGTAGGGATGAGCATGGACACACATCAGTTATTGCATCTCCGTTTTGCGTAACTTCGATTTATTGCTTCTCAACCAGAATTTACTCGGCATGTTCTGTAAACTTTCATTTGTTAGTGCGTCTATGATCGTATTGGTCTCTAGCAGAAAGGTGTTCATTCTTTTTACAGCGAAGCTATATATGCCTAGGAGAAACACTCGTGGTCCGACCACAGAAAGCCTACTGCGGGGGTATGATCAATTGTTTAGAGGGGTATGAGCCATCGGATTCGTCTTACGTGGCGGACGGACGAATTTCTCGTTGGGTAGGCATAGAAATGCTTATATATTGTCACGTGGAGTGACGTGTGAAGACCACATTAGAAATACTGTGAAAGACGAAACTAACTTTTATTGGGCGAACCTGTGCCCACAAAAACAGGCTACACTTAAAGAACGGCGACAATGGCGAACACAGTCGGCGATCGTCAAAATCGTATCAGTGGGTCAAGCGCGTCGGCTTTTATACAGCAGTCGTCAAAAGTTCCAGACTAATCGTTGGGACCCGCGTGTCTTCCACAATGTTCTACATCATTCGCGTCACGCGATGAAATCAGATGACACTAGGTTCGGCGACAACAGACGCCGAAGAAGCTTCCACAACATTCCAGAAACTTGCGATAAATGCAGGCGCGTCCCGCGCGGTGCGATAACATTTGTTAGGCGGCTCACCCGCTCATATAGTTGAAGCCAGTCTTCAACATCAGTGTCGTCGGTGCCAGAGAAGGTTCCTGGTTCGCGGGGTTGGGCTATAATGACGGTGGGCGCGGGTGCCGACGGGCCCGAATCCTCCTCGCCTTGAGCGGGCGTTGCAGATGCAACCAAGGAGCGCCCGCTGCGTAAATCCGTCTTGATAAAGATCCCGCAACCTCCACCAAAATGTTATGGGGTTAAAAACAGTCAGACGTATATTTACAAGATATTTACAATCATTGTAGTAGCTGACAAGATGGTAGACAGTGAGCGAAGTCCAGAGCGTCGTCTTCTTCCTACGATGATGGAAACGTCTTCTTCGTTAGCGTGTCACAATATCTCTCAGTCTTACTGGAGGGGCATCCCTGATGCGGCCAACGGAAGTGTATAGAATGCTTGTTAGTTAAGCGAACTTAAACGTGCCTGCAAAATCCCGCCCGCTTATACGACGTTTTAGGATAGCGGATCTGTATTAACGCTATACCGTCTAGGCAGCACAATATTGAAGCAAGTGCGTTTACCTGTAGTTACAGCTGCGCATGCGCTATGACAAGAAAGCATTATTGCACTTCTATGCTGCATAAGAGAGCATGCACATATATGGCTGTCAACAGATTTATGCCTATTTTATTGTCATAAAAGGCCGGCTGAGGGAGACACCCCGCACCTTTTAATAATGAATAAAAGCCGGAAGACCAGTTCATGTCTCCGACAAGCTAAGCCTGTGAATGGAGTCCTTGTTCTGGCTTATGTTGGATGTGTTGTCTTTTTCACGTGCTGCCGTGAATTGCATGCCTACCTCGTAAAACAAACTCTTGCATGTGTTTTCTGTTTAGTGTGGCTTTAATAAATATTTCGTTATTTAGGTTGATTGGTTCACAATTTGACAAGAGCAAATGTGTATTTCGACTTGCGTACCGCTCTAGACGCTCTCCAAGACACCTGTCACCACATTATTGTACGTGTGAAAAAAATACATTACTCATGTGCAATGTACACCAGACCTATGAAGCGTGCCAGTCCACACAAGCCCGATGGCGATTGCAATGCACGGAAACTTAAAAAAAATATCCGCGCAAACAAAACAGAAACAAAGCGAGCACAAATAACTGAAGGCCGCGCTACGGTTTGAATTATAAAACAAGAGCTAAAATTAAAGACCACAGACCTTGGGTGTTCGATCGGAGAAATAAAGTTTAGGATGTGGTGGAGCGTGCACGGCGGGTCAAGAGGGCCACGGCTTGCATCGCCTTCATTAAACTGATTTGAACATTGCTTTAAGAGCCACGCCTGTCCAAGCAAAGAGAAATCCTTGGAAGCAGCTCGAGTTTTAAATGGCGAGTAAAGAAGAACTTAGAAATGGTGCTGTAGCGGCTGCTGGACCTTTCGACGTAACCTTTCATTTGTCCACTGTTGACAACGTCATGATGTCCAATCAAATGGATGGACCACTATTCCATGACACAATGCCCAGCAGTTGCTAGACATATACTTTTTTGGTAATAGTGTTCGTCAGTAAAGGATGTCTGCAGACCTTCCAGTGCTGTGTGATTCTACACATTTAATTGACTTCGGATGTTCGTGGGCTAGATAGAACAGCAAGGCGACGACCAACCACGAAACTGTATGTTTGGCGGCAACCATGATCCTTCCCGGCGCGCTTAAGTACTGTGCTCGACATTTCAAGAGCACCGAGAGGGAATTAAGAGTGGCGACTTTGAAAGTTGGCGGCAGCCTACAAAACTTCACCCCACTCAGCCGAACCTGTCGTAATTCATGACGTCAGGAGGCGGAGTTGTCGATTTTAAAACGCGCCATCACTGCCGTCATTTGTTCTGGTTTGCTTTTTGACATAGGTAGCCCCCACTCAAAGAATACTTACCTATTCGCTATCTGAAGAACCTAATTCTTCATTGTACCTCCTAACTTATTATCCCTGTTCATGAGCTGGCATTCTTAGGGTACTTCACGCACTTTCCAGGAACAATGTATCCATGTGCACATGCCTTATTTCGTAGCTATAGGCGGGAACCATTCTGATTTGAAACCTGTAAAAACAGGCGTCCCACATGAGAGCATATTGCGCTCATATCCGTTCATATTATACACGAATGAAACAGTCAATGCTCATGCGTTTGAAGAATATGTAATTTTCACAGACGACGCGAATCAGTTTTTTTATGGTGTCATAGGTTCTGAGTTGTCAAATCAACCCAATGAAACGCTCACAAACATACACACCTTGGCGACAAAAATTATCTTATTATTAAGGTAGAAGAAACAAAAGCAGTGCTGTTTATCCGCGTAACAAACAGTTTAAGCAATCCCCCATTATTTAAACGATAGTGAAGTAGAAATAGTCCCGGTGAACACTTCTCCTGAACATTGTGATGGGATTGCCAAGTAAACCACTTAGTAAATTGTCCAGACCGATAGGTACTATACGTTGCCACTGTTATCATAGTCATAAATCTAATATCATGCGTGTACTCTTCGATGTTTTTTCCTTAGGGCAGTGTGGAATTCTTCTCTGGGGAACGAATTCAGGAGAGAACATGATAACCTTACAGTATTCTAAAAAAGAGCAATGCGCCTTGTCTCCAAAGCACCATATGTCTCCACCACCTTGTCTCCACCACCAAACACCGCTCCTTTGTTTCAAAAGCTTCGAGCGATAAAAGCTGAATCTTTGCATAGGTAAAGGCATTTTCACTTATATAGGATTGGAAAAATTAAGAATGATGACACAATAACAAAACTGGCACCCTCAAAGCAGCATGTTTCTTTTGATAAATTACATGAACTAGAACCTTGCATTGTTAAAAGGAGCAGAAATAACTACGCCGACCAAATCCTACAGCGTTGTTTGCCGGCACTGTTATATCAAATACACACAGACAGACAGACAGACAGACAAGAAACTTTATTTGGTCATAAGGGCCTACGTTGTAGCAGTCGCGGGCTGCACCCGTGCAGGGGGCGGAAGACCATGATCTTCAGCCCTGTTGCAGGCCCTTTGGACAGCCTGAAGCTGGACTTGAATGTCGTCGCTCTTGGCGGCTTCTTCCCGGTCTTCTTACCTGTTGAATGGCGAGTGGTGCAACGCAGAACATTGCCACAGCATGTAGTTCAATGTGGACCGTTCCTTCCCGCAGTCGGGGCAGCGGGGATCCACAACCGGAGTGCAGTGGCTCAGCCTGAATCGAGACGGAAAGGAGCCCGTCTGCAGCATTCTCAGCACCGAGGCCTGGGGTTTGCCTAGCTTCGGGTGAAGAGCCGGAAACTGCCTGCGTCCTAGCTGGTAGTGAGCAGTGATGTCGTGGAAAGTAAGCAGCGGGTCCGTGGTTCGACCGATCCCCTGCGAAGCCGGGCGCCTCGGACCGGCACGGTTGACGAGACCTCGCGCCAGGTCGTGGGCCAGCTCATTGGGGTTGATCAAGCCGGAGGAGACGCGCCAGCCCATGTGAGCTGGGAACGAAGCGATGACGTGACGGGCCGTGCCTGGCTTGCGGGTTTTCATTACCGTCGCAGCCTCGGCCTAGAACGAGCCGGCTAGAAAGGCCATCGCCGCCGACCTAGATTCCGTAAAGATATGGGTGCGCCCGGGTTCGCATAGAGTCAGCGTCACTGCGACTTGCTCTGCGGCGGACGCCGTCGATTGTTGGATAGACGTTGCGTTCAGGATCCTGCCCTGGGGGTCAATCACCGTGGCAGCGTACGGATTTGATCCAGGATACTGCCCCGCCTTGACCAAGGACACGAGCTCAGGATTCTGTGGGGCAGTCTTAATGAGTGCTCGGGCCCTGGCTGTGTGCCGGGCCTCGTTGTGTTGTGGGTGAACGTTCCTCGGGAAGGGGGAGACTTGAAAAGCGTTCTTTTTACCTTGGTAGAGCGGGACGGCGCATCACTACGCGGCCATGGCTGCCAGACTGGTCATCTCGAGTATACGGCGGTCGGCCTTGGTGGTAGACAGGCGAACGATCTGTGCCGTTTTCTGTGCTTCTACGACGTCGTTCAGGATGTTGTGGACGGCGAGTTGCATCAGCTTCTCCGTGCTGGTCGTCACGGAGATGCCGGGTGCACACACAAAAAAATTGTCTCAATGTATCTATTCTGCCTCTAAAAAAGCTACGCGATATTTTTGTGATGGCTTTTGCTGTCGTAATAAGTTTCGTTCGTTTTGTCATATTTCTTTGTTTCATCACTATACCTTTCTACCCATGAAGCTGCGCGAATAGTTCCCACCATAATTTTGTTTACAATTTCTCACCGTGGTTGTTCCTTGTATTAGTATGAAGGTTATGCATTTTGTATAACGTCTTCTTTTCTGTAACCGCTATCAACTGCCCTGTGTATGAGGGGACCAAGTCCCCCACAAGCTGCTGCTTGCAGCTTTTTCCTTGGTCATCCTCGCAGCTTTGTAGCTGCAGAATAATTTGAATTAAAAATGTATCTATCTATCCATTCAGAGTTCGTGCTAACCCTTTTCACCCTACGAGCGTCATTAGGTAGTGATCGTATAGATAGCGCATCGGGCTCTTGCGCTGACTGCCACGTTTCGGAACGAACCATAGGACCAACTTGTTTTAAACTGACATGACACTGACTGATTCGGGACCCGGTAGATGTTGTTGTTCGAAGAATCTCTTTGACGCCGACTTGGAGCTCTGGGTATGTGTCACTCGGTCTCGGCTGGTCTTCAATGAACCTCTTTGATGCCGACTTGCCTAACTGCGATGTTCAAGTAGGTGTGCTCCCGTTCTTCAATTAAGGACTATGACCCTAACTTACGTAACTAGGTATGTACCACGGGACATGTGCCTCTCCACTGTGATAAAAAAAAGCTCCATTAGAATTATTCTATGTAGAGCAGAACCGAACCCACCTCACAAGGCTTCCCCAAGGAAAGCAACCCGACAATTTAGCAGGGTGCGCCACAAATGGACTGGCTATGTGCCGCTTCAATGAACACCTTTCACGACAACGTTTTGGCAAGCTGTGCTATGCGTATGTGGCGCGTGGCGCTGCTCAGTGCGGTGAAGCAGTGGCGCACACGGCGTATGTGCCCCTCTTCAATGAACCTCTCACCAACTTAAGTCACTGAGTATGTGCCACTGAGTGTGCCGCTAGCGAGGCAGGAATCGTCAGTGTACACTGGCACCGGTGGGCCACGCTCCTCGTTTCGTAGGCGGCACATGGGCTTCTCGGCAGCGTCATGAGATAGCGCAGCGTGTCTTGAAAGAATCCCGATGGCCGCATATGGCTTTTATCACCGCTCGCGCGCACCAGTGCGCCATGCCTTTCGGACGCCACGTGCAGGCTTGGTAGCGGCGGCGCTAGATGGCTCCTAGTGTTCTCAGGGAAGCACGGAGGCTGAGTCCAACTACAGAACACGCCTAATACATAATTCGTTTCGACACTGGCAATAATGTGTCACTGTGGCTGTCGAAGGTAATGCGTGAGCCGCAAAGTTCTACAGCGGAGCTGTAGAGGACTAGGGTTCTGCGAAATTTTCATGCGCGCCAGCAAAAACTATCATCATCCGTAATGGCTTCTGCCACTGCTCACACGTTTGTTGTCGTCTTCCACAGCTTGCTCGTTGGCGCTCCTTGGCATAACCACGCGAACGCTGTCGTCCACTGCTTGCGCGTTCACTGTTGTCTTCAACGGTGGCTCCGTTGCTTCTTATCATAGCAGCCTTCCCATACTGGTCCTCACGCTCAGGCCACTGCTTGCGCCTTCGTCGGGGTCTTCCTCCACAGCTGGCTCAGATGCCACTGATCATGCTAGCGTTCCCATACTGCCCCTTCCTCTGGGAAGGCGCTTACGGCACTGGCCCGCTGCCAGTTGGTGCGGTGATTTTGGTCTCAAATACTTTGCTTGAATATATCGCGAAATGTAAATACGAATGTATATAACGAATGTGCATAACGAACGTATGAGACGAATGAACGCGAATGAATGAAAATAAATGTTGTGCGTACGCTTCGTCGCGATGACCATCGTTCAAGACAATAAATATGTTCGTACGTTTGTGCATAATTATGTGTCACTTCTCTGTTGGGTGCTTCTTAGCTTCGCTGGTCAACCACCTTCAGTGTAGAATGGCTCATGATTTTACTGCACCATGAACAAGCATCCATGAGGTAGCAGAACGGTGCAGGTAGCACGTGTGTGCTGCTCTTGATGAAAACTACTTGCGTGCGTGAAGTGTCAAGTGCCTCTTGCTTGTTCTGCTTTACGACAATGCAGTAGAAATTGCTTTATTTTCACGTGACATAGGGTCAACAATATGCTCGTAATGAACGAAATATGATAGAATTTGTTCTATCCCACCAATAAAATGGTTAGGGTGACTTGTAGCGGTGCATATTTGAGAATAATATGTGATGACTTCGCTTGCAGCTGATATATAATCAGTATGCGGATGCAGCTGCTGGATCGTTTTCTGCTCATAACCGAAAAGCAAGCATAACAACAGTTTCTAAAATACGAACTTGAAGATTGACTGTCATCTTATCTGCCTATTTTATTCCCACTGCGTGACGAACATGCAGGGGTGTCCGCGTCAGCAGGCGTCTTGTGTGTTGCTAGACCACGTAGCCGAGCTCATGGATATCGGACCCTGCAGAGCATGAACGTGCCTGTCTTCACCGTGTCTCGTGAGAAGGGAATCGGGGGGTTTGGCAGATGCCGGGAGTTTGGACATTTATGGCCCTTGGGCGGAGGCAACGCACCTTTTCATCCTCCTCTTCAAGTCGACGGCATCCGCGGACCGACCCGCTCGGGGTAAATCGGTAGTTGCTTTTTCCTGTCTCTCTCTCCAAACTTCGTCTTTCCTTATCACTTTGAATCTTTACTTTTGTAGCGAATGTCATTCTTTGCCTACTTCAGCCCTGTTGAGCCTGTCTATTTATCGAGGTTCTTACGCCGACACAGTGGGGAAAGTTGTCTAACTTCTTGGGTGGCCAAGTATGTGCTCCTGGTGAAGATACCATCGTGGTCGCTCCATTGTCGTCATTCCAGCCTCAGGTTGATACACTCGTCGTGCCCTCGGGATCACACCATTTACACTGACCCAGTCGCCCAAATTGTGTAGTGGCTTGGGCCAATAGGTTTGGGCTCGTGATCGCGATGACGTTATGTCATTGTATCTCTGTGATTCCACCTTTGTCGTCTGACACTCGTCACGCCGTCGTCGTCATACAGTCGACATGCTTTCTTTGTCGCACCGCCAATGTGTTGTCCTCGTGGTTGTTCAAAGGTAATTGCAGCTTCGTGATCTGACTCTCGTTATGCAACGTCATGCCTTCGACGCTGACCCAGTGGTTCAAATAGCGTGTATCACTAGATATGTGTTCAGGGTCATGATGCCGTCGTTTTCATTGCATCCTGTTCCTGTCAGATTTGTCATCCCACTATCATCATGCCCTCCTCATCCCGCCACCGCTGCCACACCGTTGTCGTCACGCTTTCATTTTATCCTTTATATCACTTAAGTAAAGTCATCCCATCGTCATTATACCGTCTTCGTGTTTTCAATGACCTCGAGTTTTCTTTGTACTTGTACTGTAATCGTACTGTCATCAGTTTATCGCGATTATAGTTCCATTCTCAGGCCGTGATCGTCAGTCGTTGTCGTGCCACCATTGTCAGAACGTCGTCGTAATGCCGTTCTTATTGCGCTATCATCGTCTCTCCAGCTACGTCATTTGACTTTCATCATGCCGTCCTCGTGAAATTATCGTCATCATACATGTTTCGTGATATAGCCGCGATTTCACCGTTGTAATTATGCACTGGTTGTCATCCCATTACCCATGTTGTTTTCTTGCCATCGTCGTCCCTGCATCGCCGTCATGCAGTCGTCCTCATGCATTCGTCGTTCTACCGAATCGTCAAGCCATTTTCGCCACGCTGTCGTTTTACCATCGTATTTGTGTCAGTATCATCATCTCACTCTCCCCATAACGTCACCGTCAAATTATCGTCGTTGATTCATTGACGTCATTCCTTGCTCGTCATTCTGTTCTAATCATGCTGTCGTTGCCATGCTATCGTCGTCACACAGTGTTATCAACAGCGGATGCGCTATCACGCATCCGCTGTTATACCATCGTCGCTGCGCCCTCTTAGCAGTGTGAACATCATCATCCACGCTTCTTCATCCGCTTGTCCTCATACAGTCGTCCCACAATCTTCGTCATTTCATTGTCAACATTTCGTCGTCATCACGTTGTCCGGAGTTTACCATCTTCATAGTTTCATAATCGACATGTCAATGTCGTCATTCCATTGTCGGTATACACTTTTGTCGTTCCGTCGTTATCGTTCGTCCTTTCTTCTTCCGCCATCACTGTGTTAGCATCATATAGTCGTCAACATTCCTTTATGTTAACGGGTGACCTTTGCAAGCAAGTGTCATAGCGAATTGCGGCGACAGTGGGGTATGTAGCATATAGCCGAATCAACGAGTCTCAGAATTGTCGCTGCATAGGTCAAATAAATAGCCCTTCAGGATTACGGCAGGCCACTGCAATCCTCGACTTCTACTCGAATAACTGCCAACTGTCAGTGTTAGATCAGTTCGGCGGTAATTTTATTCTGACTTCATTTGACTTCCGATTTTCCAGGCAGCAAGGAAAACCTGGTGTAGTCTATCCAATCTTGGATTTATTATATAGGTTACAGTCGATAAATACAGCTGGTGTCTGCGTTTCGTTCGGGTCTCGCAGCTTCTTTTGCAGGGCTGGGTGGCTGCAAGCTGGCATAGCTGCGGAATAAAATTAATTTTCATGGTTAGTACGTCGTTTCCCCTACTTTATGATCGCCCTCTTTCTGAAAGATGGCACGCCGGAGAAACCTTGAGATTTTTTGTCCAGCACAGACAAACTCTTCGCGGTTTTCATGTCGTTCACAATCAAATCCTGAATATACTGTGAGAACATTGTCTCCTCTATTTGTTGCAAAATATCTCACTGATTCACTGAGACCCGGATACAAAACTACCAAAATGATCACTGGCGACCTCCTACTTGAGCTACGCGGCATGAAACAACATGAAAGACTCTCAAGCTTGCTTGCACTAAGCGATGTCCCAATCGCGGTGACTCTACACAGCTGCATGAATGCAGTCCAAGCCGATAGATCAGATGATAATCTCGTAAACTTGACCGAAGAAGAGCTCCTAGAGAAATGGAAAGACCAGAAAGTTATCAAAGTCGAAAGAACAATAATCAAACATGAGAACAAAGGCATCCTTACCAAACGCCTCAACCTCACCTTTGCATCCTCACCTCATTCTCATCTTCCCACCTTTGACTGCCTCGAAACTGAGTACATAAAGACACGGATATGAGCTTACTTCCCAACCCCGCGTAAGTGTTTCAAGTGCCATAGATTTGGCCATAGCTCGCAAAGCTGCCGAATCCAATTGACTTGTGCGAAATGTGGTGAGTACGAACACTTGTCTGCCCACTGTAGTGCCACGGTGCACTACACTGGTGAGAGTTGTGTTCTTACTGCATTTTGCACCCGGTGCGCTGTCCGCACTGCTACAGTGGACACGCAGCCTACTCTCGTTCCTGGCCAACATGGAAAGAAGAAAAACATATCCTTACATTGAAGGTAAAAGCGTTTCGTTGCGCGATGTACGTAAGCTGGTTTTATTTCTTAATGTCGCAGGCTAAGCTGATGTGGCCCGTTAGGGGGCAAACCGCACAAGAGTCCGGCACTGACCATGCTCACAAAGAATGTGGCCGGGGCTGTGCCACCAGCCCGCTTGGCGACAGTAGCGGGCGCTGATTCGCTGTATCTGAAGGATGGGCTATCGTCTTCCTTGTTGGTGGTGTCAAACGTCTTTTCTGTCGAGGCGAGGTTTTTAAAATTAACATATCGCTCACAAGAGCAGGTGTCCAGCGCACTGCAAGCCGCAGGGAACATAACTCCCCGCCAGTCGGCGCAGCGAGCGCCTAAGAAGTGGCGGGATTGTCTCTGCCGCTCCGAAACTAAGCTGTCACTCGGAATAGACTTGTTGGTTAATCGATCCTTTCCTAAACACACAGCATAACAGTCTTTCAAAATGGATACACAAATTCTTCAGTTGAATGTGAGTATTCTCCGCAATCTTGATTACATTACATAGCTGTTACACAAACTTAATCCAGGGGTGCTGTGTGTTCCGGAAGCACATTTTAAACATATGCAGACGTATTTTCTCCGGCCATGTGTCATTTTTTGCAATGGCCATGAAGAGGCTAACACTTCATCCGGTGGCGTAGCCATAGTCGTCGACAGGAGTGTTAGGCTTGGGGGCTTGGCAACACTTGCTCCTTTGGACGTCCTTCGAGACAGTTGCAATGCGAGTAGTTCTCTGAATTAAATTGGCTGCCGTCTGCTGCATCTACAAACCTACAAAACTGTCACCTGAGCAAAGGAGAATTTTATAGCATTATTGACCAACTTCCTGAACCATTTCTTGTCGTCTGAAGGCAACTACACCACTACTGAAAGGGGAGCACTTGCAGTCCTTAAAGCAATTCAGTACTTCTGTACATACCTAGAAGGTACGGAGGTAGAAGGCACGAATCAGTGCAAAAATTACCGGATTGATTCGAGGGGGCGACTGATGGAAACCTTCCTTGTGACATGTGGTGTGTGCTTATTTAAACGGTGAGCGCCTACTTACTATAATATTGGAGGTAATTCATATTGCTTTATAGATATAGCAAATCAAACTTCTATGGTTATTCCTCAGTTGGAACGGAATGTGTTAAATAAACTCCTTGCCCTTGCACTCTGTGAAGAAGGATGACCAGCGAAGCTGTGTATCTGGGCCGCTTATTGGCGAACTGCACCTCCACCGCGGGTTGGCCTGGCATTGCACTATCTTCGGGATCACCGCACGTATGGGGAATGCTAAACGCCTGCTTCACCTCCGCCGCGGGTTGGCCCGGCTTTGCACTATCTTTGGGAGCGGCTCATGTATGCGTAGTGTTTAACGGCTGGTTCACTTCCGCCATGGGTCGGCGCTGTATTATACTATCTTCAGAATCGGCCCACGTATGGGTATCTTTGTGTCTACACACGAAAACGATCCTCGGGGAACTAGCCATAACAGCTTCGCTGTAAAATTGGTTACACGTTTGAGTTTGTTAATTATTGCCAACGAGCCCGGTAGCACTGGCGGTTGCGCGTTTGCGCGGTAGTGCCGAGGCGCACCAACGACCGAGTTGTGAAAAATGACGATGACGCTGGAGCCAATCGTAATGAGGATAGTGCTGTTTTAACACGCGGACGCGACCCTGGGGACTGTAGCGCTTAACGGTTTCGCTGTAAAATACCGTTCAGGTGTGAGCACTTCCCTGTGACTCTAAACTTACTAACACAACATGACATTCCTCCGCATGTCCCTCGCTGGAAACTAGGCTCGGCCGATTGGAAACGTTTTAAAGAATCTGCTTATCACGATATTTTATACCAAATTTAGCATAGACTACGCCGTAGCATATTTTACCGCTTTAATTATTGATGCAACAGAAAAGTTCATACCGAAAGGAAATGGGCAGTCATGCAAGAGACGTGTTACCTGGTGGAAAGAAGACTGCATAGATGTGCGAAAGAAACAAAGTAAAGCTGCGGGCATATTGAATGGATATCCTAAAGCGGTAAATGTGATTAAACACACGTATTCACTAGAATGGCTCAGGAAACGGCAGGCTACGAGAGCAAGCTGGGAGACGTTTCTCTCGGGGATAAATTCCTACACCCAGGAGGCCGAAATATGGAATCGGCTCAGAAGGCTAAAAGAGGCGCAAATCGACCTGCAGCCTTTGGTCGATGGCCAAGTGAATACCTTGTTAAGACGAGGCCGACGCCCTTCGTATACACTTCGAGCGTGTGTCCAGCGCCACACACTACTGAGAATCATTCTTGCAATACGAGCAAGTAGCAGTACTCGAGTCACTCGACAGTAAATGCCAACCGAATCAGCTGTGCAACTGTTTCCTTTTTATTTTACAGAGCTAAAAGCTACCTCGGAGCGTATGCGGGTGCTCTGCACCATGAGCCGACAGAGTCACGTATGACATGCTAAAAACATACACGGCGACACACAGATGACATTTCTGGCATTTTAACTCTGTTCGGATGCTGGATACTTTCAATATACATGAAAAGAGACTGTCGTAGTCCCGGACTTGAAACAGGATGAAGACACATTCGACGCATCAATTGACCGCCCAACTGCACTCACAAGTTGCTTACATAAACTGTTCACCAAAAACTAATAAATCGTCGTCTTCTAGATGTTCTTGCTTTGAACAAAATGCTTGACCATTAGGAGTGTGGTTTCAGGGAGAGTCGGTCGAGTACCGACTATCTCGTACGCATTGAGGCAAACATTCGCGATGCCTTTATCCATAAGCCATTCTTTCGTTTCGTGTTCTTAGATATGTGATACAACTTGGCGATATAGGATTTCACGAGACCTCTCAGAAATAGGTATTCGAGTCAATATGCATAATAATATTGAATGCTACTTATGACACCACAGATTTCGTGTTAGAGATCTTAATGCTTTATCCAGGTCATTTACAAAAGAAGCCTGGGTAACGCAAGGTGGGGTGCAAGGTTGTACCCATTTTGTCGTGAAAATTAATTCTTTCCACTCATCTATACCGCGGATTGTGTTTTACTGGGTATACGTAGATGACGTACAGTTAGGATTCGTCTCCTGTATCCTCGCAATAGTGAGCGACATCTCCAGCTTGGCTTGAATAAAGTGTGCACATGGGCAGAATAAAATAGCTTTCAGCTAAATATTGTTATAAGCTCCTCTGCCCTTTTCACACGAAAGACATGCTTATTTGCAAAGCTAAATGTAGAACTACCAAGACAGCACATGCCTGTTACCATGGAACACAAATTTTAGGCACCATACCAGACTTGTGTGTGGGATGAAAGCTAACTTTCCCCCCTATCCCACACATAAAGTATTCTAAGAAAGAATGCTTAATAACAATGAACATTCCTAAAATATTGTTGCAATCCACGTATGATCTAGACAATACAGGGGGAACGAAGGAGATGAAAATTTAAGACGATGAGAAAAACGTGAACAATATAAAAGCAGGAGCCAACGTTTCGACAGATGAAATTGTCTTCTTCAAGGTGACATGTGCTCTCCTCCTATTACCTACGTATATTGTAACGAGAAGAGCATATGTCGCCCTGAAAAAGACAAGTACACTTTTCAAAATGTTGGCTCCTGATCTCACCTTGCCTACGTTTAGCTCTATTTTGAATATGAGCAACACGAGAACAAGGTGAGAACAGGAGCCAACGCCTCGACAAGTGGACTTGTCCTTTTCAGGGCGACATATGCTCTCCTGGTCAGAGTAAATATATGTGCGGCTCTTGTAAAGGAGAGACATGGTAAGGCGGGTGGCCCAGGTAACTCCCGAGGGCGTGTTAGCGGCGAGGGTGCAGAATTGAAAAGAAAAATGATGCGCTTTCGAACGTCGGCGGAGGAATGTGAGCCTGAGGCTGTGCCGTGTGTCAGCCGCGTGACGTGTCAGTGTAGGTTTCTCTTTTCGTGGAACTGGCCTGGACGACGGCCGTCTACAGGCCCCTAGAGACGCGTACAGTGTGCTATAAAGCACTGGTTTCTTCGGGGGCGTATGTTTCGTTGGCATCTCACTATACGCTACTTGCGTGTTTTGCTATGGCGGCAGGAATAAGTGAAGGGGCTGACAACTTGATATCCTTGATATCATGTGCGATTCTCAACACATTCCACCATGTTATTGGTGCTCTTTGGCTAGAACTGGCCCTTGCGCCGTTAAAGCACATTATGGATTATGCCTGACGAAGTTCTCTTGCAGCGACCTCCCATTACTCCTATCTAGCGGTTATTGGCTTTGACTTACGCAAGCATTGTTTTCGAATAGTTTTTGCGATCCTCTACTGCGCTTTACTTCTGTTCCCACTAATTCTATAACTGCGATATACCTTTGCTGAGCACATGACCTGCCCAACTCGTTTTCTTTCTTTTAAACTTATCTAGAATAGTGGCTGCCCCTCTTTCCAATAGACACCGCTGTCTTTCTATCTCTTTTGTGTGCGCTTAGCAGGTTTTGCTTCAGTCGCTCTTTCCAGGCTCTTAGCTTCTTCACTCAAGCTTCTTTCTTAACCTCCAAGTTTCCATCCCACATGCTAGGAAAGTGAGATAGTAATAATAATAATAATATTTGGGATTTTACGTGCCAAACCCACTTTCTGATTATGAGGCACGCCGTAGTGGGGGACTCCGGAAATTTTTGACCACCTGGGGTTCTTTAACGTGCACCTAAATCTAAGCACACGGGTGTTTTCGCATTTCGCCCCCATCGAAATGCGGCCGCCGTGACCGGGATTCGATCCCGCGACCGTGTGCTCAGCAGCCAAACACCATAGCCACTGAGCAACCACGGCGGGTGAAAGTGAGATAGTGACTTTGGGCTGAAGAAAAGAAGAGATAAGTACAGCGCTGTAAGAAAGGTCATTCAGGATTAATCATGGTGGAGCATCTATTGAACTCTAAAGCGAGCATATCGTACAGGCCACAGATACACTACACATGACTATTTTTGCCAAATCTACTTCACGCTTTGATAGATTGACGCTATTACATCGCCAAAACATTTCATTATTGATCACAATAAAGCTTTCGCGTTTACGTTACAAATTGGAGTCTGTAGGGCGGATTTGGCAGGAATTCGTAATCCTCAAGCGAAGTATCACAGAAACAGGACATTTTTCTGCGGTAGCACTGACGAGGAAGCGTGACAGTTACTCCTGGAAAGCCACAGTGATGGGATTTGCTCAACCACGACTTAAGTATCCGACGACTTCAGTCGAACCGACAGGAGTTTCATTTCAGGCTAGGTTGGCGCTTGTATTTATGGTTCCCAAAGTTATCCATCGGCCATGTTTGTGGTTATGTAAATTGCGCGAAAGTTGCTTACACCTTTAAATGCCTTCCATATTTCTACCTGCCTTCTCCTGCTCTGCTAAGACGGTAGCGTGAAACTAAAATACTTGCAGATATGTTGAAATCCATCGAGGAACCACTCTTGTCAGTTCTTAAATGTTGTAACGTTCCTTATTGTAGTAAATATCGTCAATTAATATTTGTACATGCTTGGCTGCAGCTCTGATGCACAAGCACCGTAGTTCCACTCACACTTTTCCACCTGCAGAAAGGGGACTTTTCCGCAGGCCGATGTTAACCCATAAAACGATTCTGTGCATTTGGAAGTCTAGATATCAGATGCAAGAAGATAAACGCTCGCTGTCATCCACAGCGAAATTCTGCGCTATTGCCGTGCACTTTCCGCCAATCGGAGATGGCTTAAGAGTAAAAAATTTAAACATAGTAGCCAGTTAAACTGCCAAGTCGTACAACTCAATGTGGGTTAATTAACCCGTCAAATTTCCGCTCGCTTTTTATTTCTCAAGACCAATGTTTCGTAATATTATCCTCATTATAAAAAACATAGTCTGTATCGTGTACTTCACACAAAATTTGTGACAACGTCGGGAAATTGTACGAGAGAGCTTTCCTTACTTGGCATTCTGGGAAAGCAGGCGGTGTTCCCCAAGGCCAGGAAGTTTGGGAACCCCTATTATAGACGACTGTAAAAGACTTTTTATTATTTATTTTATTTATTTAATAATACTGTCAGCCCATGAAGGGCCTTTACAGGAGTGGAAAATACAAACACATACAAGGATACAGTATGACAACAAAAGCAAGTAAATGAACAGCAGCAGACATTTCAGCAGGGACGCGAATCGGTTTGGATTTTATGCACCTTACAAAACTTCCCCCCCCAAAATAATAAACGAAATGAACAGATACACCTTTGACAAAGTTACATATTAGTTAGCGGCGAAAAGAATAACATGTACACATTGCAAAAACTCCTCAATGCATGAGGCCGACATGACAGAGTCGGGAAGCGCATTCCATTCCGTAATGCCTCTCGGGACAAAACTGTACTTAAAACAGTCATTTCTGACCTGAGGGGGTGTGATGTACTGGCTATGACGATGTCTGGATGTTTCATTTGTCGAGATTTTGAACAAGTTGTGTTTGTCGACAAGCAAGTGACCATTAATGATAAGGTAGATTAGTTTCAGTCGCTCATACTTGGTACGTAAGTCTAGCGGAGGTAAGTCGGCAAGCTTACAAAGTTCAGTGGGGGATTGGCAGTAGCGATACTTGTTAAATATGAACCTTGATGCTAACCTCTGGATTCTGTCAATCTTTTGTTGGTTGGATTTAGTGTAGGGATCCCATACAGCTTTAGCATACTCCAAGATAGGACGTATTAACGATTTATAGGCTAAAATTTTGACCTCAGGTGTCGACGCACTTATATTCCGTCTTAGGCTCCAGAGCGCTTTGCTGGCCTTACCACATACAGCGTCAATGTGTTGATTCCATCTGAGGTCAGAAGTGAACGTTACTCCTAGATACTTATGTTTATCGACTCTGCTAATAGTTATACTATTTATATTGTAAGGGTAACGCAAAATTTTTTTCTTTCTCGTTATGGACATAACAACAGACTTAGCTGCGTTTAGTTCCATCTGCCAGTCGTCACACCATTTTTTAATTATTTGCAAACTAGACTGTAAATTGGCCTGATCATTACTATCCCGAATTTTATTATACATCACACAATCGTCAGCAAACAGTCTGACAGGGACACTAATATTACTGGGCAAGTCATTTATAAAGATCAGAAATAAAAGAGGACCTAGGACACTTCCTTGCGGAACTCCGGACACAACACAGGAAGGGCGTGATGTGCACCCCCCGAATTCAACATATTGTTCTCTAGAAGAAAGGTAAGATGAAAACCACTGAGTGATTGCGGGGCTCTGAAATACAGAATCAATTTTTATGATTAACTTCGGATGGGACACTTTGTCGAATGCTTTCGCAAAGTCGAGGAAGATTATGTCTGTTTGACCACGGGAGTTTAACGTTTCAGAGAGGTCATGTACAATTTCAATGAGTTGGGTAGTTGTTGAAAGCCGTTTTCGGAAACCGTGCTGTCCAGGAAAAAACAAGTTGTATTGGTCCAAGTAAGAAACTAATTGTTTATTAACAATGTGCTCAAGGAGCTTAGAACACGCGCTTGTAATAGAAATTGGTCTGTAATTTGCCACTTCTGCTGTACTGCCACTTTTGTGTATAGGTATGATTTTTGCGCGTTTCCATGCTACCGGGAAGCAACCACTATCAACAGAGGACTGAAAAATTTTAGTTAGGTATTTAGAGTTCCATTCTGCATATCTACGTAAAAATTCATTTGGAATGCCGTCAGGACCAGGGCTCTTCTTAACATCAATATTCAGGAGAAGATTTAAAACGCCTTGTTCATTGATTTCAATGTCTGCAATGGGTGGTCTAGCAGCTGTGTAGGCTATATGAGGTGTATGACCATTATCTTTAGTAAAAACGGATGCAAAGTAAGTATTAAAATTATCAGCTTGCATTGCAGCAGTACTGCAGGATTCTGAGGATAACGGTTTTGTAGAT
The DNA here is from genome assembly GCF_050947875.1 of Dermacentor variabilis. Lineage (NCBI taxonomy): Eukaryota > Metazoa > Arthropoda > Arachnida > Ixodida > Ixodidae > Dermacentor > Dermacentor variabilis. The sequence goes on along the minus strand of NC_134569.1, from coordinate 223,744,205 downwards.
GGGTTGACGTACCGCCAGAACTTCTGCGGTGCCTCTTTAAGGAACTTCGTAAGTGTCACATTATAAAACTTGTCTTTAGATTGTTTTATAAGGCATTTCAGGTCATGGCTCATGTGTTGAATTGAGATTTTCTTATCGGGGGTTGGATTCCTCGAACAGTCCCCACGTTTTCGCCTTAATCTTCTCTTTAGATGTATAACTTCCCTTGTAATCCAAGGATTTTTCCTTTTAATTCTTTTATAGCACTTTGGTATGTAGTTTTTAATACAATCCATGACCGTTGCAAAGTAGTAGTCCCATAAATTATCTGTACTAGTATTTGACTCAACAAGATGAACAAAATGATCGAAAGAACGCTCTAAAAAGTCTAACACACCAACATCGTTGGCAGAGGAAAACTTCAAAAATGTTTCATGAAGAGCACATGGGTATGGTACAGGTCCTAAGTTTAGAAATGCTTGCACCATTTTATGGTCCGAAAGACCATCCTCCGTTTTACATATTTCTAGATGTGGTATTAAAGAATTTGACAGAAAAATTAAATCAAGTATTGATGACTTAGTCTCACAGATTCTTGTATAATCTGTCACTACCTGGGTTAGGCCTAAACAGAAAGCTAGCTCCAAAAGCTGGTCACAACTTGAAACCTCAGTCTGTCCCGGTGAAAGTGTCGGCCAATCAATGCCGGCCAAGTTAAAATCACCTAAAAGTATAATGTTATTGCCTTGATGCATGTTCGACTCCATAAATCTTCTTAAATGCAAAATAACATCTACGGGTGAGTTAGGTGCCCTGTAAATACAACCAATAAGGACTTGATGTTCACCCAACTTTGTTTTGATCCAGACCGTTTCCATCGCTTTCTCGGTCTCAAGAATATCATATGGTACACCGTTCTTTATCAAGAATGCTACGCCACCACCTCGACCTTCCCGATCTTTTCTCACAATTGAATACCCAGCGGGTGTGACCTCCGAATCATTTACATCCTTACGCAGCCATGTCTCTGTTATACCCATAACATCTGGTTCATGCACCAAGACAATGCTCTCTAGAGATTCCAACTTATTTAGGATACTTCTGGCATTGACATTAATAATACTAAACTTTGCCTCTTTTGTACGGGGATGTCAGGTGTTTTTTGCGCGAGGTGGTTGCACAACTTTGACCCTTTCATGTTTATCTTCATCCCAACTGAACATCACATTATTAACTTTCAATTTATCGAAGATCAATGCCACTTTTGCTCCACCTTTCCTTTCCTCAGAGCAAGAATTCCACAGCTTCTTTCGTATTTCAACAATCCTTTTAGAGTAATCTTCGCTAATACTAATCTGGGTGCCTTTGAGTTTGGAACAATTTTGTAGTATTATTTTCTTATCCCTGAAATCTACGAGCTTTAGTATGATCGGGCGGTTCACACCTGGAATCCTCTTTCCGAGCCTGTGAATCCTCTCGATGGAGCCTAACTTGAGCTTGAGTATACCTTCGAATATGTCGTCGTTTACTTTTTTCATTAGCATTTCCTCACTTTCTTGCCCTTCTTCCACAACTCCGCGTACAATTATGTTATTTCGTCGAGATCGGTTTTCTAAATCATCAACTTTACGGCCGAGCTCAGCCAAATTAGCATCATTCCTGATAACTAAATTCTCGATTTTAGTGAGCCTGTCACGTGTTTCATCCAGAGACAGCAATTTATTTTCTATCGTTGATAGCCTGTTTTCAACAAGTTGCAAACTAGCATCAGAGGAAGCTTGCTTTTCTTGTATGTCATTAAGCTTAAGCAGGATTGCCTTCTGCGTTTCAAGTAATTCCTTAAGCATCTCGTCGGTCAGAGGACCAGGGTTTTCTTCGACGTCTCCGGATATTAACAGCAACATCCTCACCACTGACAAACAATCACATAAGCAATTCCAAAGGATGTGTGGACACGGCAGCACGACCAAACAGAGCGAATTGCTACGGAAACCAATATTTTTTTTACTAACCTGCACGAACAATGGTATGTCAGTCGACATAGTCACGGCCGGGCTGCCGTGTCCACTGAAGGAAAGAGCCGGTGAAGATCCTTTTATAAGCGGTGGGCGTGTGCCGACGTCAGAGTCCATTGGCGTCATCGTGCGCCCAAATGCTGCGCGGTAGTTGATGTACACGTGCGACAGCAGCGGTATCATCCAGATATCAGGATCCGGACGGGATCCGCCATCTTCACTTTCCAAAGCAGGGAAGCACGGTGCTTGAACGGACGCAAACTCCAGCGGGCAGGAGCCATGGTCCGCGCGATGTAGATGGCCAGCTGCAGGTAAGTAATCACAGGAAAACAAATCCTGTACGCAAAGAGTTCAGGAAGACAACAAAGAAAGTATGCAAATGGCTTCTCAGGATCCAGAAAGCATGTGGCTCCTCCCCTCAAAGATATAAATTTGAATGTAAATTTTTTTATTAGGCGCTTAGGTTTCCACCGTTTGTACTGCAGCGCAAAAGAATTTTGTAAAATACGCAAGTCGACAAGCTCGGGTGATGTGATGGTTATCTCACACTTAGAAGCATTGATATTTTCTTCTATACCACTGCAATGCAGAATAGTAAGTTTCCTCTGCACCAGGGTCAACTTAATTAAAAGCGCAATATAAGGAGGCGGCTGCGGAACCCATCATATAGACCACCCGGGATTCATGTGGTTGAATGTAATTTGCACAATGGGGCCTTAGTCAAGAGTGTGTGCAATCTATTGCTTCCGGTCCTCTTTATCAGTATCCCATTGCGCAGTCATGGGATGCCAACTGCAAGCTGATTTACGTAATACTGTTTACTGTTAGCTGGTTTAAAATACGCGTGCACAAGGCAGTATAGTATGGGAACTTGAATATATAAAATTAGTTGGGAACGCGTGTGCTGAGGGGAGCATTGCTTGTAAGACATGGCTGTCATATCATAGTACTTAAGTGCCGTTAACTAAAAAAATAATGTTTTTATTCTGCTACAACCAATAGCTCCGCCAGTTTGATGACCCTAAGCACATTTAAGCAGCAGCGAGAAGAGCGCAAATACAGAAATTACTAGGCACCTAATACTCCAGTTCTTATGCCTATGAATATGCGCGAATTCAGTTATTGCAAAGAGCATTTCTTGTTAGCGCACCGATAGGTGCTGGCTTCGTCAAACGTTGCTCTTTTCCTTCTAAGAGCCCGTGCCTGTGGACGTGCCAGAGGCAACGCCTGTAAGCGTTTCGTGTGCATGCGCTTTGTGCATGAAAGCCTGCTCAACTAAACTCAACTTCTGCTCAACCAAAAGCAGATCGTCCAATAATAAGAAAGTGTTGAGCATCGATTCCGATGCTGGGTGCGTTGTGTGGTTGAACGGCACAAACGTGCCTTAACTTCGTTCCAGGCGTTCCGGTATTTGAAAAGTCGTCGCAGTGTGCACAACATTCTTCTCACGTTCCCGTCGTAAAGGCACGAAACAGTGAAAATGCAGTTCAAAGGAATGTCGGTGGCACTTAAGGCAATACGGGGATTTACGGTTCTTTCACTAGTAAGAGAACGTGACCCGGATGAGAGCCTGATCTGGTATGGTTGGAATGGGAGGGAATGTGCTCGATAGCGTAGCGCTGGCTGTTGCAGCGTCAAAGCGCTTAAACCTTCTGGAAACCCATTTGTATGAATGGCGTGTACTGACAGCAGTCGGGTGTCACATGCCTTGATTTATTGCAAGCAGGAACGTGGTGCCGTCAAGCGTATTATTTCTTGCTGAAATGCGTGTTGCTTTTTTCGGTAACCAAAGCACTTGTTCTTGCGTTTGATTGGAAGCAGCGCTGCATTTTCCGTATGTTTAGAATTGACAAAATATGTGATTTTACTTTGTTAGAAACATCCAGCGACAAGCATCTGGCCAAGAAATGCAACAGCGTCATATATATGACTTCTCGTTTCTACATTTGGGTGGCAGTAATAGTGCGCTCTCTGTGAAATAATAATAAGCGAAATTAAGGAGTATGTTCGTCAAGAGGCTTCGTGCAATAGGTTCTGCAGAAGAGCTGCTGTCAGGACCAAGTTAGCTTCACTCATAACCCGAACTGGAGCTTGCCGTTACGAACAGGTGAATGTAAAGCCGTTACAGTGCTGACAAGCGCTTCATCATGTGCAATCGGGCTCGCAGGGCTAACATTCAGAGTGGCGAATAAACTGCGATTATCAAGTCTAGGATTTCATTAATTATCCCGCACCTCCACCAAAGATGTTACGGAAAGGAAAAAGCGTGCGTCTATTTACAGATGGCTTTTAATGGGTGGGCCAACAAGCGTAGAGCAGCGATATAAAAACTACCCTCTTCCTCGTCGTCTCTCAAACCACCATCATAGTCCGCTTCTTCACACATTACCGACTGTGACAATATCTATATTTTCTATCATTTATTTTTCAAATGCTCCCGCCTCACTCGCTCACCTATATTAAGTCTGTGCTCTATCATTTTAGTTATGCGCTGCGCAAATGTTGTCACAAGCATTGTTAGGCACTGAAATCCGGCCCTTAGAGATTGTGCTTATTCGATGTGTGTTCAGCCGTTTGCCGAGCGTTAACGGGCCCCAAAATAAAAAAGCTCTGAATCCAGCTTCAGATAGAGTTAAGCTGCTTGCGAAGCGACGAGTCCTCCTTCTCCGACCCTTGCGCCCTTGTTCTAGCAAGCGCTTTTGTGGCATACCTTTTTTTATTCTTTATGAAAACATCTGATTTTTAGAAGTGAAGTTAGGGGTACATTAACGATTAAGGGGGCAGTCCTTCTTTTGATTTGTTTTGCTTTTTCACCCGTTTTCTGGCTACAAGATGATTAACGTGGCGTCACTAATAAATCACATATGGCGACAACCGACGAAGTCTACACAATTGTAACTATGCCGACTGTATGAAGCTATGGCTCTAAACATTAGACGCAGCTGTGGATGGAAAAACGACGTGCACAATTTTCGCAAAGCATCACTGAACTCTACGCCAGAAATTCAATGTTGCTACGTGGTACTCAGCTCATTGTGAAGTTTCTTTCAAATTATCAAATTTGCGACCTCATTACTTTGCTACTTCGATAAGTTACTGCTGCGTTGTTAGTTTTTTAGCATCTTCTATTGCCTTTCGTCACCTGCGAATAGCTTTCTCGGAACGGAGCCTACTGTATAGTAATATTCCTGATGTACCATGAGCTCATTGACTAGCGCTTTCAACAAATTGTGGGCCCGTAGCGGATGACGCATCTGTCTTCACTATTAAGTGCTAAATTCTGAATTGTTGGTCAATTTTTACAGAATTTCGAAACAAGAATGGCCCCCTTCACGACAAGAACACGACGACGACCACAGTCTTTAAGGAAAAGGAATTCGGTTAAATGGTTTAGCAAATTTGGTATAAATATTTTTATTTGATATGATTTTGGAATTATTTTGCACAATTTGGTATAAACAACCGTTATTTCACACAGAGCACCGTCAACCTTACGCTGCCATAGCGACGTTCGCTTAGCCATAGAATATTTTTAGCGCTTTCAAACAACTATCTCGATGAATTATTCTTACGGCATTTCAGATTAATTTCTTCCCGAAATTTTTTTGAAATTTTTACATTCAGAAACTTCTTTCCTGATCACACCAAAGTCTTGCTTGAGCCGCCGCACTTTTTTATTGAAATGAAAACAAAGAAAGAGATGTAGTCACCCGGCAATGGTGACAGCTACTTCTTTTCTCATAGGTGAAACAACAATATAAAAATATACATGCTGTAAGAAAAGAAAAATTAACAACGTCGTAGGGCGGGAAAATACACAGCACGCTGTCCTGAACACATAGGAACTTATAGCTACGAAAGGCAAAGGCAAGTAGTACGTCAATGTCCTTATAAACAAAGTCTCAACCACAAATGCGGCGCCATGTAGACTGCGATGAGCAGGTAAACAGATGATGAATACTCTGATAAAATAATGCACGGACTGATACATGACAATCAAAAGTATGGTTCAGCATAGTGTGCAAAAGGGTGACACGTAATATGCAAGTGCTAATATATAAAAATAATGGAAGCATACAAGCTGTAGTTACATAGTGTGACTATTCTATGCGGTAGCTAGTAGTTGATAAGGATGCCGGTGCCTTCGAAGATAGCATTCGAGCATGTTCAATCCTTTTCGCTCCCTCATATTTGAAGGCCATGGACCCAGCAATTTTGCGAGTGAGAAAGCTCGGTGAGGATTAACGGACTGTAGCTCACGTTCTTACTGCCTTCTTTGCGTCGCATGTCGGCGGAATTTAAAGATGGTGACTGTGATAATATATGGTACGCGGGAGTTGAAAGCATAAACATATGGAGACAGTGCGCCGTGCGGTGGCGAAGAGAGCCATCATCATCGTCGACACTGCTTTAGGGCGTCGGCAGTGGCGCCTCAAAAAGCGTGGCGCGAGGTTCGGCGTTCGACGGAAAAGAGCTTCCTCGCTGGGCGTCTGGCCCATAGAAGCTATCGCCGCCCGCGCCAATACGCCACACCCGAGTCAACGCTGTCGCCCGCTGGGAGGTTAGCTCGCCCCGCTCTTCCGCTGGGCAACTGGTCCAGGAGGGCTGGCGGTCCTGAACCGGGGCGGTCGAGCGTTCGAGTGAGCGGCCACAGGGCTACTCCGCCAGCTGCGGACGCGACCCGGTGAGTGCGGCCGGCCACCGGAGCCCCGCGAGGTGGTCCGACCCTGCCGTCCGACCCGGCTGTCCGACCCTGCCGTCCGACCCGGCTGTCCGACCCGGCCGTCCGACCCGGCCGTCCGACGCGGCTGTCCAACCCGGCCGTCCGACCCGGCCGGCAGACGCTGCTGGGCGACTCCGCTGGCTGACATCGGTTCCACAAGGTCTCCAACACGGCGACACGCGCTTCCGCCTGAACTGTAGGCCGATTATAATTGACTGATACAAGTATATAGCTGCATGTCATCTGAGGTATTTTGGGGAACTGTCGCGTGTGTGTGCCGTTTATATATGCCGTGTGCGTCAATACAAGTCTGATGTGTGTTTGTGCTTCTGCGTGCTGCTTCTATCCTTTTACTGGAGTGATCCTGCACCCAATAACATCACAGTGACATCTTCATCGTCGTTGTCACAGGAGGAAGCTGGGGATGAACAGCGTTTGATGGGATATAGAAATTGTTTTGTGTATGCTGTCCCATGGTGCACTCGATGAATTAGTCCCTTTGTGCTTTTGGAAAATTCTATATCCACCTGGCATTTGAGTTGAGGGTCTACGTCGTAAGGACTCGATTCCACAGTATATTCATCAAACCGATTGACATGCGCAATTTCTTCTTAGTACTTTTAATATGCGTCGCACGTTCATTGGTGATAACAAAATGAGCTGAGTTTCTGCATCTTTGTGGTCCAATTTTGACAACGAGTTTGATATTTCGTTGCCTCCTGTACCAGCATGTCTCGGGACTCACAGTAATATCATTTAATGTTTTCTTTCAGTAGGCCTAGTTATCCTGTTCAATACTGCGTATGTTATTCGTGCGCGTGGTCGGTTCTCATCAATGTATTCAAGAGATGCTAAAGCCGATGAGGAGGTGGTACAAATTACCCGCCTTTTTTGGTGTCTCATAGGTTATGACAAAATAACTGGCTCGGAGAATGGCCCCTAATCCTGCTATTGTGGGTGGTGGCACACGTCCTAGCTGGCAAGCGCACTCCACCTGTAAGGATGGTGCACCATTAGCAGCCGTGATACCTTCGTTGATTACTGTACCATCGGTGTAGCCTTGAAGAGATTCCTGATACTTGTTAAATAGCTGAAGTAAATAGCCGTTTCGCCGCTAATGTGGAAACGTCGCTTTTATTAAGAAGCCTTAAGTGGCTTGTTGCAATAGCTCATATCTAAAGGACGCGGCGTCTAGCCGAGTGGTACAGAAATATCATCATCAGCCATTGCTCATACCGCCGTAACCGTATCACCCAACACCGCAAACGTTCCAATTAGGAACAAGCTCAAAACAAGCATCTGAAGCACCATTACAGCATCGCATAGCCCCCTCAGAAGTACGCTACGGTCGAGGATGTTCGCCAAGCGAGGAACGAGGAGTGACGTGTGAAGTGGCGGGAGCAAGGCGTTCAACCGCAAGTGCTGCTTTCAAGCGCAGCCGTCGGATCACGGCAGCGTCGTGCTGACCTGTGACTTGAACGTCGCGTCATCAACTCTTTATTTCTCGGCGTATTCGTTGCTTCTAAGCTTCGTCGTGATGGGGGCGTATCGTGGGTATGTCTTCGAGATAGTCTTCTCGGCCTCTTCGTCAGCTGTGGAGGATATTTGTCAGTTCGACGGACAGCAACCGCACCTCCATCGGTTGATGCTTTTAATTTTTTTGGATTTAGGCTTTCGGACCAGCTCCGGGCTGGGCCAGTGTATGGGTGCCACTCCGGTGACAAGTACTGGCCAGATGACGGTGAACGGGATGGTCGTCGAGGCTTCCACTTAGTGGCTGCGATTAGTCGGCAATGTCACGTGGTCATTCACCTTGCATCGGACGCGGTGCGTTGACGGCGAATCCTCGTAGACTCATCTCGCGGTAGAGGCATCGGTGGTACACGTGGCCCGCTTCTCCACTGTGATAGGAGATCGGACGGTGGTCGAGGACGTGCCACACGACAGTCTTCCTTAGAGTATTGCGCGCGGGGACTGGTTGACGTGCTGGCGTGGTAGACGGCGGAACTGCTGCGTTACGATGCCCTGGCCCGGTAGCGGAGGAGGAACGTGGCGGCGGGTCACGGCGGCGTAGGTCGTCTTCAGGCATGGTTTGTAGTGATTCCGGCTTCACTTCGGGAACTCCCTATGATTGGTGGATGTCTTCTCACAAGAGGTCAGCGATCGAGGCAACCTGAGGCTGCGACGTTGGAAGCATCCTCTGTAGCTCCTCACGCACAATTGCTCGGATGATCTCCCGCACGTCGGCGGTGCCAAGGCCTTAGGCTTCGTACGTCGGTGTGACCACTTGCGGATCATATTGTCGCGTGCGCATTTCCAGCATCTTGCCAATGACCGTTCATTCAAATGAAAATGCCGCGACGGTGTTTGGTGGCTAGCGAATCAGTCCAGCAAATGGGTCTTGTTTGAGAGTCCTCATCAAGAAAAGGACTTTCTTTTCTTCCGGCATGTCAGAGTCAGCAAGGTGAAACAGGCTGGTCATCTCTTCTGCGTAAATGACGACTTTTTCGTTAGGTACATGCGTTCGACGTTCTAGGGCCTCAGCGCTTTCTCTCCTTACGGCGCTCGTAAAGGCCTGCAGAAAGCTGCTGCGAAAGAGGTCCCATGGTGTTAAGTTTGACACTCGATTCTCAAATCATGTACGGAGTCATCCAACGGCAAATAAACATTTCGCAGCTTGTCCTCACAGTTTCAGTTGTTGAATGTCGCAGTTCTTTTGTAGGTCTGAAGCCAGGTTTCTGGGTCTTCATTATCCACGGAAGGTCGGGGGCTCCAGACGCTGTTGCAGCACGATGGGGGACGCTGGGGCTGCCATTGGGGTTGTCGAGTTGACCACAATTTTCTTGGTCCTCTCACGTTTGTTGATTTGTAGCCTGCGGCTTACTCGATGGTCCTGGGCGAAGTTGGTGTAGTCTTGGGGCTACAGCCCTGCATCGCTGTTTTGCGGGGGCGTCCGCTACGTCGACCCACAAGTGCATCCACCAGATTCCACGTAGCAGTGCCGGTGAATATTAGTGAATATTACAGCAGTAAAACTGTTAATTAGAAAGCTCACTTTTATTGGGCGAACGTGTGCGCACAAAAGCAAGTTACACTTAAAGGACAGCGATAGCGGCGAACAGGCTCGACGATTGTTGGAAATATGATCAGCGGGTGAAGCGCCTCGGCTTTTATACATGAGTCATCGAAGGTTCCAGAGAAATCGCTGGTGTCTGCCTGTCTTCCAGAAAGTACTGCACGATTCGCGTCGCGCATACATGCAATCAGATGCACAAAGTTTGGTGACAAAAGAGAGCAGATAGAACCATCGATAACATTCGAGAAACTTCCGATACATTCAGGCGCGTCCTGCGTGCAGCGATAGAATTTGTTAGACGGTGAAACGCGGCCGCTCCATAAAGATGAAAAAGTACACCTGCCAATATCAAGTAGCGTAGGCTTTTAGAAAAACTAGATAGATAAAAAATAATTTTAGGTACTAGCCAACTTTAAACTGAAATGGATCAAAAGAGGGCTGCTATTCCATAGTAGCTACCGTATTAAATGAATTATGGGGCTTTCTGTTTCAAAAGCACCATTTGATTATGATGCAGGCCGTAATGGGGGCCAAACAGATTAATGCTGACCCTCAGGGGATCTTGAACACGTCCGCAGCGCGCAGGCCGTCTCTTCATTTCACTTTGATCCCGTGACATCGTGGTTAACATCATAGCTGTTAAACTACTACGGCTGGTGTAGCTACGGTTTACATTTTCCTGTACAACGTTGTTCTGTTCTGAAAAGTGCGCGTAATTTCTATTTTACTCTTTGGTTGGCAAACGTAGCTCCCCAGCAATGTCACCATTGTAGTTACAGAACAATAATAGACCTAGGATGAGTAGTAACATGCAAGTAAATTTGTTCCAAAAACAAATAGCTTTCAAGCACAATGAAGATGGCGAGCACGGTTGTCGATCGTCCAAATGTGATTTACGTCGAAGTGCGTTGGCGATCCATGCATGACTCGTCGTAGATTTCAGTGCAGTCACTGGTGTTGACTTGCGTTGTAGTATTTACAGCACGATCTGTGTCGCGCACGCAACCTCGGGCCCTATAACGTAAAAATATTCCAATATGTTTTTATTCCAATCTCCTGACGTCAAATTTGCGTAACCGTCGACGCAAGCACCGGGCGGTCACCCGCAGGATTGTCTGAACCGACCAATCAACCGCACTCCTCGTTCATAGGAGGTCACTTTTGTTTGCTTGTAAAACGAATAACATTGCTTGCACTGAGTAGATTGTATATCTAATTGGCTGACAAGAGGCAAGGAGCACGCTCAAGTGGATAGGGATTCGATAGGGTAGAGCCAGCGCACTGAAAATCGATAACCGGATGAAGAGGGTGGTGACGGCGTCTGTGATTGGTCCGCTTTCCCTTACTTAGATTGCCTTGACTGGTCGAAAATCGCGGCGGCATGCAACAGAAGCTCAAGAATGACGCTAAAGCGGATCCTCAGTAAAGAAGAGTTGGCAGAACGAGCTCGTAAACGTGCCGAAAGTGCTCGACAAGTTACATGGCCACGCAAGACGTTTTACTATACGCAAATAAACCCGTGCATTCTGGCAGGTGCGAGTAGCCAGTGCCTGAGCGATCGGCGGCAGCCATCTTTTATTCCTTTTGGAACGGGGCAGCCTAGGGCTATTCAGAAGAAAATTCAGTTTTGTTCGGCATATTAATGCATCTTTAATGCGTACACGTCACCTTGACGCGTGAGTTTTCGCGGTTTTGTGACGTCGCGTGACAGCCAGGTGAAGTGGGTGCAGCCCGAAAACTTTTGACCAATAGCCGGGGGCTTATGGCGAAAAGACATCGAATCAGAAATAACTATCTTCATTTTTTTCGGTAAAATCATGCATAATTAGTGTGTACACGTCATAACAGGTGGAGAGGTATCGCGGTTTTCGTGACTTCGCGTGAATGACAGGTGAAGTGGGGACTGTAAGTTTTTGACCAATTGCGGAGGGCTGATAGCAGAATGGGGATAGAAAAGTTTGGAATAGTTTTACGTTGTAGCGCCCCACATGACATTAAGTTCGGCCGGCCAAGTAGATGGCCAATAGAATCGGCGACATATTGAAGTACCTCTCGTTATAGAAAGGTTCGTCTTGCGCTGAGCGATGAGGTTTAACATGTGTTAGTGCGATAAAATATGGTCACCGGAAAAAGGTAAATACTATTTAGCGTTTCAATATCAAGTCCGTATGCCCCCTTTCCCTTTTCTGTAGAGAACACTCTATGCTAGCAGCGACGTTGTAAAATATTCTTGAAGGTACGCCTACAAGTGTAGCTCCGAGACCCGTAATGTTACCGCTCACGTGAAACTGAAGAGTTTAATGACGTCGTAACAGCCAGCTTTGGCAACCGCAGTTTTTAAGCCTTTTACAAGGGCGCATAGAAAGCAAGCAGACCTTTTAGCCGGTCTTTGTTGAGCTTATGTGGGCTCATTTTATAATTATGTGCCTACAACTGAGCGCTTGCGAAATTTCAGATAGGGCTCTGCACGTGCCCAGACTTTTTAATGATGTTGTATGTTCTGTATGTTGGCTTCACGTTCCTCTTACGTACATTTTTTCGCCAAAAGCACCTTCAGCCATTGTGACAGTGAGCGATCGTGCAATCCTTTTCAAGGCTGCAAGGCGACGATGTACACACTACGACTACGACGTACGCTCCAGAATCCAAATCCTCCAGCGTGTGCACCTTTCTGTGGATGTGAGGCCTCAAGGCTTGAAATGCCCCGAAATCCCAATTTGTGTTTTGTAGCAGACTTGTGAGGAATTTGGGGAGTTTGAACATGTAAAAAAAGAGCGATTTCTTCGAACAGTGGCCTTCAGCGTTGGCAATCATGGCCTATAACATATATAAGCCGTGGGCCCCGCAGTTTATAACAGATCATAATAGAACTTTGTAATAGATCACGAACGTAAAATCCCCCCTTAGTTCACCTTGAAGGGGTACGTCGCCGATATATTTATTGCCTTAGACTGAAGAAACTGATTTACGGCTGGCTTGGTTGAAGGAAACTGTTACTCGTTAATATTTCGTGACCTATTATGGCGATAGCAATTGTATCCACACAGCCCAGGTGAGTTATTTCCCGTCGGTGTGGCCGTGTTGTTCCGCAAGTGTTTATGTGTGAGTAGGCTATGTGTTAATCTATGCCGTATTTGAAGTTCTTATTGAAACATATTTGAATACAGGAAAGTATATGGTAAATATTAGTACAGCAGGAGGTGCCAGAGTTGAAACTGCCGAGGGGATCTCCGGTGCTAAGTACAAGAAATAATCAAATACAGACAGGCAGTGGTGTAGCGTATCAGTGAAACAGTATTAGCAAAGCTAAATTAAATAACAAGAAAAAATAACTTCATTAGAGCATCATTATACAGAGAAATATACGTAAAAGGAATTAAGTACTAGACGGTTATACACAACGTAAAGTGTAAAAAGCAAAGCATGTTTCGTTGTCAACAAAGGTCATTGATTACTAACAGGCAGTTGACAAGTGAATTTTCAATGCTTTATGAAAAGCGTTAGGAATGGACGCACTTAATGTTCATGGGCAATGAATTCCAAAACATTATTCCCGAAAAGAGCGCTGTCTGTTTGCCGTAATTTGTGCGTACTTTAGGTAAGGACATATTATTTTGTTCCGAGAATCTTGTATTATTATGGTTGAGCAGTTGGGGGGCAGAATTATTATTAAGGACAGTAGCGTGATTTCGGATGCGATAAATTAAAAGATCGAGTTTTAGCTGTAACGAGTAAGTGAGGGGAAGGATTTGTAGGTTTTGGTAAAGTGGGAGGGCAGATGCCAGGTGAGGACTAAATGTAACCAGGCGTACTGCTTGGTTTTGCAAGTGATGAAGACGTGACATGTGTGTTTCATACGTGTTTTCCCATAAAGAGAGGCAATATATCAGGTGACTATATATGAATGCGTCATATAGGGACCGTAAGATATGTTGCTGAAAGTAATGTCGATATTTGATTATTACATGCAAACCAAAACCAATTTTCTTAACACGGGATATGGTATGTTGGTTAATTTTCAGATGCGAGTCAAGAACGACGCCAAGAAATATGTTCGTATCAGATGGATAAATTATGTGGTTATCTAGACTAAGATTCGGAACTAAACAGGTTTGCATATGATGAGTATGCAAAATCGTGAAGCATGTCATTGTGGCGTTTATTTGCAGCGCGTTCTCAACATACCAAGACGCGATTTTTCTGAGGTCCTTATTTAGTCGTGTTGTTAAGTTATTAAGGTCTTTATCTCCAGCAAATATATCTGTATCATCAGCGTAAAGTATGCATTCTGAATTGTTAAGGCAATTAGGCAAGTCATTATTATACAAAAGAAAGAGAAGAGGACCTAAAATGGATCCTTGTCGAACACCTTGATTAGTAGTTATTTCCTGCGATATGGCATCAGCGAATTGGACAACCTGGGTACGGTCAAGTAGATAGCTCTGTAAAAGGGTTAGAGCAGGTGCAGTGATAACCAGTGATACTTACTTAGAAAAAAGTATAGTGTGGTTAATTGTATCAAATGCCTTAGTAAAATCAATAAGTAATGCCGCCGCGTAGCACCCGTTGTCAATGAATTCTTAATGTGGTCAGCGAATTTTATTAGAGTAAGTTCTGTGGAAAAATTCGGGTGGAAACCCAATTGATGCGGTGTCAATAGGCTAAATTTTCAAGGTACTTAATGAGGCGGTCAGCAAGACGTTTTTCGATTAGTTTATTAAAGAATGGTAGGATCGTTGTTGGGCGATAGTTACCTAATACGCTTGGATCTCATTTAAAAAAAAAACAGGCACAACTTATCCTTGTTTTAGTACGATGAAAAAATACTTCTGGTAAATATATTATTTATAAGGGTAGCAAGGACACCCGTTAGCTTATGGGCGACCTGTTTAATTTTAGAGAGGTGAATGAGCTCTAACCCTGGGCCAGTGCATTTTAGACCACATACAACACGAAAAACCTCATCCGGTAACGTAGGTCGTAAATAAAATGATTGGGAGCAGCGAGCATAGTAGAGAAATACGAGTCGGGTGGTTTGAGGTCACCGTCGAAAAGAGACGTGTTGAATGCGTTAGCTATATCAGGAGAGTTTGCGGTACGCTGGCCAGCATCATTAAATTCATTTGCTACAGGTCATTGTTTAGGCATGTTCAAAAGTTAATTTATTAGTTCCCATTTTTTTTCCGATTATTGTTCCCATTTTTAATAATCTGATCTTGGTAGTAATCTTGTTTAGAGGTTTTTAAAATTCTAGATAATGTTTGAGAGTCTTTTTGAAGCGATTTTTCAAAGCCAGATTAAATGGTCGCAATTTAACTTTTTTACGTAGATTATCCTTTTTACGAATGCAGCGCAGTAACTTATTCGTGATCCACGGGTTTCTGGGGGCCGAGTACCATTTGTAAGTAACAGCAAATGACGAGCATGCGCTAATTGTTTCCGTTATTTTAGCACAAAAATTGTTAAAAGCTGCCTCAACATTCGGTTAATGAAGGAAAACGTTCCAGTCAATGTGTGAAATTCTCTGTTGAAACAACTTGGCGTCGAATAAATTCCTTTTTGAAGTTTTTATTCTGAATTGGTTGTGCGATTCGACCAACTTGTTTATGGCAGCCATTTTAAGGCTGTCATAAATTTCGGCGCGCTCGCGTGTTGTCGCACCTGCGCACAGATAGAACTAGAGTTGCAGCGGAGCTCACCGTTCAATACCAGATCGCGGAGGTTCTCGTCATTCCGAGCCTTCGAACTTTTTTAGGTGAATGTTGTCATTGGTTCTATCTGTTGTGTATCTTCTCGCCGAACCTTTTATAATAGGTTTGTATTTGGGACACAGATTGTGTAGTAATTTCTGGAAGGCACGCGGGCACCAACGATTACCCTCAAAATTTCGACGGGTCAAGTATAAAGGCCGACGCGAGTCACCCGCAGATAAAATTATTTAAGATCGCCGACTTTGCTCGCCGCTGTCGTTATGCCTGAGTGTTACCTGTTTTACTGGGCACAAGTTCACGCAGTAATAAAGAGTTACATGATTCACAGTGGCCCCTACTGTGCTCTTCACCGTCACCACAAGGTGAAAATACTTACAGCGTGGTTTTGGGGTGCACAGTTTTGCTCCGGTAACTGCCTGTGTATTCGGAAAAATAAAAGCTTTTTACACAAATTTTTGTAGCCTACTGTCTGAACATATGTAAACAACGACGTCATGTATACCTGTTGTTCCGAAATCATAAAGGATAATACAGTCTAACAAAATTTTGCATAAGACGGACGCAATCACAGCATAGTAGACGACGGTCAGACGATGTACTAGTGGCTTAGTAGTGACATCATAAAAAAAAACAATTGCGAGCCTTCATGGCTTATAGCGGGAGCACTCACTAGCTTTACGAGACCCTGGCTTTTACAGAACTTATAAGAAGGTAGTAAAGAGCACAGTACTCTAGAAAAGACATGCATTTACAAGCAATTTACAAACTCTATTTTCCACCGTATGTTGCTATGGGTTAAATCCAATAGTCGTTATGGCTGGCGATAGTGTCCGCCGCGACCCCTGTCCGTCGCAGCTATTTCCTGTCGCGCGAGAAGTCACGCGATGTCACAGGCGCACCACGTAGCGTCGATACGCGTTCGCTTTACATCGTAGTTACATGTTGTAGTGCTTACAAAGTCAGACTTATCCAAGTCATTCTTATTTTATTACTTCGTGCATGCACACGCTTAACTTTCACATTGGGACGGTGCATCCTTTGCAAATGAAAAAAAAATGCCGCCTCTTTAGAGCGGCAAGGACAATGACGAAAGTAAGACATATCGCCACTTAGAAGAAACATAGCGAAGAAGAATAAGAAGCGACTATCGCGCGGTATTATACAGTCCGTCTTTGTTACTTTTCCCGCGGACTGAGTGCTTTGGAACTGTGGATGAACAAAAACAAGACAGACGCTGATGACTGGTGTCCACAAATTATAGTTTCGGCGATCCCGCTCAATTAGGCGCAAGCTTGATTCCGCCGATTCCACTGCTCACGCCCCGTCAGCGGGCTGGGCATGTCGTCGTCGTCTTTTTTGAGCAGACCATTGTAGTACGTAGTAGTGCTCTACAGGGCTCCCCTTCTAGCGAGGGAGCCCTGAGCGAGACGAATGGCTAAGCGCGGAAGGCGGTGGTGCGAAACGCGT
The DNA here is from genome assembly GCF_050947875.1 of Dermacentor variabilis. NCBI lineage: Eukaryota > Metazoa > Arthropoda > Arachnida > Ixodida > Ixodidae > Dermacentor > Dermacentor variabilis. Next base: position 223,727,234 of record NC_134569.1, on the reverse strand, counting down.
GCGGCGAGTTATGATTGGTTTGGTCGAGAGGGAATTGGACAGCAGAAATGGCTAAAGCGTCACATTATAAGTAGGCAGGCTTCAGACGGTCGACGGAGACCTTGTCGCACAGCGCATAGCGTTGTATGCTATGCGCTCTGCGTACTATGGGTGACGCATAGTACGTAGACGCTGCGCAGATGGTAGGCGTAGGTGGAAATGTCAGCAGGTACAGTGGTCGAGTCGTCAAATAATTCACCAGGGACTCGTAGATTGGTGCCTCGTGTAAGCTCGGTGGCGCTGGTGGAAAAGTCATTGCGTAGAGCGGTGCGGATGCCAAGCATGACGAAAGGAAGGCGCTCGATACATGATGACGGAAAAGTCGAAGCCATGAGTGAAACTTTCAGTTGGCGGTGAAAATGTTCAATGATCCCATTGGATATCGGGTGGTAAGAAGCAGTCTTGATGTGACTGACGCCGAGTAGCCGAGATAGGCTTGCGAGCAACGCCGTGTCAAATTGACGACCATGGTCAGCTGTAATGGTGGAAGGGACACAGCAGTGGCTAATCCAGAGTGTGGCGAGTGCTCGAGCTATCGATTTCGCCGTTATGTTCAGGAGGGGCATCAAATCAGGCCGTATGGTTAACCTGTAAATGCAGGTAACAGGTAAAGATTGTTTCCGCAGGGAGGAAGAGGGCCAACAACGTCAACGTGCAGGTAGCTCAACGTGCAGGAATTGGGCGCTAGCGGACGGGAATGTGCCAAGAGGAGTCGCGGTGTGGCGATGCACTTTAGAGTGTTGGCATTCGAGGCAAGCGCTTAACTAGCGACGAACGTCTGCGTTGACACTGGACCGCACATAACGAGAAGTGACGAGTTTCCGTGTTTCGCGAATGCCAGGGTGAGCCAAAGAATGGAGTGTATATTGTGGACGCCAGACAGACGCTAGTGCCTGGCGTCCACAATTCCAACGAAACGGTAAACATAGCGGCATAACGATAATAATGCGAAAATAAGCTGTAAAAGATTGTGCAAGTATAGAGCGCATTGTGCGACAAACGTAAAACTTCACTTTTCTTTAGTCGTGTATTCAGTCAAGGCATCACGCAATGAATCGTAGTTAGATTGGCTTACAATGCTGTCCGGGAGCGAATTCCATATTCTGATAGCACGAGGAAGAGCAGAGTAATGGAATGCTTTTGTAGACCCGTAAAGGCGGGCATAGCTGAAATGATTATGAAGCCTATCTGACGTGGAGTAGGGTCGGTTAAAGCATGCGGATGTTCGAGTGGAGTGAAGGAATTTGTGGAACAGTGATAAAAGGGCAATGTCTTGGCGAATGCTCAAGGATTGTAATGAAAGCTTAAGTTTTATTTGTGTAACACTAGACTGCCAGCTGTAATCGTTTATGATGAAGCGGCTTGCTCTATTCTGGATACGTTCTAGCGTTTCAATTAGGTATTTCTGGTGAGGGGACCAAATGGGAGATGCATACTCGAGCTTGGGACGAACGAGAGTTAGGTAAGCTAGCTTGCGAACATTTGAAGGAACATTTCTTAAGTTGCGTCGCAAGTACCCCAACGATTGGGAGGCATTAGCTGAAATGGACGTGATATGCTCTGTCCAAGAAAGATTTGATGTGAATACACGCGTACAGTCAGCGTGTTTGGCGTGTCGTCGTCGTCTTTTACGACCGGACCATTGTGGCACCTAGTGTTGCCGTACAGATTTATTTATTTATTTATTTAAAATACCTTACAGGCCTCAAACTGCGGCATTGAGTAAGGGGGGCAGTACATAGAAAATACATAGAATACAAGACATCTATAAATAGTATCTATTTACAACCTACAACCGAAGTACAACTGAAATGTAGATACTTATATTGTGTGGCTGTTGTAACAGTGTAATTGTTAATATGGTAGGGATACTGTGAGGTTGCCGACTTCCGGGTAAAAGACATTACTTTGCATTTTGTGGTATTTAGTGTCATTAGCTATTTATTGCACCAGTTATTGATTTGTTGAAGGTCTTGCTGAACAATGAGGTGATCATCGGAGTTTTTAATTGGGCGATAAATTATGCAGTCGTCGGCGAATATTCTGATGGTGGAGGACAAATTTTGAGGTAAGTCGTTAATAAATATTAGAAAAAGCAAGGGACCGAGGACGCTACCCTGTGGTACACCAGAAGAAACGTCTGTTACGGAGGAAAAGTAGCTATTTGCAATAGTAAACTGCTGACGATTAGACAGGAAATTTCGGAGTCATGCCAAGGTAAGACAGTCCAATTTAAGTGCGGAGAGTTTTAATATTAGGCGACAATGTGCGATCCTCCAGATCCTCCAGTTTCCAATTTCATCGTATCGTGACACGTATCAAGGGATGTGACGCGTGCGCCGCGTAGACTCGCCACCTGTGTTACCTCTTCGCAACGCATTTTCCCCCTTCCTAGCAAGGTACGAACCGCTGCTGACGAAGCGACTCGTAGGACTACGCGCGCGGCTTCAGTTAGGCAGCGATAGGGTCCGTAGACCACTGTGCAGAAAGCAGCACAAGCCGCAGGTCTTCGTCGACGCCGCGTGGACAGTTTTCGTCTTTGTTCATCTGCACATGACAGCTGGTACAGCCTGTAAATTTAATTAATCTTTCATATAACCCCAGCCGTCGAGGGCAAACACACGATCTCGTGACACGATCATACGAAAATTCGCCGGGTAACCATCTCACGATGAGTGCCGACGATAATGCGTATAGCACTGAATCAATATACCGACGCAACGCATTGCTAACGCCCAAAGGAGTTGCTCTGGCGCACTTTCTTCAGAACACTTGGCGTCATCGAGCTCCGCGCCGTGCAGCCTCAACGTGGCCTCCCAAATGGATGGCGCGCCGGTAGGTGCGAACTTTGTTGTGCGTACAAATGCTGAGCTACTACCATTCTAAGGAAAACACGTGCAATAGGCAAGGCAAACCAAGGGATATGACAATTATGACTCAGTCACACAATTTACGTCTTCACGATTTCTTCGTGCTTTCTAAGCCTGCTCGGTTTGAATCGCGCCAGACCGCTTAAGTCGGCTGATCCACCACTTGCATAATGCCGCATTTATTTGATAATGTGCTGTTGTAATGTGCTGTAGTATAGAAGTCTACAATTTGCAAGACAAGACGATATACCATTGCTTAAATGATATTGCGCGACATAAAAACGACACGGACGTGAAAGAATCGACGACACACCAAGAATTGCGCTTGGTGTGTCGTCTTCTTTCACGTCCGTGTCGTTTTTATGTCGCGCATTATCATTTCAGCAATGGAGAACCAACTTGCCCGGAATGCTGCTCTCATTACGATATACCAACTTAGTCAATTGGACCCAAGAATATATTTAAAGTAATAAGGAATGTTGTAATAGCCATCGGTCTGCAACGAACCACTTATTAGTGAGTAGGGCATTTGTGAAACCATTGTAAACCTCGTGATGATTTTACGTTATCTGTACATATATATATATATATATATATATATATATATATATATATATATATATATATATATATATATATATATGTATATATATATATATATATATATATATATATATATCTTGACGCCTGTGTTGGGCTGCTGAGCACGAGGTCGCGGGATCCAATCCCGGCCACGGCGGCCGCATTTAGATGGGGGCGAAATGCGAAAACACCCGTGTACTTAGATTTAGGTGCACGTTAAAGAACCCCAGGTGGTCAAAATTTCCGGAGTCCTCCACTACGGCGTGCCTCATAATCAGAAAGTGGTTTTGGCACGTAAAATCCCAAATATGATTATTATTATCTTGACGCGTGTACTTGTTTTTATCGGGCGACACGTTTTGCCGCCTAACGAATGTTATCGCACAGCGCGGGACGCGCCTGCATGTATCCGAAGTTCCTGGATAGTTATCGATGGCTCTATCATCTGTCTGTTGTCGCCGAACCTTGTGCTAACTGATTTCAACGCTTGACGCGAATGGTGTACAATTTTGTGGAAGGAACGCGGGTCCCAACGATTAGTTTGGAACATTCGACGCTTGACGTATAAAAGCCGACGCGCTCGATCCACTGATCTGATTTTCGAAGATGGCCGACGGTGTTCGCCACTATCGTTGTGCAACAAGTGTAGCCTGTTTTTGTGGGCACAGGTTCGCCCAATAAAAGTTAGTTTTGTCTTTCACAGTATTGCTAGTGTTCTTCAAGGTCCCCACCGCGTGACATCTGGTGGAGGTGCTTTTCGTTCATGTACCGGACACCTCGACAAGCCGCGATCCAAGCCCGGACCGCAAAGCGAACACCAACGTAGTCCCGGACCACCGAGCAAGCCGCCGTCTTCAAAAGCTGCCCCCGGAGCACGGACTTCTACCTTAGAAGCCCGAGAAGATTGTGGCCAAGGCAACTCTAATGGCAGCCCCAGCGTCCCCCATCGTGCTGCAGCAGCCCAAGGAGCCACCGACGTTCCGCGGTTCCACATTTGAGGACCCGGAAAGCTGGCTGGAGACGTATGAGAGGGTGGCTACGTTTAAGAGATGGGACAAGGACAACAAGCAGCGGCATGTCTATTTCGCATTGGAAGACGCCGCCAGGACCTGGTTCGAGAATCGAGAAGCCACCTTAACGAAGTGGGACCTGTTCCGGAGCGGCTTCTTGCAAACATTACAAGCGTTGTGTGAAAAGAGCGAGCCCAAGCTCTACTAGAAACCAGAGCGCAGCTGCGAAATGAGACGATCGCGCTCTTCACTAAGGAGATGGCCCGTATTTTCCGGCACACCTACCTGGAAATGTCGGTGGAGAAAAAAGTCCGCTTCCTGATGCGGGGCGTAAAGCAAGAACTTTTTGCCGGACTTATTCGTAACCCACCGAAGACTAACTGAGTTTTCTGCAGAGGCATCGACGATGGAGAAAAATCTGGAGATGCGCACCCGGAAATATAACCGCCAGGAGCTCACGGCGCATTACGCCATCCGAGGACTGGGTTCCGACGACCTTCAAAAGACCATCAAGGTCATTGTGCGCGAAGAACTGCGCCAGGTCCTGCCTTCGTCGCAGCCTCAAGTGGCCTCAATCGCCGACATCGTGAAAGATGAGGTTCAGCGATCGCTTGGGGTTCCTGAGGTGCAACCTCCATTACCGCATCTTCAGCCGGATGCTATGACCTACGCCGCCGTCGCATGCCGTCAAGGTCCCCCTCCGCGACCGCGCCAGGGCCCTGTAACGCCGCAATTCCGTCGTCCGCCACCACTAGCACGCCCAACCGTCGCCCAGCGCACCTACGCGAGGAAGACCGACATTTGGCGAGCCCCCGACCACCGCCCGCTCTGCTATCACTGTGGAGAAGCCGGCCATGTATATCTCCGATGCCCATACCGCGATTTGGGACTGAGAGGATTCGCCGTCAACGCGCCGCGTCCACAGCTTGGAGAGCGCCCACGTGACATGGCCGACTACCTCGCCCCTAGTCAGTGGAGCCCTCGAGGACCGGTAGCGGCCGTCACTAGGCCGCTACCTGTCACCGCAGCGTCGTCCATACACTTGCCCAGCCCAGGGCCGATCCGTGAGTCCATATCCGGAAAACTAAAAGCAGCAACCGATGGAGGTGCAGTCGCTGTTCGTCGAACTGACGAAGATCCTCCGCCACCGATGAAGACGACGAAGACACCATCTCGACGACCTAATGACGACGCGCCGCCGTCCCGACGAAGTCAGGAAGCCAAGACTACACGGACGAAAGACGACTTGACGACGCGACGTTCCAGCTTCAGTTCAACACGACGCAGCCGGGATAAGACGCCAAGACCCAACTGCAACGCCAGACAAAGAACCACCGACCTCGACGTGCTTCTCGACAGCCACGCAGTCACTGATTAGTCGACACAGGGGCAGATTACTCCGTAATGAGTGGACACATCGCCGCCCAGTTGAAGACGGATAAGACTGCATGGGAGGGTCCCCAAATTCGGACCGCTGCAGGACACCTCATTACGCCAACTGGAATCTGCACGGCAAGAATTACCGTTCATGACCGGACTTACCCTGCCACATTCGTTATCCTGCAACAGTGTTCTCGAGATGTCATTCTCGGCATGGACTTCCTGAACCAACACGGTGCAATCATCAACCTGAAGTCGAAGTCAATAACGCTTTCGGAAGATCAAGCGATACCGCCGGAGAGCTTTAGCAGTCACCATGCCTTAAGCGTGCTCGAAACTCAAGTCACCATCTCGCCTCGCTCCAGCATTGTCAAATCCGTAGGCACCAAAACGCCTGCCGACGTAGACGGCGTCATCGAGGGTGACCAACGTCTTCTGCTAGACCGTGAAATTTGCGTCCCGAGAGGGATTGCTCGACTGCATGGAGGGAAAACTGAAGTGTTGCTGACAAACTTCAGCCAGGAGTTCAAGCACATCAACAAGGGCACGACGATCGCGTACATCGAGGAAATTCTAGAAACCAGTAATGCGTTTGTCCTCTCGGATTCCGCCGCATCTACCCCTACGAACTTGGTTCCCGTACCAGACTACGACATTAATTCAAGTCTCCCCGTGATTAAGCAACAGCAGCTCAGAAGTCTCCTCCAACGATACAAAGGCTGCTTTTCGGCGTCATCGAGGATTCGACAAACACCAGTCGCCAAGCATCGCATAATAACCGAGCAGTGCGCTCGACCACTCCTCCAGGGCACTTACCGAGTTTCGCCGCGAGAACGTGAAGCTATAAGACAAGTCGACGAAATGCTGCGCGACGACATCATCCAGCCATCGAAAAGCCCGTGGGCGTCCCCTGTTGTCTTGGTGAAGAAAAAGGACGGCACCTTACGCTTCTTCGTCGATTATCGTCGACTGAACAAAATCACAAAGAAGGATGTATACCCCTTACCACGGATAGACGACGCATTAGATCGGCTCTGCAACGCAAAATACTTCTCGTCGATGGATCTCAAGTCTGGCTACTGGCTAATAGAAGTCGACGAGAGAGATCGCGAAAAGACCGCCTTCATCACGCCAGACGGCCTCTATAAGTTCAAGGTCATGCCATTCAGACTCTGCTCGGCGCCTGCAACGTTCCAGCGCGTCAAGGACACGGTGTTAGCAGGATTGATGTGGCAGACCTGTCTTGTTTACTTGGATGATGTCGTCGTCTTCACCGAAAATTTCGACGATCACCTTAGGCGGCTTGCGACAGTACTAGAGGCCATCAAGTCATCAGGGCTCACTCTGAAGCCAGAAAAGTGCCGCTTCGCTTACGATGAGCTTCTGTTCCTAGTCCACGTCATCAGGAAGTCTGGAGTCCCCCCCGACCCGCAGAAGACAGCCGCCATGGCAACGTTTACGCAGCCCATCGAAAAGAAGGCAGTGCGTAGATTTCTTGGCATGTGAGCCTACTGCAGGCGATTATTCAAGGACCTTTCACGCATCGCTGAGCCGCTGACACAGCTAACTAAATGTGAAGTCGAGTTCAAGTGGGAAACGCCGCAGGCCGACGCATTTCAAGAACGCAAACGACGCATGCAGTCGCCGCCCGTACTTGTGCACTTCGACGAGCACGCCGATACCGAAGTCCACACTGACGCCAGTAGCCTAGGCCTCGGTGCCGTGCTAGTCGAGAGAAAAGATAGTCATGAACACGTGATAGCTTACGCTAGCCGGTCGTTGTCAAAAGCGGAAGGCAAATATTCTACAACCGAAAAGTAATGCCTCGCCATCGTTTGGGCTACTGCGAAATTTCGCCCGTACCTACATGACAGGCTATTCAAAGTCGTCAGCGACCATCATGCTTTGTGTTGGCTAGCGAATTTAAAGGATCCTTCAGCACGACTGGCGTGGTGGAGCCTAAGACTGCAAGAATATGATATAACTGTAACCTATAAGTCCAGACGAAAACACTCTGATGCCGATTGCCTATCACGCGCCCCCATTGACTCGCCGACGCAAGATGACGAAGATGACGATGCCTTTCTTGACATTTTAAGCGCAGAAACTTCGCTGCGCAGCAGCGAGCAGACCCGGAGTTGAAAAACCTCATCGAATATTTGGAAGGGCACACCGACGTTCATTCATTCATTCACAAAACTTTATTAGTGTCCTGAAGCCCGGTATTTTCAGACCGAGGCGGGCCGCGTCCACGTCGGCACCGCCAGGCCGAGCCTTATGGCGTCATCATGGACCCTCTGGACAGCCCGTAGCTGATCTTGATATGAAGAGCTTGTTATCAACTTGTGCCAGTAAAGCCATTTTTCTGTCCCTAGTGCATTTAAGTGAAGAATAGCTTCGTTCTCGCTTCAAAACAACCTACTCGTAAAGAAGAACTCACCAGGGCGCGCCAACTACCTTCTTGTTGTCCCGTCAGGATTGCGTCCAGAAGTACTGCACGCCCTACATGACGATCAGACCGCTGGACACCTCGGATTTTCCCGGACAGTATCGAGGATACCGGAAAGGTATTATTGGCCGCGCCTGACCGCCGACATCGCCCGTTATGTCAGAACATGCCGAGACTGTCAGCGACGCAAGACACCACCAACAAGGCCAGAGGGATTACTACAGCCAATCGAGCCTCCTTGCCGACCATTCCAGCAGATCGAGGTGGACTTGTTGGGATCCTTTCCGACATCAACAACCTGAAATAAGTGGATCGTCGTGGTGACGGACTACCTCACCGGCTTCGCTGAAACTAAAGCACTGCCGAAAGGTAGCGCCGCCGAAGTGGCGAAATTCTTTGTCGAAAACATCCTGCTGCGACATAGCGCCCCAGAAGTCCTCATCACCAACAGAGGAACGGCCTTTATAGCGGAGCTCACCCAGGCCATTCTGCAATACAGTCAGACAAGGCACAGGAGGACAGCTGGCTACCACCCACAGACGAATGGTCTTACCGAGCGGCTGAATAAGATCCTCGCCGACATGCTAGCAATGTACGACGACGTCGAACACAAGACCTGGGATGCGGTCCTGCCGTACGTAACATTCGCTTACAACACGGCGGTGCAAGAAACAACACAGATCACGCCGTTCAAGTTGGATCACGCCGTTCACGCAGGAACCCGACGAGGACGCTCGACGCCGCGCTGCCGCACGTCACTGACGAAGAGAATCTTGACGTCGCTACCTATGTCCATCGCGCCGAAAAAGTCCGACAGCTCGCCCGCCTACGGATCAAAAACCAGCAGCGTACCGACAACCTCCGACGACGCTTCGTCGAGTGCCAGCCCGGCGACCGTGTTTGGGTATGGACCCCGATACGCCGACGAGGACTGAGTGAGAAACTATTGCGACGCTATTTCAGACCCTACAAGGTCATCCGATGTATTGGCGCACTGGACCATGAGGTCGTGCCAGATGGCATTTCGCATTCACAGCGGCGTCGCGCACGACCTGAAGTGGTCCACGTGGTGCGTCTTAAACAGTTTTACGGACGCTAACGAACTTTCCTTATTTATTTGTTTTCTTTGCTACGAGCTTATTTTTAACTTTCGTTTGTTTGCAGCACCGGGTCGATGCTTTTTAAGAGGGGGGTATTGACACGTGTACTTGCCTTTATCGGGCGACACGTTTTGCCGCCTAACAAATGTTATAGCACAGCGCGGTACGCGCCTGCATGTATCCGAAGTTTCTGGAAAGTTATCGATGCTTCTATCCGCTGTCTGTTGTCGCCGCACCTTGTGCTATCTGATTTCATCGCTTGACGCGAATGGTGTAGAACTTTGTGGAAGACACGCGGGTCCAAGCAATTAGTCTGGAACATTCGACGACATTTGTATAAAACTCGACGCGCTCGACCCGCTGATGTGATTTTCGACTATTGCCGACCGTGTTCGCCGCTCTCGTTGTGCTACAAGTGTAGCCTGTTTTTGTGGGCACAGGTTCGCCCAGTAAAAGTTAGTTTTGTCTTTCACACTATTGCTACTGTGTTCTTCAAGGTCACCACCACGTGACAATATATACTAATGTTATCCACTTTAGATGTTCTAGCTAAAGCTATTTACTGAACTACGATATCTGTGTTCGCTGCAGAATTTGTGAACTTCGTGCTTCAGTTCTTGATACTTATTTTTGAAAAATTGTATAGAGCGAATGCAGGCATTAAATCAAATTTTTGCGTCTGATAGTCACTAGAGTTTAACTTTTTTATCTACATGCGACAAACTTCATTACCATTGTTCATGCGGTTGCCTCATTAGGAAGACGAAGAAGACAAGTTCATGATCAGCTGCTAGTCCTGCTTGGCTTTGGTTTTTTCGGTTAAATTTGTGCGTACCGACGCCCCCGTGACGGGTACGATATCAAGAGCAGTGACGGACGTTCCGCCTCCTCTGCCGCCAAGGTTGGGGGCTGGCCTCCAAGCTGCAAGTCGGTCTGCTGCGCTCCACCACCTCAACGCGACTCTGCCAAGGTCATCGAGCTGCTCATACATCGACGTCATGTATTCTGATGGCGGATATACCGAGGTCACAAATCGTCGGTTTAAGAGGAAACTTCGTAGGACATCAAGCGTGAGTGAGTTGAACTACAATAAGCCGCCCACACAGTAAGCGTACACAATCGTCTACATACCTGTCGCTGCTACAGGCAACCTCGATTCCCTCAATAGGCAAACTCTCACTGCCTATATCGAGAGGTGGCTCCAAGGCAAATCAGAGAGGTCCGAATTAATCCCAGAAGAAATATACTGTTGATGTGACTACACGAACCTTCCTCTACACTTTGAAAGCTGTAACTGAGCTAGGAAATATACTTGTGCGCTCCTTCATCGTACATGGAGGCAGCACCACCGCCGGTGTTATCTACGATGTCGATACAGATATTGATAATAACGATCTCCCAATGCTAATCTCTTCAACTGTGCATATCACAGACATACTCCGTTTTGGACGGTCGAAGTGCATAACTCATTTTTGAGGCAGAGACCTTACCAACGCATGTAAAAGTGAGTTATGTGCGACATCCTGTCCGTCCATACATCTCTAGGCCCTTGCAGTGCCGTAAATGCCAGAAAATTGGGCATGTAAGTGCTGTGTGCGTGAAAAAGATCACATGTCCGCGCTGGGGTGGTGATCACGATGAGTTGACGTGTGCTGGCTCTGATTTGAAGGGCCCTAACTGCGATGGGCCGCACGAGGCAACGTCGAAGGACTGTCCAAAATAAAGACTGAAATATCCGTGCTAAGGAAAATGGTACGAGATCAATCTACACACAGAGAAGCGGCTACAAAGGTCCACCGCCGCGAGAGGCGCTCACGTAATCGAAGAAGGAAGTCAGCATCGACAACAGGACAACCTGTACTCCAGGAAAAGTCGCGCGCTCCTGCTAGTCCTCAAACGTCAGAGCCACCTTTAACCACGTCTACTCTTCTGAACACCAAGGACACTACTATATGGCCTTCCATGCCATGTCGGAGTACAGAAGTGCAGCCGGAACGCCAGCGTGCACATGAACCTTCATCGTCCGATGGGCAAATCAAGGCAATGCTTGCACAGTTGATTAGTTCCTTGCGAATGCTGCTCATCGGAGTTAAGGCGCCCGTTGCCTAGGCTGGGATGCAAATTCTCGACGCACTAGAACCAGTGCTTGCTGCAGTATAAAATCTAGTAAACGCCATGGCATCATTAACTTCTAGGTTGTCACTACAGGAAACGATAAGCGGTTCCGTAATATTCCAGTGGAACGCACGAGGTCTACGGAGTCGTCTGGGAGAGATTAAACAGAGAGTGCTCAAGCATCGGTTTCCAGTTATCGTAATATGCGAGCCAAATATGACATCGCCATTTAGACTCTCTGGATATGAACAATTCGCGTCTGCGACAAGTGAAAATACTAGCAAAGTTTTACTATGTGTGCGATGTGACCTCACGTATTCGCTAAACCAAGTTCCGGTGCATAACAGCAACGAGTACGTCTCTATAACACTGAAGCAAAAGCGCCGGATAATCTCGACCATCGGTGGCTATATTTCTCCCAGGGGAAGATTTGACTCTGGACACCTGAAACTTGTTCTTGACTCTTGCCAAGGACCTCATATTGTTGTAGGCGATTTCAACGCGCGCCACCATCTTTGGGGTAGTAGGATCACAAATCTTCGAGGAAGACAACTTCTTAACTTCACAAGCAGCAATGATCTTGACATCCTGAACGATGGCTCACAAACATTTCTTCGTGGCACAACGTACAGCAGCTGCCTCGATTTAGCAATCGCTTTTCGATGCCTTTCGTCTTCTGCTGCCTGGTGCAGAGATGCTGAAACGTATGGCAGTGATCACGTACCTACTTATGTAGAACTGAGATGGTTTACAAGACTTCTAAGTTCTCATACGCGACGCACTGCCTGGGATGCTTTTCAGAACAAGCTAGAAGAATCCTGCAACTGTGTAATTTCACCGATAGAGATAGAAGAGCGCATTAGAGCAGCAATGCACGCAAAAACACGCATCATCCAAACGTCAAGTTCAAGAACATCTGTTGACGTTATATATGAAGAGCTGCAGGCAGTCCGACGTCGCGCCGAGAGGAAATACAGGCGAACTAAATTGATATCAGACTTGAGGAGGTCACGCCGTGTGCAAAAAAAAAAATTCAAAAATACTTAGACAAGCTCGACAGACAACGTTGGAGGTCCTTTTGCACCAGCCTGGACCCAAGAAAACCGTTGTCCACGATATGGCATGTTGTACGAGCACTGCCATCTCCTCCACAACAGCTACGTCCCTTCCGAGCTTTGGCTATCATCCAGACGCCCAGTGAGAAGAAAATCGCAGAACATTTCTGCATACACCTCTCTGGATCTACAACATCGGTAGCTTCAGTGTTCAGGTGGGCTCCTCCAACAATGGACGACCGTCTCGACCTCCCATTCACGCTGCAAGAGCTACGTGCAGCGATTCACTCTTCGAGACACTCAAAGGCGCCTGGTCCTGATGGCATTACCTATTTTACCTTGCACCATCTAAGCCTTCGAGCGACTGAAGAGCTCCTGGCTGTATACAATCTCTCTTGGTCCTCGGGAACTGTGCCTGCACACTGGAAGACAAGCAAAATCGTGGCATTATTGAAACCAGGCAAGACACCCCATGCTATGCTTTCCTACAGACCTGTGGCGCTTGACAGTTGCATAGGTAAAACCACGGAACGCATGGTTTCGACGCACCTGGAGTGGGTTTTGGAGAAACGTAATGTATATCCAGACGCAATCACAGGTTTCCGAAAGGGTAGGTCGTCAATCGACAGCGTCGTTGACCTAGTAACAACTGTTGAACATCAGAAACGCCGCCGTCGATTAACGGCCGCTGTCTTTTTAGATATCAAGGGTGCTTTTCACAATGTTCTACATGATGCAATTTTAAATTCCCTAGAAAAATGTGGCGTCGGGGGACGTATGTGTCAATGAATAGCCAGCTATTTTCAAGAGAGAATGACATTTATGACAACTCCAGACGGTGAAACAAAGAACCACCCCGTCTATCGTGGAGTGCCTCAAGGAGGTGTATTGAGCCCAACCTTATTTAATATCGTTCTCATTGGACTGGTAAAACAACACGCAGGCACAGTTTTGGTATCTGTGTACGCAGACGACATCTGTATGTGGACCACGAGCTTAACGCGCTCGCAAGTGCAAACGAAGCTGCAGCGCGCGGTGTCGATAACGTTGACATACCTAAACAGTCGAGGACTGCAGCTCTCACCGGAAACAAGTGTCCATGGCATTTACACGGAAGTCAATGCCTTGCTACCCCGTTATGATTGATGGGAAGATTATACCTTCAGTAACCCACTACAAGTTTCTCGGAGTCATCATCGACCGTTACTTATCTTGGTCGAAGCACCACTCTGGATTAAGAAAAAAGCTAGACAGCTTTACAAAGATCATTCGACATATGTCTGGAAAATCATGGGGGCCATCCAACTCATCTCTTCTGCAGCTCTGCCAGGAACTTTTTGTTGGTTACTGCCGCGACAGTGCGCCTGTACTTTCTCGGATTAGTACAACTGCTGTAGGCAGACTTGAAAGTGCTCAGGCTCGCGCACTGAGAATTTGCCTAGGACTACCACGATGTGCGTCTACTTGGGGCACGATTGCGGAGGCACGTGCGTGCCCAGCTTGAGTTTATCTGCAACATGAGCCATTGCGAGTGCATGTAAGGCTACTGACTAGACACAGGAATCATCCACTCACGAACGTCACAAGCATGCGACCTGTGTCCGCCTACTCAGAAGCCGTGTTGTCGCTGCAAGACTTATTGCCGTCGGACTTCCAACCGTATGACATACCCCAAGTTCCACTCTGGACGATGGCAACGCCAATGGTGAGACTCTCAATCTCTGGAATAACGAAGAAGTCGAAGATGCCGCTTGCTGGGCTCAATCATTCCGCGCTATCATACATTGCTTACATGTATGGATATTACGAACATGTTTTTACAGATGATTCTGTGACACAGACCTCTTCCGCGGCGGCCTACATGGTGCCAGGAATGGGCATCGCACAACGGCTTAAGATAGGACACATGACTTTATCTACTGCCGCTGAGTTGACCGGCGTTCGAAAAGCAGTTCGCTGGATACTGCAACAGAGTCTCGAGAAGTGGACAGTGTTCTGTGACTCAAAACCAGCAGTGCAACTCATCAGCAATTATATGAGTGACACAACCGCATATAGTCCTCTGGTTTATGACATTATGTCTCTACTTGCTGAGGCGTCTAACTCCGGGCATACCTTCGTGCTGCAGTGGATTCCTGGTCATTGTGGTATAGCTGGAAACGAACAGGCTGACGCAGAACCAAGAAAGGCGCACACTGATGGAACTATTATAAAGATTCATTTTTCCCGGTATGACATTAACGCCTTGCTCCATACCTCTCTTAAAACTTCCACGGCATGACATTGGGACAACCCCGAACATCGACAAGAGCGTCTTCATAGACTTGACGCTGGATTACAATTCTGGCTTCCACTTCGGTTGCGGAGAAGCCAGGAAACACTCATTCATCGATTACGGCTTGGTGTGGCATACACCCACCGATACCTTCTCAAGATTGAACAAGCACGGGACACTGAATGTAGCGTCTGTCACACTCTCGAGACAATAGCTCACGTACTTTGTGTGTGCCCTCAATATGCGGCCGAACGAAGAACACTCAAATCTACAGTTGACCGCTTGGACTCCCGCCCCTTTTCAGAAGAAAAGCTTTTGGGCGCGTGGAGGAGTGTTCACTGAGCTCAACGTGCCATAACATCACTTTTGAACTTTTTAAGTGAGACTGGTCTAGACGATCGCCTCTAGAAACTGTGAGACGTGCAGTCACTGCGAAATGTGTTTGTGCGCAATAACTTTCTGTGACAAAATTACTTTTTGTATGGACACGATGACTCTTACGTGCATTGCGTCTACAGTGCGCATCCGCGTATTGGACAACGTGTATATGGTATCTCATTGTACCATAACATAATCAACCACCACCCAACTTTCCCTGTATTTCCCACCTCCACTTTCCCCAGTGAGGAGTAGCAGGCTAGGGACACGCTCTCCAGCCCGACCTCTCCTCCTTTCTGTTCATTAAAATCTACTCCTCCTCCTCCTCCTCATTAAAACATTACTGTGGTGGACATATATGTGACTCTGTAAATTCGAGGTGGGCCTGAGACACGGAATCTCATCCCGTTAAATGTTCCGTGCGTATAACTAGGCGAAGCCGGCTGTGGCATAGCTGACGTCATGTCGCGTTGCGCGCAGGCATGAAATAAATCTAGAGGGCGTTGATCTGTGCGTGCCCTTAGGTAAAGCACTGTTTCGGGGAGTGAGCGCTTCAATACCTCTTGATCATCTCACACAATTTTCGCTTGGAATGTAACAAAAACTGGCCTGTCCAGGTAGACTACCAAAGGAGGTGGCGGTGATAGCATCCACGATAAATCGCAATCCTATGTGAGGAAAGTTCATTTACTTTACGTTTAAATGACCTACTTGATGACGCGTGGTCATATCGCCAATTTTTTAGAGCAGTTGTGAATCATTCTCTTCTTAGAAAAAATTTTTAAGGCTAGCACCGCCTTTGAGATATTGTCTACAAAAGCTTTCCCCTTGCAGCTTGCGGTGTTACAATCAATTGCAGTGCCAACGCATATTTAGCAGATTTTGGTGATGACGAATACATCGAAATTGCTCGTACTCTAGGAATTATTATACTCGTAATTTCGCTACTTCCAACATGCGGTCTTCAGAGATAAATAAACAGTTAGTTTGGAAATATACTTAACAAGCTAGGTGGTCACAGCTGTTTATATCCCTATAATTTGTGTTTCTTCCTACAATGAAGCTAGGACGTGAGAAGACTGCTACATTTCAAGGGCAATTTCGTTGGTTAACTGCTTGATCTTGCATTCAGGGAAGTGTGCAAAAGCTAGTATTTACGTATAAAGGTGCACAGATATACACGCAAGATGCTATATTAAATGCTTACGCAAGCTGTCTGCTGCAGTTTTAATAATGCAGTATTCTGAATAGGTTTTATAAGTTCTGAACTGTTCTGTTTTTTTTTCAGTTCCACAAGAGATGAGACGCTGTATCACAAAAATAAACAATATTTTCTATAACCTCTTGTTTCGAGCTATTTTGAATGTCAAGTATCGCAGAACTTCGTCGCCTTCTCGTTCACGGGCAAATTCAGCAAATCACTCCGCCACAGTATTAAAATAATAATGGATTCACCGTTGCGATAGGTGCATGGCGACCACTGATCATCGCACGATGATGCACACAATAAGGTGGCGATAGCTCTGAGAACAAGCCCTTCTATCAACCCAGCGTTTTCACCCAGTTCGATTATGATGTCCCCTTTGGTTCACGTCTAAGTGGTCGTAGCTGTGCAGCGACCACGGATGAAGGAACTAAACTGAGGTATCAAGAAAGTACACTAGAAAATTGCGTGCCACAACGACTACTGCATCCTACTGCATGCTACTGCACGGCAAAGAATTTATTGCTTTTTAGAGTGCGGTTAAATTTGAACCACCAGTTGTACGTCAAGGTATGGTATTAGAAATTTGCTCTTCTTGCGCAGAAATGTAGATATTGTAGTCAGAAACCTTAACACTGTTCTTAAATTTGACTATGCTTATTTATAAAATGTATTATTAAAGTGTTTTAGAACAATGTGACTATAAACGACAAAATATCTTGCGCTAGGACGAAATGCAGGCAACCTGATTCACGTAAGTAGAGTCGTCTGCTAAAGAAAACACTTAATTTCGCCTCTGTTTGAATGAAGGGCTAAGGGAAGAAGTTAAGGTCGTCTCACTGGCTGCGGTATACGCTTAGACTTCAGAAACCGCGTGTAGGAAAAATTCACAAATATAAACCCAATACAAGGTAAATGTTTGAACACAGAAGTGACATCCAAGTCAACGACGCCCGCGCAAAGGAGTAACTCTCAGAAATTGTAACAAATAATCCGAGGTAAGGCTTTCCCATTAATCATTACTTTCCGAAGGCTTTCCTTCTGTGCTCTAAAGGTACATTGCCAAATATATAGGGGGTACAAAACCTCCATTTTATCACACGAACTTAACGGTCGCTAGCTTGAGTGCTCCTGTTTCGCTTTTTATGCAGCCTGCCTAGTATCCTGGGCTGAAGAACCATCCTATTTTCATTGGTGACGTGGACTCTTTTTGTTTTATTCTCATATGGTATGTTTTTCTCGGTAACCCTTTTAGTGGAGTGCAGTAGTTCTGAAAGGCTGATGTCTGTCTCTCAGGAGGAAAATAATGCAGCGAATGATCGTGGGGTTATTCGAACATTGGAAAAAATATAAGGTTCAAACTATATCAAGGTGAGCTATGTAAAAGCACATTGACATGCCGGATTTCAGCGCGTTCATTCATGGCACTACACAACGCCCGTAGTCATATCTTTTTTAAATGTTCTCTTTCAGTTTGCACTCTGCGCATTTCGCAAACACAATAATACGATTTTCAACAGACTCACGTCCGCCCCAATCCCGGTGGGCTGAAAACAAAGAGCCTTGACAAGGGCTCACCGCACGGCGCACCAGTATCGTGGTGAATGTGCCCAGAAGCTATTTCGTAGGTTCAGAAGCATTAAGAGCACGTTGCAGTCTCTCAAGCTTTCATCCCGGATTTCCATCGTTGAACGCGGATGAAAGGCTGTAATGGCGCGGCGAATTCTCTGGA
This sequence comes from Dermacentor variabilis, assembly GCF_050947875.1. Classification (NCBI taxonomy): domain Eukaryota; kingdom Metazoa; phylum Arthropoda; class Arachnida; order Ixodida; family Ixodidae; genus Dermacentor; species Dermacentor variabilis. The sequence goes on along the minus strand of NC_134569.1, from coordinate 223,709,045 downwards.
CGCCGGAGGGCAACGCTGCTGGGTTTCCTCGTGGGCCGCAGGTGCGCACTCGAATGCGAAATATTTAAGACCGCATGTTGCTTCATAAAGCTACGGAGCTTGCTATAATGCAGTATAACTCTATATTTTGTGTAACCGTGGGCAGAAGTTCCCCGTTTCACTTGAAGATGCTCGACGAACTTGTTTTGCAGAATACCGCAGCTATGTTCTTTGAAATGTAGAAAAGTATTTCAAAGGACGAAGTCGAGGGCGTTGTACACCGTGCCGCAAAAGCAAGGGATTCCAACATGTGTCCGTTTTTTTTCATGACAAATGTACGCCTTGAAAGAGACGAGCCCACATGTCGAAACGTTGGCTCCCACTTTTACCTTGTTCTCCTTTTCTTCATCGTTTTGAATTTCCATTTTGCGCCTTCCCCGTATTTTCCAACATGTATTTACGACAGGTATTGCCGAACAACGCCCAGTACAATTTGAAGACAAAATATGACGTGCGAAATACTATGTGCAACGCATTTTTGATATGACATTCCTTTTGGCCCGAAGTTTCAGTGGCATGCTCTAAAATTTGACATAAGCTGGGGCCTCAACTGCCACACGGCGCACACGCTCGATACGTGAATTTCACTTGACGCGGTGGATCAACCTGCCCTGCTCGAGTATTTCAAATGAATGTCACTATTCTGCAGGTTTATAGCAGTGTATGTCCTTTATGAAAATGACGATTGGAATGTTATGGCATAACGTTGATGAGTTGTTGACTCAATAGCTTTTGAACAATGGATCAACAGTTATTGAATGCACACAGCAATAACTAAGTACTAAGGTTGTGTAGTTTAGAACAAGGAAGTCACTACCTAAATACTGTTGATTTACTGCGGAATATAACTAGCCATTGCTGAGTAGTTGACAGCAATAAAATCATTGACAAAATGCTGTTGCCTTACTGTTAAATAATATTAAGCAATGTGGAGCCTTATGAGCAATATTGAGATTCAAAATATATGTGCGAACCCCGCACACATATACGTATGTGTGTGTTTTGCACATATTGGTTTTGCCGATCACTTAATCACCATGAGATATGTAGAGGTAGATACGCCTATTGCTTAAATTACGTGACTTGCCCCCTACCTCACTTCTGAGAAGGGGTATATATATATATATATATATATATATATATATATATATATATATATATATATATATATATATATATATATATATTAGACATATGTATATATAGTTGGAGAAGAACACGATTAAACGTCCAGTGACTACCAACAGTGACTAACAACCTATGATTGGACCCATCCTGTATTCCAATCGAGGTTAAATGTAAGTGACCAATGGCAGTGTCTTAGCAAACGGCATTGCCTCCGTGTTAAAAATGGGAAAGACGGCAGAAAAAGTTAAGAAGATTCGAGTCTGGGGTTTCCCATGCCCAAACTGCGATTTGTTTATGAGGCACACCGTAGTCGCGGACTCCTGGTTGATTTTAACCACCTGAGGTTCTTTAATGTGTACCCAGTACACGGTACCCGGACGCTATTACATTTCACCCCTATCGAAATACGGTCGCCGCGGCCGGGAGATCTCGTGCAGTCGGGCTTTGTAGCCCAACGCCTTATATCCACTACGCTACCACCGCGGGTGCGGCGAAGAAAGGGATCAATATAATGTTTAGGGCGTGCGTTTTGAGTTGTTACCCTTTAGAGCACAATAAAATGAAACAAAATGTTTGGCCTATATCTACCACATGAGGCTGATCTTTTACATGGAGGACAAGGTCTTTTCGGTGACATAGACAGGGTGCTGCCCAATGGGCTGGGAATATGCTTGGCCACCAAGCACAATCTGTGCTGCTATACTTTCCCGGTGACAAATCGTATAGCGCAGAAAAAACACGCACAAATGTTTAATGATTGGGATGACAGGAAATTCTGTACTTTTCTAGTCAATAGGTCAGTTCGTGCCGGTTGCTGCGCGTATTCCTTTTTTTTTCTCCTAACAATAAAAGCTGCGCGCGCACACATGGCGTTTCAATCTAGAACCAATGCCCGCGCTGTCCGTTTACTCTTCCAGTGCACCGCGTTACTGGAATAATGGATACAGTTTATAAAACAAGGCACGCAGAAAACTTTCATACACTTGAAAATCGCCCGCCGTGGTTGCTCACTGGCTAGCTGTTCGGCTTCTGAGCACGAGGTCGCGGGACCGAATCCTGGCCACGGCGGCCGCATTTCGGTGGGGGCGAAAACACCCGTGTACTTAGATTTAGGTGCACGTTAAAGAACCCGAGGTGGTAGGAATCTGCGGCGTCTTCCACTACGGCGTGCCTCATAATCAGAAAATGGTTTTGGCACGTAAAACCCCATAATTGAATTTTTTTTCGCTTGAAAGTCGCAGGAATTGTGAAGCAATAGCATATTACAAACTTTGTTAATAAGTATTAGAGTTGATGTTGATGTAAGCGGGCAGATGTACGTGTGCCCGGACAAAACTTCATTTTCAATACCACAAATCTAGCGCTGTACAACCAATTCTCTAAACGAAAATGGTCGTACTGGAATGAAAACGGGCACAGAGGCGCGGAAGGCACGTACAGGTACTGTACGCACTTTCGCTCTTTTGTTCGTCGCCATAAACGAACCAGGGGAATTCGAAACATTCACTTACCTTTGATGTCGCTGAGTGGGAAGCGATCGTGGTTACTTTCGAGGCAACAAGAAGCCCATAAAAAGTCAGCAACATGCAGGAATATCTGAAAGAAGTCACAGTAAAGCACACAAAGAGCCCAGGAAACGCAGGAAGCTATCACGCAGACCGCGTGCACTAACGCGCCAAAGAGCCAACAATGCAAGCGCGCATTTGCGCAAGTATTCAACGCCACAGTGTGCTTGTGGCGACGTAAAGCAGCTGTATGGTGCCAGCTAAAACGGCGCATGTTATACGCCACGATTTTTGGTGCGGTGTTCGAGCACCCATGGAGTCGGCCTTATTAATGAGCGCATAACAATGCGACGTGAACTCATTCGAACAGTACTGTAATCAAAAGTATTTCGTCCGCGCCACGCCGTATAGTACATGGAGTTTGAGCGGGCTTGTAGCAACGAGAGGCGGAGGGATCTGCGAAAATGTATTCTTCTGTGCTGTTCGCTTCAGGATCGAATGCCCCGCGTTGCAGCAAGGCCGCTGACACGCCGTGCGCTCGATACTAGCGCAACCAGAAAATGTACGAGAGGCTATGGCTCCATAAGAATAAAGAATTTCAAGGGCGTACATGCAGTTCCACATATGTGAGCTAAAATTAGGATAGTGCCACCCAATGCTGCACAATCATCGAGTAATGCGGCTTGCCAACCGCGTGTGTTTTGTTTTCCAACAGTTCGCATGCGTTGAACTTTCTGTTTTCTTTATTCTCCGTTCAAAGCGTGGAGTGCTCCGCGTAAACGGCTTCGCGTGAGCGCTCTTTACATTCACGGAAAATGGACATTCCATTGCATTCTACGTTTTACTTTGCTGGGGCAGAACATTAAAACTAATATGATTGCGCGAAATTTCAACTTTCGGCACTTTAATAAGTGATTCATTTAACAATGTTCTGTAATCTGTAGGGAATGAGATGTATGGGCATATCAGCCGTTTCGTGTCACTGTGCTTCCAGACGGCATGCGACAACATAAACCTCAAAATTTAGCAAGGTCTCTTGGACCCATCGACGTAAATAGTAATGTCAAGCATTAATTTCTTTCAATTAGCACGCTATAAAGAGCACACAATGAAAAGGAGAGCATCCTTGTGAACTCAATGACGCTTTGCCACAAGCTTCAGTTCTGTATAGTACATTCTTTGAATGTAAGCAAAACTTCAGCATCAGCAGGTAGACGGCGAGTAAAAAATCCAATACTGTGGTTTTATATGAAGCAGCTGCTTTTAAAAACCGCCACAACAGTTAAGTAGGTGAGCAGAAATTTGTATAGTTAGGAGTAGAATTAGAATTAAATTTTTTGGCCGCCTCGCACTGCCAGTGGCAAGGGCAGCCACTCTTTAATGTTTTCAATCGGTCATTCATATCCGTCCATGCATATCCGCCTAATGGTCCTTGTAGCCCTTTTGATTGTAACATTTGATGCATCTTGGGACAATGTAATTTTAATGCTGACACCTGTTTTCAGATTCAAAATGCGCTGGGAGACACCACAGCCGAAATGCGAAAGGTGAATTCTTGGGCCATTCGTTCCCTAGCGCCACCACGATCAAATGCAGTGAAGCCATGAAAATGTATTGCAGGGAGCGGAAGATAAACATTGCTGACGGCAGCGCAAGTATTTCTTCCATTGATCAATGAGTCCACAGCGCCTTCACTAGCAGACATGATGACTTTCGACTCTCAACTGTGAGACTTTGCAACTGCAGGACGAATGGGAGTAAATTTTAGTGTCACGTGTGCACAAATTAAACGTAGAATGTACGTTTTCAGAGTATATGCCTGATATAAGTAGGGCATCCAGGAACTTGATGTGCACATTAGGGGTCAACATGAGTGCACGTCTTTATAGTTGTACCTGAAAAAATCTACATGTCCAATGCTATACAGTAGTGCAAATAAATGGTAGGGGCGCAAAACTACTGAGAATGTTTGTTGAAGAACGAACAGTGATCAGGGCTTCGCGAATTTCAAGGGCCAAATTCCAAAAAATTGATACCGAGATGGACAGCGTGCAATGCTGGTCACTGCATACTGTAGCCAGCGCGGCATGAATCCTCTGCTTGACATTGTGTATGTTTAGGATGCAGAACCGGATCACTGCTCACAAAAGAATAGGAAAATGGGAGGTTGGGGAGGAAGTGGCAGGCTCCCCTCTTGATCAGCCAGTGCATGCCGTAGGCTATACTGGCGATCCTACATTAATGGGAACCAGTGATGCATGTTAACCTATTATTCAAGTGCATTCCTTGTTTTGTAATAAGGGTACTCTGATGACGGCCTAAATCGATTTAAACTAAAGAAGCAGCTTTCTAAATATCTGCTTCCGTCAATCTGTATTTGGTCGATAATTAGAGAAATTGAAGCTCGAAATTGAATTTTCTCAGTATGGCCCCAAAATTTTCGTGCTAATAAGTCGTTGGGACTTATTACTAAAAAAACTAAAAAACTAAAAACTAAAAAAAAAGTCGTTGGGACATGAATTTTAAGTATTTTACAAACGTAGGTTGTTTTCCTTCAACAAAAGTTCTTGGCGCTTTTTAATTGCGGTTTTTGGCTTTTTTTTTCGTACGATAAAGTACATCTTTATTTGAAAAAATGAATACCTACACCTGAGCAGGCACCATCACAATCCATGACGTCACAGCAAGCTGGGGCCGGACCTTCAACGCAGCGGTGACAGTAATCTTTTCTCTTGTGTCTTTTGCGGTTTACTTAGTCTCTTGTCACGGTACGCGTGAGTTTCTTGTATTGCAGGAAGGTCATTTACAAATACGTCTGAAATTAGTTTCTCTTTAGTTTCTCTTTAGTTTAGTTTCTCTTCACTTGCCGTGGTTGCTTGGTAGCATTGGCACAACGCCGCTAAGCACGAGGTCCTGCGATAAAACAACCGCATTTCGATGGAAAGGAAACGCAGGCTACCCGTGTACCGTGCAGCCCTAGGTGATAAAAATTAATCCAGAGTTTCCCAATATAGCGCGCTTCAAAATCAGATTGTCGTTTCGGCAGGTAAAACTGCGGAATTTAATTATTTCAAATTTTGTTTAATGCTCCTTTAAACTGTAGCACTATCTCTGCAAATACTCATGATCAGTGTTTTCTTCTTAAAGATATAATAAAAATGGTAGACATAAGGGTCAACCTATAAGTGTAATTAGTATTGATACGTAATGAGCATTCTTATGATAGTGGAACTAACGAGGCAGACAGAATTGTGACACAGTCTGTGAGGGCTCGATGACGCGCGTCAAAGAAATCACTGGGTCTCTAGCGAGGTCCCTGACGCGGACATCGACTGCCTGTAAGTTGATCGCCGCCAAGGTTATGTGTTTCTCAAAAGTTGTACTTGTCCGCAAGCTTCTGAGTCTGCTCCGTGATCTTGTGCAGCCTGTGCTTTGCAAGTCCATTCAATTGATGAGGTTGTCGGTTGGCGCACGCTGTCTTTGTGGCTACTGTACACTGCACACAGCAGAGCAGAATCTAGCAGAATCTGGAGCACCGCAAGCGAATCTGATGTGTAGTGGTAATCGCATTAACATCGACGGTCGTCTTCCTCTTCGAGCTTATACTCCTGCTCACCAACACAAGCAGCCGCAGTTGCCCAAGATGGCGTGAAATGGGTCCATTCAAGAGTGGCACATGCCTAGGGTCACGCACCCAGTTACTCAAGCTGATCTGATGGTTGGCCGTGAACCCGCTTCCCTCAATATAGCAGCCCGATACTCTTTAGACGATGGACTACCCAGTGACGTAATAGGGCGCGAAACACTTCGGCGCAGACATACGAAATAATATGAAGTATCCTAAGAATGCTAATCGCAATAAATAACTCTGGATGCTTTCGATACTTTGTTGACTTATTATTTTTCTTGTTTGTGTTGGATAAATTCTTGTTTTTTGGAAGCATGGTGGCATCCAAGCTAAGAAACTAGTCAAGTAAAATTATCATCCTAGGTCTGCCACAGGCACTATGTTGTGATTTATTTGCAGTAAGGCTATTGTGTAAATTTGCTTAAAAGGCTTAAAATTGTTTTTCTAACATTTACCTAAACGTGCAGCTTCACATAGATCAGAGGAGTGCGCAGTGATGTTATCCTGGCACGGCTTAGCATGGCCTGCCATTGCGGACCAGGAAAGTTTTCGAGGGCTTTGCTTCACCGTATATTCACAGAGGAGGAGGGCATGGGCCATTTACTCTTTCGAAATAACCACAACGAGGGGAAAAAAGGGGCCAAATTCATGTGAACTTTCATAACATAACCTAAAATGAAGCCAAACTCAATTCTAGTGGCATGACAGTATTGTATTTGGAGCATGAAAAAGCTCTACGAATTGCTGCATATTTTAGTTATGAAGGTCAAAAGAAAGAATTATGTCGCCATTAGCCGCCCCTTAGGTTTCTTCGTGCATACAAATGAACTTTCTTTCAGCATTTTGTTTTCAAAGCAAGAAAGTTCACATCAATGACATTAATGATATTCATAAAATTATTTTCTACAGTGTCCTGCTACTCTTTGCCCTTTTCTTTATTTGAAACTTAGTGGAAGCCTGTGTCGCTTTGACTACAGTGGTCATGCTCTGAAGCTGTACGCGCGAGAACCCGCAATAAAGCAAAACAAATAAATCAATTTCATTATAAGGGCATGCTGTATGCCACACTCTTGCATGTGGCACTTGGTTTTAAAACTTGTTCGGGAATTTTCTTGTTTTTGCAGGTTTCAAGTGTCTCAAATTTCCTCGTACCAACATGCCGTATGTAAAGAACCGCCTGGCCTCGCTTGTCGCATCAGACCTGAAGTCGCCGAAGAGCACAAGTTGGACAAGAAGTGCTCTGCTATTGTAACTCTCGACATTTTTTGTCCGTTTATGTTGGTAAGTTATTATCCTGAAGAACCCCATTCTGAATTCTCAAACGAGCGTACAGATATTGTACCTTTGTAAGCCTTCACACTTATATATTAATTTTATTTATATTAGTTACGCTGGGCTTCTGAAAAGCCCATGTTGGATGCCTTAAACTAGCATACAAGTATTCTGTTTTGTAGTCTTTCACTACATTTTTATCATAATATTTCATATAGTTCCAACAATGATAAGGTTTCTTCTCTATTTTATCTTACAGCGAAGCTGTGTACGGCTAGCCCATTCCTCTGTACATCCATCTGTCCTTCCGTCAGTCGCCTGTACACCGAAAACTCCTCCGGTGCAACCGTATCCGCACGCGCGAGAAGAAAGAGATGCGCGGGATTGGCTGCGCCAGTTGTTACATCGTGGCTCTCCGTCGCAGCCGAGCGCGCGCGCAGCAGTTTCTCTCCGGCTCCGAAATGGGTCGGCTACTCGTCGTACGTACTCCCTATGAGCAGGCAGCTTTCTATCAGCAGCGCCGCGAGCAGAACCAAGAACGATCTCATCTAGGCCGTGCCGAGGCTGCAGTGCGGGCACAAGAACAGGCTCGTGTAGCCGATCGCAAGCAGTCACTGCGTTTCGAGAATCAGGCGGCCTACCAAGCCGGCAGTTAAAGAACTGTCGTTATTAACTCAGTGATAAACACCGGGCCGAATTGTTTCGGCTTCCCTGGTTAACCATCAGTACGGAGTGCTTGGGCGGTGATTTAAGCATCTTCGGTCATTTCATGTCAAACAACTCAGTTTTGTGAAAAACTGTTCCATGATGGCACGCCATACCAAATTTCCTTGATAAGAGGAAGTAGTTACGTAAATGATATAAGTACGTAAATGGTAAATCAGTACGTACACCTGGTCATTCCACGCCAAGTCAACCGCAGTTTTTTTACCATCACAGATATAGTTGTATTTGAAAAAATGTCATATGTTTGTTGAAGTTCGGAACTCACTCCCCCCCATTTATTTTTCTCGCACCCGCCGTGGTTGCTTAGTGGTTATGGCATTGCATCGCAAAGCACGAGGCCACGGTATTGAGTCCTGGCCACCGCGGCCTCATTTCGATGGGGGCGAAATGCGGAAACAGCCATGTTTTCATGTTTCGGTGCACGTTAAAAGAACCCGACGTAGTTGAAAATATACCGGTGTCTCACGCTACGGCGTGCCTCACAATCGGATCGTAGTTTTGGTACGTAAAACCTCATAATTCGTTCATTTTTCTTTGCAAAAGTTTTCAGTATTTCGGCAAAATAAGTTGTTCTTGCCTAGCTAAGCCAAAAGTAACTGCCCAACGTTTCTTTTCAAAGGGAACTTGTATGATCCAGATGTTCAGATGGCATTCATATCAAGACAATAAAGTGGTGCGACTGCCAAAATAGCCAATTTTTCACTCTTAGTGCTTTTGGCACTGGCAAAAACGAGTAAAATTGCAAAGTTTTAATTTTGGGAAGGAACTGAGTAAAATCCAAAAGGTACAAAAATATATCATGGCAGGGATAGAGAGGGAATTATAAAAGAAAGGTAGGTAGGTTAAACAGGACTGAGCCCTATTTACTACCCCACACTGGCGAAAGGGAAAAGAGGACGGAAAGAATAAAAGAAGAAGAGAAAGTCCACTGGGGATATCGTTCGGTCACTCAGTCCGGATCACAGACGCTGACTAAATCAGGTAGCTTTAAGATATCGCAGCGGTGCTGCTGTGGCCTTCTGTAGCTGCGATATGCGAGGCCATGGTCCCTAGATCTTGTTAAAAGTGAGCGGTTTTCTATCTAACTGGTTGAGAGCTGTGCAGAGGTCATGTGTTTCATTTTCGAAAGATGGGCAGTAGCACAGTAGATGTTCTAAAGTTTCCTCGACACCGCAGGCATTGCACTCGGCGCTATCCCTATCCAATCAAAAACGTATATGCACTGGTGAATGCGAAGCCCAAGCGTAAGTGGCACAGCCTTGTTTCCTCATTACGTGGAGGCCCTGGTAACAGCAGCAGTTGCATAGATGGAAGCATTATTGACATAGTATAGGCGTAAAATATTTGAAGCCTTGGAGGTTGAGTTGATCGCCTAAAAAAACTGTAAAGTTCAAATTTTTTCCAAAGAAACTTCATGTTCAAGATCAATAAGGTAGCTTTGGTGGTCGGTGTAAAGGCATGTGCGATACACCATTAGATAGCGCCATGTGTGCGCTTTGCATGTGAGGAGTTGCAAAAAAGGTGTTATCCTTTCAATGCAAAAAATTATTCATGAAATGTTCGTTTGTGGATCGGGAGTACAGCATAAATACGTCCAGCATAAGTACGTGCAGCATAAATACAAGTACGAACACCAAGCGTCTTAGATGTGCAGAGGAACCGCCAAGAAAATGTAATCGCCTGTGCCAGCCGGTCTTCATCCATAGCGGAGACGAATTATTCGACATGTGAAATGAAATGGCTTGTCATAGTATGGACAACATCCAAATTGCACCCCTACCTGTATGGGAGCCCTTCAATGTGGTCACGTACCACGACGCCTTATGTTGCCTTTCAAAACAATGTGCCAGTGACAAAGAACTTTCATTCTACGGGTAGTAAATACCTCCTTGTCACCTCAGCGAGTATGCAGGAGGAAATACGCCATGCCTGCCACGATGAACAAAGCTCCGGACATCTGTGAATGGGCTGAACGCTTGGTAGTATCGCCCATCGTTACTACTAGCCTCACCTGGTTGCCACCATAACCAGCTACGTCCGCACTTGCCGTGGCTGTCAACGCCGCAAGACGCCACCTGTTAAGCCAGCTAGGCTATTGAGCTCCATTCCACCAGCTTTATCACCATTCCAGCTGCTGCGCATGGACTCCCCCGGACAATTCCCGGTGTCGGCATCGTGATATAGGTGAATTATTGTTGCAACGGACTATATGACACGCTACGCAGTAACGGCTGCACTTCCACGACCAACTACTGAAGAGACTGCCAAGTCCTTCGTCCATCGAATTCTTCTACGCCATGGCTCTCCGGAAGTTCTCATCACTGATAAAGCGACATCCTTCACTGCTTACCCTGCGCAAGCGATTCTCCACTACAGCCGTACAGACAACTGAAAAACGACGCCCTACCACCTACAAACTAATACAGTCATAGAAAGACTTCATAAGATGCTGGCAGAAATGTTGTCAATGTACGTGGACGCCGAGCACAAAACGTGGGGTGATGGGCTCCCGTTTGTGACGTTGCATACAACACTGCCATCCAGGAGACTACAGGAGTCACACCGTTCAGCCTAGTTTACGGCACAGAGGCAACTACGACGCTCGATGCAATGCTGCCTCACATCGAAGACGATACCCTGGGTCACGACGCCTCCAGGTTCTTAAAGCGCGCTTAGGAAGGCCGTCGACTTGCAAGACTTTGCCTGCGCGTTCAACAACGACAGGATGAACGCCGCTACAACCTCTGTCATCGCGAAGTCCATTACAAAATCGGTGACTAAATATAGATTTATACGCCCATTCGCCATCGTGGTCTTAGCGAGAAGCTCCTGCTTCGCTATTTCGTAACCTATAATATTGCCCGACGTTGGACCGAATTGGACTTTGAAGTTGTGCCCGACGCAGCCAGGGCTTCACATAGCCGTCGTGCGCAGACTGACCTGGTACATGTGGCTCGCCTGAAGCTCTGTTATGAACGTCAACGCTGTGTCTCCTTTTTTTTTCTTCTTTTTCAGGCTCCTGCTATTATGTCTTTGAATATGTTGTCGTTTTGAAGTATTGAGCTCTTTTTGCTGTTTTCCAGCATCGGGTCGTTGCTTCTTAGAGAAAGGAGTAATTTCGCTCATTGTTCATTATTATTGCGGGCCCCCATAGGAAAGTTGTTACCACGTTTTGTTTTGATGCTCATCTTTATCAGTTCGCTGTTCGCCATCTGGCAAAAATGTGCTCATGTCAAATGCTTTGAGTGGGCGTGCACATGTATAAGTACTCGCCTCAGTATCGGCACGGGTGTCTTTCCCGCGTCGAGTGTTGACGGTGGCTGTCCGCTACACCGCCACACTAGTTCCCTGACCGGGCACAAGTTTGCTCTAATAAAGCTTGTTCCAAGGACCCGGCACTGCTGCTTCTCTACAAGCGCTATCAGGTTACACGTGACAATATTTATAAAGTTTTAAATAAAGATTGGGTAATTGAGGTTGGTGTTACTTTCATTGCATTACATTTCCAATCTTCCTCCTGTAAGAAGCGTCGGTAACTTATCAATGTGTCGTGGTTACTTTTTCTGTACGTTGTTGTCGGTGCTTTATCTGATACTGTCTTAATATTCAGAAGAGAAACCAAAAGGCTAGAGACAACTTATATCAGATAGCATTACTCCCGAGTGCACATCAGAAGGCAAGAAAGCAGGGAAGCACGTGTCTATTGCAGTTGAAGTATCAGCACTAATACGAATAGGCACATCGATAGAGCTTGCACAACCATAGCTGGAGATTATGTCAAGAAGCGTTTCCTTTGCAAAAGAATCAGACGGCATGTCAATATTAAAATCACTCAATATCACCACGCGTTTTACATTCTTTGTTACATCTACAATTATGGCATCTATCTGCGAAACAAAATTATTTACATGATGAGAAGGTGGTCGGTACGCCAGTAACATTGTGATACCATTCACTTCTGCAGTCAACAATTCATGGTCTGCATGGACAGAACACATATCCTCTAAAAATTTGAAGTGCATGGTATTTCTGACATACAATGAAATGTCGCCACCGACTCTATTCTTTCCGTACAAGGACGTATCCCCATAGTTAGCGCGATGCGTAGCGCAACATCGACGTTTCTGCTTTAAATGTAAGTGTTGTAGATAGTTACAGAACCCTCGTTTTCTCGTGTGTTTTTTTTACATCATACAAGATTCATAGCTTGTTTCTCCAGCATCCCCGGTGAGCTAAACAAGGAAGGCACGTTGTTTGCATATGGGGAAAATTAGCGTATGTTATGGGGAATATGTAGGCAATGTTCCAAATGAGTGGGTGGAATGCGCCTTCTACAGTACAATAAGTGTGCATGTGCTCCATAGCCTTATTAGTTTCTTTCACAGGTGGTGTAATAATTAGACTGCTGCCCTCGTATAATTACACCTAGATTTTAGCTGGAATTTTGCGAACATAGGGGGATGAATACGCCAAGTTTATGGAAGATGGTAAAGGCACATTTTTTTTAGGAGCAGCGGCGGTGGAAACGGACTAACCATATCTATCTTCGTTTGCAAGGTTTGCTGCTCCTACTGCATACGCTGCTTCGAGAGCTGCCTATAAACCTGGATATTTATTCTTAAACAGGTTCTGCGCCTAATTTCAATGCCACTTTGCCTTCTGGACGTTTTTTTCTCACAAAAAACACGGAAGCTTCTGACGTCACGCACTAGCTGAACGTACCTCTGCTTGCGCTCCTGGCGATCACGTGGCAGGCAGGGCATTTTAGCAGCAGCAACGGTGGCACACAGACGTGTAGCCCTAACCCAGTTACTGAATATTCTGAATGAAATTCTGGAATGCTTTACCCAACACCTTTAAATCTTCATCCTTTCATGCATTTAGGCATGCCCTTAAGCTTTTTCATTAGTATCACTAAGTTTACATTATGCATCACACTAGATTTAGAATTTGTATCTAATGACATTCTTTTTATGCATTATCGGCCTGTATACAGACCATATATTTTCGTTAATTTAATTTATCTGTGTTGTGTTTTCACGATTGTGTTGGTTGCGTTTAGTTAGCTTACTCATCTTAATTACATATATCTCCATTGATAATATTAACTGAGGGTCTCGTTGCAGTCTGAGTTTGGCGCCCTCGTCTGTTCATAGTATTTAATAAACAATGAACTGGAACTGAAACCCTCTCTATGTTCGTTTCCCAGGTTGGGGACATTGTTATTTTAAGCTCTAGCTTGTAGTCCCTATTCTACACTGGCGCCGCTGCTGCGCTGCTGCTTCTTGTCACTGGTCCTCTGTGCCGTGTTTTTTCTGTACCTACGTGTTTTCTCTACCGCCATGTCGGCGAGCAGCATATCTGTCACCTGCAACGAGCCCTTGATAGGTGACGGACTACTGCTGATGTGCGCCAAATTTCAGTGCGCCTGCCACATGGGAAGCTGCTCAGGCTGTGCTGAGAGAACGTTAAAACCAAGGGAGAGGCTGCGCGTAATACGTGGCGATGCATTAATTACCGCAACCTGAAGTCCAGGGTCGCCGTAAAACAGGGAATGGAGCTTGAGCTTATAGTTAGTTTGGCTAGCATTGCTAGGAGGCTCGACGTTTTGCGGGCCTACAAGTGCAAGTAAATGAGATTACGGTCTCAATACATTTGATGTCTGACAAACACAACAAAATCCTGGACAAGTAAAAGTAGCCAGACAAGAGAATTGACCACTTAAGAAAGCGCGAAGAGGCTCTAGAAAAGGAACCCTCCCATGTTGCTGAAGTGAATGAGTTCGGCGCATCCCTAGATAATCTCAAAGTGCACAGCAGCAGGCATAGCACTGACATCTATGATGTTCCAAGGACTTTAATGAGTACCCACTGGTAAAACTAAATTAAATCGCAACATCTGCTAATCTTCCCGAGCTGAGCGTGAACGACCCCCTGCTAAACCAGGGAAAGAGCCTGGTATTACAGCCTGTTTTGTGCGGTGGTCACTGCGTTACGTATCGCTTGACGGTAGAAAATTACTGAAACACTCGAAATCAACCTTTACCGTTGGTGAAAACATGACCAAGCAGAACAGGGACCTTCCGCGACGTACACGAACGTGGGCGGCAGATAACGAGTACCGCTTCACCTGGCACTCGAAATGGCTGGTTCTAGTTTGGAAGGAAGAGGAGGCACGTGCCATTGTAATCCGATGTTAAAGATTTATCGGAGCTGGTTGCTTCGTAGGTCACGGCCGCTTTCAGCTAGTTTTTGCTTGCGATGGATTCTTTATTGTCTCACTTTATTGATGTGACTAAGCTTAAAAATCACGGTTAAAGTGATTTCAAGAAGATTGAAAACTGTTTTTCTTTAAATTGCGATCAGGCTGAAATATATATATGAAGAACTTGAATGTTGTTGCAATGATTTAAGTTTTCCCTTTCATGTTATCATCTTTACGGAAACTGGGATTCATAGCGAAGTGGGGGGGGGGGGGGGCTATGTTTGCCAGCATATAATTGTGAATGTTTAAAACGCCATGGTAAGCGAGGAGGTGGTGTGTGCCTTTTAACGCTTAAAAAATGAATTGTCAAATCCTTTCAACACTTACAGGCGCCCAAATCTTTAACTGGCGTGCGCGAGCGGCGACTTTTCTGTGCGTCAGCGCCATATGACGGAGCGAAGTTGGAAACAGGACGAGGCTAAGCGCATGCTCACAAAGCACGCTCAGCTGGACGCGTCGTCTGCCAGGCTGTTCCTTCTTAAGGACGTCACCCCTCCTTATCGCGTTTCGACGAGCAGCCAGCGTGAGTAGGCGAATGGTTTTGCTCGTATTTTACGTTCCGAAGAACAGCGTCGCAGCAGCCAAGAGAGGAAAGAAAATTTAAAGATAAGCCGAACACACCCAATCACGCGATAAGCCCGAGAACATGGATCGGTATTTTGTTACTTGCTGACGCGAACGCTTTTTTTCATCTGTATGAAGGGCGCTTACAACTCTGCAGGCTTTATGCTTCAGCGTGGCGACGAAACTAAAAGGTCGCTGTGAAACTGAAGTGAAGCTGCTCTACAGCCGTGTTCGCGGCATTTCGCGATAGCTATCAGAATGCCACCCCGTGTATCTCAAGCGACATGACAAACATAATGGATGTCATCGCAAAGGGACGCTCCTAAATACTCGGCTTGTCTCACGCGTTATTTTTCAGGATCGTAAGAAATATTTTTTGTTACTGTCAAGCATATTAAAGCCCTTTGCCAGCATCTAATCGAAACAACACAAAATGGTGCCGTAAACCATTTTATTACGCGCTGCATGCTTGCTGGAACGCTATAAAACAAAAAACAATGGTGTGGACCAATAATGGGCGCTCACAGGCCGATCAGTAGTGGGTGAAGTCACCGCCAAGCCCGACGACAGCAGACATGCGGCGTGGCAAGGAGTCGTAGAGCGCCGGTACAAGGTCGCTGTCGGCCTTCAGTTCTTCCCACTGACTTTTAATAGCCTCCCACAATTCATCAGAAGATGCGGTATGGAGGCCCATTCTTGACATATTGGCTTTTAAAATGCCCCAAACGTTTTCAATTACATTCATGTCCGCGCCCTTCGGCGGCCAGTCTAGCGTCATCACTCCAAGGTTCTCAAGGTGCGCGGTCACTGCGTGAGCCGTGTGGATCGGAGAGAGATCATGCTGCAGTAGGAAATATCCATGTTTGTATGGCCAATCAAGCACGTGAGGCAGGAGCTGGTGGTCAATGATTCCAATGTAGGCTTCGGAGCACAGCCGACCATCAATGCGGTGAAGAGGCCCGAGGCCATCCTTCGTAACCACCCCCCACACATTCACAGATGTTCGGCCACCTGCTTTGACGTTCTGGACGTAGCGGGAATCATACCTAAAAAAAAAGAGTATTTAATCCGAATTAATGACAGTCGGTAGCAAAATAATGATATGGTATATAATAAAGCAAGCCACGCGACAAAAGACAAGTCTAATTATTTACCTTTTAGAGACTGGACGGTATACCTTTCGGTTCTGGTCCCACTGAGTGCAGATAGTGCTTTCATCTGTAAACGCGACGTTTTGCCAATCGTCGACTGTCCAGTGCAGATGCTCTTGAGCGAAGGCAAGCCTTTTTGCTCTGGCACTGTCGGAAAGTGGGGGCTTCTGTGCAGCCGTCCTGTTTCTGATCCCTGCTTCCTTTAGCCGTTGCCTAATTAATTCGTCTGACACATTAAGGCCGAGGGTAGCCCTTATTTCACCCGCTGTTATGAAAGGGTTATCACTAGCGCAGGCAATAATCTGCAAGTCTTCTTCTTCTGTTGTTTTCCTGATGAGGTAGCGAGGAGCATCTCCGCTCCTTTTTTCGTCCCGGTAGGCACGTGTGATTCTGCCCACTGAATCCGGAGCCACTCCAGTTGCTTTAGCAATCTCCTTCTGCGATGAGCCGCCCAATGACATTCCTATAATTCGGAGTCTTTTTGCCTCAGGTATACGTGGTGGCATTTTGATAACTTGCGAAATGCCGCGAACACGGCTGTAGAGCAGCTTCACTTCAGTTTCACAGCGCCCTTTTAGTTTCGTCGCCACGCTGAAGCATGAAGCCTGCAGAGTTGACAAGCGCCCTTCATACAGATGAAAAAAAGCGTTCGCGTCAGCAAGTAACAAAAGACCGATCCATGTTCTCGGGCTTATCGCGTAATTGGGTGTGTTCGGCTTATCTTTAAATTTTCTTTCCTCTCTTGGCTGCTGCGACGCTGTTCTTCGGAACGTAAAATACGAGCAAAACCATTCGCCTACTCACGCTGGCTGCTCGTCGAAACGCGATAAGGAGGGGTGACGTCCTTAAAAAGGAACAGCTTGGCAGAGGACGCGCCCAGCTGAGCGTGCTTTGTGAGCATGCGCTTAGCCTCGTCCCGTTTCCAACTTCGCTCCGTCATATGGCGCTGACGCACAGAAAAGTCGCCGCTCGCGCACGCCAGTTAAAGATTTGGGCGCCTGTACATGTGTCACGCTAGACTAAGAAGTGGTTACCCTAAAATGTCATTCATTTGTTTTTTGTGTTTATTAGCACCCTCCGGGCGGCAACGTTTCCCAGTTTTTTTTTCTTTTTCGGACGCGCTCCTGCAATTTGTACCTGACCGTAAGTTTACCGTGACACTTGCATGGGATTTGAACATTAATGTGTATGCTACTATGCTATGAAGCTTGACTTTGAGGCGTTAATAAACGCTCACTTATGCCACAACGTTATAAATGTACCGACAAGGGTAACAGAAAGCACAGCTACTATATAGGACTTTTTCATAGCCATAGAAGGTATCCGCAAGATCGAAGGCAAGTTAACAGCGGCCACGCGCCTCATCAAACGCATTACAAACAAGCACACTGGCGTGATGGAGGACAGCGCCATGCGCCTCTTGCACTCCTTCGCAATCAGTCGCATTACTTATGTGGCTGCCTTCCACAACTGGAATCTCGCGGAAAGGAATTAACTTGACCCCCTTATACGCAAGACTAACATGATCGCCCTAGGCCTACCGGAGTCCACGAGCACTGCTTGTCAGCAACAGCTGGTGGTATACAAAACGCTTGAGAAAATCGTGGACGCGCAAAGCTTCTAGAAACTCGATCGAATGTCCCTGATGACCACGCGTCGGTGCACCCTGTAGAAACTCGGCTTAAATGCTTTGCCTATCATCCAGACGCACAGTGAGAAGGAAATCGCGGAAAATTTCTGCATACACCTCGCTGGATCTACAACATCGGTAGCTTCAGTGCTGAGGTGTGCTCCACCAACAATGGATGATCGTCTCGACCTCCCATTCACGCTGCAAGAGCCACGTGCAGCGATTTACTTTTCAAGACACTCAAGGGCACCTGGTCCTGATGGCATTACCTATTCTACCTTGCACCATCTAAGCCTTCGAGCGACTGAAGAGCTCCTGGCTTTATACAATCTCTCTTGGTCCTCGGGAACTGTGCCTGCACACTGGAAGAAAAGCAAAATCGTGGCATTATTGAAACCAGGCAAGACACCCCATACTATGCTTTCCTACAGACCTGTGGCGCTTGCCAGTTGCATAGGTAAAACCATGGAACGCATGGTTTTGACACGCCTGGAGTGGTTTTTGGAGAAGCGAAATATATATCCAGACGCAATGTCAGGTTTCCGAAAGGGTAGGTCGTCAATCGACAGCGTCGTTGACCTAGTAAAACTGTTTAACATCAGAAACGCCGCCCTCGCTTAACGGCCGCTGTCTTTCTAGATATCAAGGGTGCTTTTGACAATGTTCTACATGATGCAATTTTAAATGCCCTAGAAGAATGTGGCGTCGGGGGACGTATGTATCAATGGATAGCCAGCTATTTTCAAGAGAGAACAATATTTATGACAACTCCACACGGTGAAGCAAAGAACCACCCCGTCTTTCGTCGAGTGCCTCAAGGAGGTGTATTGAGCCCAACCTTATTTAATATCGTTCTCATCGGGCTGGTCAAAGAACATGCAGGCACAGTCTCGGTCTCTGTGTACGCAGACGACATCTTTATATGGACCACCAGCTTAACGCGCTTGCAAGTGCAAAGGAAGCTGCAGCGCGCGGTGTCAATAACGTCGACATACCTAAACATTCGCGGACTGCAGCTCTCACCGGAAACAAGTGTCCATGGCATTTACACGGAAATCAATGGCCTGCTACACCGTTATGATTGATGGGAATATTATACCTTCAGTAACCCACTACAAGTTTCTCGGAGTCATCATCGACCGTGACTTATCTTGGTCGAAGCACCTCT
This sequence comes from Dermacentor variabilis, assembly GCF_050947875.1. Lineage (NCBI taxonomy): Eukaryota > Metazoa > Arthropoda > Arachnida > Ixodida > Ixodidae > Dermacentor > Dermacentor variabilis. Next base: position 223,689,970 of record NC_134569.1, on the reverse strand, counting down.
CTGGATTAAGAAAAAAGCTAGACAGCTTTACAAAGATCATTCGACATATGTCTCGAACATCATGGGGGCCATCCAAGTCATCTCTTCTGCAGCTCTGCCAGGCACTTTTTGTTGGCTACTTCCGCGACAGTGCGCCTGTACTTTCTCGGATTAGTACAGCTGCTGTAGGCACACTTGAAAGTGCTCAGCCTCGCGCACTGAGAATTTGCCTAGGACTACCACGATGTGCGTCTACTTGGGGCACTATTGCAGAGGCACGTGCGTGCCCAGCTCGAGTTTATCTGCAACATGAGCCATTGTGAGTGCATCTAAGGCTACGGACTAGACACAGGAATCATCCACTCACGAACGTCACAAGCGTACGGCCTGTGTCCGTCTACTCAGAAGCCGTGTTGTCGCAGCAAGACTTATTGCCGTCGGCCTTCCAACTGTATGACATACCCGAAGTTACACTCTGGACGATAGCAAAGCCAATGGTGAGATTCTCAATCCCTGGAATAACGAAGAAGTCGAAGATGCCGCTTGCTGGGCTCAAGCATTTCGCCCTGTCATACATTGCTTACGTGTATAGATAGTACGAACATGTTTTTACAGATGGTTCTGTGACACAGACTTCTTCCACGGCGGCCTACACTGTACCAGGAATGGGGATCGCACAACGGTTCAAGATACGACACAGGACTTTGTCTACAGCAGCTGAGTTGACCGGAGTTCGAGAAGAAGTTCGCTAAATACTGCAACAGAGTCTCGAGAAGTGGACAGTGTTCTGTGACTCAAAACCAGCACTGCAACTCATCAGCAATTATATGAGTGGCAAAACCGCATATAGTCCTCTGGTTTATGACATCATGTCTCTGCTTGCTGAGGCGTCTCATTCCGGGCTTACCATCGTGCTGCAGTGGATTCATGTCCATTGTGTAATAGCTGGAAACGAACAGGCTGACGCAGAAGCGAAAAAGGCGCACACTGACGGAACTATTATAAAGATTCATTTTTCTCGGTATGACATTAACGCGTTGCTCCATACCTCCTTTAAAGCTTCTACGGCGCGACATTGGGACAACCCGAACATCGACAAGAGCGCCTCCATACACGTGACGCTGGAAAACAATTCCGGTTGGCACTTCGGTTACGGAGAAGCCAGGAAGCACTCATTCATCGATTACGGGTGGGTGTGGCATACACCAACCGATACCTTCGCAAAATTGGACAAACACGGGACCCTGAATGTAGCGTCTGTCACACTCTCGAGACAATAGCTTACGTACTTTGCCTGTGCCCTCAATATGCGGCCGAACGAAGAACACTTAAATCTACAGTTGACAGCTTTGACTCCCGCCCCTTTTCAGAAGAAAAACTTTTGGGTGCGTGGAGGAGTGTTCACTGTGCCCAACATGCCATAAAATCACATTTGAACTTTTTAAGTGAGTCTGTTTTAGACGATCGCCTCTAGAAGCTGTGCGACGTGCAGTTAGTGCAAAATGTGTTTGCGCAATAACTTTTTGTGACAAGATTACTTTTTGTATGGACAAGATTGCTCTTACGTGTATTGCGTCTACAGTGCGCATCCGCATATAGGGCAACGTGTATATAGTATCTCATTGTACCATAACATAATCACCCGCCACCTACCTTTCCCTGTATTTGCCACTTCCCCTTCCCCTAGAGAGGAGTAGCAGGCTAGAGGCACGCCCTCCAGGCCGACCTCTCCTCCTTTCTGCTCATCAAAATCTAATCTTCCTCCTCGGCTTCAGTTACCAAGTCCGACACGATCAGAAACAGACCCTTCCACCCGACCTCAGCGACGCGCTGATTGTCGCCCTTATTCCCTGAAACATGCACCCCGAGCATAACGGGGGCAAACGCCAGGCTCGTGCAAAGGCACTGCTGCGTTATTCTGGTGGGAAGAGGACTACGTACTTCGTAGACGTAGTACAATACACACGAGATCACCGTTTCACGGCGGTAGTCGTACACGTTAACTACTGGCTTACGCACGCCTGTAGTGTCAGCACGGAACATCCAGAAACAGTTGAAGAGGTTCCGATTGCGCTTGCGCCTACCGACACCCCCTCTGCGAGGTGGTTCTTAGCGACTCACAATCCGTAGTTCGTAACTACGCGCAGGGGCAGATTTCCTCCGAAGCTCTCCAGATCCTAAGGAAAGGTGGTCGCCAGCACTTCGACAGCACGGCGATCATCTGATTCCGAGCGCACATCGCCACCCCCACCGACGAGGGTCCACCTAACTCGAACGAGGTAGCACACCACTCCGCGCTAGAACTGACCCAGAGACCTCCTCTTCGAACCTCCCGATTGAAAATACGCGAGAACGCTTAGTCAGATACAACGACATCACCAAGCACTACCAGCTAGGTAGGCGTATATTGCCCGCACCTCACCCCAAACTGTAATGTCGCTCGGCAGTCGTCTGGGTCTGGCGGCAACTGCAGACACAAACGTTCCCCAGTCCGGTGCGATTGCGGCACATTTTCCCCGCGCAATACCCGGATGCTCCTTGCATGTTATGTCAGGAGACTAGAGCCAAGCTCTCGCACAGGTTGTTGGAGTGTCCTGTAATATCAGCTGAAATGGCAGTAGCTCCGGATGATCTTGTGTCGATGTGGGCCGCAGCTCTGCACAACTGCAATCTCAAGACACAAGAGTGGGCAGTCCAGTAGGCCCGAGAGGTGGTGACGACGCAAGGCCTCGAAGTCCCCTCATGGGAGACCTGAGCCCGGGTAATTAAACTTTGCCGGATTAATAATAAAGTTGTTACCATCCATCTATCATAGCCATCTATGATAGATGTCGCATAAAGGTAGGTGTAAATAATTTTGCGATAAGTGATGTCAGTGTCCCATGTTAACACCTTAAAAAAGCAGAAGCATTCTTACTTATACCGAGATATAGATCCTGCTACGCTGTCGAAATTCCGGAGTCCTTGTATATTGTAAACTGGTACGGCATTTTAAACGAAAACGGCAACAATGCAGCTTACCAAAAGTTTGTATAGAAATTTACGGGGATTTATGACGATTGTTTACCTCTGAAAACCTGTATACAGTAAGTGCAGAAAAGAAAGAAAGCTTGGATGAATTATGAATTGCTCAGCAAAATAAGAAAACGTGACCCCCTTTAGAGAGTATTTGCAAAGGTAAGATCTACCAACGCACAGAAAACCTATAAAACATCTAGAAACTACGTGAATAAGGATATTAGTTTAGCAAAAAAATTTCCACAATCACCTATTCAGCTCTTCTTAAGGAAGATCTGAAGAACTCCGTAATTAAATTAAGATCTGTAATTGGTCGTGTGCCAGAACCAATTATTAAATTAACAAAGACTGCGTAGCAGTTAAAAGGTATGGAACTCTCTAATGCATTTAATGATTATTTTGTCTCGTTTACCCCCTAGTCTTTCAATAGCAACATACCACCAAATAAATTTCAGAATGAGCACACCATTTTCTTAGACCTCATTAATAAATATGATGTAGGTTCGCCCTTTATAAAACTATACAACAGCGAGTCTATCGACGCGCTGGGTATACAAATAACAACAGTTAAACATGTTATTGATGTAATCGCGCACTGTTTAGTTGATATTTTTAATATCTGTCTTGCAAGAGCAGGCTTTCCACGTAAAATACAAAGCGCGACAGTCACCACAATATACAAGAAAGATGACAGAAACGATCTTTCCAATTACCGTCCTATTTCTATCTTGGCAGTTTATTCTAAATGACTAGAGAAATTTATACTTAAACGTTTCACATCATTCGTTGGCCGTTCTAAAATTTTGAGACAAGTACAATATGGATACAGAGCTTGTCCTTCCTGCACAGAAAGAATTTATACTCGAAATTTTCGGAAATCATAACTTAGCTATAGGTGTATTCCTCGACTTCATTACTTCATTACTTCAAAATCTTCATTACTACGGCATGAGGCTAACGCTCACTCTTTAAATCATCACACTTACGACTTCAGTAAAAGCTCTCGACAGCCTTAGCCGTCAAGTTCTCCAAAATCTTCATCACTACGGTATGACGCTAACGCTCACTCTTTAAATCATCACACTTACGTTACCGTACACTGTATGCAGAGATTAACGGGTTCCCATCCTCCTTGAAACAAGTCCGTCTAGGAGTGTCTCAAGGAAGTATTTTAGGGCCATCTTTATTTATTTTAGACATCAACGATATCGTTAGCATTGATGAGACCGTGAAATACGTCATTTACACTGATGATATGAGTCTCTTATGCTCTAGCCGCTCCAGTCCTGATTTATCAAATTATGCCAACATTACTCTAGATTAAATTCAAGTATGGTTCACACAAACCCATCTAAAACTAAGGGTTAGTAAAACTCAAGCAGTAATGTTTCACCCGCGTAAAAAAGAGCTTTCCTTGTACCCTCTATATATCAGCGGCTGATCAGTTGAATACGTGCAGCCCTTCAAACCTTTTGGCATCTTCTATTTTTCAACAACCATGTCATGGGATGCAAAAGTTGACTTCTTGGTTGGCAAGCTTTCACACGCTATTGGTTTCTTGCAGCGGCATCGTGCAATGTTCCCGGTATCAGATAGTCTACTGCTACATAACTCATTATTGTATTTTATTCTTAATTATAGTGCTCTTGCTTGGGACACATGTGCAAATGTTAAATTACGAAGCTATTGTAATTACAAAAAGCGCCTTATTTGATTAGATTGAAAAATGCCTTATTTGTCTCACACAGATCAATTACTTGGAAAATAACACATTCAGTTTCTTCACTTTGTGAATATAAGCTTTCTCGCTGCTGTAAGATATGTGTCAAGAACAAAGGCACTACTTGAAAAGTCTTGCCAATCTTAAAAGAAGTACAGTCACATATGACACTCGTAATCCAGCACTGTGGCATGTAACACGCTGTCGCACAAAGTATGTTAAACAAATTATTCAATACCGGTTACCTTCGCTGTTAAATACCTTGCAACAACAAACTGGCGTATACCTTGCAAACATATACTGCAAGAACTTCCTTCTATGCTCGTATAAGAAATCTCTTGTCTTTCCTTGGCTTTTACTGAACTTTGAAATGTTTTTCTTTCATCTTTTTCTATGATGAACTATTTCTTATATTAACATAATACATCGTCACGTTATCTATTTCTGTACAATTCTTTCATTCCCCTAAAATTAATTGTTAGACATAAATGATCTTTCATTTCTATGGTTTAAATATTTCAACTATCCTTGTAATAGGATCTCTAAGTCCTCTGTTTTGTTCTGCGAACTGCCCATTGCTGTCATCTGGAGGGGGCAGCCACATCGTCAGGCTGCTAGCTGTAGTAGCTTTTTTGTGACCACCCCTTTCTTTCACAGAAAGATAAATAAAGTATTGAATTCAATTGAATCAAACACAGCTTTAAAGAAATTGTAGGACAGTATTCAAAAGTATCACGATGCTGTTATTACCTTGTTTTCGCAATGTCCCAAGAGAACCCTGCGTTTCAGGTATTTTATACTTTGAAGGAACAGGCAGTACTTTAAGTGCAATGTGCCACGTAGTTTTAAGGTTTCTCGCTTATTTAGAAGCCTTGCAAATTACTGAACCCTCTTTTTTTCGTATATTTTTTTTACTTTTTCATGCGTGATATATCAGCTTTGCCTGGTGCTCTCACTGAACTAAAGGAGCCAGCTTATTTATGTGTGGTAAGGACCAGGAAATCGGTGATGAGTAAGTATATTTCATAATACATGTGTAATTGGGGCTTTCGCAAGAACTCATGTATGCAAGCACTCTAGATCGCTATAAGCGTGACTAACGTTCTTGGAAGAATAGAGTCCGCTACCGGCAGAAGTATGCATTCCACCAAGACCAAATTAAGTGAACAGGTGGTATGCGATGGAAACTCGCTGTGCGAAGTTACATTCGGTTGGATGAACCGCAGCCTTCGCAAAAACAATCTTATTCAAATGTTACTCCGCGTGATTTAGATACAATTAGCTGTCGCAGTGTCGAGACAGAGCGTTAGATTACAAGATTACAATAGGTTTATATTTCGTAGAAAGGCCAGCAGGGTCATGGTAAGTGCAATGCGCGACAAAAGTTTTACGTTCATGGTCCAGTAAGAAGCGTTGCAAAGAATTACTGAACCGTCGTCCTTTTTGCGTTTTCATGCGTCATAAGGCGTTTCTAGTGGGTTTGAACGACATCCTCGGTGAATTAAACAGGATACTTTATTCATATTTGGAGAAAATAATGGGCGCGTTATGTGCAATGTGCAGTCAAACTTCAGTCAGGGGAGACTAATTATGGCATTTGAAGTAAATTGGGCGTGCTAGCGAATTAGAGCTTTATGACTGTGTTTTACGAAAAAGAAATGAGAATTTATCTCGCTGCCCTGTGAGAACAGAAAACTAAGCCGAAATGAAATGTTGCAAGAATTTTGTAGGGGGCGGGAGGGAGGACACCATGGTTAATGTTCTGATGAAGTGTCATGTTTGCTGATGAATTACGGCCTTGTTAAAATCTCCCAACAAGAAGTGCTCCAAAGCATTACATATGCGGGCAAGAGAGAGGGAGAGAGAAAATAACGCAGAGAAAGACAGGGAGGTTACTCAGAGGTAGTTCCGGTTGGCTAGCCTGTCCCTGGGGAAGGGTTATGGAGGATAAAAAGAGAAACAGAGCGGAAGTGGGAGATAGAAAGAAAGAGAGACAAGCACGAACAAAGCGCGTACACTACAAAGTGGTAGGGGGCGGCATTCTTAGAGTTTGTCGTGAAGCCCCGTAGACCAAAGGAACCTTAATAACTTGAGTAAGGCCTTCAACGCGGATGTTCTTTCGGAGCATTAGCCTAAAGCTTTTAGTTCTGATAGTGGACTATAGTCCAACTGGTCCGGTACTCTGCACAGCACTTGTCTCTGAGCACAATATCGCGGGCAGACACAGATAATATGTGCGAGCGTCTCGTCGATGTTTCATGTGTCACACGTGGGGCTGTTGGCCATTCCAATGAGGAAAGCGTATGACTTCATAAAGGCAACGCCTAGCCACAGACAGTAGAGCATGGTCTGTTCACGTCGTGGTAACCAAGGCGGCAGGTGCATCCGTATGTCCGGAGACAACGAACGCAACCGACACATGGTGGAAACATTTGAGTCCCACAGGGGCGAAGTACAATCACGGGACTTCAATCGCAGCCCAGCCGCAGCGTCTGTTCGCGAAAGCGGAATGAAAACTCGTTGGCCACTTTCATATGCAGATCAGGCGGCTTCGTCAGCGTGATCATTCCCGCTGATGTCCTGGAATGTCCTGGAACCCACAGAAAGATTAGGTTGTGTCCTCTGTCATGGCTTTGATGATACATGTGCCCAATTTCTGAGGCCAGCTGTTCATTGGGTCCGTGGTGCATTGGGCTTCATATGCACTGAAGGGCTGCCTTGGAATCACTAAAGACTGTCCATTGTTGCGGTGGCTTCTGCTTAATAAAATCAAGTGCAGCACGGAGCGCCGCGAGTTCTGCACCCGTCGATGTGGTCACACATGAAGTACTTAATTTTATTTCCTCAGGTTTTGCCGGGATGGTGACTACAGTAGCAGAGCTGTTGAGTTTTACTAAACCATCTGTGTATACATGTTGCCGGAATCTGTGCACGTTGTGCATATGCTCCAAAGTTGCTTGTTTTAAAGCTTGCAATGGCACTCAAGCATTCTTTCTGATTCCTCGAATTGTATGTTGCACTTGCGGCCGGTGCAGACACCACAATGGATCTGAAAATCGTCTAGCGGGCGTTAATTCTGATGGCAAGTAAGACTGATGTCTTACAATAGTTTTGGTGGTGGTGGTGGTGGTGGTGATAAACTTTATTGAAAGGGGGAAGGGTAAAGAGGGACATGGCTGAGGGTTAGGGCTCAAGTAAGGTCCTGGGCCTGCTTGGCCTTTTCCGCCCAGTCCACCAGTTCAAGTTGTCGGTCGACGTCCCCGGAATTGAGCCAGGCTGTCCAGTCAGTCTCGCTGCTGACGGGGGGATGAGAGAACGGGAGCGAGGGGCATTCCCACATTATGTGTGTGAGTGTTCCTGTTTCTGAACAGAGCCTACATTTGTCACTTTCCCTGCCCCCTGTGATTTTGTTAATGTATTTTGGGTGTGGGTATATATTTGTCTGAAGTCGCCGAAACGCGACCACTTGCGTTTTGTCGAGTTGCTTGGCCGGTGGTGGGAGCGCGCGTCGCCTCAAGCGATACCGATGGGCTATTTCATAATAAGTCTCGCAGGTTTCCTCGTGTCTCTCCTCGTCATTCGCGCCGTCCGTATCCGCGGACGAGGCTCGGCGCGCGAGATCTCGAGCCAAACTGTGAGCCGACGCGTTGCCGGGCACAGCCGCGTGAGCGGGGGTCCACACGAGGGTTGTCAAGCCGCTTAGGGGGCGTCGTGTGAGGACATGGTACGCCTGCTTGCAAATTCTACCACGGACGAAATTGCCGATGGCCTGCTTGCTGTCGCTGATGACGGTATTCGATTCCGCATGCATGTCCATGGCAATCGCGGTTTCCTCCGCTTCCACCACTCGGCCAGCCGTGATTGTTGTATGTTCTATCAGTCCTCCGTTGTGATCAGCTACCACCGCAGTCATGAGGTCGCCGCGAGGGTGTCTGGCTGCGTCTGTGTCGACCACTCCATCTTGCGAGCCGTAGCGTCGCCAAATGGCTTCACTACGGGCCTGCCGACGGCCCTGATGGAACTCGGGGTCCATGTTGCGGGGTAGAGGTGGGGCATAAATATGCCCCCTGACCTTTCGCGGAATCGTAATGTACTCTGTAACCTCGGGGATAGCCTCGAGACTGAGCTTCCGGAAGACGGTGCGGCCAGCCGGGGTTAGCGAGAGACGACGGACTTGGGCTCTGTGGTGAACGTCTAAGAGCTCCTCGATCGTGTTATGCATGCCTAAGGCCTCTAGCCTTGCGGTGGCCGCGTGGTCCGGAAGGCCCAAGGCTACCTTTGTGCTTCGTCGGATCATGGTGTTTAATTTGGCCAAATCCGTGGGTGCGAGTTTGACATATGGTGTCGAGTACATGGTTCTGCTGGTTATGTATGCCTGCACAAGTCGAAGCAGATCGCCCTCGCCCATGCCGTAGTGCCGATTAGCCACCCGGCAATTGAGCTGTAGTGTGTAGTTGGTCGCCCTCTGGAGTTTCTTTAACATGAGCCCGCAGCGCAGCGTGTTCTGAAAGTCTAGCCCCAATATTTTGATACTGGGGGGCTCCGGGATGGTAAGTGCCCCGACTTTAAGCTCAAGGAAGCGCCTTCTCCGTGGTAATCCCCTGGGACAGCTACTTCTGCCGGGCTTGATCAGGAGGTATTCGGATTTATCCGGTGAGCACGTCAGGCCCCTTGACTCCGCATAAACTTGTACGACGTCGATGCCGCGTTGCATGATCTCTTGAAGAGCTTGTGGATCATCCGCCGCTGCCCACAACGTCACGTCGTCAGCGTAGAGGCTGTGGTGTAGCCCAGGGATAAGGCACAGCAGTTCCGGGAGCCCGCGCATCGCCGCGTTAAAGAGAAAAGGGGAGATGACTGATCCCTGCGGCGTGCCTCGGCCCCCAGCTCTATAAATTCAGTTTCATGTTCACCGACTTTGATCCGGCACTTCCGGTCGGTGAGAAAGTTTCGGACGTATTGGTACGCTCGGTTTCCGACACCCAGTTGGGTCAGGCCCTCGAGCATCGCTGCGTGGGCAACATTGTCGAAGGCCTTCTTCAGGTCGAGGCCCAGGAGGCACCGGAATCGGCGAGCGTCCGCCGGACTTTCGGGTTGCATCACCTGCCTTTTTACCTGCAGGAGTACATCTTGGGAGGACAGGTGTGGCCTGAAACCAAACATAGAGTGGGGGAACTCGTCCCCATCTTCTACGTGTTCATTGAGACGGTCTAGGACCACGTGCTCCATCAGTTTGCCGACGCATGATCTCAGTGAAATCGGCCTGAGGTTGTCCGCATTGAGGGGTTTGCCTGGTTTCGGTATGAAGACGATCGTTGACGTCTTCAAGAATCAAGAATCAAGAATCAAGAATCAAGAAGTCTTTATTGAGTAACACAAACAAAATGTGTTTGTGTTCTGGGATGGCGCCTGTCTTCCAGCATTCGTTCATGAACTCTGTGAGCTGCTCTATTGCGGCCTCGTCCAGGTTGCGTAGGATCTTGTTGGTAACGCGGTCCGAACCCGGCGCCGAGTTCGTCCGTAGCTTGTAGGCGGCTGCCGACACCTCAGCGAACGTAATGTCTTCGTCTATGTGCGCGTTCGGCCGGCCCTGATAGGCAGCAGGTAACGGTGTCTTGAGTTGCGGGCCGATGTACTTGTCTCGCATCTCTGCCAGGAACGTCCCCGGGTCCTGAGCATGCCTGTGGATTAACTTGGCCATGTTTCTTCTGCCTTCGACCCTGGTGGTGTCCGGGTCCAGGAGGTGGCGTAGGAGGTGCCACGTCCGGGCTGCGCTAAGGCGTCACCTCATGCGATCACATATTTGGTACCATTGCTGTCGGGTGACCTCGGTCGCGTGATCGGATATCTCTGCGTCAAGTCGAGTGATTCTTTCTTTTAGGGCTTGGTTATCTTTCCCCTGCTGTTTCCAACGCCGGAGCATGCTCGATCTTGCCTGCCACATGTGGAGCAGCCTGCTGTCGACGTTGGTGGTTTCCGGGCGTCTTCCGGGTCAAGATGTTCCGTATGCTCTTCCACGTCGGCCAGGAGTTGGCTCGTCCAGGATGAGATATTGGCGATGGATCCCTCATTGGCTCGCATTCTTCTGGACTCGCGGAATTTGTCCCAGTTTGTAAATGAGAAGCGATGCTTCCGCCGACGCTTGCCGCGTGCATAGATTTCCGTGTGAAGGATGCAGTGGTCGCTGCCCAGAGTTTCGCCAGTGTTCGTCCAGGCGTAGTCTTGCGAGTGGACGACGAACGTCAGGTCCGGGTTAGTGTCTACCTGACCTCGGCTGCCGATTCTGGTGCGGGTGGTAGTATCGTTGATTAGCGTGAGGCCCAGCTCTTGCGCGGCTTCTGCTTGATGTCTACCCTTGCGGGTGTCGCCCAGGTATCCCCACAGAGTATGGCCGGCGTTGAAGTCCCCAACGATGAGCAGGGGGCAGTCGCGGCTGACTTTGAGGGCCGAGCGAAAAATCGCATCGAGCTTCGGGTCTGCATGCGGGGCGACGTATACGTTGAGGATGAATAGGCTGGGATCTGACGTGCACGTCGGGATGATCTCCACGAAAACGTGGGGGATGCCCGAGGGGGGAGAAGTTTCGATGTCGTGGATCGCTGTCACCTTTTCTCGGCGAACGAGCGTAGTGACTTTCTTGGAGTTGTTACGGCAATGGAAAGCCCGGTAAGAGGAGAGGCCGGCTTCCATGTTGACTTCTTGTAGCGCTATGATATCAGGTTTGTAGGAGTCTTGCTGTGCCGTGTTATTAACATGCTGGTGAAGGTTGGCCTTCTTCTTTTTGAAGCCGCGGCAGTTCCACTGCCAAACGTGATAGGTGCTATTGGTTGTTACAGCCATGTTGATTGTTGGGGAGGGTATGGACGGCCAGGTCCAGGCGAGAAGGGCGGAGTACCGCCGCTGCGCTGACGGGTGCCACCTGAGGAACGACCGCGGGGTGAGGGAGAGTCTGCTCCGGCTGGACGGGCGCTAATTTTGGGATGTATTGTGCGATTTGTGTGACCTGTGCGGCTAGCGTGTTGTGGTTCTGTTCGAGTGCCGTCATGCGGTTCTCTAACTGCTGGAAGCGTTCAAAAATCGCAGGAAGTATGGCGTCCATGGCCGCCTTGACCGCGCGTTCAGCGTGTTGCTCTACGCGTTTCATTAGGTCTGCGTTCTCAAATGGGGCTGTAATGGAAGTCCTGTGAATGAGGCTGGCTTTTCGTTTGTTCGGTGGACCTTGGGAGTCCGTATCAGACTCTTCACTTTCGGTAGTTGTTGGTATGCTAATAGGCACCGAAGCCGGTGAGAGAACTGATAGGGCGCTAGTTGCCGTGCTAGGGTGTCGGCGCTTGTCCATTGGTTGTGGGAAGCAACCCCTCTCGTAGGCGCAGATCTTTGTATCCTGTTGTGCGATCTTTGTCTGCATGTTTTGGATGGTTTGCTGTAGACTCTTAACTGTGTCAAGTGTAACTATTTCGGGATGCACCTCGCTCCCCCTCCCTGCCACTATGCTGGCCCAGTTTCTTTGGGACGTCACCTGTGACTGGGCTCCTTGTTGGTTTCGTTGCTGATGTTGCTGTTGGCCCCGGCCTCCACGGTTGGCTTGGCCCCCCGGCTGCTGCCTCGGGGCGCTCCGCGATCTCGACCGGCCGCAGCGGCTCCTGCTCCGACCTCGGCTCCGGCTCCGACCCCGGCTGGTTGACCGACGTCTTCAGGCCGTGGTGCCGCCGTCACCGGTCGACTCCCCGTCCGCGAAGGAGACTGACGACGAGCGCCTCTCCCTAGACCGGCTGCGGTGGTCATCGCCCCGTGGCTGCGGTGATTGAAGCTGCTCTTCCCGCACTCGAGCCTGCCGATCGTGGCGCTGGCGTCGGCGCTGGCGGATGATGAAAGGGGTCTCAAACTTCTTCCGGCACTCCCGGCTTCCTGTGACATGGTTCTTGCCGCACAATAGGCAATGTGGCGTGCACTCGTGCCCGTCGGTCGTGTCGGGTGCTCCGGATTCTCTACACTTCTTGGTCGTGCCTCGATTCGGACAGACGTCTTCTCGATGCCCGGTCCGGTAGCAAATCAAGCAGGCTTGTACTCTGCGCCGGAATAAATTCCATCGGTGCCATGTCCCGCCGTACATGACGTAATGAGGAACTTCCTGTTTCCTGAAGACCAACAGGACGGTTTCGAACTCGCCTAGACGGCGGAACCCCACTATTTCGGGATTCATGCCACTCTCGGACAGATTCTCCTGAATTTGGTGTTGGGTGTGGTGCGGAGGAATTTGGCGAATAATGCCCTTCCCTTGATCTTCAGTTGGGAAGTAAGCATTAATCGGATAGGTCTGACTTCCCACCTTTAGCGTCTATAGCTTCGCGTAACTGTCGGCTCGGTCCCCATCCTCGGTACCCACGTCAACGAAGTTGCCGACGGTGTCCAAACGTACCATGTCCTTGCCGCAAGCTTGCTTTGACAGTCCCGTGGAAACACACAATGCCTCCATGACGGCTGATGGGCGTTGTCCGAACACATTAAAACCACCGCTGATTCGCAACACAACTTTGAAGTAGTGCGGAGGGATAGGGGGCTCCCTCGGGTGCTTGGGACGTCGCGCCAAGTTAGGCCTAACTACGACTCCGGCCGTGCTCGCCTTCTCGCGGGGCGAACTTATCGCTGACTTGCATTGGGTACGTTTGTCGCGCTGCAGCGTGCGGCATCCTTTATCTGCGAGGTCTTCCGGGGTGATGGCCGTCCCCTCCACGAAGACTTCCATGTTGGCGTGGCGTCGTGGGCCGGTCCGGCCCCAACCACTTCAGACAGGAGCTATACCTAACGGCGGTTTTCAGGCGAGAAAGCGGTCAAAATTCGACGTACCGAGGTGGGAGCGGTGTCCGTCGATGGCGCTTGACTAGTTGAACGTGAGGATGCAATCGGTTCCTTCCTAGGACCAAGGGAACCTGGCGAAACAACACAAGATAGAAGACCCCGTTGAAAGTGGCCGTTTGCTGGCAAGCAAGCAAGATGGTGGGAGGGAATCCGAGTCAGGTGTCGGATGTGTGCTCTCATGACATTTGTATCAATGTAGACTGTCAAAGAAGCGTCTCTAGTAATGGCCCCTGTCGCAATCGATGACGTAGTTTTGGGGAGACCGAGGCAAGTCCTGAGCGCTTGGCCTTGCACGCTCTGAAGCTTGCGGATATTCGTAGTGCAAGTATTTCTAGTATAGGTAAGCTGTACCGCAGGAAGCCCAAAAACAGTGCTTTATATTGACGGTACTGCTGCGCCTGAGGACTTCCCGCCGAGACACGCAAGAAAGTTCACATACATATGTGGCGGCCAAACGCTTTGTCATGTACGAAATGTGAGGGCTCGATGACAAGTCTCGATCAATGATGACACCAAGAAATCGGTGCGTTAGTTTATATCGTGTAATTTGGTCATTAATCCGCAACGCATACGGCGCCATCGCTTTGCGAGTAAACCCAACGAGTGCACATTTCTCAGCGGAACGTTCCAGGCCTTGCCTTCTTAGGTATGTTGACACAGCCGTTGAGGCTTTCTGTAGTCGTGCACCAACTTGTAAACGTGCCACACCTGAAGCATATATGCAAATGTCTTCTGCATACACGGAGAGCTGAACGATTTGCGGTAATGAATCAGCGAGACCAACGAACACCAGGTTGAAAAGGGTAGGGCTGAGCAATCTGCGTTGTGGTAGACCACGACTGGTATAGCAAGGCGGCGTTGGTCCATCTTCAGTCAAAATAAAGAAAGATCTGCCATCCAAACAGTTGCCTATCCAGCGAAAGGTGTGTCCACGAATCCCTACAGCTTCGTAGGCGGCCAGAATTGCAGGATGGTCTACATTGTCGTACGCACCATTAACATCAAGGAATAGGGCCGCACAGATTCGTTTCAGATGTTTCTGGTGCTGTACGTACGTTAGAAGGTCGATAACGCTATCTGTCGAGGAGCGACCGCGTCGAAAACCAGCCATTACCTCGGATAGACATTGTAAAATTCCAAGTACCTTTCTAACCGTGCTGATTCTAACCGTGCTCAAGGATCATTCTCTCCATCACCTTGCCGACACATCTGGCCAGTGCTACTGGACGGTAAGATGATAATTCCAACGGGGATTTGCCAGCCTTAAGGAGTGGAACAAGCCGACTGGATTTCCATGTTGTAGGGACCAGGCCGTCTCACCATGATGCATTGTACAGGCCAAGAAGGGCATCTCTGGCCTCTTGACCAAGGTTTGCAAGCGCAGAGTATGTGATGCCATTGTGTCCTGGAGACGAAGATCGTCTGCACCCAGCAAGTGCGGCCTCCAGTTCTTCGATGGAGAAAGGAGCGTCCACGCGAGGATCCGGACAGGCCGCCAATGGAATATAAACCTGGCAACGTTTAACGCTATAACGTTATCTAGTGAGGCGAGTCTAGCAGTGCTATTAGAGGGATTAGAAGGCAGCAAATGGGATATAATATAGCTCAGTGAAGTTAGGAGGCCAAAAGAAGCATATACAGTGCTAAAAAGCGGGCACGTCTTGTGCTACCGGGGCTCAGGGGAGAGACGAGAACTAGGAGTCAGATTCCTGAATAATAAGAATAAAACTGGTAATATACAGGAATTCTAGAGCATTAACGAGAGGGTGGCAGGTCTTGTTGTGAAACTTATAAGAGCTACAAAATGAAGGTCGTACAGGTCTACGCCCCTACATCCAGTCATGATGACCAGGAAGTCGAAAGCTTCTATGAAGACGTGGAATCGGCGATGGGTAGAGTGAAAACAAAATACACTACACTAATGGGCGACTCCAATGCCAAGGTAGGCAAGAAGCAGGCTGGACACAAGGCAGTGGATGAATATGGCATAAGCACTACGAATAGCAGGGGAGAGTTATTAGTAGAGTTTGCGGAATAGAATAATAGGCGGATAATGAATACCTTCTTCCGTAAGCGGGATAGCCGAAAGTGGACGCGAAAGAGCCCGAACGAGGAGACTAGAAATGAAATAGATTTCATACTCTGCGCTAACCCTAGCTTCATACAAGATGTGGACGTGCTCAGCAAGGTGCGCTGCAGTGACCATAGGATGGTAAGAATTCGAATTACTCTAGACCAGAGGAGGGAACGGAGGAAACTGGTAGATAAGAAACCGATCAATGAGTTAGCGGTAAGAGGGAAAATAGAGCAATTCCAGATCAAGCTACAGAACAGGTATTGGGCTTTAACTCAGGAACAGGAACTTAGTGTAGAAGCAATGAAGGACAATCCTGTGGGCATCATTAAGGAGTGTGCATTAGAAGTTGGTGGTAACTGCGTTAGAGAAGACACCAGTAAGCTATCGCAGTAGACGAAAGATCAGATCAAGAAACGCCAATGTATGAAAGGCTCTAACCCTGCAGCTAGGATAGAACTTGCAGAACTCTCCAAGTCAATCAACACGCGTAAAACAGCTGACATAAGGAAGTATAATATGGATAGAATTGAACATGCTCTCAGGAACGCAGGAAGCCTAAAAGCAGTGAAGAAGAAACTATCAATTGGCAAAAATCAGATGCATGCGTCAGGAGACAAAGCCGGTAATATCATTAGTAATTTTGGATGAGATAGTTCAAGTGGCTGAGGAGTTCTATAGAGATTTATACACTACCAGTGGCACCCACGAAAATAATGGAAGAGAGAATAGTCTAGAGGAATTCGAAATCCCACAGGTTACGCCGGAAGAAGTAAAGAAAGCCTTGGTAGTTATGCAAAGGGGAAAGGCAGCTGGGGAGGATCAGGTAACAGCAGATTTGTTGAAGTATGGTGGGCAGATTGTTCTAGAGAAACTGGCCACTTTGTATACGCAATGCCTAATGACCTCTAGCGTACCAGAATCTTGGAAGAACGCTAACATAATCCTAATCCATAAGAAAGGGGACGCCAAAGACTTAAAAAATTATAGACCGATCACCTTACTATCAGTTGCCTACGAACTATTTACTAAGGTAATCGCAAATAGAATCAGGAACACCTTAGACTTCTGTCAAGCAAAGGACCAGGCAGGATTCCATAAAAGCTACTCAACAATAGATCATATTCACACTATCAATCAGGTGATAGAGAAATGTGCGGAATATAATCAACCCTTACATATAGCTTTCATTGATTATGAGAAAGCGTTTGATTTTGTCGAAACCTCAGAAGTCATGGAGCAATTACGGAATCAGGGTGTAGACGAACCGTATGTAAAAGTACTGAAAGATATCTATAGCGGCTTCGCAGCCACCGTAGTCCTCCATAGAGAAAGCAACAAAACACCAATAAAGAAAGGCGACAGGCAGGGAGATACGATCTCTCCAATGTTATTCACAGCGTGATTGCAGTAGGTATTCAGACACC
Source organism: Dermacentor variabilis (assembly GCF_050947875.1). NCBI lineage: Eukaryota > Metazoa > Arthropoda > Arachnida > Ixodida > Ixodidae > Dermacentor > Dermacentor variabilis. Next base: position 223,672,893 of record NC_134569.1, on the reverse strand, counting down.
TGGATTGGGAAGAATTGGGGATAAAAGTTAATGGAGAATACCTTAGTAACTTGCGATTCGCTGATGATATTGCCTTGCTTAGTAACCCAGGAGAACAATTGTAATGCGTGCTCACTGACCTGGAGAGGCAAAGCAGAAGAGTGGGTCTAAAAATTAATCTGCAGGAAACAAAAGTAATGTTTAACAGTCTCGGAAAAGAACAGCAATTTACAATAGGTAGCGAGGCACAGGAAGTGGTAAAGGAATACATCTACTTAGGGCAGGTAGTCACTTCGGATCCGGATCATTAGACTGAAATAATCAGAAGAATATGAATGGGCTGGGGTACGTTTGGCAGGCATTCTCAGATCATGAACAGCAGGTTGCCATTATTCCTCAAGAGAAAAGTGTATAATAGCTGTGTCTTACCTGTACTCACCTATGGGGCAGAAACCTGGAGGCTTACGAAAAGGGTTCTACTTAAATTGAGGACGACACAAAGAGCTATGGAAAGAAGAATGATGGGTGTAATGTTAAGGGATAAGAAAAGAGCAGATTGGGTGAGGGAAAAAAACGCGAGTTAATGACATCTTCGTTGAAATCAAGAAAAAGAAATGGGGGGAGGCATGGGCAGGACATGTAAAGAGGAACGAAGATAACCGATGGTCATTAAGGGTTACGGACTCGATTCCAAGGGAAGGGAAGCGTAGCACAGGGCGACAGAAAGTTAGGTGGGCGGATGAGATTAGGAAGTTTGCAGGGACGACATGGCCAACATTAGTACATGACCAGGGTTGTTGGATAAGTATGCGAGAGGCCTTTGCCCTGCAGTGGACGTAACCAGGCTGATGATGATGATGATGATGATGATGATGATGATGATGATGATCTCGGCAGCAAGGGGGATAATGGGAATAGGTGTGCAAGGTGAACACGTGAGTGCCGGAACCGCGATCCTTGCGCAGTAATCTTCGGCTACCTCGACTTCTCGGCGTCCTTGATGTAGGGCTAGAGACTTAAACGGAAGACGCTGTTGAGGAGCACTTCGAAGTTCACGGATTGTTCTCCAGACAACCGACAGATATTCACGCGGGTTGAGAGGCTCGGAAAACAATTTCCTGCGTTGATTTTGCAGTACAGCAACGCTTCGCTGAATTTCTTTTGAATCCGTCTCTAAGGTCGTATAACGATTCAGTCCGTCTGTACCGTCGCTGCGCTCACCGGTGGATTGCACGGAGGCTCTGTATTTCTGAATCAAAATCTGTGCATTTCTCCGATGGCCGAAATGAACGCATAGCATCCTGCATTGCCTTGGCGATCTCAAGTTCTAGTGTGGACGAAATGCCTTCGTGCCATGCGTCTTCCATTGGTGATTTAAACAAGGGCCAATCTATTGTTTCTTCAAAATTTCATGGAACGGATTTGGTGAGGCCTTTTATCTTCAGGTAGGCAGGAATGTGGTCGCTTCCGTGGGTTTCTATACCTGCCAACCAATGGACGCAGCGAGTGAGGCATTGGGAAACAAAAGCTAAGTCTAAAAAACTACTCTACATCCGGCCACGCACAAACGTGTGACTGCCATCATTTAGACAACAAAGTTCATAGTCGCAAGCAAAGCACACGATGTTTCTTCATTTGTAATCTATCTTGTTGCTTCCCCAATGTGAATTATGCGCGTTGAAGTGCCCAACAACAATCCATGCACCAGGTGTCACATCTAAAATGTCACTCAGTTCCTGTCTATCGAAACGACTCGATAGAGAAAGGTAATCGCCCGCTAAAGTAAACGCAAGTTTTTGTTCTTTTATGGTCAAACACAAATACTGATTACTGTCATGTGGCCGCACTGGACGAGAACGTAAGTCAGTTCACACCGTATTTAGATTATCACTTTGCTAATGTCGTTACAAGTCGATGACACATGAGGTTCATAGCCTGAGATCCTGACAGATTTCTGCAGCTTCGGTTCACAGACGACAACAATGGGGAATCGATTGGTGAAAACATAATGGCGGAAATCAACGCGGGATTTCAGGCCACGGGCATTCCATTGCATAATAGATGCTTCCTTGACTTGTCTGAAGAACGGCTGACGCGGTAGAGCCTTTGTGCTTGCTACTCGAGGCTCACAAGAACCGGATCCAGGCCGTCCAGCACTTGTAGTGCACCTCGAGCAGACGACGTCTGCATGTCATTTATCAACACGCGAATGACTTTCACTACAGATTTTATTATGGTCATTACTTGCTAGTCTTGACCTCGCACGTGATCTGTGCCCTCATTGGTGCGTCGGTAGTCCACCGTCGACCTTTGTTAGGGTGGAGGACTTAATGTCGGAAGTGCAGGTGAGTCATTTGTAGTCGAGGTATTCAGTGCGTCACCAGACACCATGTTGTTAATGTGGGTGAGCGCCTTGGGAGCACCAGCCTCAGGAAGCAGCGTCTGTCATGCGACGGTATCAGTATTACTAGTAGACGAGGATCGTCTGCGGTGACGGCGAACACGACGCCGTCGCACTTGGTCGGCGGCCTCTCTGTGAATTGAGTTGTTTCTCACCATTTGTTTTAGGTCTTTCCACTCTGTCTTGTGTCTCGGGTAGTCTCTCGACGATGCTTCATGGGGACCAGAGCAATTGGCACACTTGAAGCGAGTCACACGGCAAGCATCAGCGCTGTGCTGCATCTTGCGCACACGGTCAAATTTTTGCATATGCCGCTGACATGCCCGATCTTCAAACAATTGCGGCACTAAAGTGGATTTGGAACGAACGGTCGCACTGGATGACAAAAAATCCAACTTTCACCTGGGACGGCCAGCTAACTCCCTTAAAAGTTATCCTCACGCAGCGTGAATCTCCTAGGCGACGGATTTTAATAATAGTTATATCTGCTGTGGCGGGTTTGACCAGAATAGGCAAATCGTCGTCGTCGATTGACTCAGTGACATCATAAATCACACCTGATATAGTATTGCTGTCCTGTGGTATTATGGTGCGAACATTTATCTTGCCCAGCATTTTCACTGTACTCAAGATATCCAATGCTGCTCTGTTGTAGACATCAACCGCTAGAATGATCTTACGGGTGTTAATTCTCATGTCCGTAATCTCATTTGGAACAAGAGCCTCCAGTGTGACAGATATGGCTTGCCTGTTTAGCCGATTCAGGTTGTCGGTCGGCGTCTCGGGCAAGAAAAGATGGTATGAGCTGTGTCACTGGCCTTTGCTGCCACCGTCGTTCTTGTTGAAGACGAAGAAGCAGTAACGATTCTCCTCTTTCCTTTTTGCCTCACAACTGTCAAGTAGTCCCCGTCATCCAACATATCTTTTTCTGAAGCAAAGTAGTACAGCAAGGTGTCATCGCTGCCTGTGTCGTTCAACAGGTGATTGCGCTTCCTCGGAGCGCTTGATGCTGTGACGTCGGTCTCCTCCGGACGTCTAGCTGACTCCGCTTCTATCGCCGAAGGTCTCGGGTGTGGCGCCTCCTGAAAACACGCAAAAATACTCGCAAAAGGAGGGCAGTAAAAAACGGGGTTCCACACAAGAGCCACTTCTAAGGCTTTACACGGAACAGTCACGTCCGGGTAAATTTTCAAACAAAGCGACATATATACAGGGAATCTAAACTACTAATATTGCAAGAGCTCGAATGATACAGCTTCGCTGGAAATTTCTTTGTAATTGTTCAAGACCGCACACATCTATATGTCTTTTTAATGTTGGAAGTCCTCTATGTTGATTGTACTGTTGTTCTTCTCTATAACCTTGACAATGCTATTATCTTAAGCAGTGTAACATAATCGAGGGTTCGACGAAAGTTCGTCTGGTCAGGCATAAAAATGAAGGGAATTACGGTCACTCACCAAGTATGAAGAATAATCAGACGCTTCGGAGCCGCGTACTGGTTATTTGTTCACTGAGTTGGACAGGATCGCACACATTTTTCGCACACATATTAAGTAGTAATAAACTTGTGCTGTAGATTTAAACACGATGTGCAATGCTTTGTTTGATTATAAAAGTTGCTTGTAGCAATGGTGCACTTTTATTTGTGCTCTACTGCTGTTACTGGGCCAGATCGACGACCTCTGTCAGGCACTAGTTGCCTTTTGTCCCTACATCATGCTCAGACTTTGTATAATTCACCGAAACAAATGCAAATCCACATAACTTTTCGGCCTATATAAAAGTAACTGAACGATGCGTTTCCATGTTCCTTAACTTAATGCATCAGTATTTCGCAATATATATATATATATATATATATATATATATATATATATATATATATATATATATATATATATATATATACACACACGACAGACGTTTGTCCTAGAGAGCGTTCACCGAGGTCGTTTTCCAAGGGCTCCACTGTCCCAGTATGAAGCAAGGCGGCAACATAGTTCTTGAGCACGCTGGGGAGGAAGGTCGGGAGCAATCATTTTCGTTAGGGCATTATAATCTGAAGGGACAGGAGGCGAAGCAAGCGTTGAACGCGAGGAGCTTTCACAAGCTAAAGCCGAAATGTGGTAGGCTCTGGCTAGCGTTATTTGCACCAGTGGTATTCCGCGCGGGAGTACTTGTGTACAGAGTCCAAAGTTCACAAGCGGAAGGCAGGATGTGTTGCCCGAAATGGTAACGATGGTGTGAGGGAAAGCGACGTTATGTGAGAGCAGGTTATCCGGATTAGGAGACACGATACGATGTAGTCACCGTCTGGGATGTAGTCACCGATGTAGTCACCGTCTCCACCTGCGACAGGTGGAACGGGGGAGACAACTATGTAAGGAACGGCACGGTGAGGGAGGCGAATATGCTCTGTGGAACATAGCCGTATCGGAGCGCTATCGGGAGGGTCAATAGCAGCAAGTAGAGCGAGTTGCAGAACACCAGCAGAACAGTCTATCAAAACGAAATGTGTAGACAGAAAGACCCAGGATGAGGTCATGAGGGCAGTGCTCTAGTACATAAAATAAAACATAAGTATGATGTCCGGCGACACTCACACGAGCCGGACGCATGCCAATAGCGGCTGGTGTTCCACCCTCGGCGACTTGGACCACAGGCGAAGGGGCAGGAGTGATGACTTTCTTGAGACGATTCCGAAGCGGAGCATGCATCACAGATACGTGCGCGCCAGTGTCAATCAGAGCCGTAACAGGTACACCATCTACGTTAACGTTAATGAGGTTCCGATGTGTGGGCAAGGTCAAAAGAGGATTTTTACGTCGGGTCGGTTTGGCAGCATCACCTCCAGGTGCTGCACGCGTTAGTTTTCCGGAAGGGTGCGCCGGAAGGAACTAGGGGACGGTGATCGGCGAGATGGGGGCGATTGGGAGAAGCGGCGACGTCGCGAAGGAGAGCGGCTAGAGCGGGTAGGACGAGAAGCGTCGCCAGAATCTGTGGCTGCGTTTGCGAGGCGAACCGGGGAGCAGCATGAGAGCCATAGGATGGGTGGTAGGACTAGGGGGTCGAATTCCACGAAGACCGGCAGTGACGTGAAATATGGCCGATACGGCCGGAAGTAAAGCATATAGGCCTGTCGTCTGGAGTACGCCATTCGGCCGGGTTGCGATACCGCGTTGGGGCATTCAGGCTGCGGGTGCGCACGACAGTGCTGGACGGAGTGTAGTCAGGCCGATTAACTGAGCCGACGTTGATCAAGCCAACGTGTGCCAATTCTTGGCGCACGACGGACTGTATCAATGAGACGGTCGCCTGGCGATTGTCGTGGTCATGGGTGGGGGTCGTGACAGGAGAGGCGGCTTCTATTTCACGTCGGATGACATGGAGGATGTCATCAGAGTGATTGGGTGTTTGCGAACTGCGGAGGTCTTCGCAGGTGGACGTAGCAGCCGTGTTGGGAAGACGGGGAAATGGCTGGGCAATGCGGCGACTCTTGGCTACTCAAACCGCCGGCATTCGGTAATGATGGCTTGCACAATGGAAGAATTCTTGAAGACAAGGAGATGGAAGGCATCATCTGCTATGCCCTTAATGACATGTGCAACCTTATCAGGTTCGGACATCTTCGGATACACTTTGCGGCACAGAGCGAGCACGTCCTGGATGTAAATGAGATAGGATTCTGTGCACGTCTCGACACGCGAAGCGAGGTTTTTTGGGCGGCGCGCTGACGTCGAACTGGCTTGCCAAACAAATATTTTAGTTTCTGTTTAGAAATGTCCCAGCTGGTAAGTTCCTCCTCGTGGGTCTGAAACCAGACGCGTGCCGTGCCCACGAGGTAGAATATCAGATTCGCGAGCATGATGGTCTGGTCCCCAGTGGTTGCTGGCGCTCACCCGCTTATATAGTTGAAGACAGTCTTCCACATCAGTGTCCTCTGTGCCAGAAAAGGTTCCTGGGTCGCGGGGTTGGGCTAGAATGACGGTGAGTGCGGGTGCTGACGGGACCGAAGCATCCTCGCCTTGAGCTGGCATTGCAGATGCAGCCAAGGAGCGGCCGCTGCGTAATTCCGCCATTATAATGATGCCGCAACCTCCACCTAAAACGTTACGGGGTTAAAAACAGTCAGACGTGTATTTACTGAATATTTACAATAATTATATCAGTTGACAAGATGGTAGCCAGCGCGCGAGGCCCAGAACATCGTCTTGTTTGTTCCGACGATGATTAAAACGTCTGCGCCGTCAGCCTGCCACAGCATATATATATATATATATATATATATATATATATATATATATATATATATATATATATATATATATATATATATATATATATATATATATATATATATATATATATATAATATGATTCAAGGAAAAGTTCTGTAGGTCCGGTGCATAGGTAGTTGAAGAAACGAAGGAGCACACTTACGAACATAGCACTCTAAATGTTGTAACGTTTCGGCAGTGGCACGGCCTTCGTAAGAATTTGCCAATGCTTTGGTTTATTTTTCTTCTTGGGAAAACTACAGAAGCAGTAAAGCGTCGTCTCGCACTCCTGGAACCGCAACAATTCAAATTCAGCATGACAACGACTCTTCATCTGAGAAAGTGGCAGTGCGCGCAGCAGTACCTGTAACGCGCAGCCATGACAGTAAAAACCAGTGAGCGAAGAGCTGCACAATTATGGCATTGACAAACAAGGCGGCCACAAGCGATGACACGAAAAGCGAGACATCGGCGAGCGAGGCATCCGCAAGCAAGGCATCAAGAGGCAAGACAGCGACAAAAAAGACACGAAGTATCAAAGCACCGAGAAACAGTGAACCTGCACCAAACGCACCTGCAGATCAAACGAAAAGAAGCAAATCGACAAGGAGGACAACAGACAACAGAACGACTAGTAGTGTTGTGTGGACAATCCAGCGACTCGCAAGGCAACAGCCAGCCCATCGGCAACTTCACCGACGTGCTGTGCAACGTCGCCTCAGCCAAGGCATGGGCTCAGAAGTATGCGGTCTGGTCCAGCCAATGGGACCAATTGACTGACATATTGTCGGGGTAATATACCCTTTGGGGACGCCCCTGTGCACTTTTTGAAGATTCAGTGTAACCTTCATGTTTCCCCTTTAAGAACTTGCATTGCTGCATCTACTGTGCCTTAAGGTCTACGCCTCATTTTAAGATCTGCCACGTCTTAAATGTCCCATAGCAACTTGCCGAGATGGGACAACACCCTCAAACAAGCTTAACTGGATCTAACACGGATTGTTATTAACCATTATGAGTCATCTGCGACAAAGTTAACAAACACAGAAAAGCAACTTTTTGCGGCTCATTACTTCACTACCGAAGGGAGGGCATTGCTGGATAATTACAGGCAAGATAGAACGCGTGGGCTTTTCCAGAAGAAATAGAAGTTTATACCTGACATAATATCTCTTGTAGCACGTTATCAAGGGAAGAATATAATGTCCAATCGCGGGGTTTGAACTTTTGTCCTGCAACTGGTGGATACAATGAATTTCAGCTAAGAATTGATGTGCACATTCTTTAAAGAAACAGGTTTATTCTGAAGCAGGACGTGCAACGGCCGAAACGTTAAAACATTGAAAATGCAATTTTGGTAACTGTGCTCCTTCGTTTATTTATATATATATATATATATATATACATATATATATATATATATATATTGTGACGTGGTGGTGACGTTCAAGAACACAGTAGCAATACTGTGAAAGACTAAACTAACTTCTATTGAGCGAACCTGTGCCCACAAAACAGGCTACACTTATAGCTCAACCATAGCTGCGAACACGATCGGTGATCGTCGAAAATCTCATCTGCGGGTCAAGCGCGTCGGCTTTTATAGAGCAGTCGTTGAATGTTCCAGACTAATCTTTGGGATCCGCACGCCTTCCACAAAGTTCTACACCATTCGAGTCACGCGATGAAATCAGATAACACAAAGTTCGGCACAACAGACAGCGGATAGAAGCGTCGATAACTTTCCAGAAACTTCGGATACATGCAGGCGCGTGCCGCACTGTGCGATAACATTTGTGAGGCGGCGAAACGTGGTCGCCAGATAAAGATAAGTACACGTGTCAATACCCCCCCTTAAGAAGCATCGACCCGATGCTGCCAACAAACGAAAGTAATAAAGAAAAGCACTCGTAGCAACGAAAACAACAAAATAAGAAGTTCGTCAGCGTCCGTAAAATGATTTAAGACGCACCACGTGGACCACTTCAGATCGCGCGCGGTGCCACTGTGAATGCGAAATGCCGTCTGGCACGACCTCATAGTCCAGTGCGCCAATACGTCGGATAAACTTGTAGGGTCCGAAATATCGTCGCTGTAGTTTCTCACTGAGTCCTCGTCGGCGTATCGCGGTCCATACCCAAACACGGTCGCCGGGCTGGTACTCGACGAAGCGTCGTCCGAGATAGTAGTGTCGGCTTTCGGTACGCTGCTGGTTCTTGATCCGCAGGCGGGCGAGCTGTCGAGCTTCTTCGGCGCGCTGGAGATAGGTCACGACATCAAGATTCTCTTCGTCGGTGACGAGCGGCAGCATAGCTTCGAGCGTCGTCGTCGGGTTCCTGCCGTAAACCAGCTTAAACGGCATGATCAGTGTTGCTTTTTGCACCGCCGTGTTGTAAGCGAATGTTACGTACGGCAGGACAGCATCCCAGGTCTTATGTTCGACGTCGACGTACATTGCTAGCATGTCGGCAAGGGTCTTGTTCAGGCGCTCCGTGAGACCATTTGTCTGCGGCTGGTAGGCAGTTGTCCTCCTGTTGCTTGTCTGGCTGTATTGCAGAATGACTTGGGTGAGCACTGCTGTAAAAGCCGTTCCTCGGTCGGTGATGATGACTTCTGGAGCACCATGTCACAGTACGATATTCTCGACGAAAAATTTCGCCACTTGGGCTACGCTGCCTTTCGGTAGAGCTTTAGTTTCCGCGAAGCGGTTAAGATAGTCCGTTGTCAAGACGATCCACTTATTTCCGGAAGTTGATGTCGGAAACGCTACCAGCAAGTCCATCCCGATCTGCTAAAAACGTCGGTAAGGAGGCTTGATCGGCTGTAGCAATCCCGCTGGCCTTACCGGTGGTGTCTTGCGTCGTTGACAGTCTCGACGTGCCTTGGCGTAAGTGGCGACATCGGCGGTCAGAAGCGGCCAGTAATACCTTTCCTGCATCCTCGACAGCGTCCGGGAGAATCCGAGGTGCCCAGCGGTTGTATCGTCGTGTAAGGCGTGCAGTACTTCTGGACGCAGCGCTGACAGTACAAGAAGGTAGCTGGCGGGGACTGGTGACAAGTTCTTCTTCACAAGCAGGTTGTTTTGTAGCGTGAACGAAGACAACCCTTGCTTAAATGCCCTAGGGACAACGTCGGTCTTACCTTCCAAATACTGGACGAGGCCTTTTAGCTCCGGGTCTGCTCGCTGCTGTTTAGTGGACTCTTCCACGCTTATTATTCCAAGAAAGGTGTCGTCGTCCTCGTCGTCTTGCTGCGGGGGATCGATGGGGGCGCATGATAAGCAGTCGGCGTCAGAGTGTTTTCTTCCGGACTTGTAGATTACGGTGACGTCATATTCTTGCAGTCTGAGGCTCCACCGTGCCAGCCGTCCTGAAGGGTCCTTTAAGTTAGCTAGCCAACACAACGCGTGATAGTCGCTGACGACTTCGAATGGCCTGCCATAGAGGTAAGGGCGGAATTTCGCTATACGCCAAATGATGGCGAGGCATTCCTTTTCAGTCGTAGAGTAATTGCCTTCCGCTTTTGATAACGACCGGATAGCATAAGATATAACCCGTTCAAGTCCGTCTTTTCTCTGGACTAGGACGGCACTGAGGCCTAGGCTACTGGCGTCAGTGAGGATTTCAGTATCGGCGTCCTCGTCGAGGTGTGCAAGAACCTGCGGCGACTGCATGCGTCGTTTGAGTTCTTGAAATGCGTTGGCCTGCGGCGTTTCCCACTTGAAATCGACATCACATTTCGTTATATGTGTTAGCTGCTCCGCGATGCATGAAAAGTACTTGACAAAGCGCCTATAGTAGGCACACACGCCAAGGAACCTGCGCACTGCCTTCTTGTCGATTGGCTGCGGGAACTTTGCGATGGCAGCTGTCTTCTGCAGGTCGTGGCGTACCCCAGATTTGCTGATGACGTGGCCTAGGAATAGCTCATCGTAAGCGACGCGACACTCTTCCGGCTTTTGAGTGAGCCCTGATGACTTGATGGCCTCTAATACTGTCGCAAGCCGCTTAAGATCGTCGAAATTTCCGCAAAGACGACGACGTCATCCAAGGAAACAAGACAGGTCTGCCACTTCAATCGTGCTAAAACCATGTCCATCACATGCTGGAACGTTGCAGGCGCCGAGCACAGTACAATTGGCATAACCTTGAATTCATAGAGGCCGTCTGGCGTGGTGAAGGTGGTCTTTTCGCGATCCCGTTCGTCGACTTCTATTTGCCAGTAGCCAGACTTGAGGTCCATCGTTGAGAAGTATTTAGCATTGCAGAGCCGATCCAACGCGTCGTCTATCCGTGGGGGTGGGTACACGTCTTTCTTCGTGATATTGTTCAGTCGACGATAATCGACGCAGAAACGTAGGGTTCCGTCCTTTTTCTTCACTAAAACAACTGGAGACGCCCGCAGACTTTTAGACGGCTGGATGATGTCGTCGCGCAGCGTTTCGTCGACTTGTCTTATAGCTTCGCTTTCTCGCGTCGAAACTCTGTAAGGGCTCTCGCGGAGTGGTCGAGGGCACTCTTCGATTATTATGCGATGCTTTGCGACTGGTGTATGTCGAATCCTCGATGACGTCGAAAAGCAGTCTTTGTATCGTCGAAGCAGACTTATGAGCTGTTTCCGCTTAATCACGGGGAGACTTGGATTTATGTATAATTCTGGCTCGGGAACAACGGTCGTCGGGGTAGATGCGACAGAATCCGAGAGGGCAAACGCATTGCTGGTTTCCAGAACTTCCTCGATGTATGCGATCGTCGTGCCCTTGTTGATGTGCTTGAACTCCTGGCTGAAGTTTGTTAGTAACGCTTTCGCGTTTCCTCCGTGCAGTCGAGCGATCCCTCTTGCGACGCAAATTTCACGGTCGAGCAGTAGACGTTGGTCGCCTTCGATGACGCCTTCTACGTAAGCGGGTGTTTCGGTGCCGACCGAGATAACAATACTGGAGCGAGGCGGCATGCTCACTTGTTCTTCGAGCACACTCAAGGCTTGGTGACAACGAGGGCTCTCCGGCGGTATCGCTCGATCTTCCGACAGCGTTGCTGACTTCGACTTCAGGTTGATGATTGCGCCGTCTTGGTTCAGGAAGTCCATGCCGAGAATGACGTCTCGAGAACACTGTTGCAGGATAACGAAGGTGGCAGGGTAAGTCCGGTCATTAATGGTAATTCTTGCCGTGCAGATTCCAGTCGGCGTAATGAGGTGTCCTCCAGCGGTACGAATTAATGGGCCTTCCCATGCAGTCTTAATTTTCTTCAAGTGGTCTGCAATGGGTCCACTCATTACGGAGTAATCGCCTCCTGTGTCTACTAAGGCGGCAACTGCGTGGCCGTCGAGAAGCACGTCGAGGTCGATGGTTCTTTGTCTTGCGTTACAGTTAGGCCTTGGCGTCGGATCACGCCTGCGTCGCGTTCACCTGTGGCTGATACGTGGCGTCTTAAGGTGGTCTTTCGTCGGCGTAGTCTTTGCTCCCTGTCTTCGTCGGGACGGCGGCGTGTCGTTGTTATGTCGTCGAGGCAGTCTCTTCGTAGCCTTCGTAGGCGGTGGAGGATCTTCGTCAGTTCGACGAACAGCAACCACACCTCCGTCGGTTGCTGCTTTTAGTTTCCCGGATATGGACTCACGGATCGGCCCCGGGCTGGGCCAGTGTATGGACGGCGCTGCGGCGACAGGTAGCGGCCTGGTGACGGCGAACGGGACGGTCGTCGAGGGCTCCACTGAGTCGGGGCGAGGTAGTCGGCGATGTCACGAGGGCGTTGACCTTCCGTTTGGCGCTGTTCTATGACGGCGAATCCTCGCAATGCCAGGTCGCGGTATGGGCATCGGCCGTAGACATGGCCGGCTTCGCCGCAGTGGTAGCAGAGCGGGCGGTGGTCGGGGGCGCGCGAAATGTCCGTCTTCCTCGCGTAAGTGCGCTGGGCGACGGGTGGTCGTGCTGGCGGCGGCGGCGGCGGCGGACGACGGAACTGCGGCGTGACAGGGCCCTGACGCGGTCGCAGAGGGGGACCTTGATGGCGTGCGACGGCGGCGTAGGTCATCGCTTCTGGCTGGGGCTGCGGTAATTGAGGTTGCACCTCAGGAGCTACCAGCGATCGCTGAACCTCATCTTTCAGGATGTCAGTGATCGAGGCTACTTGAGGCTGCGACGAAGGCAAGACCTTGCGCAGTTCTTCGCCCACAAAGCCCCTTATGGTCTCTTGGACATCAACGGAGCCCAGCGCCTGGATGGCGCACTGAGGCGTGAGCACGTGGCTGTTATATTGCCTAGTGCGCATTTCTAGCGTTTTCTCAATCGTGGTAGCCTCTTTCAGGAACTCAGCTACGGTGTGCGGTGGGTTTCAGATTAGTGCGACGAAACGTTCTTGCTTTACGCTTCGCATCACGAAACGCACTTTTTTTCTCTTTGAACATTTCCGGGTAGGCGTGCCGGAAAAGACGGGTCATCTCTTCTGTGAAGATGGCGATGGTCTCATTGGGTAGTTGGCCTCGGGTTTCCAGCAGAACTTCGGCCCTTTCTTTTCGGACAACGATCGCGAACGTCCTCAGGAAGTTACTGCGGAACAGGTCCTGTGTTTCTAGGGTGGACTCCCGGTTCTCGAACCAAGTCCTCGCGACATCTTCCAAGGAGAAGCACACGTGTTGTAGCTTATCTTCAGAGGTCCAGTTATTGAAGGTCGAGATCTTTTCGAAGGTTTCGAGCCAGGTTTCAGGATCCTACGACGTAGCTCCATGGAAAGCAGCGGACTCTCTGGTTTGTTGAAGTACGATGGGTGACAGTGCAGCAGCCATTTTGGTTGTCTTGGCCACAATCTTCTTGCTCTTCTCAGGTAGAAGTGCGTGCTCCGGGGGCAGCTATTGTAGACGACGGCTTGCTCGATGATCCCTGACTACATTTGTGCTCTCTTTACGGTCCGGGCTTGGATCACAGCTTTTCGCGGGCATTCGGTATATGGACGAAAAGCACCTCCACCAGATGTCAGGTGGTGGTGACGTTGAAGAACACAGTAGCAGTACTGTGAAAGACAAAACTAACTTTTACTGGGCGAACCTGTGCCCACAAAAACAGGCCACAGTTATAGTTCAACGATAGCGGCAAACACGGTCGGCGATCGTCGAAAATCTGATCAGCGCGTCAAGCGCGTCGACTTTTATACAACAGTCGTCGTATGTTCCAGACCAATCGTTGGGAGCCGCATGCCTTCCACACAGTTCTATACCATTAGAGTCACGCGATAAAATCAGATAACACAACGTTCGGCGAGAACAGACAGCCGATAGAAGCATCAATAACTTTCCAGAAACTTCGGATACATGCAAGCGCGTCCCGCGCTGTGCGATAACATTTGTTAGACGGGGAAACATGGTCGTCCGAGAAAGATAAGTGCACGTCTCAATATATATATATATATATATATATATATATATATATATATATATATATATATATATATATATATTACACCCCATTCAACCCACCCCACCAACCCGTCGCGGTTTTTCTGACGCCTCTAGGGGCAGGTCCCCTAGCCTGCGCCGGGGAAACTAGATTCAGCGACCTCCGGGGGTGAGGTTGCAAACCAGCTAGATATCCAAGAACCCCCATCTCCGACGATCGACGACTCTACAACTCCGACGACTCCAACCAAACCCCCTGTTACCGACGCCGTCAGCGCTGATCTTGTCGTTTTCATTGGCGGCCACCAAGTGGCCGCTCTCGTCGACACTGGTTCGCATTTTTCGATAATAAGTGAAAAGCTGGCCAATAGGCTGAGAAGAGTGAAGACGCCGTGGACCGGGCCCAACATCAGAACTGCCGGTGGCCAGTTGATGACGCCGATTGGAAAACGCACAGCCAGGATAGTAATCGCCGGTGCAACCTTTGTCGTCTCCCTTGTCATTCTATTTGAGTGTTGTAAGGAACTTATATTGGGGATGGATTTCTTAAGAGAGTACGGTGCAGTGATTAATGTCCGTGACCTCGTCGTCACATTTTCCACGAGCTCAGACGACGTCGACCCCGCGGAACACAAGCGACCCCGCTTACGTATCGCCGACGACGACGTCACGCTTCCGCCGCGAAGCTGTTCCCTCGTACCTGTAGTCTAAGACAACTTGAACACCGGGACTGGAGTCACTGAACACATCGACGCACTGTCACTGAATCAAGGGGTTTCCATCGCCAGGGCCGTAATTAACGTACAAGACGAACGTGCTGAACTCCTGCTGACGAATTTTACCAGTGAACGTCTGCACATTGTTAAAGGCTTGGCTGTTACTTACTTCGACGAACTTAATTCAATACAGGACTGCCTCTCAGTGGAGCACGCGACGTCCACCGTGGTTATACCTGCCTCTGTGATTGACATCGGTCCCACCTTATCCCCCGTGGAACGCAGCAGCCTTCTTGAGTTCATCGATGAGTGTAAGAGCTGCTTCTCATCCACGTCACGAGTTAGCCAGACGCCGCGCACAAAGCACCGTATTGTCACCGAAGCCGACGCCAGACCAATTCGGCCGAATCCTTATCGTGTGCACCTAAAGAGCGCGAGGCAATCCAAACACAAGTGAAGACCATGCTTGAGGACAGAGTTATTCGGCCCTCTAAGAGTCCTTGGGCATCGCGTGTCGTATTGGTGAAAAAGAAGGACGGCAGCCTGCGCTTCTGCGCCGACTATCGAAAACTCAACCAGATCACAAAGAAAGACGTTTATCCGCTACCGCGTATCGACGATTCACTGGACAGGCTACGAAACGAACATTACTTTTCGTCGATGGACTTGAAAAGCGGCTACTGGCAAATAGAAGTTGATGAGAGAGACCGTGAGAAGACCACGTTTGTGACGCCCGACGGTCTTTATGAATTTGACGTGCTCCCCTTCGGTTTGTGTTCTCCGCCGGCAACGTTTGAACGACTAATGGACACGGAACTCTCAGGCCTCAAATGGCAAACCTGTCTGGTGTACCTCGACGACGTGATTGTTTTCTGCGTCACGTTCGAGGAACACTCACAGAGACTAAAGACGGTCTTTGAAGCAATACGCTCGGCTGATGTAACTTTGAAACCTGAAAAGTGCCATTTTGGTTTTGAAGAACTTCAATTTCTCGGTCACGCTGTTAGTCGTGAAGGTGTCCGACTTGACCCTGATAAAATCTCTGCCGTCGCTAATTTCCCTACGCCATCGAATAAAAAGGCAGTGCGACGTTTTCTGGGCCTTTGGCAATACTACCAATGGTGTATCGCGGAATTTTCGCTTATCGCATAGCCATTGACACATCTTACCAGAGAAGATGCCCCATTTGTGTGGGGTGAAGACCAGCAACGGGCTTTTGATGACCTAAGGCAATGGCTGCAGGCGCCTCCCGTGCTCGCACACTTTGATGAAGCGACCCTACGATTCTTCATACCGACGCTAGTAATGTCGGCCTCGGCGCAGTGTTGTAGAGTGGCAGGACGGCGCCGGAAGAGTGATTGCTTACGCCAGCAGGACGCTATCCAGGATGGAGGCTAACTACTCCACTACTGAAAAAGAATGTCTCGCACTGGTGTGGGCCATCCTGAAATTTCGGCCATATTTGTATGGTCGGAGTTTCACCGTTGTCAGTGATCATCACGCCCTTTGCTGGCTGACTAAATTAAAAGATCCAGCTGGTCGGCTTGTGCGCTCGAGTCTTCGGCTCCAAGAGTTCGACTTCACTGTTGTATACAAATCGGCGAAACGACACGCCGACGCCAACTGCTTTTCTCGGTCTCCTGTTGAGACTGCCGTGCACGACAATGATCACGCGGCTTTTCTAGGCGTGCTAGCTACTGTGGCTGTTTAACGCCAGCAACACGAGGACGCAGAATTTGTTCCTCTTTTCGATTACTTAGAGGGAAGAACAAGCAACGTGCCGAAGTTATTCTCCAGAGGGCTGCCTTCATTCTGCTTACGCCACGACGTTCTCTATAAAAAAAAAACTTTTCACTTAGCGGCAGCAGCTACTTACTCGTCATTCCCGCATCTCTTCGCGACGAAGTCCTACATGCCTGTCACAACGAGCCGACCACTGGTCACTTAGGCTACACTCGGACATTGGCAAGAATTAGGCTAAAGTACTATTGGCCGAG
This sequence comes from Dermacentor variabilis, assembly GCF_050947875.1. Lineage (NCBI taxonomy): Eukaryota > Metazoa > Arthropoda > Arachnida > Ixodida > Ixodidae > Dermacentor > Dermacentor variabilis. The sequence continues at coordinate 223,656,131 of NC_134569.1, read as the reverse complement.
ACTTCCGTCGATCGTGAAACGTTACACACAGACATGCCTGGATTGCCAGCGCCGCAAAGCCCTACCCGGCAAGCCAGCTGGACTGCTGCGTCCTGTTCAGATACCGCAAGCGCCGTTCGAGCAAATTGGCATGGACCTTTTAGATCCGTTTCCACTGTCTACTGCCGGAAATAGATGGAAAATCGTAGCCACGGATTATCTTACTCGATACGCCGAAGCAGGTGCTATCCAACGTGGAACAGCAGCCGAAGCATCGCGAATTTTCGTCGAAACCGTCGTACTAAAGCATGGCGCTCCCGCAGTGGTCATAACAGACAGAGGATCTGCGTTCACGGCTGCGCTTTTGGATACCGTGTTGCGACTAAGTGGTACCACTCACCGAAAGACCACGGCTTATCATCCCGAAACCAGTGGGCTGACAGAACGTATGAATAAGACTCTGGCAGATATGATGAGTATGTCATCGACGTCGACCACAAGAACTGGGACGAGATATAACCATATGTTACTTTTCCGTATAACACGGCTCGCCAAGAGACAACACGCATGACGCCTTTCAACCTTGTTTACGGACGCGAAGTGACAACAATGTTGGACGCACTGCTGCCACATGACTGCGGTGACGACGAGACTGGTGCCGAGGAGTTTACGCAACGCGCAGAGGAAGCCAGGCAGCTTGCGCGTTTGCGAATCAAACAGCAACAGGAATGCGATTCCCGACACTACAATCTTCGGCACAGAGCCGTCAAATACAACGTCGGTGACCATGTGTGGGTCTGGACTCCGATTCGTCGGCGGGGGCTCTCTGAAAAGCTCCTGCGAAGATACTTCGGCCCGTACACAGTTCTGCGCCGCATCAGCGATGTGACTTATGAAGTTGTCCCCGACAGCCACAACTGCTCCAGACGCCGGCGGCATCTGCCAGAGGTTGTGCACGTGGTTCATATGAAGCCATACATTTCCTCATGACCTCAACTTTGAACCGTCTGTGCACAGCCTTCGGCGGTTGGTGCATCGGGACGATGCATTTTTGTTTTCAAAGGGGGGGGGGGGGGCAAATGCACATACTATGTGGTCGCCGCGGGTATGTGCCAGGCGATACGAAGGACGCTGAAGTAGCGCGCGAGAGGAACAACAGAGACGACAACGACGTCACGTTGACTGCTCTGATAAAGTGCTTTCATACGTCCTCTACGACGGCTTTCCCGTCTCCTACTAGGCTGCGACAACATATATATATATATATATATATATATATATATATATATATATATATGTTGTCGCAGCCTAGTAGGAGACAAGCCGAATACCCTCTGATCTCTCTCTCTCTCTCTCTCTCTCTCTCTCTCTCTCTATATATATATATATATATATATATATATATATATATAGAGAGAGAGAGAGAGAGAGAGAGAGAGAGAGATCAGAGGGTATTCGGCTTGTCTCCCCTGACACTCGAGCGAGGAATATTAGTGTTTACGCCACTCGCTGCTCAAACGCAATTCAAGATAGTACTGACTTTCCTGAGTGGAACCACTGTTCTAGAAAAGAAAACCACGGATCTAGTTTTTTCGGGGAACTTCAGTCCAGTCTCGGACCGACAGCGCAATTTGACGCAGGGGACTGGCTTGGTTATCAAGACGTGAGGAAAGGCCCCAACACTCAGTTACCAATTTCATTGCACGAAGCGACGAGTCAGAAGTAGACACCGTTGCGCTCCATGATTCAGCTACATCGGTGTACCCTGTTACTTGCAAAGAAGTGCTACATGGTTAAATGTCGTAAGGGCCACATCAATGATACTGAGGTTGGTTGCAGCCTGCCGAGGCCTGCCAACCACTGCATAACGCCTAATGTCAGAGGAGCTTGCCGCTTGTGGAAGGTATTGGCTTTCGATTACCCAAAAGCAGCCATTCGGCCTTGAGTCATCAGCTCCCCCGAGGAAGGTCGCGACGTTCACAAGGCATTTAAATTCATCGATTTGTACCCTTTTCGTGCGGAAGTGGATGGTTTGCCGTGGATGCGCAAGAGGTTTGAGAATGCCAAGGTCCAGGACGGCATCAAGCACCCGATCCCGCTTCCCGGTTATCACCGCGCCACTGAACTCATCGCAACATACTTGCACCAGACGCTTTTCAATGCGGGACTCGCAACGGCCGTCGCAAACTTCGGGAGCACTTCTGGGTTACAAAGCCGAAGCAGTGCCTTCAAATATTGATCGGGTGGTGTACTTGGTGAGTGCGCTTAAGGATGAAGCCTGCGATGGCTACAATGGCGTGTCTACGTGCAGGCCGAGCGTATCTGTCGAAACCATTTGACATTGTTGGCGTGTATTTTACAGGACCAGTATACCTGAAAAGTGGGCTTACATATACATCCTATACCAGGTTGATCACTTGCGGGGTAGTTCATGCTGTTTACTAAGAGCTTCTCTTCCTCTCAACGGCCGACATTTTCTTAGAGGCTTTCCTGCGTTTTATTGAATGTCGTGGATTTCCTGTGGTGATTTGCGCTGACAGTTCCCTGTGCTTTAGCGTGCTTCTCGGGAACTACGCGCTGTATATGGCGCTGTTCATAGAAGTCATATGGCGATTACCTGTCACCTCATCGCATTACGTGGAAAGTGTCTGCTGACCGTGCATCTTCGTCGGGTGGATTTTAGGAGAGTATGGTGCGATCAGGTAAAGAGCGGTAAGAGGAACGGTCTAGGCACGTCACTTTAAGGTTATGATCCCATGGGCACGGTTCCATCAGAAATTGAAGCAATTATAAATAATAGATCACTGACGTATTCACCTTCTTCCCTAGAGGAACTAGAAGTTTAGACACTAGCCCATTTCTCGCATAGAAAGCGACAGACAGCTATTCCTTACTTGCAGAGGGTAGCCGTAGTGCCTAGCTCCTATACTGAGTAAAATGTGACTTGCTCTATTACAAAAGGGCCTCTGAGTCATGCGGCAATGGCGAACCTGATGCTTCTCATATATTCCTCCTGATGTTTTTTTTTTAAACGAAAGGAATCTTAGGGCATCCCTGTCACACAGCTTGTTTCCAATCTGCAGGACAGCTTTCTGGACGTTATCCTCAAATCTGAATCGGCGCTGGCAAAAGCGCAGCAATATCTTCAATATACATTTGCTAAGGTTCGATTCATTTCCCAGTCTATCATTCAGCGAAGTGGTTCCAGTGCCATGAAACGACACATCAAAGGCGACTATAAATTTACTCGTGGTGGATGACTCCCTGATTATTTCACTATGGGGCATATAGTACTTTGTGGGAGCCGCATCGTTCATGACGGGAATTGGTTCCACATCACTATCTTTAAGATACTGTCTTATTGCTGCATCAAAGTTAGGCAGGCCGTCTTCGTTCTGAGATAGTCGATGAAGGAGGCAGCGAAGAAGCCGTTTCATAGCTACCGCACGATTATCGTCCCGGTGTGCTTGCAAGGCATACACGTTTGATGTTTCGTGTTATCGCGCTGCTTATTTGTTTGGTTAAAAGCTTTTAAAACTTGCTTATCACTTGTAGATGCTTTTGCAACATCTGTGATTCCTAAGCTTTCGAGCTGCTAAAGCTTTTGCAGGTCTAAGAATACAGATTTATCGTTCGTGCAGCATTTCGTCCGTAGCAGACAAATATTTGCTCGTATGTGCGGATGAACTGGCTCATAACTATTTAAGAGTCCTTGGAACTTGCAGGACAGTACAGTTTCTGTTGGATGGAGACCTTTGTGTTTATCATCCCAAGTGACGCTCTTTCTCAGTATCTTCCAGAACAGGTCACCTAATTAATAAGCTGATGCCTACTTATCGGTGAACTCTTGGGAAGCATAGGGTATCAGCCAATCGTCGGCCGCGAATATATACGCCTCCGATGAATTTTGGCACATCAACAAGGACATCAGGGATGTGTGCTACTTGTGTTGCTTCGATCAGATAATGAACACCATCGAATTGGCTTTGTGAAAAAGCTTCCTCTTATTTTCGACGAGTGATTCAACCTCCACATTGGCTACCCAAAATTGTGATAGTAACGCCAATTTCTCCTAGCGAATTCAGGCACATTTTTCTTGAGACATCTTCCTTAAGAAAGTGCGCTGAGTACAGTTATGCAGAAGACCTCTTATGTAACATGAACTCTTGGAGCTCTTGGTCCAAACTCGGAAAGTTTGGAGACGTTTGGTGTCTGCACTCAGTTATTCCCGTCTGACACAGCAGACATGGTAGTACTGATCCTGGCGTGTTCTGGTGGCGTCGTTACGTAAGCATGTTTAGCGCCCATTCTGGAACACTTCGAAGAAGCATGTATTCTTTGACAGTGTGAGCAGCTCACCTTACGTCGAGAGTTCCTTGTTCGGTGACCGTTGGTTGTACACCTGAAACAGAAGTCAGCTGTCGACATCATATGCTTATTTAAGCGAAGCTTTCTTTGCCTCTTCTCTCACCTTTTCCAGGGGTGTTGCCGCCTTGCCAGCCGCGCCGGGGTGCGTTTGAGATCTCACGGCAGGGGTGCGGGAGGCGAGATAGCGACAGCAACGACGTTCGGTTTGGTAGGGCGGGGCCACAGTGCCCTTTGACGCTGCCTTGAGGACGCCACAATGCCCTTTGGAGGCCGTAATGAGGCGTGACCTCCGTAAAAGCATTGCAAGAGCATCCGCGCTTGCTTCCATGTTCACGCGCAACAGCAACGGCAGATCAGTGAGGAGGTAGGGTTAATGTTTCAGTGGGCGTAGAGATAAAGGAGCCTGGATAGGGAAGAACTGCTTCACGTAGCGAGGCAGTTGGGAAGCGGCCGTCCTTTGCGCTCGTGGTAGTTAAGCGAAGATGGCACGGGACCTCGTTGTCTTGTAAACCAGGCTTCAAGTACGGTGATGGACCGAACATCCGAAGAGGCCAGAGCAGCGTGTGTTACGTTGCCGTTTATCCCAGCAAGGAGACGGAGAGCTACCGCGCCACGCGCCCTCGATCGCCACAGTACGTTTTGTTTCTTTTTCCGCTTTTGCGTTAATTATTTCTTTGCTTTTAATAACCCCCTCGCTCGTATCGCATCTACTGCTGCGCGATGCTCTGGCAGTATGTCAATAAGATAGAGCCCGGTTTGGGTGATGTCGCATCTCCCGCAAGAGAGTAGTACCTTGACACGACGCCACTCGCGCTAGCAACAAAGCCACTTACATGCTTTTTTTTTGCTTCCTCTGCTGCGTATTCACCCGTTGACCATTGGCGACCTGTGCGCCAACTTGTCCGGAGTGAAATGTTCCCGTACAACGGGCACCGCAGACTCGCATGCCACCTTTTAAGGGCAATAGGGTTAAGGGCCCCATGTCGCAGAAAAGCGTCCAGCATCGACCGTGTTGTGAGTGAAAAAGTAATTCCGTACCACGCATGCACAACCACGGAAGGCCCTCCATGTAGCGCAAATATTTACTCAACCAATTGAAGGGCACAAAGTAAAATACTAGAAAACGTAATTCTGTTAAGCGGCAACTCGAACACAAACCCTTTTCAAGAATTTCTGCCATTCGTAGAACGGTGTGCCCGGTTCCTTGCAACACCATCGAAGTGGCGCTCGCCTCCACGCATACACGCCCCACACAAGAGGCTGCGTTTGTACCAGAAAGCGTGCCTTTATGCGTAACGTTCGCTGACAGCGTTTACCGGCAAACACTAGAATTCATAGTATGCAGTTGCCAGGAAGCGTGAGAAGCAGTCGGGGACCTTTAAATGCTATTGCGTTGAGCGCTTAAAGGCGAAGCCTAAGCGGGCTCAAATTTTTTTAGCGCTATGAAAAACGATGAATGTTGGACAGGCACTCAGGCCTGATACTATGCCGGCTTGATTTACCTGTGCGAGATGGTCTTTCATCTTTTAGTTTTCTGAAGAAGTCTTCTATCTCAGAGGTTAACAGTTCGTCGGGGAAAGCGGCCTTCTCGAGACGTTCCTCTTGGTGCTGTATGCTTTGGCTGACAAGCTGGTCACAAGGCTTTCCGAGAGCACCTATAAGACATTTGACGGCAATACCCCTTTTCATTAGCTCTGAATGGACCGAGTCGTGTCTGGGGACTTCTTGACTGCGGCTTATAACTTGAGCAAGCATGCCCTTCAGAGAAAAATAAAACGAGCATCAATGTATCGATAGCAACCTTCGTCTGTCAATTCGTGCGTGAACTTGAAATCTTAAAACATGCACTAAAAACATTAAACACATCCTGGACAAAGGTGCCTCGCTCCTGAGGTTTGACCCTTCTTAACATGACCACATAGTTGTCGACATATCTATAAACCTTACTTCCGTCGGCTGGGGCAATGCGTGCATTGATGCGCTTCTCACAATCAGCTAAATAATGGCACTTAAAACAGGACCTATGACTCCAATCTATACATACTCCTTCCCTCTGAATAAAAAAAAGGTCTTTAAGAGCAACAAAAGGGCTAGCAGGAGAATTCGAATAATTCTAATATAGTTTCAATCGATGAACCGGGGGCTCTGTGAAAGCTCAAACGGTCCCAGTCCTTAATAGCACCCATAAAGATTGCAAGCAGTTAATGTTGAAAAAGAAATAAAAAAGGCGTTATCATTATCAATGGAAACTACAGAAGGGACCCTCATGCACCTTCACTTCCAGGACAAAAAATTATATGACTTCATCAAAGTTCCTAAATATAAAGGGATCATCTACCATCAATGCGGTCTGATGGCACTGCGGGAATTTATAAATTTCACTCTGGCAGATGGCATCTTTATGGGCGGAAGCCGTGGAAAAAATGTCGAGAGACTGTATTTACCAGCAGAAAAACGCTCTTTACCAGACACGAGAGGTTCAGTTTTTCGCACAATGCTAACACCTGCTCCTTAATCTTCGCTGAAGGCTTTGTTATCTATTGGAAGTTCTTCGTAATAGCTTATTTTGCTTCCTCTGTGGAAACTACCATAGTGCAACCACGAGAAACATGCTATTTGGTTTGTTACTTGCAGAACTGGCACCGTGCACAAGACACAGCTTTCCCTAGAGAGATGCTATAGCGACCAAACCTGGCAGTGTTTTGATGACAGGTTGCGAGAGCGCCATGCCGAAGTAGATGCGCTGGTAGCGGGCGGACATTTGTCGGACCATTGCCGCAGCTGTATATGTACTTGGCCATTCAATGCTACATGCGTGCCCCGCAAGGGCAATAAACAGGCCACAAGACGAATGGTTGAAGCCGTACCTGTTAGCAATAACCAAGGCAGATGTGTAGGCGGCCCGTCTATAGCAATATCACAAGACAAGCTTGAGCAGCTGAAGGATAGCTTCGCACACGCGAAGTGGTGACAGTGTTCTTGACTTATTGTGCAGCATTTAGTATTTGCAGGACATGAAAATTCTTGGTGATATGCGCGTATGGGCCCTCCCATGTGTAGTGTTTGCATTTGCACGCCTGTGTATTTATGTTTGTGTGTAGCTGCGTAATAAACTCCGTTGATGTCCAGCGCTCGTCTATTGCACTTCTATCTTTCTGTGTGAGTGTTTATTAGGTCGGCTCTCCAAACATGAACACGCGCGACGTAACAGGGCTAAAGCTACGCAGCAGCCACTGCCAACGGAAATGATTGTCCTGAGTGATTAACTTCCAGCCGTTCAGGCAAAGACTGACGTTTTTGACAGTATTGAATAAAATTTGAAACTCGCAAGAGAACTGCAATGAAGGAGTTGTTATAACAAGGAGCATTTAGAGCAACATATTGACAGCATTAGGAATAAATGCAGACGAGATACGCTGAAAATTCATGGCATAACGAACGAAAGTGAAACCTGGGTACAAAGCGACAATAAGGCTAATGCTCTGCTTCCACAGCAGGTCAATGCCAATCAAACACATAATGTGATTCAACGAGCTCACCGCCTGTGTAGTCCTTATCAAGTAGGTAAATACACGCCCGTAATCGTTAAATTAAGTGGGTTAAAGATTATTGGGGGAATATTTGGGTGAAGGGAATTGTAAACAACCATAGCCATCTTGCCAATGCCAATGCCAACCAATGCCTATGCCAACCAATGCCAATGCCAACCATTGCCAATGGTGGGCTCGGCAACTGTGCCACGGCATGGTTATCGAATCTGGCTCTCTTCATCATGCAGGTGCCCTTTCACGCCTCCGCTTACCTTCTGCTTACCGTGTTCTTCGACGCCTCCCGGACCCTCCTGGACACCTCCCGGTCCCCAGCCGAGTTTTCTTGGAGCGCCGTCAAAGACAGCCACCGCTTCATTAGCGCCATCGCCGACTCTGCCCATTTACCGCAAAAAACTGGACCCTCGACTTCAACTGGGAAACACCATCAGCATCAACATCACTCGGCGAGCCGCCTATAAAGGACCAGCAATCACCTCGCACGATCTGTGGCCTCGGCGGCTGTGCCACGGCACGGTTATCGAATCTGGCTCTCTTCATCATGCAGGTTGGTGAACCGGTCAGTCTATTTACTAAAAGATTCAGTAATTCTTGCCTGATACAGCTGCCGAGCCCGAAGTGTTTGACCGCAATTTGTGCCGATTGTTGTCGTAATCTACGGTCCTCATTACTCCTTGCTGGTGATGTTGAAACTAACCCTGGACCTGACAAATTGGATGTCTTTCTGGCTGAATTGAAGAAGCTGTCTGATGGCCAGGCAACCCTAATCTCGGACCTGCAAGATATAAAAGGACGTACGCTTTCAATCGAAAGAACAATATCCGATTTCAATACCCGCCTCACTGAACTAGCAGAACATTTCCGTAATCTGTCTACAGTTACATCAGACGTTGAAATCATTCAGTCAACAGTTAGCCAGACAGCTCTTTTGGTTCAAGACTTGCAGCTTCGTCTTGGCGATTCTGAAAACCGCTCCCGCAGGAACAATCTAATTTTCTACGGTCTGCCTGATTCATCCCCCCGTAAAACATATGCCGAGTCTGAAAAAATTATCGCTGATTATTGTTTAGAACACCTGGAAATAGCCTTGGATCCCAAAGTAATAAAGCGCGCCCACCGGCTTGGCCGTCATACCCGAAACCATCTACACCCTCTCATTGTCAAATTCATATAATCCAAGACAAAAGAAACTATTCTATCTAAAGGGCCCCAATTTAAAAACGAAATTCGGTGTCGGCGAGGATTAAACCAGCCGTGTCCAAAATGTACGAAAGCAGTTTTCTTTATTATGGGGTTTTACGTGCCAAAACGGCTTTCTGATTATGAAGCACGCCGTAGTGGGGAACTCCGGAAATTTTGACCACCTGGGGTTCATTAACGTGCACCTAAATCCAAGTACATGGGTGTTTTTGCATTTCTCCCCCATCGAAATGCGGCCGCCATGGCCGGGATTCGAGCGCGCGGCCTAACACCATAGCCACTGAGCAACCATGGGGGGTCCGAAAGCACTTGGTTGCATTTGAAAAAGAGACGACTAATAAATTATCGCTCCGCTATAAGACGCTTCATATCGGGCCCAAGCGCTACTTCTTCGACGAAACGACAAACACAGTGAAGGAAATCGCATGGCAGATAACTTTTCGTCGCCGGTCCCCACAATGCCCTCTATCAGCTTGTCATCCTAGAACCAACTCCCGAACCACCCTTTGCCTTTCCGTCATTTTCACAAATATACGCAGCTTCCTTCCCAAGCGAGACCTTCTATCTAGCCTTTTATCGTCATCCGGAAGAAACATACTTGTACTAACAGAAACATGGCTCAACGAAAACATCAGCCATTCTGAAGTTCTGCATGATTCGCCAAATTTTTGCCTCTTTCGCAACGACCACGAGGGTTCTCGAGGGGGCGGTGTTTTAGTCGCCGTTAATCGAGAACTGCCATTCTCGCTTGTCAACATCGAATCTCACCTTGAAATTATGTGGCTCATTTGCCGCGCTGCGCCAATAACAACACTAATTGGTGTCTGCTATCGACCGCCACATAATAGCCCTTACTTCTCCCGTGAGTTCAACAGTGTTTTGCTACAATTAGCAACTACGTATCCAAGCGCACGAATTATTCTTTTCGGTGACTTTAACTACCCTTCTATAAACTGCCACCAACCTGACGTCACCGTTTCTCAAGAGCCTCGAGAATTTATCGACGTGTGTCTCAATTTTAAGCTTTCACAGCTAATAACTGAGCCAACACGCATCACAGAGGCTTCACAAAACATTCTTGATCTCATTCTAACTAGTCATCCTGAGACCTTAGCTTCTATTAGTTACCTGAGGGAAATCAGTGACCATAAACTTATTCACACCTCATTTAACATTACTTCCGTTCAAAGGAAAGTGTCCAAAAAACAATAAAGCTTTACGATAAGGCCGACTACGTAGCAAACAATAATGAATTAAACTCCCTCTTATCCACTTTTGAACTTCACTTCCATCACCATACAGTCGACGAAAACTGGTCAATCTTCAAACACAACATTAGTGATCTAACGAACAGATATATTCCAAAGTGCACTATTAACTCTGATTCCCAAAATCCTTGGTTCAACAAAACGCTCAAAAGACTAAAAAAATAAAAAGCAGCGGCTGTACCGTGCAGCTAAACTTAGACCCAGCTCTTCTGCATGGGAAAAATACTACAGCGCTGAAGATGCGTACTTGGCACCAGTGGAAAGCGCGAAACGTTTCTTTCTTCACAACGACTTACCCAAAATGATAACAACTAACCCGAGAAAATTTTGGAACGTGATAAATCCCCAGCAATCGCACAACATCGCCCTTACTAATGATAACGGCGACTCTGTTAGTGATACTCAAAGTGTCGATATATTTATTACTGCCTTTTCATCAGTATTAACGAAAGAACCTGAAGATACATTCCTTTCACTACCCTCCATTACTGAACTAGCAATGCCAGCCATAATTTTTTATCCAAATGGCTTTTCGCGCGCAATCGACAAATCGAAAAGTTCATCGTCAGCCGGAACGGACGAAATTAACACAGTTTCTCAAAAACAATAAGTACATTTCATCCAAGTTTTTATGCTTGTTTTCTCAGTAACTCGCCACAGGTATCATGCCAGAAGACTGGAAGATGGGGAAGGTCATTCCTGTTTTCAAATCAGGTAACAGAGACTCTCCACTCAACTATCGCCCCATTTCCCTGACTAGCATCCCTTGAAAACTAATGGAACACGTCATCTGCTCCCAGATAATGCAGCATCTTGACTCTATAATTTTTTTCACTCCATCCCAACATGGATTTCGAAAAGGCTTACATGTGACACAGCTTGCCATCTTTCTTCACCATCTTCATTCCAACCTTGATGCTAACTTACAAACTGACGCCATCTTTTTAGACTTTGCCAAAGCATTCGATAAGGTACCTCATCAACGTCTACCCTTAAAACTTTCCAGACTAAACTTGCATGGAGATATTATTGCATGGTTAAAAGAATCCCTCACACATCGTTCACAGTTCGTTACTATAAACATCTACTCCTCTAACCGTCTACCAGTAACATCGGGCGTTCCTCAGGGAACTGTCGTTTAATTTTAATCCATCAATATAATTCTTAATTTATGTTAATGATATACCACAAAATTTATCATGTCATGTCCGTCTGTTCGCCGACGATTGCGTTATTTATGCCCCAATTACTACTACCACTGATCAAGAATCCCTTCTGGACAACCTTGACCGCATTCAATCATGGTGCAATCACTGGTTGATGACACTTAATCCCAATAAGTGCAAGCTCATGTCTTTTCATCGTCGTCACAACTCGCATTTATTTACTGATAAGATCTCCGATTGCCCTGTGGAACTTGTCCCGTCCTATACTTATCTCGGCATCACTATCAGCAATGACTTATCATGGCGCGAGCACGTAACAAAACTAATATCATCTGCGAATAAAAATTAGGCTTTCTTAAACGTCATCTTCACGATGCCCCTCAAAATGTAAAGCTACTTGCTTATAAATCATTAATCAGGCCGAAACTTGAGTATGCATCCGCCATCTGGAATCCACAGCAAGCTTACCTCATTGACTCATTAGAAGCTGTGCAAAACAGAGCCGCCTGTTTCATTCACCGCTCATACTCATCCTATATTAGTGTTTCATCTCTCAAGCTACCGTCCCAATTATGCAGTCTTTCCCTCCATCGCCATATATCTAGCCAGTGCCTATTTCACAAATTTTATTATTCCCAGCTCAAACAGCAGCCAAACATCTGCGCACCGCCATCACGCACGTCTCCCCGAACTGGTCATCCGCTGAAAGTTTCACGCCAATGTGCACGTACGACTACATTTTCCAAGTCATTTTTCCTCTGAACAGCAAGCGACTGGAACGACCTTCCCCATGAAATTGCAGCCATCACCTGTCCATCAACCTTCCTAGAAATAGTTACATCGTACCTGTCATCATGAAAAAAAAAAATGTTTTACTGTCTCATGTTAACCCCGCCCCTTATGTCATACCCCCTACAGGGGGTCTTTAAGGGAATAAAAATGAAATGAAATGAAAATATTTATATTTAAACAGTTTGTGAACTGTGAGAATGTGATGCTCTTGTAAAAGAGCAGGTGCACTCCATCGGGGTGACTGGAAAGTAATAATTTGGGTGGCCTGGTTCCGAAAGTATTGTAAAGGAGCAAGATGGGGGGGGGGGTGGACAGCTATATGTTTGGCTCAAAGCCTCACTGCAATCAGTCAACTGATTGTGAATGAACGCATGATAGAGAGAAAGCAATGTTTGTAGACTAAAGCATGGACGTGCTTTTATAAGAATCCGAAAGTCGTGTGCAAATTTTTATTTTAGATGTGGCATATGGGTGGTGTACTTTAGGTTATAGTCAAACTCGCAAACGATTAAAAGCTTTGATGGGATAATTATCAATTGGTATGGAGGGAAAATCTGTGACCTTCTTTTGAATGTGTGAAATATCATGAAGACTCTTTCAATGGGATTAATTTCTAAAGCGTTACGACGGCACCAGCGAATAACGTTTTTCACATCAGTATTGAGCTTAGAAGTTAGGCTGTTAACGCAGGTTTAAGCAGTGAGTATCGTAGTGTTGCCCGCATAGAGATAAGGTTCATAATGCGAAAGGTGGCCCTTAGGTCGTTAACGTAGATAGTGAAACGTAATGGGCCCAATATTGACCTCTGAGGAACTTGCATATCAACTAATTCAAATTTCAAAGGTGATTAGAAATAACATCATTTTGTCTGTTAGTTAAATAACCGTGAACAAAATCCAGCGCAGGTCCTACTACCCTGACTGCGTTTAATTTAGCAATTAAAAGGTTATGAAGAATTGAATCAAACGCATATGTGAGACCAATAAATATTGTTCCAGCCTATTTACCTTCATCAACGTAGTGCTTAATTCGATCAACGAATCAAAGAAGCCCAAGATTACTAGAGGCACTTGCACGAAAGCCAAACTGCACGGTGCAAGGAATGTGAAATTTTGTTAAATACTGATTGGTTTTTCAAAAAATTTTAACCATTTTGCTGAACATGGATAGATAGCAAGAGAACGATGGCTGGAAACGAACCCCCCGCGTCTTTCTTAAAATACTTTCACGATTTTGGCTTTCTGAAGTTTAGATGGAAGTAAACTCTGCTTATATAAAAGGTTAATTACGCCTGAAAATGGGTCAGCAATCATGTCGGCAACATATTTTAGGTGCAGAGGTTGACTTTTATGAAGACCAGCACTTGTTGGTGTTACTTGTTGTTTAACCTTGTATATTTCATCCCGTATGGCAGGATATAAAGAATGATTGTTGTTTTCTTTGGGGCTTTGTTACATGGCTGCTAGGAAGGAGCTTATTATTAAGTGAAAAGAAATTATAAATTCGTTTTCGATGTCAGATGGATTCCGGTAAGTACAACTAAAGCTTGAAATCTCAGTTATTTGCGAATATTTTGATTTTCTGGTAAAAAAAAGTTCATGATTTTTCAGTGAAACCTCCAGCTTCGTAAATTTTAAGTTTGTAGTCCCTCCTTTTGGCATTTTTTCAACAATTTGTTCATGACACTTTTCTAGCATGGATATTGCTTCTGCAATTTGATGTTAGAAGGTAACGTTTATTTTTTATCTACATACTCCCTTCCTTGGCCAGGCACACTCGCAAACCATCTGTGAGCCACGGGTTATAGGGAGCGGTATACTTATTGTTAAGTCTAACAAAAGTTGTTTCATCACGGACACATTGCTGTATTATGGATGAAAATGCATCAAAAGCTAACTCTGTGTTAAATTATGATTTTACCCTTGATCAATGAAACGAAAAGACGGAATTCTATGAATTGAACTTTTTTAAGCAACGACTTTTGGAGACGACGCTTAAGTCGTGGTAAAGCATATGACTAGCGACAAAAGATGGGGTAGCGATCTGTATTGTCTTGGGTATTACGCCACATTCATTGCATGATATGTAGTGAGACAAAATATCGTTAATAAGCGCATCTGGGCTACCTGCGATGCATCTTGTCGGCAATGTAAGCACATGCTCATAACGAAAGCCTGCGAAACAGCTCGAGTATTTAACCGTGCTATGATTGGCTTCATCCAGAAGGTTAATGGTCATATCTCCCAAATAATAACGTTTTTTCTTTCGCAAGATCTCCTGCCCAGGCTTTCGTAAAGTGCACAGCAGAACTCAGAGACAGACGATGATGGCGAACAATATAATCAAATTAAGATGTTCTTTTTTTCAGTATAGGATTGTGTAGGTTGGTCACCTGTTTCAATCCAAACATATTCACTGTTTTCAGCAAGGAGGGACCGATCGTTCCGGCGCTCATATTTTAAAGAAGACGATACAAAGACAGTAGATCCACCATTACTGTTTGATTATTGGTGACAGCCTCAGGTGAGTAGTATGGTAGGCAATGTAAGTTGTTATCGTCAGATGACAGAAACATCTCAGAAATAAAGATGAAGAAGTAGTAGTTAAGGGATTCATGGTAACCATGAATGTCGTCGCAACGTTTTCTGAGTCTGCGTGCGTTAAAGCCGATGGGCGATAAACCTGGGCCTACATGCTAAATACATGCTAAAGCCTTATGAAGTTTAACTTGCAATAGCTTATTTCCAGATACAAACTAGGTCGCGCAACTAAACATGGTCTTTGTCCTTTCTCCTAAAAGGTATTTGTCCTTTGCAATGCGGAATACCCGGCTGTAAGCCGATTTTCTTGCCTTGATGTAGCAATTATCTGTCCATAGATACATACAGCCATGTTCCCGCTTCAATTTCAAAGCTTTAGTGAAGGTTTTCTCTAGGAAGGAACTGATTTTTCGTTTTGGGTAGCAACTGCTGCGTACTACCTAAACTGGGCACATCGCCGTTGTGCATACTCACGTTGCTGTTCCTTTCGTCACTCGTGGTATTCCCCGCTGCTATTCAGGCGTGTTAACTGTGCGCGGCTTGCTTTGGGCAGCAACCGCAGCATCAAACGAAGTGACAGCGTCCGACGGGTACGTAGCAGAAGTTCGTCCCCTGTCTACAGTAGAGCGTAATAATTAAGTAACCCACTAGTGTAGCTACTTCGAACACTCGTGCTGTAATGTTTGAAAGAAGAGCCGGTAACTTCCCGGTCTAAAGCAGTGCCATTCTAGCAAGTTGTGAGGGGCTCTGGTGTTGATCTGCTTGACGCTATTTTTGCTAATGCAAGGAGTGTGATGAAGAACTGGGAGCAACGTTATGTGCTAATATCTTCTAATGACGCACAGCGAATCTTTTTAACAGAGAACTGGCTGAGTGACGAGATATGTATTGAAATATTCGAAGATGAATAAAGAAACCGAGGACACTTATGCATGTCCTATGAGTTGTGAATGCGAAAGCATCAGTGTCCAATTACAAATTGAGCGCGTTGAGCAGCTTGGCACATTTTGAGTTCGCCTGAGCTAGACGCTGTTACAACACAGGCGAGAGTTTACGCGGACAAGGAACACGCGGATAACACAGGATTCCGAGAGTGAGGGTGACGTGGCGTGGCGGTGCTGCCCTCTCCCCTCATGCCAAATTTGATACTACCACGACAGCAAGTGTTCTCTTTTGCGCGCCCCGCTTGGTCGAGGCGATCGAGGCGACGACATAACAGCCGATGGAAACTTCGTCAAGGCACCTTCGTGACGTAGTGTCCCAGCTAATCGGAATTTAGGTGCCGTTTCGCTGCTACAAACACCGGCTTTTTCGTTCAATAAGTCATATCACGCTTTCACATCAAAACTTTTGACATGTATCGTTGTGACAAGACAACGGCAGCAGGGTCGTGAAACACTAAGATATGTCGCACCAATCCATCTTTCCTCATAGACTTCACATCTGATTTAAAACTTTATAGGCTTCCTCACATTAGGAAACTTAAAGATAATACTTAGCATCTACTATCGCCCTCGGAACGCTGAAAGAACGTTTAGCGGCGAATTTCATTGCGTCGTCAGCAACACTGCGTGTCGTTAGTCTTCTTTTTGCGCTTATAGTAGTAGGTGATGTTGAGGGGGGGGGGTCATGTAGTAGTGACAGGGAAGAACACAGCAGCAAACCTGTGAATAACGTAACTTTTTATTGGACAAACCTGGGTCCAGAAGGGCAAGTTATCTCAAATCACGACGATAGCAGCGAATGAAATCGGCCATCTTCGGGATCGGATCTCCGGGCCAAACGCGTCGGCTTTTTTTACATCAGTCGTCGAAAGCTCCCGCGTAATTGCTGACGCCGGCGTGCCTTCCAGAAACTACTGCACACTTTGTATCGCCCATGCGATCACATTGCACAAGGTTCGGCGAGAGCATACGCAGCAGTTAAATCAACGAGTATTTGAGTAAATTGGAAATCATGAAGGCACGTCTTGCGAAGAGCGATAAGGTTTGACGTTTGTTATGCGCTGAAAAGTGGTCACCAGATGAAGGTGAAGAACTACACATGTCAGTGCCACCCTCTAAGAAGCATCGTCATGATGCTAGAAACATAACAGGAGAGCTAAAAACAAAAGCACGCCTAGTGAAAAAAAATTCGAAAAGCAACAAGGAAAGAAAGTCGCGAATTCGTTAGCGAGTGTAGAAAGGATTAAGACGGACCACATGGACGATTTAAGGTCGTGCGCTGCGCCCCTCCGATTGCGCAACGGCGTCTAGCACGATCCAGTGCGCGAATTTGTCGCATGACCTAGTAGGGTCCGAAGTAGCGTCGCAATAGTTTCTCACAGAGTCCTCGTCGGCGGTATCCGGATCCAAACCCAAGTACGGTCGCCGGGCTGGTATTCCACATAACTTCGTCGAAGATTGTGGTGCGGGCTGTCGGTTCTTTGCTGGTTGTTGTTGCGCAGGCGGGCGAGCTGCTGGGCTTCTTCGGCGCGCTGGAGATGGGCGGCGACGTCTAAATTACCTTCGTTGGAGACGTGAGGAGGCATGGCGTCGAGAGTAGTCGTCGGGATCCTGCCATAAACCAAGGGCGCTATAACGTAAAACTGTTCCAAATTTTTTCTATTCGAATTCTTCAATTGGTCAATTACAACTGCAATTTGCGATTACAAACGAAAAACCACTCAATGCAGGCAGTGTTATTGCTTTTAAAACCAAAGAAAAGTGACTTCCTATAAACTAAGAGAGCGTTTGATTCGGCTGTTGAGGCCACGCTGCGTATCATCACCCGATGCTTGCGTCGGCGGTTACGCAAATTTGTCGTCAGGAGATTGGAATAAAAACATATTGGAATAGTTTCACGTTATAGGGCCCCAAGGGCCCTATAACTATAATTACCTGTAACTGTGATAACTGTAATAACTATAACTGTAATTAGCTGCCAGGTGGCGAGGACCACACTCAAGTAGAGAGAAATTCGATGGGGCCGAGCCAGTGCACTGAAAAGTGATAACCGGATGAAGAAGGTGGTGCCGGCATCTGCGATTCGTCCGCTTTCTTTTACTTAGCTTCTGCTGGCTTGTGTAAAATCTTGGCGACATGCAACGGAAGCTATGAATGACGTTAAAACGGATCCTCGGCAAGGAAGAGTTGGCAGAGCGAGTTCGTAAACATGGCGAAAGTGCTCGAAAACGTTACACGGCCACGCAGAAAGCTTTATTATACGCAAAAAACCCTTGCTCTCCGGCAGGTGCGAGCAGCCAGTGCCTGAGCGATCGGCGGCAGCCATCTTTTATTCCTTTTGGCACGGGTCATACTGCGGCTATTCGAAAAATATCAGATTTGTTGGGCATACTAATGCATCTTTAACGCGTACACGTCACTTAGACCCGGTGACTTTTCGCGGTTTTGTGACGTCGCACGACAGGCAGGTGAAGTAGGAGCAGCCCAAAAACTTTTGACCAATAGCCCAGGGCTAATGGCGAAAAGGCGTCGAATGATAAGCAACACTTCCTGTTTTATTTGGTCCAATCATGCATAATCAATATGTATAGGTCATATTAGATGGGGAGCTATCGCGGTTTTCCTGACAGATAGGTGAAGTGGGGTGGTCCAAAAATGTTTTTGAGCAATCGCGGAAGGCTGATTACAGAATTGGAATACAAAAGTTTGTAATAGCTTTAGGTTATAGCGCCCCAGCTTGAACGGCATGATATATATGACTACATTTGCAGTAAAAATTCCGACGAGAAAATAGCCATTTCCGTCCCTTTGAAACTTACCTGGCCAAGTGTTGAAATTACGCCTATGACGAAGGTACATTAGACGGGTACATTTATCTAAACTGCGAGGACTATTTTTCGCTTGTAGGACCATGGTGTAGGATATAAAATATACGGCATAGTTCACCGTACATCCTGAAGGGGCTCCTTTAAATTGTGTTTGACTGGAGCTCCACAATATCAAGAAGGGTGACTTTTTTTTAGTTTCGCATAAAGAGAAGCATTCCCTGAAATGCTGCAAAAATATTCCTTCTAGTAGTGGGCACAGCTCGTACACAGCTGCTGTCTCAGCGACTATCACACTGTAACAGACCAATTCCTCGTTAATAAATTTACATCCAGGAATGAAACGTAGTTGTTTTCACTTTCAATCACCTCGTCTCTCGCGATGTAGTTTTTATTGCTTACCCGCGTCATTGTTTATCCCTAGTCTGTTATTTCCAGACTGTGTCGGTGTCACTTGAGTGTTTGCGTTCGTGATATGTGACCCCTGTTTCAGCAGGAAATGTATAGCTTGACTAAAAACACCGTGGCACTAATGCACTCGCATATCAGTAAATAGAGCCCCGTGGCCAAGTCATTATGCTTATCGGTTACATTACTTGATCTGGTAGAACAGTGTATCTACTTTATCATATTTTGAGCGCTGGTGCCTTTCCTATCCGCTGCAAATCGAGATATTATGCGCAAATGTTATATAATTATAGTGGGTGACTACACATAGGCCTATAATGCCATACTGTCTTAGAGCAGACTTCAAAGTAGAATGCTCTATAAACAAAGGCACATGCAGGCGGCACTATACAGAAAATTTTCTAGTGTCAGCTTCAAGCAGTTATGAAATGATTAGTTGCGAATTAAGCTATCTTTAAACAAAATGCAGTTGCTGTTTTATTCCTCATGTTGGAGTTGAATGGCTCACCTAGTACTATTACTCTTTTTAGCTGAGTAACGTATGTAAGAACGGTCAGGCTGTAATGCTTTTGACAGAAATGTAAAATAAAGCACGCATGGCTGCCAGCAAAACGTACTAGCGACAGAAAAATACATTTCAGCATACGGCGAAAAATACAGCTCCACGTACTTCAAGATCACACGAAAATAGCAAAAAGTAGTTTCTATTGCAGCTTACATATATTAGTACCTTAATAAATTCATCATTTTGGTGATATATCTGTATAAAATCAAAAATATATAAAGAAAACAGCACCGCAAATAAAAAAAGAAACTTTTGTAGGCAAGCACTTATGCATGAACATAAATTATGAAAAACAGAGAACCTGAGTTAGAGATTACTATATATATCCTATAACCTACGTTTTTACCAACATTTGATAGATAAAAAATTGATCTGAGGTTCTGAGTTGAAATGAATGAAAACAGAGCTGCCATTATATCGTATTTACGGTTCACTTTTTGTAGTAGAAGGCTATTTTTTTTCTGAAATGCGCACGTTATTTGTATTATAAGATGCGGTCGGGTTAAACAGTTCCATTCGGATGGCACCATTGCAATTGGAGGACCATAATACACCTAACTTCTCTTGTAATGTGCAAGTAAATTGTAGAATTTCAACGTTGCTGTGAACGGGCAGCGGCAAGTATACATTAAGACTTTTCGCTAAGGGTCAACAGACAGAGTTTGATTATCTGAATCATTTGGTACCGTCACGCCGTAGTTAAGGGGAAAGAAGGAGACCGTGGCACACCTGCAATTGACGTAATATAAGTATTTATCGGGTGTACTTGTGCTAAAAAAAGCAACACTCAAGCACAGTGGAGGTAGCGAGCACAGTCGTCGGTCGTCGAAATCAAGACGAAGGTCAAGCGCGTCGGCAATTTATGAATTGCTCCTCGTAGGTTTCTGCGTAACCAGTGGTACTCGCGTGCATTTCGTCATGTAAAATGCACGGTACAACTTCTTATCTTAGCGAAGTCCCGTACAGTGTTCTATGATATCAGCTCCGTTGTATAAAATGGTTGAAGGTATGCCTACAAGTGCAGCTCCGAGACCCATAAAGTTCCAGCGCACGCGAAACTGAAGAGTTGTAACGGCTTCGTAACAGCCAGCTTTCGTAACCACAGCTCTTAAACCTCTTCACGAGGTTGCAGGGAAAGTAGGCTGGACGAGGTAACGTGGAGAGGTCGAGAAGACCTCTTAGTTGGTCTTCGGGGAGTTCATGCGGGCTCATTTAAACATTATATAGCTCCAACCGAGCGCTTGCAAAGCCTGAGATAATCTTCTCCACGTGTCCGGTCTGTTTAAGCACCTGTCCATTTTGTGTACGTTCGCTCCAGGTTCCCCTTACGTACAGCCACGCTTAGCAAGAAGCACTTTCATCCATTTTGACAGTGAGCGATTGTGTAATCTCATCTTATGGTCACAAAGCCCCGCTTTAGAGTCTAGGACCATGACGTAAGTTCTAAACCCTGCAGCCTCGAGCATGTGAATCATTTAGTGTTCGTGAACCATCAGCGTCCTAAATTCCTCCAAATCGCAATTTTGTGTTTGTTTTGTAACATACTTGTGAGGCAACACTTCTGGAACTTAGAGAAATTCAACGTCTTGAAAAAGCCCAACTTCTTTCTTTCGTGGCTGTTTGCCTTGAGAGACTCTGACCCACTATGTAGGTAGGAAGTCGGCCTTGAACTTCATAATACACCGTCCGTAATAGAACACGAACGTCAAAGCACACCAGTCCTGCACCTTTCAAGTGGCGCATTTCGCAGAGAATTTCATAGGCTTTGATTGAGAAAACCGATGATGGGTCCGTGATTCAAGGAAGTTATCGCTCCTTGAAGTTCGCTGGTTCATTATTGCGATAGCAATTACATGGAAATTCCAGCGATTTTTCGCCGTCAGTGGCGCCATGATGTTTCTTATGTATTTATGTAGATTTATGCTATATTTTTATCTGCATCGTACATGCACGCCATATGCACTACTATTCAACCAAAAAAATAGCCGAAACTCGCTCTTCAGTTAATGACTAAATTATTCTTCTGAATTCTTTGTATTTGCAGCGAACAAAAGAAATCATGAGATGTTTCATTCAACTATCAGGATTTGTATCTTATATCAGTTACCACCATTAAAAATTGTGAACCAATATTAGTACTCATGATCTCAAAGTGATGTTTTTGCTGGCACTGCTCCTTACGGGCATCGCAGTAGCGTTCGTGCGATGCATTACGCGCCCTACATAGCGTGCGAAAGCTGTTAAGGCAGCCAAAGATTTAGCCCACCCACATAGTTGTTCCCGCGCATAATCGCACTCGCCTACGCTTAGAACACCGACCACGCGGTTGAGCGCAACGCTGAAACTTGCTATCGCTGCCATTTTTTTCTTCATTCTGATTGGTCACAGTTGCTGAACCACATCGTCTTTTGTGTCTCAATGTGCCCGTAAATATTGTGAGTACTGAATAGTGCACCTTTGTAGCTTGTACGCAGAAGTTTTGCCAGTGGTGTGCAGTTTCACTGCTATGCCGAAAATTCCGTAATATATACAGTTTAAATATTGCGACGGAATAGGCGGCGCGCTTTAGCGTAGTCATTGGCGCGTTAGAAAGGACAACGAAGTGACGGCGCGTGAAAACGGCGGTGGAGAAAGGGAAGAACGAAGGGAACTGGGCGCTAGACGATTGTGCCGATTATGACGCAGAGACCAAAGTCGTGTACGAGTACCGATCTCCATTACATATGGTGGCAGAGATCACTTATGATCACCTGAAGCAAGGCCACCACGATAAAGGTGACCGCCGACGACGTTCACATGAAGCCCACAACGGACATCGTACGGCCATATGTACAAAAGCATGCAGTCCCAACCATGGCGGAGACTTTGATAGAACGCACATTGGCACCAGCATTGACTACGCACAACACACGACACGTATTTCTAGAGTGAGCTAGAATACTCGGAGAGTGTCCAAAGGGCCGGCTTCCGCGTGAGGCTTTTGCGGCGAACTGCCGAGCCGCGCCGCCGCTCTGCCGTACTCGTGGGCATTCGGCGTTTGGTAGGCGCGCGGAAAGCGAAGGGCGTCTGCTATGCACTGTAGTTTCCTTTCTTTTTTGCATACAGTTTCTACGCAAGTCACTTCGAAGCTACATAACTTAAATGATGTGTAATGACACTGAACCTACTCATCTTTCAGGTCTGTCTTAGCACTCGGGCAGCGAGATAACGCAAAAAAATTGTGTCGAACGGCATCAGCGCGGCCTAGTTCCAGCGCGAGACTTCAGGAACAGTGATGTGGGAACTGTGCGTGCGTGTAAACGCGCAAAACGAAGGAACACGCACACGGAGAGAACAAAAACAAGATTATTCGCATGAGTAAGAGGGGAAAAGGTTGATGCATGAAAGAATGAAGAGTGACGAAAAAGGTAAATTACTCTCGCAATCGAGTGCAATACTTAGGTGCAGTGATAGCTTAGTTCACCCCTACGAGCTTTTCAGTCACGGTCACCAGTGGTTTACAGTCAAATCCACATCTCTTCATTCGACAATTTGTGAGCCTCGACTAGTGATTTATTATGCAAAGAGCTATGAAAGAGGGCGTAAGGGAAACGAGAGAAAGAGTATAGACGGCCGTAGTTTAGAACTTCCTGCTGGGCGAGTTGGCACATGGCTATGTTAGGGGCAGTTGCACCTAAGAAGGAACGAACGCAGAAAAAAAATAACGAGATAGATGGGAAGGTCGCAAACTATCAACTGGTTTTATTCCTTTCGAAGCTGCATATCTAAGTAGAGTGCCACTCCACAAAAAGGAAGGGGGGGAGGAGGGGCAGATAGCAAATGATGCCTGCCTCATGTCAACATAGACTGTGCGGAAAATAGTTTTTCTCCCCCAAATAAGCTCTCTGGTTTATACCCGAGGATCAGCGGAGGAGTCCGACGAAGCGGTCGCGGTATAAAGCATGCCAAAACTTTCGTGAAATGTGCCACGGGTACGGTATATCAAATCTGGCGAAAATGTGGACGAGTATATGTGGGCCAAGCAGGGCGCTGTGTGAATGAACGCGCAGGGAAGCATGCGTTGTCAATTCGGCAAAGAGAAGCAGCAGACATATTCACTCATTGCATTGCATGTAAAGGATGTGAGCTACTGTTCAAGAACATTAAGATTCTAGGCAGGAGCAAGAAAAAAACAGCCCGGGAGCTTTTAGAAGCTCTTTTCATCAAGGTTCATGAGTGCGTAAGTGACACATCTGTTACTTCGCGGCGCGGTAGCTCAATTTGTAGAGCGTCGCAGGCGAAATGCGAAGGTTGCGGGATCGTTTCCCACCTGCAGCAAGTTTGTTTTCGCATCCACTTTCATTTCCAATTGATCGTTTCTTTATTTCGTTTATTACGCACAAATAATTTTCCCTATCTTTTCCTTGGTATCAGTGTTAGCTTCTTATGATATGACTAATAAAAATTGGGCTCCTCGGTTAACCCCCTTTCTTCTCGTTTATTATATAACTAAGGTCTGGAAACCGGCAACTTTGATGCCTTCAGGTAATATGTGTGGCTTTATTTACCGCTTGCCTTCACCCAAAAAGATCACGTTCTCGTGACGCCTGCGGCAGAAAGAACGTTCCACGTCGGCCGCCAAGGTATGTGAGTGGTGGCGCTGGCTAGCACTCCCAGGGTTATACTGGGAAACATTTGTACCAAAGAAGGTGTATGGGGAAATGGCGCCGTGGTAGCTCAATTCGTAGAGCATTTCACACGAAATGCGAAAGTTGTTGGATGGTTCCCCACCTGCGGCAAGTTGTTTTTCATCTACTTTCATTTCCATTAATTTATCGTTACGTTATGTCATTTATTATACAGAAGTAATTTCCCCTGAGTTGCCCTTGATGTTAGTGTTTGTTGGCTCCTTAGATATGACTAATAAAAATCGGGCCCTTTGGTTAACCATCTTCATTCTCGTTTATTACGTCTGTTACCTTGTATTATGCGGAAAACAGTTTTCTGCGCAGCTTTGGAAAAATGAAGCAGGCTTCATTTGTTATCTCCCCCTTCTCCCGCCTCCATTACGTTTTTGTTGAGTGTTAACTCTGCTTGTATATGCATCTTCGAAACTAATAAAACAAGTTGGCAGTTTGCGCTCTTTCCATCTAGCTCGTTTTTATTCCCTGTGTTCGTACTTTTCCGAACATAGACGGTGGTAGCGCCGTTAATATGTTAGCTTATTTCGCTTAAAAGATAACTAGCACCAACGGGCTTCACCGTGCTTAGACGAAGATTTTATGTAATCCAGCCATTATAAAGAAAAGCGATGCAAGGAAAAAAAAAAGCTTTATTCCACAAGATATTAGACAAAAGTCCCACAGAAAGTGGCTTTAGAGATATCGAGATAACGGTAAATTAAGGATATATACACCACCATTTTCGCTTTATAAACTATATAACTGCCGAATCAAAAATATTGTAGGCAATGTACCAATTTAAAGGTGTTATTCGGATCCCTTCACAAAATTGTGCCGGAATAAGCTCCTCCTGTATGTGAATAATAAATTTTACATAGCATTTCGCGTATTTGCATTATAATTTCATAAGACAGCATTAGACAGCAAGTATCGTTACGAACAGCTACAGACTGGATGTTTTGGAGTCAGCTTGGGTCACTAATGCATCGGCCTTGTTTCTATATCTACAGGGATCACTGTACCTAAATATAAAGAGTGCAATAGATGAGAACGCTTTAAACAGATTCGAATAGTTCAGTCTCGCGCACAGCAGCTTAACTTGAAATATTTTAAAGATTCATGGTGGTCAGCGTTCGCGGGTTCGGAGATATTAATAAAAAAATGGCGATGAGTAGTTACACAGAGAGCAATCATTTGAACGGCACGTGAGTTCACGTGATTGCGCCACCCGATCGCACATTCCCGCTTTTTCCTGGTGAGCTCAGTGACGTCTATCGCGCTATCTTCATGAAGCTCCTGAGCACTGAAACAGCTTGCGGAAAGGTTTTGCAAATCTATAATAAATCTACAGAGATGGCCAGGCGGGTGCAGCGAGATAATGCCGAGCGTTATAACGCCGAGCTTGTCGCGTAGTCATGTGCGATCAGTTGCGCTGAAAAAAAATTATGGGGTTTTGCGTGCCAAAACCACTTTCTGATTATGAGGCACACCGTAGCGGAGGACTCTGGAAATTTCGACCACCTGGGGTTCTTTAACGTGCGCCTAAATCTAAGTACGTGGGCGTTTTCGCATTTCGCCCCCATCGAAATGCGGCCGCCGTGGCCGCGATTCGATCCCGCGACCTCGTGCTCAGCAGCCTAACACCATACCCACTGAGCAGTCATGGCGGGTCAGTTGTGCTGAGCTGACTAATGTATTTATTTATTTATTTATTTATTTATTTAGCAATACTGTAGGCCTTGGCAGGCCCATACAGAGGTGGGTTACAGGGATGTTCACAGTTTCGATCACTATATACAGGGCATTTGCACATCAATGTACTGTTCCGCAACACATCATTCTGACCAAGTTTCAAAAGAGCACATACAACTTCCGAGTTATGGCACAGGATGAAAAAAACATTCTAATTTGGTGACAAAGCTGGACACACGATCGCTGCCAACAACATCCCGTGGCAAAGAATTCCATAACTCGATTGACGACGAGAAAAAAAGAGAACCTAAATGTATTGCAACGGGTGACGTATGGTCTGATGTGCTTATCGTGATTTATACGTTTAGTGTGGCGATGTGGTGGCTGCAGGTACTGATCTTTGTTGATATTCACAGACCCATGATAGAGCATGAAAAGGAACTTCATGGCGGCAACGCCACGCCGACTGGAAAGTTTGGGATTGCCTGCTTGTTTTCAAAGTGCACTGACGCTTTCGTGCCGAGAATACTTTGAGTATATATATATATATATATATATAGTAATGCTATTCTTTCTTGGTTAGCATAATATTAGCACACTGCTCACACTGTGCTTTCAGAACAAACTTTCTGTCCACGTAGCCACTAATGGAAAAAAAAGAGCGTTTCGTCACTTTTTTGCAACACGCCTTCACCGTGATACGGCGTTGCATCACGCAACTGTTGAACCTGACGTTCTGCATCACACAGGTTTCCTTCTACTATTAGCCTTTCGATCAAGACATGTTTATCTGGCTTTGCACAACCTGCATCAGCTTTATCAAAAAGTGTAGTGGGTAGACTCGGTTCTGAATTGTTCTTCAGCAAAGACTTAGCGAGACCATAAAAGCTTACTGTAGAAATAGTAACTAGAAATTGGTGCGGCGTCAGATGCGTGCTGCAAGCACTCTATTGTCTCAGCATACCGAACAAATTTTCAACCGGGTTTTGACTGAGCCTTGCATTCATGAAATACTTGTAATTGTCATGCTTATTCTGACAGCATAATAGGGACAGTAGACCTACACTAGAAATACTGAACCTGAAATCAAGTGCCGTAGATACAGAGCCACCTTGTCCTCCTGCGTGGTGCCCCCCTCTCTGACAGATAAGCCAGAAAGGACAAGAGCTGCTCATATGCGTCTAATCGAGGCGGCAGAGCCTTATCAGGTGACTGGGACGTCATGATTTTGTTCACATCCTGAATCATTAAAAAAACGCAAGGGCCATCATTTCAACAATTCGACCGTACTAACAATTTAAATGTGTAAAATGATCAAATTTCATGACAGCGCAAGGGCCGCATTTAGGACACTTTACACAAAAAATATTACCAGTGGCTCGCTGCTTTCACAGCGGGCTTCAGTGTCGGCCTTGTACATGCAAAGTTTATTTGACACCGTGTCACCACAAAGCTGGAGCGTGTCACTGACGCGCATCTTTTCAAATTTGTTTGGGTCTGTGTGACAGGCTGTAAATGCAAGCATGGCCTGCAACGTCACATTGCAAATGTCGAGCTTCAGCGCCTCTCGTACGGGACACTGTGACACCTGCAAATAAACAGAGTGTAGTTTTGATACCTGTCGCTTTTCTCACACATATAAGCTGCGACTAAATTGCGGGTATTTTACCTGGCCAGCCCGACTGTTGGAACTTGATCTCGGTACTCTGCTTCTGAGACATTTCAATAGATGCGGGAAGTCGGAGACAAAACACAGTGACCCAGTTGTTGCATGCTGCACGCTGCTCTTGACGGATAGCGAAGTCGCTTGTATACCCACGACAGACCACATCATTTTGTTCCATCCTATGCCATCACTGGTAATGAAGTCAACAAATGAGCCTGCTCTTTCGGCTAGAATAACAACCTCTAGCATGGTTTTAGCAAGCAGGTCACCTTTCACATTTCCATGTGTGGTAAATGCATCAATAATTTGCGTTCAATCGCCAACGAGGGGAGGAAAAGCAATTACCATGCTATCGCACACCGCGTGCATTTGGCTTTCTGGCCTTGAAGGAGCCGAAATCAACAAATCCTTCAATGTGGGCGCCGGCCGTTGCAGAGAGATTTTCCGAAAGCTTCATCTCATCGACGAAGAGCCCACCGTGCCTCTTGAGGCTATTCATGTTCCACGTTCTCTTTTCCTTTCAAGACGCTTCGCACTTCATTGTTGAAGCCAAATCCTGTTCTCTGCGACCTGATATAGCTTCCCACCGCTTCTTCTGTGGGCAAAGCAACCATTTGGTGCCTCCACATATGTTCGTAAAGCCTCGATCCTTTCGTTTCTATAATAATGGATCCTAATTTACAGCTCCTCAAATACGCCATTCCACGCATCCTCTTGCGCTTCGCAGCACAAAAGATATGAAGCGCTACTTCCTCCTGCTTTCACGAGAGGCCTTAGATTCTTATCTCAAAGGCTTCCTCAACCATTCGAGCGTCTTAGACTTGCATCCTGCGGGTCTGCTGCCTGAGTGCACTTACACGAGACAATAACCGTTAAGTTCTTTGCGTTGACAATCTCGGGTGTGTTGCAATGCACTTTATTTCTGTATTCCTCATGCGTGACTTCCTTTTTCGAAGCCTCTTCAAGTATTTGCATGCTGTGGAGACGATACATGCAAGGAAACAATACCAGAAAAGGTGCTCCTTATACGCCTGATAATATTTGGCCCTATTCACAAAGAATTTAATTATAGGCATAAAATTCTATGTAGGAAATTCCGGTCAGTAGTGCAGTACAAATCTTGTGTATGCTACTTATGCACACTACGAGTGCAAGCTTGGTAACAGAGGCAACAGAGGCAGCGCCAAGGAAGGACATCTCACGTTTCCCAGCTTGATTTTCCAGGCGTATCGACACCAAACCGTCACAGAAGAATTGTAGACAAGCGCAGCGTGACCACTGTTCAAGTGGGTGCAGCCAGACCATCCGGTTATCAGCTCATCCTGCTGAACTTGCCGGATCACGCAGAGCTTGTCGTCCCCTGAGCCTGGGATAAAAGCACGCTCGCATCGAAGAAGTAACATTTGGCAACAGAGGCAGCGCGAAGGAAGGACGTCTCACATTTTCCTGCTTGATTTTTCAGGCGTATCGACAGAAAACCGTCACAGAACAATTGTAGACAAGCGCAGCGTGACCACTGCTCAAGTGGGTGCAGCCAGACCGTCCGGTTATCAGCTGATCCTGCTGAACCTGCTGGTTTACGTGGAGCTTGTCACCGCAGCTTGGGATAAAAGCACGCTCGCATCGAAGAAGCAACAATTGGCAACAGAGGCAGCGCGAAGGAAGGACGTCTGACAGTTCCCTGCTTGATTTTCCAGGTTTGGGACTTTACCTTATAGTGAAAGTTATCTATTTGTTAGCTTGCTGCCTCTGTTGCCAAACCACTGTTGTCATTGACTGCATTTCATGATGTCAACCGAAGTGTCAAATTTAGCGCGTGAACTGGGCAAGCAAATAAGGGAACTTAAAAATAGACTTCAGTTTATCAACCATGAGTTCGAAACACTCAAGCAGGACTGCACTGAAGTGAAAGCGGAAAATGTAGCTCTCAAAACATCGCAACTACCATTTACGCAGGAAGTCGAAGCACTAAAAAAACATTTGCATGAAACATCACTCAAGGTCACTGTTCAAGACCAATAGTCTCGGAACAAGAACATCGAAATTAAAGCAATTCCGCATGAGAAAGCTGAAAGTCAAGTTAATGTGCTAGGGAAAGTAGGCGACGCACTGGGAGAATCGATTAAGGAGGAAGACACTGAGATTTGCCATCGAGTCGCGTCACGAAGGGCGGACATGGAGCAGAGCATTGTGGTTGTTTTCAACCACCGTGCAAAGCGTGAAAAAGTGCTTGAGAAAGCACGAAAGGCTAGAATTAATTTCAATGACCTAGGAATTGACAAGCGGCAAGCAATAGATGTAAATGAGCCTATTTGTGCGCAGCTAAAGAAGCTTCTGGGCATGGCCACCGCTAAGAAACGGGAACTAAACTGGCGTTTTGTCCGGGTAAAGGGCGGTAAAATCTTAGTACGGAAAACGGAAACATCTAATGTCATTCGAATTGGTAGCGAGGCAGACGTGCAAAAGATGTGCGAGTAGACGCGAGTACATAAAGATTTCATTGATCTGTTTCATATCTTATTTGCGCCATGGGAATGGTTTCACCGAGAGGCGTCATAAAGCCAAATTCGCGCGATTGCCTTTCATTTCTTCACTGTAACGAACTATCAGCTAGGCACAAGCATGACGAGTTGATCGCGCTTCTCGGTGACTTCCCGTTTCAGTTTGACAATGTAATGATAACGGAAACATGGTATAGATCTGACGAAGAAGTGTTTCGAATGCCTCGTTTCCAAACCTTTCATTTGAAACGTTCTGATAGGTGTGGCGGTGGTGTATTACAGCCTGTATCTGATGAAATTTCATGTAGCATGCTTCCAGCTTACTCTGCATTGACAACAGATTACGAAGTTTCAAATATAGCATCGCACAAGTGTGTTTTCACTGTTGTGTATCGTCCCTCTAGCGGCGACATTGAGAATTTTTTTTGTGTTAAGATTGTTGTGCTATCAGCACACATCACTTGCAACATGTCATTGGCGGGGATTTCAATATTAATCGTCTATTAAATACGCCGAAGTCACGAAGATTGCAGATTCTTCTTAATTCTTTCTGCTGCAGTAACGTAATTACGGCACCCACAGGAATTTGTACCAATTCCGAAAGCTTGCCTGATTTGTTTATCTAAAATATCTCGGACGGCTATGTGCAGTCTGGTGTAATTGGAAGAAACATAGGGGATCACTCGCGGTGTACATGATTTATAAGGTTAATCGCGCATTTTGGAAGTGTCATCGTTCTGAGCCACTTCAGATTCAAACAATTAATGAGAAAACTCTAGAAAATTTTCGCATGGAAATAAAAAAAAATTACTTCAGCTCAGTACTTCACTGCACAGACGCAAATGAAGCGTATATTATAATTATCCATATACTTTTAAAAGTTTACGAAGTTTGTTTTCCGTACAAGAAATTAAAAAAACCGAGAAAGATCAGGAAACCATGGCTTACTGATGAATACCTCAGAATGATCCGCGAAAAAAATTATTTGTACGCAAAGTTTCTTAAGACTCGGTCACTTTCGGACTTCACGTCCTTTGAAAATACAGAAACTCTTTAAATAAATTGCGGAGAAATGTCAAGAACAGACATTTTGAAAACGTTTTTAATAGAGCAGGAACTAGGAGCGATGTCGTTTGGCGTGAAGTAAATAAAGTTCTACTGCCGAAACCTCATAATAAGCAGGAATTAGAGCTGACAATTTATAACAAAGGCAATTGGTGGTAAAGAATTAGCTGACACATTTAGCAAACACTTTACGTCTTTAACCCCAAGCACGCATTATGTAAATGCGACTTCCTTTCTGGGAACTCCCAATGCTTACACAGCTTTTTTTGAACCTCCTACACCAGAAGTATACTCGACCTTTGTGTCCTTAAAAAACAGCACGTCGCGCGATATAGGTGGATTGCAGATTAAACCTATTAAATTTGTGCTTGATCTTTTGTTACATAACCTTACTCACATTTTTAACATTTCCTTATTGAACGGCGTCTTCCCTCAGAAGATGCAACATGCGAAAGTGATTGTTATATTTAGGTCCGGAAACGAAAACGAGTGAACAAATTATAGGCCAATATCTATACTTCCTGTAATTTCGAAGTGTCTCGAGAAGATCATTTGCGCGAGAATTAAGTCATTTTGTGACAAACATAGCTTCCTAACAGATATGCAGTTTGGTTTCCGGCAGAGAATGTCTACAGAGCTTGCCTTGCTGACACAAATAGAAGGTTTTAAATAATTTTGAGAACAAAATGGTAACCCTAGGTGTATTCGTTGACTTTCCCAGGGCTTTCGATTCGGTTAACTATAAAACCCTATCTTCAAAATTAAACCGTTGTGGCTTTCACCGGATTCCCCTTAAACTTTCGAAATCATATCCTGAGCACAGAAGGCAGTGCGTCGCAATTGGATTAAAACTTTCGTCAGCAAGAGAACTAATACAAGGCGTTCCACAAGGAAGTGTACTCGGACCGATTTTACTTAACATTTATATTAATGACATAACGAATATTAGTGAACATGCACAATTCATAGTCTATGCGGATGATAATAGCCTTTTTTTTCAGATCACTTGATACTGCACAACTTACAAATATGACAAATAAAACTTTAAACTTATTGCAAAAGTGGAGTAATCTAAACTCATTGCCAATTAATGCGAATAAAACTAAGGCTGTGTTGTTTACGCCACCACAATAACAAGTAAACAGCAATACTGTTCTTTACCTCGGCAGAGAAAGGATAGAGTTAGTTGATATTGTCAAAACGTTAGGTGCAATTTTAACCAAACATTTAATTTGGAATACACACGTTGAGCGTGTGATGTCCACCTTGGCGAGAGCATGTAGAATAATCTGTCAATT
Organism: Dermacentor variabilis; assembly: GCF_050947875.1. Classification (NCBI taxonomy): domain Eukaryota; kingdom Metazoa; phylum Arthropoda; class Arachnida; order Ixodida; family Ixodidae; genus Dermacentor; species Dermacentor variabilis. Next base: position 223,623,645 of record NC_134569.1, on the reverse strand, counting down.
ACGACACATACTGCCCTCTATGGTAAAACTGATGTTATATAACAGTCTCTTCCTTTCACATGTTAGCTATTGTAATCTAGTGTAGGGTACGACGTCGCAAGCAAACATACGAAGCTTAAAAACATTACAAAAGAAAACTGTCCGACATGTTGTCAACGCACCGTTTCATGCACATACACTCGAGATATTTCGTGCCCTTAATGTGCTTCCTATTGAATATTTATTTTATTATAACCTAGTCTTCAAAATTAAAAAAATATTTTCGCTGTAACAATAACGTTTTCATAAACTTGTGCAACTTAGTCAAATCAAGGCAAGCGTTATATCAAATCAGAAAACAGAGCCAGTGCGTCTTACCTTTCACAACAACTAATTATGGTTTCAAGCGATTGCAGTACCAGGGGCCGCGAATATTAAACGGGATACATGCTTCCCATACCGAACTCAATGCTATTACGAGAAAGGCACTGAAATTAAATTTAATTATTAAGGGTAAAATTTTATAAATAACATTGCAATTTTTGTAAATTTTTTCGTTTTATTTATTTTTTATTCATGTTATTATTTTAGCATGTTCCAAATCTCGCTTTTCCATCGTTCCGTATTTCTTCTTTTTGTTCCGCTGAACATTGCCGTTGAATTCTGAGTATAATTGTTGGTATTTCAAAAGTGATATTCCCGGGAGTGATATACAAGATAGCTTGCGAGGAGTGTGATGTGTCGTACATCGGCGAGAGCGGAAACTTTAAACGGCGCTTGAAACAACACATAAATGACGTCGCCAAGGGCCACACAGCAGCGAGCGCCCTGGCGGAACATCACGAACTAACCGGACATATCATTGACTGGTACCCGGCAGCCATCATCGCAAAAGAAAAACACTTATCTGCCCGTTTGCTTTTAGAGTCATTTTACATCCAATCAACTAGACGCACGATAAACAGGACGCGGGTTAAGCTTCGCGAGATATACACCCGAACATTGCGCCACGACACCCATAAATAGCCACGCGCTCAAGCTTACATCTTCATTGTGATCAAGGGACCCGTACGGGGCCCGAAACGTCGGTTCTTTATTTTTATTTTTTTCTTGGCGAGTGCACGTTTTTTGGTACCATTATTTTTGAAGTGTACTTTCTCAGGTGTTGCTTATCATTTGTTCATGATCTTTTTTCCTCCCCTTTTTTTGGATACGGATGTATGCGTACATGTACAGATGCAAATATGTATAGATGCTGGGTTGGTGTAGATACACGTGAATATATGTATATAGATGTTATAACTGTTCTGATGTAAATATCAATGTCTGTACAATATGAAATTGTTTTGTACATATGTAACAGATTCTCTTTGTGATAATGCAGCAGCTGTTTGTCAAAGACAGCGGACAATAACCTCGTCAAGCTGCGATTCTGCAGATTTTGTTCCTGCTCTTGCATTTTTTTTTTTTTGCTGTAAGAAGGAAACTGCGAAACAAAGTTGAAATTTGAAGCTTCACATGACCATTATATGAAATTATACATTTCTTTCGATTGAAGCCATGCTTGGCTGTAGCGTAAACTAGAAAAGCCCGCACATGCGAGTATCGTTTCCTAACGTTTTGACCGTGCACTGGCCTTCGTAAGAATGCCCTATATATATATATACGTATTTGACATACAACTTTTAACAGCGCAAACACATGCAACCAGAAAGTATCAAGGACGAGACACAAGCGCTGACTGTCAACTAAATTTTATTGCCGGAAGACAGAAGACGGATACCTTCGTCAATAACATTTAGTTGACATTCAGGGCTTCTGTCTCGTCCTTGATACTTTGTGGTTGCATGTGTTTGCGCTGTCTCAATTTTTATGTCAAATATGCACCAACTCGCCCAGAAAGAAGATTTAATGAATACATACATATATGTGTCTATAAGAATCCGCAAAGTCGCAAGTAATTTGAGACATTCATCATCGAATTTCAAGGCACCAATCCAGGCTATTCGATGCCGAGCCTGCTGAGAGCGCTAGGGGGCCAATCCGTCACGTCAGACAGAAACGCTCCCTGACGGAAAAACACAAAGAAGTGACGAAATTTGAATGAAGGAACGTCACTGTACAGCTAAAAAAAGTTAAAATGGCGATTTATAGCACAAGCGCGAAGGAACCAGGTAAGCACGGGATCTTGGAATCCGTTACGAATCTCTCCAAATGCGTCCAAGGAAAAGAGGGGGAAGGTGGGAGATGGAAATTCAAGAAGAGCTTTTCTTCAAGAAAACACGAATACGTGTCCAAACGTTGGCTCCTGCTTTCACATTGTTCCAGTTTTGCTCATCGACCAAATACGTCACAATTTTCGAATTACAAAAAAAGAGAGGGGGTGCCATAAATTTTAACGCTCTGTAAGTTTTTCATCTAAACAACTGCCCTCAATCTCACATATATATATATATATATATATATATAAAGTGATTAACAGCTTTTATTTGTTTAGGCCAAAATGTTTTGCGGCATTTTGCTAACAATGGTATCCATATACGTCGGAATTTTTGCGTTACAAAAATTTGTTTCCTACCCAGATGAGCTAAAAGCCATCAATCGAAACTTGTTTTCAAGCGTACATTGTGTGGATCGAGGTCTTAAAATGGCGTGCATACATTGACGACGAAGTAATGTGACTGCCAAAATGGCCAATTTTTCTAATATTTGAATACTTCGAGTGCTTTTGGCATGACAAAAAGCGAGTAAAATATCAACGTTTGAATTTTTTTTCTGGTAACGCAGAAAAATTCCGAAGACAGAAGTTAAATAAAGAATGGTAGACATAGTGCAGCAGAATATATTTGAAGCCTGGACGGTTTTGGTGATCGCCTGTAAAGAAACTGTAAAGTTCTAATCTTTTGTAAGAATCTTCGTGATCAGGGTCAAAATAACAGCCTTGGTGATTGGCCTAAAATATATGTGATACACTATTAGATACCTCTACACATCTTCTATGGTTGTGTGAAGCTACAAAGAAAAGGTATTCCTTCTAGATGTGAAAAATACTTTTTGAATCCTTGTGTCAGCAGCGACTTGTATCCGATGTCCGCCCAATGTTGCCGGCCTGAGATGCAAACAACAAAGCTGGCTACTTCAACAACACAGGTGACAGAGAAACGGTGTTGCGGTCTGCGTTTTATTGCCAGGAGGCGCACGTTCTAACGCAGCAGCGTTTGTGCTTGGTGTGGGCCTGGTAAATTATACAGCCATTGCCTATAAAATATCATTACCTAATAAATTCGAGAGGGAGTCCTGCAGTTTTAAACAATATGTTTCATGCACTTTACCAAAATAAATATTTGCTCTTACAAAGCCAAAAAATTCAGAAAGAGTGCTGATATATATAGTTCACGCAAAGCATTTTAAAATACATGTTGCACTGCAATGCAATGTGACTAAACATGCAATACGACATAACAAGGATGATACTGTGCCCTGCTCCCTGGAACCCAAAGACTGTCATATAACGATATAAGTAGACAACACCCTCGCCATTACAACTGGAAGCCAACACGAGCATGAACAAATTCTTGTGGTGCTGCGTGTTAGCGGTGTGCGACAGCCTGAACATACTCAGCTATAAAAATCATATGCCCCATGTTCAGCATGATGGGGTCCAACGTTGTTGGTGACCATTTTATGCGTTCACATTAAAAAATGCCACTCGCGACTCCAGACTGCGGCGCCTCACGCCACTTGCCTTGGTAGTGACAAAAAGAGCAGTCACAGTTTGTTGGCTAGTTTCTCGTGGCTAAATTTATTTACACTCTCTCCTTGCTAGATGAGAAGACTTCATGCATTTATGCTGTATCCTTGATTCACAAACGAACATTACAAAAAATATTCTTCGCATTTAAAGAATAATACCTTCTTTTACTTGTCACATGCATAATACCCGTGTCACACGGGCGTTTGGAAGGCCTTCCAACCGATAGTCAGTTGACTCAAAGGTCAAGTTCGAGCTGCTACACGGGCGGTTTCGAAGGCCGCCGAGTCAATAGTCTATCGAGTCAACGGAGCACCCTACAGCTTTATCGAAATTTCGATGGCCTTTGAGCAACGGAAGCGGAAATAGCGCGAACATGCCCTCTCGTTCACAGTGTGCTCGTACTCACGGTTAGAAAGGACAAATCAAACCAAATGCTCTAAAAATACTATATATAAGTGTTATTCATTATTCAATAAAGTGTTTTTGCCACTTGACATGTGCGAACACACACCAAAACGGCAGCCGCATCGAGCGGCGTAAACGTTATCGCAGTTTCGCTACTCAACAACTTAAAAACTAAACATATATGTATGGCACTGTATAAACAATTTTTTTAATGTATAAACAGACATAAAAGACATTATAGTGCTTTTAAATGGTTTTTATGTTGTTTAAACTTTCGTAACATGAAAATAAAGATCCGCAGCGCCACAAAATTTTGCGAGAAACGCCTGAACCACTCAACGGCCTTTCAAAAGTGCCGTGTAGCAGCGCGACAGCTCCTTTGAGTCGATAGAGTTGTGGCGTTTCAGAGGCCGTTGACTAGAAAGCCTTCCAAATGTGCCCGGGTGACACAGGTATGAGAGATCCGTAAGGTTACGTAATGATGTAGTGCATGCACTTTTAGGCTGACCACCAAAGCTGTTTTTTTTTTTTACCCAGAACACGAAGTTCTTGCAGAAATTTTACAATTGCAGTTTTTTTTAGGCGATCAACTAACCCTCCAAGCAGTCTAATATTTTGTCACTCTACTATGTGAACGAGGCTGTCATTCTATACTTTTTGTGCCTTCTGTGTTTCCTTGCGTTCCGAGAAAAAAATCGAAACTTTGCAATTTTGCTCGATTGTGCCGGTGCCAAAAGCACAAGAAGTGTTAAAATATTTGAAAAATGGGCTATTTCAGCCGTCACACTATTTCATTGTTGTGATGACGTAACGCCAAGTGCATGCTGTGCCACGTCGTCATCACGGGCACTGATATCAGCAGCGGATAAGTAACTGCTGCCTATAAAGAGCATGTGCAAAAGAATAAACGCTGATTCCTTGTTGTGCACCGGCCACTGTCGCTTTCTGGAGCACGGCTTCTCGGTTGCCGCACGCTACCACAATTGTCATGACCGTAACACGGTCTGCATATCTGGTTCATACAATTTCCCTTTGAAAAGAAACGCTGGTGAGTGCCTTGTAACTCGGCTGGGCAAGGACAAGTAATTTTCGCCAAAATACTGCAAAGTTTTTGCAAAGAAAAATATATGCAGAGAAACAGTTGGGATCTTTAATAAATGTACGGAAATTTCCCCCTATATCATGGTTAGAAAACAGGGGTTGGTTTCAAATTAATGACCAGGGCGCATGTATGAAGCCAGAATTTTCGGTAAATTTCTCCTTAGACCTGCTTTTGCATGTCAAACTAACTTGAAATGGTGTGCCCTAAAGGAGCAGTTCTTAACAAAACTAGGTTGTTTGGCTTGAAACGACCGAAGATACTTAAAAACTGAAATAGTGAAGGAGCACTATCTTTTGTGGAACTGACGGTCTTCAACTCCGTTCTGCATCGTGGGCTTCCTTCCGACTAGCACTAAACTCCCTGCACCACTTTCGGACCAGTTGAAGGGACATACACTTGTCGCCATACACCTCTGTCAACCGATGACGAATATCGACGGGTGGATTCCCTTTGGCGTGCGAAAAGCGAATTACGGGACGAATCTCGCACTTGGCTCGATCAAGAACGGGAACCTCCAATCAAACCTCCACAAACGGCTGCTGAGCGAAGAACGAGCCGCGCAGCGAAGCGCGGCCGGGGGGAATCGAGACGGGGGGAACAGCCGCGCACAGCTCTGCTGCAGGATTTCGCCTCGCGCGTTCCCGTGTAGCGGGCGCTCTTTGGGAACCCTATTTGTGGTTCAACCCTCGTATTATTTATGTGAGAATCCCAACTTAGATTAGTTGAAAATGTTACACGAAGGGTCTTGCGTTCATGAACAATGCCGACTTTCTGTTCTGCACACGTAATATCTTGTTTAATATTGAGTGTCCTGTTTCTAGCTCTGAAAGTTGACACTTTCGTTTTCCCGAGGACAATTCTAAGTTTAAATGAGCCTGAAAACGAGAAGCTACAACAGTAACAACCGTCTCTCCAATTGTCTATCTTGTCTCGTCTTGTTCTCTTTATAGCTATGAAGATGTATGTACAACAAGCCTCGCAACCCGTTTCACTTAAAAAGTCACACGATGCTTACCGATATCTGCTCACCGTCCGCACTACATACGTATCTGCTTTGTATACAGCGAAGTTGCGACTGTGCCTATAGAAGCGGTCAGAAACATTATATGAGTGTTTTGATGGTGTCCCGAAAGAACTACGTCATCCACTAAGTTCATATATAAAGTAAATGCGTGGTGCTGCACCCTAGAGGTTAAATAGAAAGGGATAAATTCTTTTTTTCTACCTGGTCAGAGGCTTTATGCGAAGCACTTAGAGAGTTTTCCTGCTGCCCTGAGAGAGCCGGACCATTTGCAAAGCTTTTATTTGCATGAAGAAAGCTATCTTCCAACCAAACGAGCTTAAGACGGCAAATTTTACCGGATCAATACATGATTGACGTGCGACTTTGTGTTGCTGTATTTAGGATGAAACTTTAAACAGGTTATTTGCTTTATGATTACGTCAGAAATAATAAACCAAAAGTAGCACTTAATTGCGTCAGGAACAACCATATTTAATTCTTATAATCAGCCTACAGTTCACATTCACAGAGCAAAAGCACCTAAAATGTGCGCGGACTCCCAATTAAGCTGGGCAAGAGGCGGTGACATATTATTATTATTATTATTATTATTATTATTATTATTATTATTATTATTATTACTATTATTATTTATTTATTTATTTATTTATTTATTTAGAAAGACCTCACAGGCCTACGAAGAGGCATAAGGTGAGGGGGGCATATGGTACAGTTTATCACAAGATACAATCGGTAAAAAGATATCGACACATAAATGGATCCAAACATTGGCACAAACTGGTAGGAATAGCAGGCGTATGCATCTTCGAACCAAATTTTGCAGTGCGGCAGCGGCACGCAAGAGTGCCAGAAACTGCTTTGGAAGTCGTCAAAGCCATACTAAGATAAAATAGGATCCAAGTTACGGTTGCCGATTAAAAAAAGTTGAAATATGTCGGTTATATACAAGATTTTAAATTGTACAACATTTTGACGTGACACGCGGAAGAGAAACACACACAACGGAGCGCTTCTGTGCGTCCCTTGAAAATCTTGTGAAATCGAAGATCTAGGGCCATATAACCTAAAACTATTCCAATCTGTTTTTGCTCCAATTTCCTGACGCTAAATATAGGCAACTTATGACGCAAGCACCGGGCGATAACCCAGAGCTTGTTTGAAAAGCCCAATCAAAAACGTTTCTCGTTTATAGGATGTGACTTTATTTTGCTTTCAAAGCAAATAGCATTGCTTACATTGAGAAGTTTTTCTTATCTTATTGGCTGAAAAGAGGCGAGCAGCACGCTCAAGCGGAGAGAGTTTTGATGGGGCCGAGCCAGCGCAGTGAAAGTAGATAACCCTATGAGGAGGGTGGTGCCAGCGTCTGCGATTGGTTCACTTCCCTTTGCTTAGCTTGCAATGGCTGGTCGAAAATTGAGGCGGCGTGCCACCGAAGGTTATAAATGCTGGTAAAACGGATCCTTAGCAAAGCAGAGTTGGCAGAACGATGTCATATGCGTTCCGAAAGGTCTCAATAACCTTATACTTACCCGCAAAATCGTTTATTATACGCAAATGCATGCTCCTAGGCAGCTCCGAGTTACTAGTGACACAGCGATCGGCGGGCAGCCATCTTCTATTCCTTTTGGAACGGCGTAGTCTCCGGCTATGCAGAAAAAACTTTCACTTTTTTTCGGCATATTAATGCATCTTTAACGCGTGCACGTCACTTTGACGTGGTGAGTTTTTGTGGTTTTGTGACGTCGCATGACAGACAAGTAAAGTGAGTATAACCGAAAAACGTTTGACCAATAGCAATTCGTCAAACAACGCCCTTTTTCGCTAATGGTGAAAGAAGTGTCGAATCAGAAATCATTATTTTTCATTTGTTCAGTTCACTGAGGCGTAATCAGTGAGCACATATTATATCAAATGGGGCGTTGTCGCGGTTTTTGTGACGTCGCGTGACAAACAAGCGCAGTGGTGGTGGTTCGAAATTTTTTTGACCAATCGCGGAGATTTGATGGCAAAATTTGTATAGAAAGTTTGTAATAGCTTTACGTTAAAGCGCCCCTAGTATAGTATGCCAACACGCCCAGTCTTCAACTTCAGCAGGTTATTAACAGCGTTTGCAGTATAATAATTATAGAAGTAGCCCAGAGTTTTAAAATGGCATTTTATGGAACGCGTAGGAAGTTTGCTGCATGTTCCCTAAGAAGTTGTCGTGCCACAAAAATATCCTTTTAGGAAACAAGGGGCATCAAGTTGGTGGCTTGTGGGCAATCTTTTCAGAATATCAATTTATTATATGTCTTGGAAAATTTTCTTCAGCAAGCGTTCGAAACCGCCATACGACCGCTCAACGCTATTCCCCAGTCTCCAGAGAGAACCGCGTTTACACTCAGTGTAAGTGGGTCATGTGTTAAGGGGAACCTGATGTTTATGGCTTATACCTTTGTGAATGATTACTCAACCTTCAGTTTCTGCCTATGATTTAAATGAAGCTCATGGTAGGCTTCGCCGGTGTCCTCGGAGTACTAAACAAGCCAGGTTTATTATAGTTTGTGAAAATAGGATGCATGGTATGGGTGATGTGTAGGCAAAGTCCTTATTACGTGGGTTGATTATGGCATTTGCAGTGCACTGCATATCGAAATGTTCCGGACGATTGTTAGCGCGTTTCGTTTTGCATTTTTAAAATTCATGCCCGTGCAAAATGAAGCGGTTTGCAGCAGTTCTAACCCAAGCTAACTTGTCTCTCGAAATAGTCCATGCCTTTCTGCGGAAACCGGGGCATGGGAATGTACTTTTTTTTCTTTGAGCCCGTTTTAACCTGAAGGAATCGGTTCATAAAGCTTCACACCGGTTCTAACCGACATGTGTTTCGCTCCGAAGGTGAACCAGAACTGGATCGGAAAGCGTGAACCCGAACCAAACCGGAAAACTTCTAGTTCGAGATTGTGGCTCCGACCTCTGCCGCCGTCTCACAAAGGTACTCAGATCTGCCAAATCACCAGCTGTCTGAGTTGCCAACGGGAGCAGGCACATCCACACGGCAGTTATTGGGATGTGTACTGCTCGCAATACCATTGTTGATCACCTTACGTCTCACCACTTCGCTGTAATCGACCGCTGCTGACTCGGGATCTCATTCTCGGAATTGGCTTTAATGCGTAAGCGTTTTTGGGGAGGTCCCCAGCCTTGTCACGTAAAAAGTGTAACTCCTTGTATCTGCACAAAAATGCGTAATTTACAAAGCTAACACATTTCATCATTATGATAGTGAAAATGTAGATAATTGGTAGCTTTTAAGCGATGAGGAACAATTTAAAGGAAGAACAAAATGAAAAGAGAATACCCATAGGATACGTCGAGCTCCTTAGAAAATTCATGGGGACGCATATAGTGCGGGTTGGCCAAGTGAAGTCTGCGAGTGGATCAACTTGAAATTTGGAGTTGACTGAACTTGACATTTGGAGATGGGACAAATAAAATTTAGGTATAGGCCACATTCAAGTTTGTGCGTGGACCAACATAAGTTTGTGGGTGGGTGAATTTGAAATTTGCAAATGGACCAACTTTAAATATGTAGGGGGGCAACTTGAAATGCAGTATGGGCCAACATAAATTAGGGAGTGAGCCAACTTAAAGTTTGGGGGTGGCCCAGCTTGAAATTTGGAAATGGGCCAACATAAATTTTGGGGTGGGCCAACTTTAAGTTTGAGGGTGGCACAGCCTAAATTAGGTCGTGCGCCAACTTGAGTCTGAGGGTGGGCAAACTTGAAATTTCAACGTCGGTGAACTGAAATTTGCGGGTGGGCCAACTTTAAATTTGAAGGCAACACAAGTTGAATTTACGGTTGAGCAGATCCTAAATTTGAAGATGCACCAAGTTGAAATCTGGGGATGGCACGACCTAATTTAGGAGTGCGCCAACTTAAATTTGCGACGGGGCCAACTTGAAATTTGGACCTCGGCTAACTGAAATTTGGGGGTGGCCGACTTGAAATTTCTTGGAGGGCAACATAAATTTGTGGGTGAGCCAAAGTGAAATTTGGGGTTGGGTGAATTTTGGGGGCAAGCCAACTCGAAATTGGGGGTTCGCCGACTTAGAATTTGCATGTGGGCCAACCTAAATTCAAGGCTGGGTGAACAAGTTTCGGAGTAGGGGTGGCCCCACGGAAATTTGGTGGTGGGCCAACTTGAAATATGGGGTTGGCCCAATTGAAACGTGGGGTTGGGCCAATTTGACATTTCGGCTGGAACTACTTAAATTTGGGGGTGGGCCAACTTGGCGCTTTTGAGTTTCCCAAAGTTTATTTGAACGATGATGAGCGCCGTTCGAGCTATCAACACCTCGCGGCCAAGAGAGCGCGTTTACAATAGGCCTTACCGAGGCGCAGTCAGAACACAGGCGAGAGCTTGCGTGGACAAAGAACGCGCGCAAAACACGCGCTTGCGAGAGCGGCAGGGACGGTGACATGGCACGCGGTGATGCGCTATGCCCTCACGCAACGCCTCACGCGCTACTGCGGTAACTTGTGCTCCCTTTTGACCGCTCTGCCGCATCGAGGTGCGCTCGCGCCTTGTGCCGGCTCAAGGGGTACGATTGCATAGAAGGGGCCGGATGCCGCAAGAAAATCCGACAATTGTCTAACAAAGCATAAGCGTTATTTGCCACTGCAAGGCCCTGGGCAGATGCACATAAGCTAGGAAGGGCAAGTAAGCAATTCTAAGGAATAACGAAGTCACAGGCACGCCAACCAATGCTCACGCTTTCGCAGAGAATTATCAGAATTTCTGTAGCTTTTTGACGCTGCACTCTGCGCTTAGTGACTCTGCATTCGATTTTCGGCGGAACTGCCCCATGGTTGCTGCACGCAAGGTCCCTTAGCAGCGCTCCCTTCAGTGCAGCCCATTATTTCGGCTTCCGTGTGAAGCAGCAACTTTCGCCCCCGTGGTGCCCTTATTTGCTCTTCCACACGGCGACTGCGTTACATATCCGGTTCTTTTGACGTTCTTTTTATTTTATTTATTTCAGAATACTGCAGGTCGTTGCTTGGCCCAAGCGGATGCGTATTTTGACTTGCCGTGTCACGTTGCCCGGTACGATCGTTACATTTCGAAACACCCACCCGTGGCTTGCTGTTCTCAACTTCGAGTCATGGACGCAAGTTCTTCGGTTGGGTATTTCACTGGCTACGCTGTCCTCCTTTGCGGAAATGTATTGTCTCCGCGAAAGCCACTGCTCCTCTGCCTTTACACAGCAGGTGCAGCCCATTGTAAGAGCCTTTATGTAGGTGCATCTTCGGAACGTAATTTCTTCAGCTTTAGCCTGGTGACGAGTAGTTTTGACCGTTTTGGCGACACATTTTGTAACCTCTTTTTGCGGAAAATCGTTCTTTGGAAACTTCAGGCGTTTTAGTGTATCCACCAATCTAGCCTTCTACGTCGGGACGCCGTCATGGCCATTTCCTTAACAGGCATTGGGGGGGGGGGGGGGCAGAACATTTATGCATACATAAACTTAATGATCTATCATGACATCAATGTCATGAGATATTTCTCACGGCATGCATGCCATAAATGGTACGAATTACATGAAGGCGTAGTGATATCATGAGAAGCCAACTAACACTGACACCAAGGACAATATAGGGAAAATTAGTGTTAACCGAGGGGCCCGATTTTTATTTGTTATATCATGAGAAGCCACAAACACTGACACCAAGGACAACACAAGGCAAATTAAACCCCCTTTCTTCTCGTTTATGAAGGCGTAGTGGTACTTTCTTTATTTAAATTATATCATAAGATGGACGTATTCATAATGTGAGATGGATGACATGAAATAAATGTCATGTCGTGAATCGCGTACACTTCATTCATATGTCATGTGCTTCATGACATGAATTACAATACATGCATGCTTATGTCATGTGATGACATCAATGATAGCACATGCTTGTCATGGCATGCACCCATGACATGATATAGTGCCGTGATGGTCGTTTATTAAACTAAATATTTATCTGGATAATAATGACATGACATGCGCGCATGAGCTGACAAGAATGACATGACATAAATAGCATAGCCTCGGCACACGTCTGGTTACATTAACCTCGGCACAACCGGCATACGTCCGGTTACGTTATTGCCGTGAATTGCATGACATGTCACGTACGCCATGCCGTGACTAATGACAAGAAATGTACGAGCATGTTATATAATTATTGTCATATGTCGTGCACGCATGAGTCGCCGCTCAAATTCAGATAAATATCTAGTTAAAGAAACCACCAGGACGCCATCATCTCATGTGGTTTATGTCATTCACTACGATAACATCTTGACATGCATTTCGTGCAATTCATGTTTTGCATATCATCTCATTTCGTTCATGTGAATATTTTGATACACAATATTTAAAAAATGAACTTGACATGAACCACAATCATGTTATGCATGTCATCACATGAATTTCATAAATGAGATCACATTAATGAATTGGATGACGTGACATGTACTGGTTTAGGTGGATCTAGTCTGGTTATGCGTGTCATAACGTGCGAATTTGAGATTAACAAATTATCATAGTATCCAAACCAATCCAAAACACGATTCACATGTGCATCGTGATATGCATGACAGGAATGACATAAATTCATGACATGCGTGCATGCGTGCTTGCATGCATATCATGACATTTTTTTGCGCTTGATTTGCCACGTGGCATAACGTGATACTGGAGCTAAATAAAAGCATGCAGGGCCGTTTCATAGAGATACTGCAACAATGAGTTATAAAATGTCCATAGTCCATTTATCGTAGTTTTCAGCTTCATCGCTGTTCAATGTTACACTTCTGAGCACGCTTTGGTGGATTGTCTTTGTACCTGGGCACTCCAAAGTAAATAGTGGTGATCCACTGCAGACGCAGGAGCGCAACACTTCGGACACTGGACAATGTCTTCGTATGGTTGACCCAAAGCCCAAGTAATGGCTGGTGCCCCGGCCCGAAGTCTCTGGAGAGAGACTTCTTCCACGCAAGAAAGATTGTGGGCAAGGGAGGAGACAAGTGGGGTGATGAGGGCCCACGCTTAAAGCCGGTAGCTGATGGATTTTTGGGCAATAAAAGAGAGGGTGGGTCAGAGGCAAGGGAACGAGGAGTTACGGCTGTCGAGAAAGTGTGCGCAATACGGTGCACAAGTTCATTCTTGTGGTCATGATCATGTGCCTGCACCCACTCGACAGCAATCATAACGCGTGTAAAATTATTAATTTTGTTTATCTGCTCACAAATACGCATGGTTTTCCTTACTTGTTTGATATTCTTAACCGTGCGACACCCGCCATAGTTGCTTAGTGGCTATGGTGCGTAGTGCTTAGCGGGCTGTTAAGCACGAGGTCGCGGGATCAAATCCCGGCCACGGCGGCCGCATTTTCAGAGGAAAGGGCGAAATGCGAAAATACCCTAGTAATTACATTTATGTGCGAGCTAAGGAACCCCAGGCAGTCGAAATTTCCAATGTCTTCCACTACGGCGTGCCTCATAATCAATTCGTGGTTATGGCACGTAAAACCTCCGAATTTATATATGTTTTTAAATTCACCGAGGCTACCAGTATAGTGGTAGGCTTCGTTGATGATAGGCAAGTTGACAAGAGCTTCTACCGCATCGTATATAGCCTGAAGCTGAAGTAATAAGGGGTCTGAGAAGTCCGTTGCATAGCTGCAAGTGGCTTGGATCTCAGGGTGTGTAGGACTTTAAAAGCCTATTGGCCTCCTTTTGAGCTAACCAGCGCGTCAGTTTATACCACACAGCGTCCGTAGGTACGGTCGTCTGAGTTCTTGCAATCGGTTAAACACGCAGACAAAGCTTTGCCGTCTTGTTATTGGTTAGCGATGTATACTTCCATGATGGAAGATTGTCCACGTGCCTAGTCATGTTACAATCCACATATAGATAGAAATGGAGCGCCGCAACTGTTGGTATATGGCCTCTTTCTAGCTTTCTTGCTTGCTGCCGCCGCTTAACGAGGTCAGAAATGGTGTTAAGCTGCGCGTTCTATTGAAGCGTTGTTATAAGTTACCCGCCGTGGTTGCTCAGTGGCTATGGTGTTGTGGCGCTGAGCACGAGGTCGCGGGATCAAATCCCGGCCACAGCGGCCGCATTTCTATGGGGGCGAAATGCGAAAACACCCGGGTGCTTAGATTTAGGTGCACGTTAAAGAACCCCAGGTGGTCCAAATTTCCGGAGTCCTCCACTACGGCGTGCCTCATAATCAGAAAGTGGTTTTGGCACGGAAAACCCCATTATTTAAGTTTTTTTTTGGTTATAAGTGCTAGACGAGGGAGGGCCGTGATTGATCTCATGGCACTTCTGTTGGTAACCTCAAGTTCCACGGTTGAGCCGTCAATCGTAGGAACTCCGTTTGATATATAACGCGAGGCTGCAGTATGGAGCGCACGAGGCAACGGGCCACGTTAGTGCGAGCTCAACCGAGTCCGTGCCGCAATTCTGTAAATCAGGTGAACTGTTTCCGCTGATGTCTTGCTTATCTTCATGAGCCATTTCACGCTAGACCCTGACTGGTGAACTTTCAAGTCAAGAACCCACAGTTATTCAGTGTGATGGTAACAACAATGAGCCAATCTTCAGATGGAAGTTGCTATCGCAAACTGACTTTCTTTCCGGTTTGTTGGCAACGAGTGCCTAGCGAGCTTTCAGTGTCGATATCTGGAACCCAGCGGACTACACTTATTCTTGTAATGCATGAAAACTCCTCTGCTCTGCAGTTGTTTAGATTGTATCTCAAGGTCTCTGTGAGCGAACCACCGTCTGACGTCGTCATTTATAGTGGTTAATTATAATGGTGCTAGAATGCAGCCTTCTGGAACCCCACGCTTAGATGCAAAGGAATCGAATTCCTGCCCGTCTAAACGCATAGAAAACTTTCGACTAGTTTGGAACGATTGTACTAATTTCTTCATTAGAAGAAGCAAACCACAGGTGTCCATTCTTCGTATAATGGTCTCGAGATTTACATTTTCGCACGCTTTGGCTATGCCACTAGCTACCACAGTGCGCAACAAATGACTGTAAGGTGAGACGTGCAGGACTTCATCGGCCAATATAGCTAAAACAGATGCTGAGCCAGTGGAACAAGTTCTTTACGAACTTGTGCCGACGGCTATATTATCGTGTCCGTGAGCCCGTGAAGCTAGTTGCATTGACTTTCCAGCTTCGAAATCTGATTTTTGCCTATCTTTCTCGCGCACCATCAGCACTCCAGCCAGTTCAGGCGTAAGAAGACCCCGGCATCTCGGGCAGCAAAACATGGAGTGGTGGTTGCGTCCGTTCGCACAGTGATTCAAAAACAACTTTACGAGGAGCGTCAATTTCCGAGCGCCGAACAGCACCGCGCCCCGTGCTAGTCCCTCCCGAAGCTCGTACCGGAATTTGACGGTCCTTCTCGTCGTTGGTATAGGCCACCTACAAACTTTCAGACCTGTGCTTTCATGGTCTAAATAGTGTCTGAGTACGACAACGCTACATTGTATTCGACTAAGGCAACGCCACGGCTCGGCCAGACCTGGAGCTGCACATTTCCACTCGTCCGAATAGCTATAAGAGGACAATGGCTTCAGGTTGCACTACAGTATCGCCGTAATGTCCCCCGTTTGTGTCCTCCATGTGATACCACGTGCTGCTGTCAATGAGCACCTAATTTCTGCGTTTTTGACGATCTCTTTCACTTGTTCACATTGGTCGTTCTTAGAAATCATTCTAGCGTCGGTTCTGGGCTCGTCGTCTTACTGTTGTCGTCACACACAAACTCTCGAGTTTATCGACTAGGTTGACGGGCGGCTGAGGCCAGTGGGGCTGTGATTTACAAAGCATATATGGTCAACCGCGTACCCCTTTTTCATAAGCCAAACACTGACACGGCATAGCGAGCTGCCTGCAAAATGACTGGCATGAAGATTATGTTGATTCTTCTGTTTAGTGCTGCTTTGTATTCATGCGAGAAATGTGCATTGGTAACAAAATCTCTATATACGTGTTTTTCTTGCCTAAAGTCGTTCAACTTTATTCTGACAACTTGCAGGGTTTGCTTTTTTATTTACAACCATGTTTTTTAGATGATGTGTCGTCACTTATCGATTTAGGCCCACCGACTTCTGCAGAAAACCTATCTAACGCTACCAGTACTCTTTATATAAAATAAATGCTGTCACGGTTTTCCTGTCTTGTTT
The DNA here is from genome assembly GCF_050947875.1 of Dermacentor variabilis. NCBI lineage: Eukaryota > Metazoa > Arthropoda > Arachnida > Ixodida > Ixodidae > Dermacentor > Dermacentor variabilis. The sequence goes on along the minus strand of NC_134569.1, from coordinate 223,607,140 downwards.
AAAGTATGCTAATGGATGGATGGTAAGACGTCGTGTACGTACGATGCTAAGGGCTTTAAATATATAGGAAGATTTGCCGCTGATATACGTATTCACCTCAGCACCCCAAAATCGGTGTCTGGAATAAAGAACTGGTCTCACGGCTCTTCCGCGGTCTGCATGTCCGGTATGCACATTGAGGGCGCTCATTTTTACTGTACATCAATAGCGCCACTATTACGAGAGTTTTGTCGCGTTACACATTGTCGATGCCAATGTTTGTAATTGTCGATGCGATTTCAAGTAGCAGTATTTCACACAGTTTCGTGAGTTGTGACTATGCAATGCAGCAAACGAACTCGTGATTTCCATCTTCTCGAGCCTGTTTTGTTGGTGCTGCTCTTTGTTGATATTATTACTTAGAGCGGGAACGAATCAACAGACGCCAACTAGCTACCTTACTTTGCTGGTACGTTGGCGGTGATGACTGGTTTGGGCGATAGCGTGCGAGATGCACATAAAGGATGTGTCGGAATGCGCTAATGATGTAGCAGCGGAACGGAGATCCCGAAGTTCCACGTCTGAACGCTGGGCCATAGTAATTTCTTTGAGGTCATGTGTGGCCGTGGATATTGCGTCGAAACGGGAGAAGGCATCCGCGGATGCATCGACTGGGCCCTCAATGTATTGCATGCCCACGGTGAACTTGAATATGAAATTAAGGTGCCGTATCTCTCGTGCGGTATAAGTATTCTGATTACCGCGAAAACCGAACGTGAAAGGCTTGTGATCGGTGAGGACGTGAAGGCTTGTTCATTCCAGGAGGTGTAGGAAAAATCCAAAGCCCGAGTATACCGCAAGCATCTGGAGACCGAACGTGCTGTGGCGCGTTTCTGCACGCTTAAGCTCATGGGAGAAAAACCCGAGCGGGCACCAGGAGTTGCGCTGGAGCTGTTGTGAAACGGCGCCGACAGCTGGACTATATCGATCGGTGATAAAGCGTATTGGTGCAACATGTAGAGGGTGCACCAGCAGGGTGGCATCTGCAAATCCGTTTTCGGAAGCTTGGAAGGACTTTTCGACGTTGAACGAGCAAAACAGTGGAGCGGACGGAGCTTTAGGGGTATTGGGAAGCTCTGCCATTGGTATAATAACTCGGGCGATGTTGGGAATAAATCGGCGGTGGAAGTTCAGCAGGCCAAGGAACTCACGGAGTTTTCGCAGTGACCTTGGCCAAGAAAAGTCGCGCAAGGCTTGAGCTTTCTTTTCCACCGGTCGGATTTATTCGGGAGTCACGCGGTGCCCGGGGAACTCATCGTCGTGGACGCAAAAAATACGCTTCGCACGGACATCTACGTCCCTTGATTTGGAAAAACTGGCTCCAACATTAATGTTTGCTGAAGTTACATTGCCTGAATGAGTTCAAGTGTTTTGTAACTTGCCCTTGACAGCCCCTGGTCCTGATGTAATCACCGTTTACATGACGAAAATATTATTCTATCCATCTCCTTCTGTCCCTATGAATGTTATAATCTATTCATTAAACGACGCCTGGATACTATGTGACTCGAAAGTAGCTAAAGTAATCCCGATAACTAGGAAACAAGGAGTAGGTTATAACATACAAAATATCAGACCTATTTCTCTACCTCTAATGCGGTCAAGCTCACAGAGAGAGTAGTACATTCAGAATTACTATCTGGATGGCGGATAATTTAATATTAAGTTCAAAGCAAATAGGCTTCAATGTTGATTGCTCAATTTGGTGTGCCTATGATGATTTAGAAAGCCGCACAGAACTTGCTCGTAAAAGGACACAATATTCTGTTTTAGTGACATTAGATATAGCTGAAGCGCATGACACAGCTAAACATTCAATTTTACTGGATATTCTAGAGCCATAATTTCCAAAATTATAATATTGCGAGATTGGCAGAGTTTATGAGATAAAGATAATTGTATTGCTTAAAAGATGGTTGTTCCTCACGTAAATTCAGACAGACTGGCAGTGTTCCCAAGGAGCAGTCCTGTCTTTATTATATATAATATGACAATGAGCACCATCCCACTTGTCTGGACGTGCAAGTTCATGCCTATGCCGATGACACACCATTATTCGTGGCTGACGGTGACATTTGCGCTCTATGCCAAAATTTGCAAAGATAGATGACTATGCTTGAGGCATGGCTTCAGACAATCTCAATTTCAGTAAATGTAAGTAAAACGCAATCTTAGTGTTCCCGCTCACGGATCCGATTTCCATTTCTATACCTTATAAAAAAGAACCAATTTCCCAGGTTGTATATAAAATATTTCGGAGTCACCTATCTTATAAAACTAAACTGGAGTCTACACATCAAAAATGTATCACACAAGGCACAACCTCCTTTAGGTCTACTGCGCAGGCTGAGTAACCGACAATATGGGCCACGTAGGAATGCTTTGCTAATAATTTACCAAATGCATTTGCACCCAATATTCCAGTTTGCATGTATGTTGTTCTCAGGCGGTCCTGGTTATAAAGCAAAGCCCCTGGTTCTTTGGAGAGTGAAGCTCTGCGCCTGTGTCTAGGACTCTCAGGTTTGTGGCCATGTACCTGTGTTATCTATGAAGAAGCGGGCCTACCAACATTGCCCTGCCGATTTCGCATCCTAGAGAAAAAAACCTTTGTCAAACTTTACAGCTTTCCACTTACCCGATTTGAATGCGCCTTTATTACTGATCCAAATTCCTTCTTCTCTGATAATTGGCCTCATTTTCACTCTCCACAGATTGTGTTTGTAGAACAGCAATTCTATAGCCTAAGTGTGAACATTCGAGATGTGGTTCCATCAACTGAATCAAATCAGCATATTAAGGTAGAATTTGACGACATCTTCACCCGAACCACTAAGTTTCAATCAGTCACGTTCTTAAGTAACCGGTTGCAATATTACCTTGCACACGTACAAACGAATAACATAATAGCTATAGACGCTTTGGTGAACAACCAGCAGGCACGCGCAGGCATTTCCCGGCTTTCGCTTGGCCGGTAGTTATCTTTGAGACTGCCAAATTTCACTCGCGTTTTTGAAGCCGACCTTTTGGCAATGGTTTTAGAACTTCAGAAACTCCCTTCGAACGCAATAAGTGCGGTTATTATAAAAGATTCTCTTTCTTTCTGTACTTCGCTTACAGCTTCAGCCCATTCGCCAACTCTAAAGGCGCTTCTAACATTAGTTCCTCCACAGTCGAATTTTCTAAAACTATTTTGGGTTTCAGGTCACCAGGGAATACATCTAAATGAAATCACACATTCATTCGCGCGAGCATCCCTGAGTGGACGGATATCGGCTCTTCCAGTAATGGCGCACATAACAACGATTACATATCGGAAATATTCAATTCGTAGCGATCTCATTGAACCTATAACAACATGGACAGGGTTTCAAGAGCTAAAATTTCCGTGGAAGATATAGTGGTGTCCATAAAGAGAACCGTAAGTAGTGATCACCAGATTACGCTGCCGTGTCCCCCGTTTAATCCTATGTTTAAGCAGGACTGGTCTGACGTTATCACCTTTGTGTCCATACTGCCAAAAAACAGAATCACAGATTACCATTTTTTTAATGTCGCCGATATAATTTATTGCGAAAAAGACTTCTCAAAATTCCTCTTATTCAACTAGGGTAAATATTATCATCAGAAGTAACACTATCTTTCGGTGCGTCAATTATAGGCTTTAGCCACAGGCACGTGTTTGATGCCATTTGCGGTTGCATACAATTAACTAAACGAAGGAATCTTTAATGTTCTTTCTTTCGAGTTTTTCTGTATGTCTTTTTGTTTTCTTTTGTTTCTTTAATTTAATATGTAATACTTCAAAACAATAAGTATCAGTTTCAGCACACAATTCTTGGCCAATCCCCCATTGTGGGTGTGAGCCATAGTAAGAGGCCATCATCATCTTCAACTCTTCGTTAGGCAAGCAAGATTCGAATCTGCGAACAAGCTACAATTTTCAGAGTCGACGACCGCATTACAGCAGCAGGTATGGCAGTGCGGGGGCGCATCTTGTGAAACGACGCCTCATGAGATACGAACCGCGATATTTAGCTGTCATTCATCTCACGCGTTAATGGCTTCGAACAGCTTTTTTATCCGATTGTACGGCGCGGGGACACATTCAATCTTCTCCCAAAACAGTTGAAACGTGAGCTTTTCGCTGATAATTGAAGTTTTCTTGAAAATGTTTTTTTCCTAATGGTATATGCAACTGACGTGTTGCCCTGGCAGCGTTTCGAGGTTTCAAATGCGATGTCCTTGCTTCAAATGCGCCTGCTGCCAGAAAAAAAAACTTGACAAGATTGCGTGGTTCATTTAGGGGTGTCTATCCCGAATCGGCTCTAACACCCAGCTTTAGATTCCAAATAAAATTGGGAAAGCATGAAGTGAAAGAGAACGCGTGGTTTATCCAGCAACAGTACTCAGAGTTCATGCACTTGAGCTTCTTCTCGTCAATTGGGCATTAGTTGTTACCCTAAACCCGGCACACTTTGCTCTCTACGATGTCTTCGGCGGGCTTTTGCGCATTTGGTGAATTTTACGGGACACAGAGAAGTAAGCGTCACTAGTCTTGCGAGTAATTCTTCCCGTAGTAAAAAGCCGCGAAATGATACGCAAATATATGTTGTACCACGTTTAATAAACGTTTAATTAAAGGTGAATTTCATTATTTTAACTAAAAGCCCGAAAGTGTCTATTCGTGACAAAACCAGATCACGGACAAGAATAAATGAACTATTGAGTTAATCAGGGGCGCAATCTTTCCTTGGTGTCGTGTTTCAGGGCGCGCGGACGTGAACGCCAGCAACGACCAGAATGCCTGTGTCCAGCCGGAAGGCCTCTCGAGTAGTGGAAGCCCAAAAACCCAGCAAACTGCCGTCTCCGCAAGAGCACACGTCACCCAAGAAGGATGCGGTACCCTCGGAGGTCGAGCCTGTGAGAGCCTTTGTTTGCTCATTCTATACTCGTCATATGTTTGCAAACTGCTCTACTTTCAAGTTCCATTGAACAATGTCTTTACTGAAAACGTCCTGATGTAGCTACCGACTGGGAATGCGATAATGAAATCTCTCTAGTAGCCGCGACAATCAATAGTCTGATAACGTTGCGTTATCGCTTGATTACTGCACACACCAACACGATCAATAGAGCCGCGTTACGCAGTGTAAAAGACCGGCATAGCAAAGCCAAACAGGCAGCAGAGACCCGTACGTTGGTTTCACGTTGGCCATTGTCTTCTGTTACTCCCGTCGCGTCAGTGTGGCAAATTATTTGTTTGTCTGCCGCAATGCGATATAGAGGAAAGACTTATTGTCCGAGTCGGCTGGTGTGGTGTTAAGCGTTTGGGACCACAATGACCTGCTTAGCGAGGGCTTACTGGTAGAGCTTTAGCAGTCGCGGTGGTGTAGTGAGCCAATGCATATACGATCGAGGACGAGTGTGAACAAGGATGGCTGCAAGGATTTCAATAATTAAGGCTGAACCGCTGCCGCAGTGAGCTAAGAAATTCGCCGGAATATGTTTAGGCAAGCTTTTGGCATAGTTTGTCGAAAGCCAATATTTAGACCCAGCAACAGCAGGTAAGTCGCCAGCAAATGGACAAGTATAAGTCCTAAAAAATATTTTGCTAATGTCGCACGTTCTTAAAATTTTCAACGGATCAATCGGAACATTATATTACAACAGCGGAAAAGGAAAGAGTGGTTGACAATCATATAACACGATAACAGCACTATAACAGCCTTCTGATACACCGTAACATAATACAAGCCTCTAAGTATTTCTTAAACGTAAAAAAAAATGTATCTTATATGTCTTCACTGAATTTCTTAACCCACCTAACAACATTGCGAAATGATGTGTCTATTGAGAACTACAGTTTTAAGCTTGCTGTTGTGATCTGCAATACACCCTCTGCCTCAAGGGTGTTTTGAGCATCAAATTACCCTTTGACCTATGGAGTATAAGGGCGTCATGAACAATATTTTGTCTCTTACTTTACGGGTGTTATAGTAGGGTATGCTTGAGTAGGTGGGCGTCCACTTCGTTGTACATTTCGAAAGCCTGCCGTCTTGCGCTCAGACGCAATGGCTGTGCTGTGGAGACACCATAGGTATTGTTTCCATTTATACATCGTAACCACATTTAGAGAAAACACGCAATTACAATCACGTACTTTCCTGAAATGGTCATGGTTACCAAAGATACCGAAAGATCGAAGACTTGAAAGTCCAATAATTTTAGTCCTTTGTATAATTTTTGCGCCTTGAACTCATCCTCGTAGATGACGACGAACGTCTCGGCTATGTGATGGCAAAGATGAATCATTTACAAGGCCAAATGTTTGAGAGCACGGGAGCTTCGTTGTGCCTCCTTGTAGCTTGACTCCAATGTCCAAAGACAAACCATCACAGATCTTAGAACTGAGTTTTTCGCGCTGTTTAAACCTCAGTTCTGAGTATGAACCAACTAGCCCTCATCAAGATCTTACCATAACAGATCTAGTCCTTTATTGATGAGTGATCCCACAGGTCATCGGCTTCTTTTCTAGCTACAAAATAAATTGTCGCAGATTGATGTCAAGGCCGCTAAATAAAATTAAATTTTGGGGTTTTACGTGCCAAAACCAGTTTCTGATAATGAGGCACGCCGTACGTAGTGGAGGACTCCGGAAATTTCGGCCACCTGAGGTTCTTTAACGTGCACCTAAATCTAAGTGCACAGGTGTTTTCGCATTTCGCCCCCATCATGAGGCACGCCGTACGCAGTGGAGGACTCCGGAAATTTCGGCCACCTGAGGTTCTTTAACGTGCACCTAAATCTAAGTACACAGGTGTTTTCGCATTTCGCCCCCAAAAGTAATATTTAGGCGCCGTAATACGTTGATTACTACCACATCATAAATATACGAGAGACAGGTGATGAATGATAATAAAAAAACAACTCCACTGGACACTTCCTTTTTTGATCATGGCATGGGACCTCGGACTACAATTACTCATGTTGAGAAATAAACGTTTTCTTTTTCAGGGCAATTAATGCCTTACAAGTGCACCGATTCTTCCTACTATGTGACTCAGTTGAATAAGACTCCTTGTCTTGTGAGGGCAATTTCTTTCTAGACACAAGATTTGCAATAAAGTGACCTATGGACGTACGATTCGCGATGTATCGCAGGGCACACAACAGCAGCTACTGCGTTGATGGGTGCCCATCACTACGCTTATGCGCAAACCAATCTCCCGCGCTTGCGTTGTATTCAAGCTTGAACCTAAGTACTTCTCGCCGAGCAATAAATCTAATGTTGCAATTAGGCGCTCATGTTGATCAGCTTGTGGGTCATACTATGCGTTCCCAAGTGCACTCCTTTAAGAACAATAGTGAGCAACCAAGTATCCCATTAACACGCATTCAGCAAGTACCTTTATATGTTTAGTATTTTGCGATAACTGTAGCGACAGATGACGTAACTGGTGCAGTGAAGCACTCAGCTTATGTCCTAGTATCCTTTTAGAGCTGTCCTTTGTGCACTCAAGATAGTCACCCGCAGGAGCCAGTGTCGGAGGAAGAGTTTCTGACTGAGGGTCCAGGCGTCTGCCGCATCTGCGTCATCGTGGTCGGCATGACGGGCACGCTCGCCATACTCGTCGTCCTCAGTGTACTCGTGTTCCTGGCACCAAAGGACACCGTGCACACCACTCCCCCTCCTTCCCTGTGCACGACGTTCGCGTGCATTGAGCACGCCTACAACCTCAACAAGGCACGTGGCAGCAGGCACTGGCCTCGGTCATATCGTCCTCAGCCTTCGGCACTGTCAATTTCAACCAATAGTTTCGCACTTGAACTGTCCAATCCTCTGGAGGAGCACAATACTAATAATAAAGGGGCACTTAGTTATCTCTACGTGGATGAACGCGAAAGCACGGCGGCTGGGCCAATAAAAGCGCGGCAACATCTGGTGGTGGCACTGGCGCAGTTACGTGACTCGAGCGGCTATGGCTATATCAGTAGAAGCGCCACGATGGGCCAATATAGCGTTCGTCACAAGCTGCGCAATGTACAAGGCTGTGGGTTGGTGGGCCTTAATTTACTCTAGCCTTATTAACTAACCTAAATTGTCTTCGCCTTCATTAACACTAATGGTAGTGGGTTCGACTTCCACCAAAGATCATGGGTTCGGGTGTCCTAATTAACTCTAAATTATTTACATTTACCTTTATTAACATCAAAGGTCGTCATTTCGACTACCACCAAAGGTCGAAGGTTCGTAGCCTTTGGTACCATAGTGTGGTCACGCCGACAACGCCATATTTTCCGCCTCATGAGCCATTTAAAGCTTCCGCATTAATTTGCTGGCAAAACTTCGTCACATCCCGCAGATTGAACAAGCATGATTGGTAGTTAGGCTCATTTTATTAAACATCATCGTAGTAAACCTTATGTAGTCACGACCCGTGTCATGAGAAAGGAGTCTGCAAGCGAATAAAGGCTGAGTGGGGAGCACATATAGTCACAATTCCAGAAAAAACAGCTTGCCAGTATCGTTGAAAGGAAAAGTGTATGAGCACTGCACTCAATTAACACAGTAACCAACTCGAAACTAACTAACTCGAAAGGACACCAAGGACTGCGCTGGGAATGACAGAGCGGAAAATAATCGGCCTAAATTTTAAAAATAGGAATACGACTGTTTTGATTAGGAACGGTAATTATGAAATATAGTTAGGCGTGCAATGTAGTAATTTAAGCAGGTAATTTGACATATAATAACATAAGAGAATTAGTGCCTGCAATACAGCAAAGAAGTTGAGCCTCGCGAGGATTAGATGTGCTGATGAGAGTAGAAAGTCTGTACGTTGCGAATAGCTTCGGGGGATGCCGGAAATACGAAACTGCGGATCTCCGAAAAATAAGAGTAAAAGAAACGCTAACCTTGCCGTCTACATATTGTAGGCGGGCAGTAGAAGCTGGCTGCTTGCTGATTTCTTTGCGTCGTTTTGTTTTGTTTTTGCATCACACAGAATGTAGCGGATGCAGATTCATGGTTACTAAGATTATAATTCACACGAATCTAAGCACGGTAGAGTGGATGTATGCTGGAGCAGAAGCACCTCATTCCCCACGGTAGACCGCATGACAAGGCATCGAGTTATTTACAAAATTTCCTAGAGGGAGATTTGCCGCTGCGATCATTCATCTACAATGAGAATGATGCTTAGTACGTGCATTTGGCTATTATCCGTGCTTATAGCTTCAAACGTACTCGTTACTTATTACTATTAATCTAAAATCGCTCCTTTTGCCCACCGCTCATCGTTTTACATACACCACAAAGTAGCTAGTCTATGCGCACATTCGTACTTATTGTCAATTCTTACTAATGCGAAAGGTATAAATGGATCCTCAGGCGGAAAGTCCCACGTTGTACGAAAGACCAATAATGCACCCTGAAGGCTACTAACCCTCGACCTTTGGTGGCAGTGGAACCTACGACCTTGGGGCTTAACCAAGACGAAGTTAAGTCATAGTTAATTAAGATGTAGTTAATTGAGCCACTAGAACCCTAGCCACTAGAACTGTGGGAATCCAATCTACAACGATTGATGGGATTCGAACGCGCGACCTATCGGGTTAATAAGACGACTGTAATTAAAGAAGAGTTCATTACTGTGAATTAAGGCGAATGTAATTACGGAAGAGTTAAGCTTAAGTTAGACGCTCGAACCTATGAGCTTTGCTGTTAAATAAGGCGCAGATAATTAAGACACAGCACAACAAGTAGAGTTAATTCACGCAATAGAACCCATACCTTTTGATGGGAATCGAGCCCTGGACCTTTGGTGGGAGTCGACCGCAAGACCTTGCGTTGCGGCATAATGCCTGAGCATCGCACCGTGATTGCAAAGCTTTCGCATTCATCGACGTAGGGATAACAAAGTGGCCCTCAATTCCTTGAGAGCGCCGTTCTTAGGCGCCCGTTTCTGAGGCGAGCGTCGGCATCGTACCTCGTAAAGGCCGCTGTACATGGAGCGCTTTTGTCGGCTAATTTCGCACAGCAGAAGACGCCGCAGCGGCGTCACGCCCAACTTCCGCTGGCTGGGGATACATGGAGCGAAAAAGCGGCGGGTGCCGCCTCAGTGTGGCCAGACAAGGCGAGAGTGTTTTATTCAACATGAAATGCAGAAATAATGTTTAATGACCTTTCTTATTTCTTTACAAAGACAAAATACAAAAGAAAAACCCTAAATCTGTCTCTAAAGCTCATTCAGTTGCTTTTCATATTGTATCAGTATATTTTGTGCCTGCTTAGCAGAGAGATTGCGTTTGAAATAAGCGGTGTGTCCACGCTGTGAGTCACCCGCCGTGGTTGCTCAGTGGCTATGGTGCTAGGCTGCTGAGCACGAGGTCGCGGGATCGAATCCCGGCCACGGCGGCCGCATTTCGATGGGGGCGAAAATACCCGTGTACTTAGATTTAGGTGCACGTTAAAGAACCCCAGGTGGTCGAAATTTCCGGAGTCCTCCACTACGGCGTGCCTCATAATCAGAAAGTGGTTTTGGCACGTAAAACCATAATTTAATTTTTTACTTTTAGCGCTGTGAGTAATCGGAAAATATTGACGTAAAGACGTACATCCGTCGTTATAATCTTTATAATCCACCCTTCCACTATCGCACAATATGGGACGCTTCTGCATCGCGCAGATAAGCTTATCCTTAAATTCCACGTCAGCTGCCTTTCAATTCATGACCGTGTTGCTAACACAAAGCGCCAAGCCCGCGAACAGTGAAGCGCGTGCGCGAAAAGCACGTGCTTGCGAGGAAAACGGAAGTGGCGGAGTTGTCGACCAGTGAGCCATGATTGACTGCCCTTGCTAGCCGCTTCCGGCAGCGTCTGACGGCGCTTGTCAAACGTCTGGCGGGTCCTTATCGAGGTGGCGGACGTTTTTTTGACGCCGGGCGTCGAATGCAAGCCGCAGGGCGAAAACCGCAGGCTTGCCGCCGTAAATGCGCTCCATGTATCCCGGCCTTAACGGAGCGAACGAGCACAGCGAAATATCATAGAAAACGCGGTGCGCAGCAGTCGATAAAGGCCGGCGAGTGCGATGATAGCGGTAAGAAATCGGACGAGGATGGTGCAGCGCAACAATGATGCGGAGAACGGAAGAGGAGGGTATGGCGAAAGCGTGACCAGAAAAGCGTCATGGCGCGCAAGACGAACTATGGCTTCGATGGCTTCGAGACGGCACCTGAATAGCCCGCATCCTAAAGCCCCTTGATAATTTGAAAGTAGCAACACTCTCTTCCCTGTGGCGCTTTCCTCCTCGATTCTCCTCGCCCGCCGGCTGCGCGCGGCACGCTTTTTGTCCTGGGCTCCCGCGGACGGGCCGCAGCATTTTATGGAGGCGTGTTATTTTGGGCAAGTTGCGCGCCCCAGTGCTGTAGAAAATTTTGAGTAAGGCTGATAGCAGCATCGATAATGCTGAACGCAACGTCTATGAAGAGGCTGGTTTTTCTTAAAGCCGTATGAAAGGGGAAACGAGATGTAAAAGGAGCTTTGAGGTTAGTTCTATGCCCCAGACAATTTTTCTGCCACATGATGAGATGCTTTACTTTGTGCGTTTGATCTAGTATTGCTTGTGGCACATCCCTTTCTGTGTGGCTTACTAAGTGAGAGCCTTAGATCTCTGTTTTAAGGTCACGTTATGAGCTGCAGAAAACATCACGTGACCGAAGGAAGGCCGGAAGTGAACCGTAGCACGTGCCGCCGTGTATAAGAAATGATTATTCATTAGCAAAGTAACAATTCATCAGTGGTTGGATTAAAAATAAGTAAGGAGGATAAAGGTGTGAAGGAGAATTAAGGTGGATTTAAAGTCGATGAAGGTAGATTAGGGTGAATTACGGTGCATTAAGTTGCACTAGGGAGGATAACAATGGATTAAAGCGAATAACGAAGGATTAGGGGGATTAAGGAGGGTTAAGGAGGATTAGGGTGGATTAAGGTCGAATAAAGTCGATGGCGGTGGATTAGTGTGCATTAATGAGGATTATCGTGGATGATCAGGGTGGATAAAAGTGAATGAATAAGAATTCGAGGAAATGAGGTAGGATTAACGTGCGATGAATATTAGAGTGGATTAGGAGGCTTAAGGTGCATTAAAGACAATTAGAGGGGATTACGGTTGATGAAGGAGTATGAATGTCTTCTCCCTCCCGTTGTCAGTCTCGTTCGCCCCCGTCACGCTGTGGTCCTTCTCCGACCTACTCGCCGCACCCCCAACCGGAAAACTAGACAGTGCAGCTTCTGGAGGTGAAGCTGGAATGACGACATTAGCACGAAATCCTCGCTTCACATTACCCACGAACAAGAATCCTTTGGACGTGCTCGTCGACAATGTTCCTGTGTGCGCGTTGATTGACACCGGAGCGCATGTGTCCATTATGAGTGCTGCTCTTCGCCTTCGGCTCAAGAAAGTTCTGACGCCCGCCCCGAACCGAGTTGTACAAGACGCCGAAGGAGGGACTGTCGCTACTGTTGGCATGTGCTCTGCCCGACTCACCATTGCTGAGAGACACACCGTCGTTCTCTTCACCGTCATCGATCATTGCCCTCACGAACTCATTCTCGGTCTGGATTTCCTTGCCAATCATTCTGCCCTCATTGACTGTTTGGCCGGCTCACTTCGCCTTGACTTGCCTCTTCTTGCCTGCCCTATCGACCCGCCTCCAAGCCGTTTGAGCTGCATGGATTTTATTCACCTAGCGCCTCAATCTGTGACGCACATCGGCTTGTTGTCCTCACCAGCTGAACCTGACGATAATTACGTGGTCGCACCAATTCCGGCAGTTATACTTACACATGGTGTTACCGTGCCGCACACTGTGCTAAAATTACTGGCAACCGCACCTGCCTTCCCCTTGTCAATTTCGCGCTAACCACGCAAGTTCTACCTCTGGGGATTTCATTGGCTATAATTAGCGCTTTGCAGGATGATGAGATCGAGCCATTCACAGTGGAAGATCGTCACAACTCAGCCCATACCGTGACGTCATCGCACGGTACTGACGTCGACATTGAGAAGATGGTTTCCTCTGACCTTACACCTGCTCAAGCTGAAGCTCTTTGCCGCGTTCTTGAAGGCTATCGCGACATTTTTGACTTTGACAATCGACCCTTAGGTCAAACGTCCGCCGTGACCCATGGCATAAACACTGGCGATGCGAACCCTATTCACCGACGTCCATATCGTGTTTCTGCGGCAGAACGAGCTGTTATCTAACAGGAAGTCAAAAAGATGCTTGCAAAGGACATTATCGAGCCTTCCTGTAGTCCCTGGGCTTCTCCCGTCGTACTTCTCAAAAAGAAGGAAGGAACGTGGCGTTTTTGTGTAGATTATCGCCACCTGAACAAAATCACAAAAAAGGACGTGTACCCTTTGCCACATATTGATGAGGCTCTAGACTGCCTGTACGGAGCCCCCTATTTTTCTTCTATCGACTTACGGTGCGGCTACTGGCAGAATAACGTCGACGACATGGACAGAGAGAAGACTGTATTTGTTACCCCTGACGGCCTTTATCAGTTCAAGGTGATGCCTTTCGGTCTCTGTAACGCGCCCGCCACCTTCGAAAGAATGCTGGCCTCTTTGCTTGTTTTAGAGGTTCAAGTGGTCCACCTGTTCGTGCTATCCGGACGACCGTCATCGTTTATTCGCCCACATTTGACACGCATCTAGACCGTCTTTCAGCGATTGTTGACGTGTTCCGCCGTTCCTGTCTCCAGTTGAACTCGTCAAAATGTCACTTCGCTCGCCGCCAAATCACCGTCTTTGGACACCTCGTGGACGCCAGAGGCGTGAGACCTGATCCGGACAAAATTCGCGCCGTTAAGAACTTTCCTGTTCCGAAGTCTACAAAGGACGTTCGTAGTTTCGTAGGGCTATGCTCTTATTTCCGACGCTTTGTGAAGGATTTTGCGACCATCGCACGTCCCCTTACCGACCTCTTGCAGAAAGACGCCCCATTTTCTTGGGGACCTCACCATGCCGAATCGTTTTCGCAGCTCACTACTCTCCTTACCACGCCTCCAATTCTGGCCCACTTTGACCCGTCTGCCTCAACGGAAGTTCGAACTGATGCCAGTGGTCACGGCATACGATCAGTGCTAGCACAGCGCCAGCGTGGACATGATCGCGCTATAGCCTATGCCAGCCGACTTGTATCACCCGCCGAGCGCAATTATTCAATCACAGAGCGCGAGTGCCTCGCTCTTGTGTGGGCTGCTGCGAAGTTTCGTCCATACTTGTAGGGACGCCCCTTCTGTGTCATCACTGATCACCACGCGCTCTGTTGGCTTTCCTCGCTTAAGGACCCCACGGGACGACTCGCTCGCTGGGCGTTACGCCTGCAAGAATATACGTTCTCCGTGGTATATAAGACGGGACGCTTGCACCAGGATGCCGATTGTTTGTCCCACTACCCCGTCGACAAACAATTCATGCGGACGTCATCGCTTGCGTTTTCTCTGTGTCCCAGTTGCTTGAAATCGGCAACGAGCAACGCAGCGATCCTTCATTACGAGTCCTCATCGACCATCTGGAGTCAACGCCTGGCGACGCCTCTCTCCGCATGTTTCTCCTTAAGGAGGGGACATTAAAGGATAAGAGCAGATTGGGTGAGGGAACAAACGCGAGTTAATGACATCTTAGTTGAAATCAAGAAAAAGAAATGGGGGCATGGGCAGGACATGTAATGAGGAGAGAAAATAACCGATGGTCATTAGGAGTTACGGACTGGATTCCAAGGGAAGGGAAGCGTAGCAGGAGGCGGCAGAAAGTTAGGTGGGCGGATGAGATTAAGAAGTTTGCCGGGACGACATGGCCACAATCAGTACATGACCGGGGTTGTTGTAGAAGTATGGGAGAGGCCTTTGCCCTGCAGTGGGCGTAACCAGGCTGATGATGATTATACCGCCGCAATCTCGATCCACACGGCCTTGACCTTCTGCTCGTAATTACATCGCACCTGCGTTCGGCTGTCCTCCAACAACTTTATGACGCTCCCTTGGCTAGACACTTGGGCGGCTCGCGCACATACCACTGCGTACGACGTCGATTCATTTGGCCGGGTCTCGCACGCTCCGTGCGGCGCTACATTGCCGCTTGTGAGCCCTGTCAGTGCCGGAAGAAGCCCTCCACACCTCCAGCTGGATGTCTCCAGCTGATCGACATCCCTCCGGAACCCTTTTTCCGTGTTGGCCTAGACCTGCTTGGACCGTTTCCTCTCTCGGGCTCCGGAAATAAATGGCTCGCCACGCGGTACGCAATCACCAGAGCCCTCCCGACAAGTTGTGCTACTGACGTTGCTGACTTTCGGCTCTATGACATAATTTTAGTGCACGGTGCTCCGCGCCAATTACTCGCTAACCGTGGCCGCAGCTTTCTGTCGGCAGTCGTCGAGGGCATCCTCCGCTCCTGCTCGACAAAGCACAAGTTCAGTACGTCCTACCACCCACAGACCAACGGCCTCACGGAGCGCCTCAACCAGACCATCACCGTCATGCTTGCGAAGTGCGTCGCCACCGACCACCACGACTGGGATCTTCACTTACCATATGTGACGTTCGCGTATAATTCATCGCGTCACGACACCACCGGCTATTCACCATTCTATCTCCTAATGGCCGAGAACCCGCGTTGCCCTTAGACACTTTGTTGCCCTCGGCCAAACGTTCAGCCACTGAATACGCCTGCGACGCGACCTCACACGCCGACCACGCGCGCCAGCTCGCCCGCACCCATCTCGAGGCTTCACAGGAGCATCAGAGACGCCTCTATGATTGCCATCATCGCGACGGGCACTTTACTCCGTGTTCTCTGGTGCTTCTCTCGTCACCCATTCGACGTGTGGTCCTTTCCGAAAAGCTGATGTCGTGCTACACAGGCCAATACCGTGTGGTGCGACAAGTGACCGATGTCACGTATGAAGTCATCCCCGACGACCTCTCAGCGTCATCATCGGCTGCAAGTGACATCGTTCACGTGGCGAGACTAAAGCCACACCACACACCTTTAACCGCGGATGTGTCGATTAAGCACCGGGACGGTGCTTCTACTGCGGGGGGTGATGCTATGAAACAGCCGCCACAGTATGGCTGCACTGAAGAGGAAGAAGACGACGTGGGCCCGCTTGATATAGCGCCGCCATTTTGGCCTTCCGTTAGGGTCCCTGTAAATAAATTGTATATAGCATTGGGCTTCAGCTACACGTAACATTATTATGGTGAATTAAGACGGATTAAGGTACATAAGCAAGATTAAGGCCGACTAAGGTGGATGAAGGAGTAGTATGGATTAAGGTTTATTACAGTAGGCTGTCCAACTTTAATTCTCCTACATACACCTTAATCCTCCTTCATACGCCTTAGTCCTTATTCATGCGCCTTAATCCACCTTAATCCTAATTATTACACCCTAATCTATTCTGGTCGGTCTTAATCCTCTTTTATCAACCCTAATCGACTTTAACCCTCGTGAATCCACCTTAATCCTCTCTAATCCTTCTTCTTTACCCTAGTCCACCCTAATTGGTCTTAATACTCATTCATCAACGCTAATTCACCTTAATCCATCCTAATCCTCCTTCATCCACCTTAATCCTCTTTCATACACCTTAATCCTTACTCATGTTCCTTAATCCTCCTTAGTACACTGTAATCCTCCTTAATCATCTTTAATATGCTCTAATCCACTTCTATCCTCCCTAATCCATCTTAGTTCAATCACTAATGCATCATTAAATAACTTTGGTAATCATTCTCTTATACAGGGATTGACATGCTTTGGGTCGCCTCTGGCTTTCCTTAGGTCACGTGATATCTTCTGTTCACAACGCGACCTTGAAACAGTGATCTAAAGGCTTCCGCCTTAAAGCTAAAAAAAACGCTATGTGGGTCAGCTAGCGCTCTGCATCTGCAATAATGCGGGTATACTTGCCACTAATTTTTTCAGGGCTTGCATTCATTGTGAATGACTGACGCACAGATTGCTGTAAGCTAGAAATAATAGCTCGTCTACAAGCCGCTATTTCAATTCTCAGTATAACAAGCAACGGATCCTAACAGTCACTAAATGTACTTCCCAGAGGCTACATCTGCCCACATAATTATTCACAGTGGAACGCAGAATCTATAGTGCTGCGTTTCCGACTGAATAACACTTGGCGACATGCGAGGTGATGGAGCCGCCGCTGAATATCAAGCTTAATGAGAGCAATCGCATTCTTATGCAGCGTAGAAATTGCCTCAACAAAAACGCTTGTGAGCAGGCCGGAAGAACGAAAAAAATGCAGCATTACGGGATGCCCTGGTACAAGCAATAAGACGCTTCACCTCGCAAACAACGCTATCCTTCGTCGGAACAAAGTTCTTTCGACCAATGTTATGCAGCCCCTTCTTCCTGCACAAGCAGTCACGCTTTATTTGTGGTATCATAAAAACGGCATAACCATCTTCAGGCTTCTTGCTCCAGCTATATGCGCAACAGCACGGCACAGCGCTAGCAAGCAGAGCAGGAAAGACAGCGTACAACGTTCGCTACGCCGAGCTAGAGCACCGAGCCAGCCGAACAGAGGAGAAAAACGGCGCTAACAAAAAACACAAGCAAAACGAAAGATCCGCGCGTTTCCAAGGGAAACGGCGGGTAGACCAATCGTCGTGCAGAAAAATTGGAGGACTTAAGCTTCGCCTTCAAGAGTGGAACGCGATAGCGTTATCGCACCCCGTTCGCACCGACCACTCATTCGCTCGGCATGCTCTTGAGTCACACAAACACGAAACGTGCGCCTGAGCAAGCGTAACGAACCAAAGAACTCGGTGTCTCGGAGGGAGAAACGATCTACACGAGCCAAACGTCGTGATCAGCAGGGACAGCCGGGCCACGACGCGCCATGAAGGCGGACACGATCACGGGGCTGGCACCTCGATGGGATCGTCCTCTATCTCGCTTGACAGCACCACGCAGACGCATGTCTTCTCGCCAGCAGCACGGCACACACCGCAGGGGATGCTTTCCCACCAGACACGCTACGGCGCGGCGATCACGTCAGAGGCGTCCCGCATCGGACGCGGCACCTAGGAATCGCGCTGTGAGCGGAAAGAGGAGCCGCGTCGCCTAAACACGAGGGTTCGAGTGACGCACGCTGGAAGTTGGAAGAGGAGAGAGCGAGAAAACTTATGAAACGCAAGGGTATTAGGGCATCCTTGCACCGGTCCCCACACGACACCAATGCGCTCAAACTAGGCGCAGGGAAGAAGCGGGCGAGAGGCGCACCATCTGTGGGGGCAGCGCCATAAATAGCGAGGAGGGCGCCTTCTGTGTTTGCCGCAAGATGGCTCTGCGTGCGCGCCAAGCGCAGAAGAAATGTAGCGGAAACGTACTTCGCTACGCGTTTAAATGCGACTTCTGTAACGTACATGCTCATAATTACCGATATACACCGCAGTATAACTTTCTACGGGACGTTTCTAAGGCAACACCGCATTCACTAGAGGCGCTTTTGTCTGACTTTGGAGCATCGAACACATGGCTGAGTGGTAGCGTCTCCGTCTCACACTCCGGAGACCCTGGTTCGATTCCCAACCAGCGCATCTTGCGAGTCGTTTTTAATTTGTGAATTGACTTCCGCCATTTTGGCTCACGGCCAACGCCGCCAACGCCAGCTTTTCTGCGATACGAGTTAACGCTCTCACGTTACAAACGGGGACAAAGCCGGCTGCCGCGGGGCGACGCGCAGACAATAAGCAGGAAGCGAGAAGGTTGCCAAGTTCAGCTAAGTTCAAAGAGTGACGGTACTTTCAAAATTATCAAGAGACTTTCATTATCATCAGCCTGTTTACTCCCACTGCAGGGCAAAGGCCTCTCCCATACTTCTTCAACTACCCTGGTCATGTACTAATTGTGGCCATGTTGTTGTCCCTGCAAACTTCCTAATCTCATCCGCCCACCTAACTTTCTGCCCCCCCTGCTACGCTTCCCTTCCCTTGGAATCCAGCCCGTAACCCTTAATGACCACCGGTTATCTTAACTCCTCATTACATGTCCTGCCCCTGCGCATTTGTTTTCCTTGATTTCAACTAAGGTGTCATTACCTCGCGTTTGTTCCCTCACCCAATCTGCTCTTTTCTTATCCCTTAACCATAGAGTTGCTCACGATAACAGCTAGAGGAAAATGGAGTGCCGCCGCCTATGGGAGTTCTTTAAGGGGGCACCGTGCCGTCATGGAAATGACGGTATGTGTGTCTGCGAGGCTCGTGCTGGCTGGTGTTGTAAGAGGCTTCGTCTAAAACGTGGATATGGCTATACAAATAACGCGTTCTCAAAGTAAGATCTTCATAAAATGTTTCCATTCACGCATATTACATCTTTACTCACCTAGAATGCATGACCAAGTGAAGAAAAGCAAGAACAGACGACAAACTGTTACAAAGCGAGCGCAAACCTTGTCGTCTGTCCTCAAACTTTAGCGGCCGACTAATACTTTAATATATAGATAACATGTATACGTGCACGCAATTAGAAGTTCTCATAGTTAAACAAAGCATGTTTTGTGTAATAATAAAGGCAAAACAGCTTTTCACGTGCTGTTTTAGAAGAAAATGAATCATTGTGACAGACGGAACCGTACTTGCCAAGCGCGTCTTCAAGGTGTCCTGTCTGTCAGAGAACGATGCCAATTCGAAGTCACATTATACCGACATTCCCATGCATACCACAGCGCAGCAGCGCCAGATTTGCCTCTAATTAATTACCTCAATTTAAGTAGAACCCATTTCCTTAGCTTTCAGGGTTCTACCCCGTACGTGAGTACTGGTAAGAAGCAGCTGTCATACACTTTCCTCTTGAGGGATGGTGGCAATCTGCTGTTCATCATCTCAGAATGCCTGCCAAATGCACCTAAGCCAATTGTTATTCTTCTGATTACTTGAGTCTCATGATCCGGATCCGCGGTCACTACCTCCCCTACGTAGATGTATTCCCTTACCACTTCGAGCGCCTCGCTACCTATCGTACACTGCTGTTCTCTTTCGAGACTGTAAAACATTACTTTAGTTTCCTGCAGATTAATTTTTAGACCCACCCTACAGCTTTGTGTCTCCAGGTCAGTGAGCATGCATTGCAATTTGTCCCCTGAGTTACTAAGCAAGGCAATATCATCTGCGAATCGCAGGTTACTGAGGTATTCTCCATTAACTCTTCTCCCGAATTCTTCCCAATCCAGGTCTCTGACGACTTCCTGTAAACACGCTGTGAATAGATTGGAGAGATCGTATCTCTCTGCCTGACGACTTTCCTTATTGGGATTTTGTTGCTTTCTTTATGGAGGACAACGGTGGCTGCGGAGGTGCTATAGATATCTTTCAGTATTTTCACATACGGCTTGTCTACACCTGATTCCGTAATGCCTCCATAACTGCTTAGGTTTCGACTGAAGCTAACGCTTTCACGTAATCAATGAAAGCTATATATAATGGTTCGTTAAATTCCGCACATTACTCAATGACCTGATTGATAGTGTGAATATGGCCTATTGTTGAGTAGCCTTTGCGGAATCCTGCCTGGTCCTTTGGTTGACAGAAGTCTAAGGTGTTCCTGATTCTTAGTAAGTACATTGTAGGCAATAAACAGTAAGCTGATCGGTCTATAATTTTTCAATTCTTTGGCGTCCCATTTCGTATGGATTAGGATTATGCTAGCATTCTTCCAAGATTGCGGTACGCTCGAAGTCATGAGGCATTGTGTATACAGGGTGGCCAGTTTTTCTAGAACAATCTGCCCACCATCCTTCAACAAATCTGCTCTTACCTGATCCTCCGCAGCTGCCTTCTCCCTTTGCATAGCTCCCAAGGCTTTCTTTACTTCTTCCGGCGTTACTTGTGGAATTTCAAATTCCTCTAGACTATTCTCTCTTCCATGATCGTCGTGGGTGCCACAGTTACTGTATAGATCTCTACAGAACTCCTCAGCCACTTGAACTATCTCACCCATATTAGTAATGGCATTGCCGCCTTTGTCTCTTAACGCATACATCTGATTCTTGCCTATTCCTAGTTTCTTCTTCACTGCGTTAGGCTTCCTCCGTTCATCAGAGCATGTCCAAGTCTATCCATACTATTGGCGGCGAGGAGTTACGGAGTCGCCATCTATCGGAAGCGCGTCTCTGGCGTAGTATGAGGGATCACGCGCGCGCTCCTCATAGGTTTTGCTGTCAGCGCTCACTGAAAACACCACGCGCGAGCTCTCCCGGGCATTTCTGTAAGTACTTTCGAAACGAGAGAAGTTTCTTACTGTTTAAGTAATAATCTTGGGCAAACTGAAAGAACACAATCGTTTACAGACGCTATCTATTTACCGAATATGTACAGTGAACGCCACTGCGCGCGGGCGCCGCGATCGAGTCTCCCGAACCGGCTTCTTGCGTGAAAGGTAGGTAAACGCTGAGAGCAAATTATGTGAAATATGTTCTTATGGTGTTTGTACAACTAAATGGAGCGTAATAGAAAGAAGCCTCAATGCAGCGATCGCGCAGATTCGCAGCGACCGACTGCGCGCCTGCATGCTTGTCCGAGCACTGTTTCGCTTTCTCCGCGCGCGCGTTCTCGCACCATGCCATTAGATTTAGGCCGCAGAATATGAGCATTTGACAGTATACAAGCAACCATTGTTGCGTGCGAGCTATCAGAGCTGTACAAAAATAATTTCATTGTAGAGACTTCAACGCCTACAGGGACTGTGGCGTCGCGACGATTCAATCTTTTTCGTCTTCTAAATTCTTTGACCTTTCAATATTATTTCTCGAGTTGCGTCGCACTGTATGTTTATCGGTGTTCTCAGCGTTCAATTTCCTGCTGCTCCTTTTTTTGTAATCCAGTGCATTAATTCATAACACAAACATGACCATGTGCCATGCTTTCTTTAAATGTGCTTCTTACCGCTGCCTTTCCATTCCACTGAACTTGCCAGTATCTGTAGCATCGACAAGTTGATAGACCAAACCGTCATGACATTAGTCGTGCAGCAGACTTGAGCGAGCGTCTCAGTGCGCGTCTTCAGAACATCGCAGACCGGGCGCCGTAGCAGAAATCTTCCTCGCATCTGTGCTTGCTGCATACCCAAGTTGTAGCCGATGACTGTTTGCCGGTTTTATGTTTCGCGAGCCATGCTTCACGCAGCTTCTTGTCCTGCGGCTACGTGTGAATAAGGCTGACACCGGCCTCCGTTACGTGCGTCCGGCCCTGCGGCACCAAGCAGTAGCCTACCATGTTGCGCGCCTTCAAAGGCAGCCACTACCTATTGTAGTGCTTTGAAGCGTTGTAAAGGAGACACTAGAAGCGGGAAAACTTCGCCACTAAATGAGGACCGCAGCGTACGAGGGAATTCAAGCTCGTTTGCAGCTCGCTTCGGCGCTCCCGAAGCAGCCGACGCGGCCGCTATGTCCACGTGATCCCTCCTAGCACGTCACGCCGACGGTGGCGCCAGCTTTCCCAGTGGTGAGGCTCGAGGCCAATACTTCCTTATGTCAACTGCCTTACGCTTGTTGATTAGCTAGGAAAGTTCTGTTCGTTCTGTTCTAGCTGTAGGATTAGAGGCTTTCATACATAGTGGTTTCTCGATCAGATCTTTCGTCTCCTGCGATAGCTTACGGGTATCCAGTCTAACGGAGTTACCACCGACTTCTATTGCACACTCCTTAATGATGGCCATAAGATTGTCGTTCATTGCTTCAACACTTAGGTCCTCTTCCCGAGTTAAAGCCGAATACCTGTTCTGTAGCTTGATCCGGAATTTCTTTATTTTCACTCTTACCGCAAACTGATTGATCAGCTTCTTACACACCAGTGTCTTGCGTTCTCTTCTCAAGTCTAGACTAATTCGAGTTTTTACCATCCTATGGTCACTGCAGCGCTCCTTGTGGAGCACGTCCACATCTTGTATGATGCTACGGTTAGCGCAGAGTATAAAGTCTACTTCATCTCTAGTCTCGCCATGCGGGCTCCTCCACGTCCACTTTTGGCTATCCCGCTTGCGGAAGAAGGTATTTATTACCCGCATATTATTCTGTTCTGCAAAGTCTACTAATAACTCTCCCCTGCTATTCCTTCAGCCTGGGCTATATTCCCACACTGACTTGTCTCCAGCCGGCTTCTTGCCTACCCTGGCATTGAAGTCGCCCATCAGTTTAGTGTAGTTTGTTTTGACTTTACCCATCGCCGATTCCATGTGTTCATAGAAGCTTTCGACTTCCTGGTCATCATGACTGGATGTAGGGGCCTAGACCGGTACGACCTTCAATTTGTACCTATTATTAAGTTTCACAACAAGATCTGCCACGCTCCCATTAATGCTTTAGAGTTCCTGTATGTAACCTGATATATCTTTATTAATCAGGAATCCGACTCCTAGTTCTCGTATATCCGCTAAGCCCCAGTAGCACAGGACGTGCCCACTTTTTAGCACTGTATATGCTTCTGTTGTCCTCTCAGTTCCACTGAGCTAAGACTGATCTCTCCACTGCTCTCTAATTCCTCCAATAGCACTGCTCCACTCACCTCACTAGATAACGTTTTAACGTTAAACATGGCCATCTTCAGATTCCAATGACGGCCTGTCTGCCCCAGGGATTCCTCGCACCCTCTAGTGCGTCACAGGTCTGACCGCCGCCGTAGTCAGTTGCTTCGCAGCTGCTGGGGATGGAGGGCCGGGGTTTGATTGTTGTATTCATATAGGAGGTTGTGTCCAAGTACTGCACCAGGGTGGCCAATCCTGCTCTGGTGAGGGAGTGCGTTACCGGTCTGGCCACCGGGATCAGGCCGCACTGCAGGCCTGTTTATGCAATTTTATCCACACGCGGATTTTTTTTAATCCGCTCGAAAGTTGCGCGGCCCCGGGATTAAGAAGAAGTGAGGAGGTTGCGCGGTGGCGGCAGAGTTCAAAGAGTGGAGGTACTTTAAATTTTCGAGGGACTTTAGCGCATCCTAGAACCCCACAATCTCCCGAAGTAGCGCCAACAACTTCCTTCCTCCACTGTTCCACTCGCGCGCTAGGCGCGGTCTCGATCGCGGCGCCGCCTATGCTAGCCCTGCCGTAGCAAAAGACGGCTAATGAGCTGCCGAACGAAATCCACGGAAAAGTTTGTTCGTTCCCCGCAGAGCAGTTTTTGAGGCGAGGGTTTGCAGCGTCAGTTAATATCTGGCCTTAATGATGTCGTGTTGGAATCGCGCAAAAACAAAGAAGAAAATGACAATTATTTAAAGCGTAAAACGCCGGCACGTTGAGTGTTCGTGTTGCTGAAACACGACGCATTCACACGGTGTGCTCAAACACGCACATAATTACCTCAGTTCCACGTTTTGACTGCGTGAAAATGTACGTTGTTTCGTAGGTTCATTTACGTACCTACCGTATACTTTTGCTCGGCCGGTGTGTGAGATTCCAACTGTCTGGGGCCACCAATACCTAGCAACAGGACCACTTCTGTTTCGCGCTTTTTACAGATGCGTGTAGCTCATGCACGGGTTGTGGCGGCCATGAGGAAGGTTTTTACACGTAGACAGTATAGATAATTTAACTACGTACCAGCACATGGAATAGTTTTTTATTTATTTATTACAGTGCAAGTGGTTGGAATTTTATAGGAAGAACGAACTTGACGAGACACAACTGAACAGTGGTTCCATCAGAAATCCCCCCCCTCATAAGCACCAGTAACACTTTCGTTCAAGTGCTTATTTAATATCTGTATGGTAGTGCGTCTGTATTTTGCGTTATAAGTTTTCGCAGGGAAGCAGTGTTGCCTTAACAGGAACACTCAAGGCATACAAGACAGAGACAAAAAAATTATTCTTGGGTTTTACGTTCCAGAATCACGATCTGATTATGGGTACGCCGTAATGGGGGACTCCAAATTAATTTTGACCAACTGGGGTTCTTTAACGTGCCCCCAATGGACGGGACACGGGCGTATTTGCATATGGCCTCCATCGAAAAGCGGCCGCCGCGGCCGCAATTAGATCCTGCGACCTCCCGCGAACAATCTGTCTGCGCGCACTTTCGTCGCACTGAGCCAGCAATGACGGTCGGAGCACGCTGGAAACAAAAAATATCCAAAAGCGCGACGAGTGCTTCTACGTGACACAGATTGGCCAATGGAGGAGCGAATGACGCCCGGGCGACAGGAGGCGTGGAGGACGAAACGCCAGGGAAAGCGGGTAGCGGAAAGATCTCAGGATGGCGCTACTTTTGGAAAATTGAGGGCTTTTAGCGCATACTTAGGGTGTCTCCATGCGCTGCCTGGCCTCCGCTCCATTCGCGGTGGCGCGCGTATCGAGCGAGACACTCATTGGGTCGTCTGTTCACCAAAGTGCTGCATGGGCACATGTCAGTTTGCGGTGGCTGCTTTGAAAGGTGCCCGTCACGTGGTGCCTATCGTGCTCTCCCGGTTAGCGAGGAAGTCGCGCCGCACTGCGCCCCGTTTGGAACGTACCGCACGAGGCAGATTGACCACGCCAGCCAATATGTAGCGAAATGAAAACACGTATAGAGCTGGGCTAAAATTTCGCATTAGGGAGTATCGTAATGGTAGGTGCATATTTTTAAACACTATGTTGTATAAAATTATCAAGTTGTGTAGCCACAAAGTCATTTGAAGCCTCAGCTACGGGGTTAACCAAATCTATAAACTGCTTACCACTCACACCTTGATAAACAGCATACCTGCATCTCCTGCAGACCGGAAACGCCAGAGTTATCATCTGTTATTTAAGCAGGAATGCGTGTCGTGAAGCTTACGGCCTCGTACCGATGTTCTTTTGATGGGTCTGACCGTCGGGCAGGCTCGTGAACGGGACGCTGCCGCTATGGTGAGAGCGAACGCGGATGTTTGCGCTCTTGCCACTTCACTAATAGAGCGTGATCATCTAGCCGTCAAGGGACCAGTCTTTTGTGAGCTGGTGTACCTGGGGTACCAGACTGGCTACTCTTTCATGTCTAATATTATTTTTTGCGGACATATTTTTGAAACAGTTTCAGGGCAAATACGTAGCAGTTCCTGACCTGCTTGAGGTTGTTTAGGAAAAGGGATTGGTCTATTAGACTTTCGTCTCCTATTATATCGCCTCGGCAGCAATGATCGGGCGTTATCTCAGCAGTTTTTTTTTTCAATTTTGAAATTCGACACGTCCCATCTAGAGAAATTTAGTCAACAGTAAGAACGGAGACACCATTAGGCTCCTGCGGTCCGTTTACCTCGCAGCCTACCAAGCGGCAGATATAAAGTGCACAAACTATCAAGATTTCTTTCACCCTCCACCTTATGTCGGAGACCATCACTGCAGTTTTGCTTTCCTTCTGTCCTTGTGTCTCGTTGCGTCCATCATCGAATTATGGGGTAGTTTCGTGCTGCTGATTGCGCAGATGTTTACATTTGGCGATACTGATATTATTTTATCACATTTTCGCAAATCGTTAGTAGAATCTGGGACATAATTGAATTGAAATGAGCGCTAGATCGCCCGACGTTCGCCCAAATTTAGCGACGTAGGTAAACTAATGATTTAAAATAATTTAAGCGCCGACAATCTGCCCGAACACGCGACGAGATACTGTCTGGAGCTGCGCTCTTAGTAGGTCGTTATCCTGTCGTGCCCCGGTGTAACCGTAGACGGCGCGTGTACCGCATAACGCATAAAGCAGTGAAACTTATGAAGCAGCGAGTTCGAGTTTGGGTGACGATTGCAGCTGTTTTATGTGTGTTTCATGCTGGAAGAATGCACATCAATAACAGTGCTATAATTTGGGTGGGGGGGGGGGGGGCGCCGTGCAAATGCAAATTTGTACTTCTTTAGTCTTTTTTTATTGCGATAGCAATTATAGAGACACTGTGGGCGCATTTCCAACGACGTCATAAGCGTGATGTTCCATCAAGTCCAAGAGCGATAAAATTGTGGCCGCGCGCCGTATGTTGCATGTGCGAATGAAAGTGTACGAAAGTGCGCCGACGACTGTAGCTTGATGTGGCGCGCGCAAGATAGGAAAGTGGAGGAAGCGTGCAAGGCACCTAGAAGGTAGGGGGAGGTTCTACTCCGGCAGGCTCTATCTTAAAAGCGATCGGCGATGGACACACACTAGTCCTAATATCGCGTCAGGGAGTTCATGCGTAAAACTTAGCAAAACATAGGCCAAGGGCTCGTTTTAATGCATTAACTTCCTGCGTCACGATCCTGCAGTTCTTAGATTTAAAGTTGTCTTTTGGTGTTAAAGTCTCCTGGACTCATCTACGCCGAGCCTTGACACAATTACTGCCTCATGATTCCGCTCATTGTAAGGTGATGAAGCGAATGGTAGGCTGTCTGTGCTTCGAATCAGCTCTGCGAAACTCGTAGAGGCACCAAATGCCGTCTAGTTTTGGCAGCTGGCTTCCCTTTGACGGTCGTGAACGCTGTAGCAGAGTCTGGGCTGCCAAAAGTGAAGCTTGGAGCACGAAGGGCAGCAGCAAAGGTCCAGCGACCGAAGGTGATACCGGAGGTTATACCCTACGTGCGCAGTGTGTCACACAACCTTAAAAAGACGCTAAGCGTCATGGTATTCCTCTTGTTCTTTCGGTGCCCAACAAGCTTTCGAAGCTGCGCTCTCGAATGTGCTGCGAGACTAGGCGGGGCTGCCACACTAGGCACGAGGGGCCTTTTAAGTGCTTCAGAGTGGTTGTATATGCCATCCTTGCACACTTGTCGGCAGCTGTACATCGGTCAAACCGGACGTTGCGTGAACGACCGTTAGAAAGAACATGCGCAAAAAAATAAACAAAAAGTAGGATAAGGGCGCACATATGGTAGTTCATGTCACCGCGTGTGGGTGTGTCGCTCGCTTTTCTGAGACTACCATTCTGGGCAAGAACAGTAACGCCGCCTTCTTTATCAAGAATAACTGAGATTGGTGTACAAGAGCACTTTCTATCACTATACGATGCTCAATTTGACTTCTTACGAAACCGCCTTTGATGTACATGTGCCCAGTCTTATTGCTCGGTATGCGCATGCGTGACAAGAGGATATATATATATCTACAATTCTTCCGTTAAACAGCGCTGAGTAGCGCTCGTCTTTGTCGAGCGTTCTTGTGTCTGTCGTTTTTACTGTGCTAAGTTGCTTGTTCAGTTACAATTACTTCGTATAGTTGTCGAATAATTTGCTGTCGCAATCAATGCTTCGCCTTTCGGGCGAAACTGCGATATTTTTTTTCAATGGCTTTATGCTTCGTGCTTTGGTGCCCGCGGTGTTTGCTAAGGAAGCATTAAACGTGCGTAGACCACATCGACAGGACTTGCCGCTTGCCGCATTGCCGTGAAATAATACACCGATGACCCATCGCAGAAGTTAGTCGTGGTCTGGTGGTTAGTCATGGACAAGAAAACAACGGCTTACGGTACATTATCTGCTTCAGCACTACAGTCAGCACATCGCAGCCACCCCTTTCTAACAACCCCCTCCCCCCACTCCACGTTGCCCCGCATAGGCGGCGACAGCTGTCCAACGGCTCGACCCGTGCCGCAAGAACAATGCAGCCCACAACAACATCGCAGTCCACATGCGACCGCACAAA
The DNA here is from genome assembly GCF_050947875.1 of Dermacentor variabilis. Lineage (NCBI taxonomy): Eukaryota > Metazoa > Arthropoda > Arachnida > Ixodida > Ixodidae > Dermacentor > Dermacentor variabilis. The sequence continues at coordinate 223,578,462 of NC_134569.1, read as the reverse complement.
AGCAACCACATCACATCGGCACTGTGAAGACTTGCGTGTTTCTTTGTGTGTCCGGGTCTCACGTGCTGTGACGTATATGCCCCGAAAATATTTGCATTATTGACACAAGGTTCAGCATTTTTTGAGTTTTTCCCATTTTTAAAGGATAATACCAATGCACATAGAGCATTTATTACCTGTAGTGATGTTTCTATTTGGAGCCGCACTGCGGCTTTTCTAATTTCAGAGGTGCATTATGCCTGCAATCTTTCGATGGCAGGCATAATGTTTAATGTGCCGGGAATGTGCAGTAAATATTCGTTGGATTTGTATTCAATAAGCACTTTTTTTCGGCCATGTTTATTGGGAGCCTCAACAATGTTTGATTTCCGGTAGTGCTGCTGACCATGTGCACTGTATTGAACTGCATCTAAACTCTGTCCTATGTAATGTGGAACATTGAGCAGCGTTAGCTAACGAAGCATCTTTTTCGGACTCCCTATTTGTTAGCGCTACAACATGCATCCCTTTTTCGCAAAAGTAATAGCAAAGTCTTGCTTTTATTCTGCTAAGACACCAGCAACAACAATTGCAGTGCAGCCATTTCTTGGTATAGCCAGAAGTCATGTTGCGACTTGCGTAATCGGACGCATGACAGAGTGCCTGCCGCCACAACAATCGCTGGTTAAAAAACTCCTCTTCATACTGAGAAGCCCAACGCGGAGACGGCAACGGTAATGTGTGGGGAAATGCCACTTTCGCCCCGTGTTTTATTGTACCTGCAGTAGTGTCGTATTGCGTGGTGAGGTTTAATTCATCGCGTGCAGTCGATGCTACGGTCAGTCAGTCCGTGCGACAACTTCTACCAGTTCGTGTGCGGATCCTGGACGGCACCTCGACGCCGGCAGACATCGGTTGGCCAGAGCATGCACGACACCATCGCAGGTGCCATACAGGTAAGTGAGCGAAGATTAAAAGTTTCTGCAAAGTAATCAATGATATTGATGGCTGCGTTCGCCTCTCACTTTAAGATATTAATTTATTTCATAACGGCCGTAGCGCGGTAATCATGTTAGCTTATTTCGCTTCAGAGATAGTGTGCGGCAACGAGCTTCGCCGTGCTTAAACGAAGCTTGCATTAAATGCAGACATTAGAAATAAAAGCAATTCCAGATAAACATTATACCACAAGGTTTTACACAAAAGGTGTCCCACAGAGAGAGCCATTACAGATTTCTAGATAAAATTAAATTAAAGGCATAGGCTTACCTGCATTTTTGCAGTATAAGTTAGATAACTGCCGAATAAAAAATACGGTAAGCAATGTACGAACGTAAAAGTGATATTTCATATACCTTAGAAGATTTTAAAGAAATACAAACATGCTCTATATAAATAAAAATACAATCAACAGCTATAGAGATCTATGTTCCGTGCCTGACAACAATACAACTAGAGATAACAAATGATTATTATAAACAGGTACTGAGTGGACGTTTCAGAGTATTTTGGGGTCAGTCATGCATCGACCTTTTGTCTTTCTACTAGGATCACTGTACATCAATAAAAAAAATATTCATCCAAGGTGCTGGGATTGCTTCACCATAAAAAGTGCAATAGTTGAGAACGTTTTAAACAGATTCAAATAACCCAGTCTCACGTACAGCAGCTTAACTTCAGATATTGTGAATATTCACGGTGGTTAGCGTTCGCGCTTTTCAAGGCCTTCGCAAAAGATTGAGGCGAGTAGTTACATAGAAAGCAGTAATTTCACCGGCAAGTGGGTGCCTCGAGTGGGACACCCGACCGCAACTTCCCGCTTTTTTTTCTGATGAGTTCAATAACGTCCATGCATCACATTTTCGTGATGAAGCTCCCAAGTAGTGAAATACCTTGTGAAAAGGTTGGCACAATCTGTAAAGAGATTGCCAGACGGGGTACAGAAAGGCTCCCTTGTCCCGCAGCTAGATGTGTGTTATCATCTGCGCTCAGCTAGCGAACATATTCTTTCTTGGTTAGTAGAATATCGCGACCAGTGTTGGCATTTTATTTTCAGAACAAACTTCCTAGTCACATAGCCGCAAATGTACAAAAGAAATGAGCCTTTCATCATTTTTTCGAGACAGGCGCTCGGCGTGATCCGGTTCTGCACTGGACTGGTTGCCTCCTCCTATCGGCCTTTCGATCAGGCCACATTTTCTGCTTTTGCACCACCTGCGTCATACTGAAATCATCACTGGATCTGAATTGATGCAGTAATGCAATGCCTAGCAATGCGGAGGAGCAATGCAGAAGAAATAGTTTTTCTCTTTAGTGTCCTTTTAAACAACCTATAATTTAACAAAAACCCATATACATTTCGTATTCATTTTCGCGTAAGTCGATTTCCGTTCCAGTATTCAGCCTCATATTTGCAGATGCAGCATGTGTCGCCCTAAACATATGTAAGTTCACGTGCGTGGAAATTTTGAATTAAAAAGCAGCTCAAACGGCACATTTATAGACCCGGTGATATTGCTTACTCACACACAATTATGCAATAAACGAGGCGCGCCCTCTGGACAAGCACGGACAAAGGCCGCTCAATGCGAATGCAGACACCTTTTCCGATAGCTCTACAGGCCCGAATTAGGGTATATGTGAAGCCTGAACGCGCCAATAAAGAGAATGAGGTGGGTTCTAATATCCTTGCACATCGTAATTCAGTGCCTCCAAGACACTATACCTTAACCTAAACTTCCCAGCCAATTTCGTTGATTGCCACCAGATTGTATGGTAGTGCGTTCAAAACGCTAGCGCATCATGTTTGAAAGCGTTTTATACGCATGCAACACTTCACGTGACTCGTGTTTATACTTTAAACTTAAACGGTACTTTAAATCTAATGCATTTTATAAAATAGGGAAAGCGGAGCCACTAAATAAGAACACGGTATTGCCAGCGTATTGGAAGTCGTAAAGGTACCCCAATTAACTAACTATGACAGACATCGTCTTAATGATTAAGTTTTATTGCTGTTAAACGCACCAGGCGAAAAAATATTTTAGTTTGTAGCGATGAAGATGGACTGAATGTCCGCCCATTTCTGCCACGTCAAGGCATGCTAAAGGGTGCCGAGATCTCGTTCGGGCGCCTTCATCTTCAATGACCTAGGGCGCCAGAAGAGCACTCGCGGTGACACCACTTCTTCCTTCGGTGACACCACTTTCCTTCCTGGAGCGCTGGTGTGGCTCGCGGTTCCTTCCGCTGCGCCTGGTCCCTCTTCGAAATTACTACCCCAGTGTGAAGGGTCCTACCATTTCGTCAAACGCCCATCCCCCGTCAACTACGTGATCGAGCCCGTTGACTCGTCTTCGTACATGTGCCGTCATGGACGAGACATCGTCAACGTCGAGCACCTCAAGCCTACTATGATCCACTTATAGAGAGGTGCTGATAGGTCGCGGGACGGCTCTCTTTTCCTCCCGGGGGTAATTGTAGCGAAGAAGAGGGACGCTGTCCTCGCCAGCGCTTTCGAGTGGGTCAGTCTCCCCAGCGCTTTTGCTCAGGGAACGCCGCTCGTGCTGGGAGTCCGTGCCCTGCTCTAACCGTTGTTCCCAAACGCCGGTGACTAATAAACTCCTCTACAAGTTCAATATTTGAGTCAGAAGTTCCCAGGAAATCATTATGCAAAGCTAAACATATATTTTGCTTAGAGATGTTATCTCTAATTATGGGCGCTGTAACGTAAAGGTATTTCAAACTTTTCTGGTCTAATTCAGCAATCAGCGCTCCGCAATTGGTCAAATACTTTTTGGACTACCCCCACTTCACCTGTCTGTCACGCGGCGTCACGAAAACCACGATAGCCCCCAATCTGATATGACGCGTACACACTGAATATGCATGATTGATCTGAACAAAAGAAAAATAATTATTTATGATTCGACGCCTTCTCGCCATTAACCCTCTGCTATTGGTCAAAATATTTCAAGCTGCGCCCACATCACCTGTCTGCCACTCGACGTCACAAAAGTTTGGAGGACGCTTAAGCTTCGCCTTCAAGAGTGGAATGCGATAGCGTTATTGCACCCCGTTCGCGCCGCCTACTCAAACTATTTACGCCAGCCAAACATCGCGATCAGCACCGATAGCCGGGCCGCGACGCGCCATGAAGGCGGACGCGATCATGGGGCTAGTGGCGCGCCACGTGTCGGGGCAGCGCCGTACATCGCGAGGAGGGGGTCTTCTGTGCTTGCCGCAAGATGGCTCTGCGTGTGCGCACAGAACAGAAGAAATGTAGCGGAAACGTACTTCGCTACTCATAAAACTGCAACTTCTGTAAGCTGCATGGTCATAATTGCCGATATACACCGCAGTAGGACTTTCTACGGCAAGTTTCTAAGGCAACACAGCATTCACTACGGGCGATTTTGTCCCGCTTTGAACGAACGAACTCGGGGCTGAGTGGTAGCGTCTCCGTCTGACACTCCGGAGATCCTGGTTCGATTCCCACCAGCCCATCTTGCATGATATTTTTATTTATGAAGTGCCTTCTGGGATTTATCGCTCACGGCCAACGCCGCCGATGCCGACACCGACGACACCGGCTTTTCTGCGACACGAGCTCCTTAACGCTGTCGCGTTAAAACGGCGAAAACTCTTTGTGACAAAGTGACCTGTACGCGTTAAAGATGCATTAATATGCCGAACAAAACACAATTTATTTCAGAATAGCCGGAGACTGCCCCATTTCAAAAACAATAGAAGATGGCTGCCGCTAATCGCTCAGACACTGGCTACTCACACCTGCCGGAGAGCATGGGTTTATTGGCGCACAAAAATGTTTTTGCGTGGCCGTGTAACGGTATCAAGAACTTTTGACACTTTTACGACATTTCTCTGCCCACTCATCCTTGCCGAGAATCCCTTTCATTGGCGTTTTTAACTGACCGTTGCACGCCGCCGCGATTTTAGACAACCCACTACAACCAAAGTAAGGGAAAGTGGACCAGCCGCAGACGCCGGCACTACCCTCGTTATCCCTTTATCTATTTTCAGTGCTGAGATGTAACTCCGGAAGTTTTATGCAAGTATGGGAGCAGTTCAAACGTGATACTAAAATAGCCGCTATTGATAGATCATGTGCGCTTCGGCGAAAAGAAAAACGACGAGTTAAAGAGCTGCAGAGTGCCCTAGATTTTATGCTAAGTACGGAGTGCTACGAGCCGGGATTGTTCACAAAAGAAATAAAGAGACTAAAACTAAGCTCGAGGCAATAGACGAAGAAATGTACCGGGGGGCAGTGATAAGGGCGCGTAACGAAAAACTGTGGTCCGGAGGGACGCCTACCAAACGCGCGCTCTGTGATGAAAAAAGGCACGCCCTGTCGAAAGAGATAACGGAAATATGCTATCAAAACGAAATCACAAATCGAAGAGAAATAATCAAGCAGGCATTCGTCGAACATTACACAGATATATTCAGCCTTAATACTCCGAACACTGACTACTTCAGAACAGAATTCCTATCGCTGATGCCGAGATTAGAGGATGACCTTGCGCATGCTCTAGAAGCCAGTATTACGGCTGAGGAAATTGAATCAGCGATTCTGGAGCTTAGTTCAAACAAGTCGCCTGGGCCAGACGGTCTCGGCGCATCACTATATAAAGCCTTTAGAACAGAAGTGGCAGTCGCACTTGAAAGGCTGATTAGCGAATTCTATGAAACGAAAGCAAGCCCTCCGTCCTTCCGAGCGTCCCACGTAGTACTAATTCCTAAAACGAATGATCCGATTAAGTTACAGTCTGTTGAATCATACCGTCCCATCAGTCTAACAAACGTGGACTATATTCATCAAGATTTTAGCTCGACGCCTTCAAAGTGTCATTAGGTCACTTGTAGGGCCACATCAGACATGCGGCATAAAAGGCAGGTCAATCTTTACCAATGTTCACACAGCTAGAACTGTCCTTGAATGGTGTGCCGGAATGTGTGGGCGCGTGGCCATGTTGCAATTAGATCTGCACAAGGCGTTCGATAAATTCGTACACGAAGTTCTGTTCTCGATCCTAGACCATATCAATGTTGCAACTGGTATTACAGAAGGTGTTAAAATGTTGTACAATGGTTGTATAGCGAAGCTGATAATTAATAGGCAGTTAAGTGGTGGTATTCCTGTGCAGTCGTCTGTGAGACAAGGCTGCCCTTTATCCCCCCTGCTTTTCGCTCTCTACCTCGAGCCCTTTTGTTTGCGGCTGCTGAAGAGCCCAAACATCCGGGGTTACACTTTTCATAAAACTGAAGTTCGAGTTTTAGCATATGCTGATGATGTAGCAGTGTTTTGTTCGGACCATGACAGTGTTAAAGCAGTTGTACAAGAGGCTGTAAAATTTTGTACTGCAAGTGGAAGTGCTATTAGCTGGAACAAGTGTCGTGGTTTTTGGCATGGGAATTGGCAGTACAAGCCTGAGACTTTTTGTAACATGCAATGGACGGTAACTCCAGGCACCTACCTAGGTGTCCCCCTCGAACATTATAGAAATAGCAAAGAATATTGGGACAATGAAGTAGTGCGAATGAAAACCCAGACCGGCAAATGGGGAGGGCATAATTTTTCGATGTTTGCAAGAGCCACCGTGTGTAATTTGTTTTTAGTCGCTAAAATCTTTTATGTGATGCAAGCGTTACGTCTGAAGAGGATGTCTGTGCAAAAGCTGCATAGAGTATTTGCGATGTTTATTTGGGCCTCAACATGGGAACGTACAAGTCGTAGTAATCGGTTCCATAGAGTGTTGAATGGGGGGCTGGGGTTGCCACATTTGTTCCTCAAACAGATTGTAAGCAGGGTTCTTTTTTTGCGTGAACAAAAGGATGCTTTTCTGAGAACAATTATTCAAGCTAGACTGCGCGATTCTTTGCCTGATTATGTAGTGTCGTCCATGTATACGGGGCCAATGCCTTTAAGTGCTTTTTTGCGTGAAGTGGTCGTGTCTTTCCGAATCCTAAAAGCAAGATTTTCTCGTGAATATCTGGCAGCTGTTACTAGTAAGAAGTTGTACAAAGATCTTGTTGATGTATTCTTGCCTGTACCGTTGTATCGTACAGTATTTGTTTTATGTTCAGAACGAGATGTTCTTAAGAGAGTTCAACGAATGCCGGTAAGAGCTTCTGTTAAATCTTTCTTTTTTCAACTACATACAGACACTCTCCCAGTGAAACCGTGGCTGCAAAGCAAAGGCAATTTTGTACCTTGGTCTCTGAATTGCTTTATATGCAAAAAACCGGAGACGCTTGAGCATATCTTTTTAGATTGTCATGACGCAGTGGTTTTGTGGGATATTCTAAAACGTAACCTTAAAAAGGAATTGCCGTTAAGTGCTTTCGGAATACGCTTCCTGCCATGCGCGGAACCAGAGGGAGCGCCTGTCGATCTGTTAATGCTTCTGTGCATGCACAGTGTGTGGCGAAGGCGTATGGATATAAGGCATGAGCGCATTGTGCAGACCCCTGCACATCAACACTGCATTGAAAGTGAGTTATATATACACGAATTTTTCTGTGCACACAGTGATCCTCCTGATTGGCTAAGTGTTTTGGACAAAGTGACTAGCCTACATCATTCTTATCTCACCACACTGATCCGGCATTGACTAGTTGTATTTTATGGCCCTGTAATACTCACATTGTATTTTCTTTTGCTAAGCCGGTAATAAAAAAAAGAAAACTCGCGGCTGAGTGATAGCCTCTCCGTCTCACACTTCGGAGATCCTGGTTCGATTCCCACCAGCCCATCTTGCATGATATTTTTATTTATGAAGTGCCTTCTGGGAATTATCGCTCACGGCCAACGCCGCCGATGCCGACGACACCGACTTTTCTGCGACACGAGCTCCTTAACGCTGTCGCGTTAAAACTGCGATAACTCTTTGTGTCAAAGTGACGTGTACGCGTTAAAGATGCATTAATATGCCGAACAAAACACGATTTATTACAGAATTGCCGTCGACTGCCCCATTCCGAAAGCAATAGAAGATGGCTGCCGCTAATCGCTCAGTCACTGGCTATTCGCACCTGCCGGAGAGCATGGGTTTATTTGCGCACAATAAAAGTTTTTGCGTGGCCTTGTAACGGTATCAAAAACTTTTGACACCTTTACGACATTTCTCTGCCCACTCATCCTTGCCGAGAATCCCTTTCAGCGGCGTTTTTAACTGACCGTTGCACGCCGCCGCGATTTTAGACAACCCACTACAACCAAAGTAAGGGAAAGTGGACCAGCCGCAAACGCCGGCACCACCCTCGTTATCCCTTTATCTATTTTCAGCGCGCTTGCTCGGTCCCATCGAAACCCTCTCCACTTGAGTGAGTTCTTCGCGTCTTGTCAGCCAATTATATAAGAAAAACTGCTCAATGTCGGCAATGTTATTCGTTTGGAAACAAACAAGTGACCTCCTATAAACGAGGAGAGTGTTTGATTCGGCTGTTCAGGCAACGCTGCGGATTTTGGCCCGATGCTTGCATCGGCGGTTACTTAAATTTGGCGTTTTATGTTATGAGGCCCTAGGCGTTTACCTTGATGAAATGTATAACCGTTTGTGTTGTTGTGACCCCTTCCAATGAGGCAGCAGGCTCGACAAGCGGCGGCAGGGCAGCTGTTATTATCCGCTCCTCTGTCTGTTTGTGAAATAGACGAAATAAAAATGATCGATTGATCGATTATTACCTTTTATATTTGCACAATATAGTGTTTTGTAGTGTCGAATATCTTTGTGCAGAATTAAATTTACAGTGTGCGTATCCACAGCGTTGTTATTTTTCGCAGAAGTTTGTTATGAATTTTGTTATTCGTCAGGGGCTGGCCACTATGTGCATTAATTACATGTTACACCAATAATTTCAGTCAACGAAACTGTGTTGCACGTAATGTTTAGTTTGTGCACAATGTAAAATTGAAGTATCTGGCACAAGAGCCCTTCTCAGGCTTTCTGTATTTAACTAATGCTCCAATTTCTTTCGTAATTAACGGAAAGCATGAACCTTACCAGGTAAAAAATACACATATAGATGTTTTCCCATTGAATTTCGCGTAAAAGAAGCAGACTCCTAATTCCTGCAAAGGGGGACCCCACTGGCAGTACTTCTGTAATGGCAGTATTCAAATTTCATTAGTTTATTACTGTGATATTTGTGCATGCTGCAGAAAATTCGAAGTCCGTTCACGTCCTTTATAACGAACGACTCTAATGCCTCACCAAAAGACATCTTATGTCAAAAGCGCAAGATGCAGCTTTCAGTGTCAATGACATCAGGACATGTTGTCGACGCAGGGATGTCGGGTAATGAATAGCCAATGGATTGAACAATATTTCAGCCTTGCTAGCCATTATCCCTGCAACTGCGGAGTCTCGTTGAACAGATTGCGAGCGGGACGTGCAGGCGACCGCCAACCACCACCCGCCGGAGAGTCGTGTGAAGGGCACGCGCAAGGCTTTCGACATGTACATCTCGTGCGTCGACGCGCACGACGCCGCCTACGCTACCGACAACGTGAGAAGGCTCAAGCGCTTCATGTACGAGCACAAGTTGTCCATCTCGGCGGAAAACGTGGAAGGTGTGGAACCATTAGACCAGCTGGTCGACCTCAGCGTCAACTGGAATCTGCACTTCATTTTCGAGATGGCACCGCACAAGCCAGAGGTATTTCCATCATCCCTTTTTGCATTACCCCACCACGGGAGCTGAGCACAAGCAGGGGTCACAATTACACCGGAACCCTGCACCACAGCCTCCTTCTCCACGAGTTAACTTAGTACTTTGAAGCATGTTTTCTTACAGTTACCAGAGGGAACTATGGTGCTGCGATCGTTCTGCCACCATGGGAATAATGGCTAGCAGATGGATTTGTCTGGTCTTCGTGCTTGGGCTTCCTGCATTCTTGTAGCTTCGTTTATGACCCTTTATCTAGGCCTAAACTGCACTAAATTTGAAAGCAATTGATACTTCTTAATGCTGAAGGTAACAAGACTCTGCAAACACTCGTAATCGCTCCTGATTGCAGTGATTCCACTTCTGTATAGGTCCGTGATGTAAAGGCTTCGATATCACACTTCTGTGCTAGAGGTCCCGAGTTCGAATCCGCAGTCGAACAATTTGAATGTTCATTTGCGTATCTATAACGCCCTACTTTTTAAAATATGGTCCGTTTGCAAAGTAACGAAGCCATTTAAAGCCAAAAGGACGAAGTTTCGGCACATCCACGTACTGCCTATCACTCCCAGGCTGGTGGAACTACCCTGCTTGCAGCTCCCGTAGACACTAGCACCAGGTTCTCTATAGTAATTGTGTGAAACTCTATGCTTTGAATCCACAAATCCTTCAACGTTTACGTAGATGACATTATCTAGCTGCGGCACAAGCATGTGAATAAATGGCGCGGGAGAACCACTAATTGGGCAATTAGAAAGGAAACCAGGCGCCTTGTAGGTACTGTCACGTGGTGGTGACGTTAAGAACACAGTAACAATACTGTGAAAGGCAAAACTAGATTTTATTGGGCGAACCTGTGCCCACAAAACAGGCTACACTTATAGCACAACGAGAGCGGCGAACACAGTCGGCGATCGTTGAAAAATCTGATCAGCGGGTCAAGCGCGTCGTCTTTTATAGCTCAGTCGTCGAATGTTCCAGATTAACCGATGGGGCCCGCGTGTCTTCCACAAAGTTCTACACTATTCGCGTCGCGCACAGATGCAATCAAATTACGCAAGTTGCGGTGAAAGACAGTGTACGGAACCATCGATAACATTCCAGAAACTTCTTTTACATGCAAGCGCGTCCTGTGCTGCGCGACAACATTTCTTATTTGTTAGGCGGCCAAACGTGGTCGCCCGATAAAGATAAGCACACGTGTCAATACTGTCACGTGCTGGTGACGTTGAAGAACACAGTAGAAATACTGTGAAAGACAAAACTAACTTTTATTGGGCGAACCTGTGCCCACAAAAACAGGCTATAATAGCCCAGCGATAGCGGCGAACACGGTCGGTGATCGTCGAAAATCTGATCAACGGGTCAAGCGCGTCTGATTTTATGCATCAAGCGTCGAATGTTCCAGACTAATCGTTGGGACCCGCGTTCCCTCCACAAAGTTCTGCACCATTCGCGTCACGCGATGAAATCAGATAACATAAGGCTCGGCGACAACAGACAGTGAATAGAAGCATCGATAACTTTCCAGAAACTTCGGATGCATGCAGGCGTGTCCCGCGCTGTGCGATAACATTTGTTAGGTGGCGAAACGTGGTCGCCCGATAAAGATAAGTATACTTGTCAATACGCACGTGCTACAAATTGTTGCATCTGTCGCGGCGATTCTTTTTCAACTAGGGCGTTGTTTAATGTGCTACTTTTGTAATACTATTATTTAAGAAATTTCAGTTCATATAAGCACACATTCGATAGTGCACGTTACCTAGATTCTCCCATACGTGTTTATGCCTGAATTGAACAGTGGGGTCAAGATGTGGCTGCACTCATCTGGAAAACATATATGCGCTCACTATTCGCGGTATGGTACACGCGGTATTTATGTATGATTTATTCGTTTTTTGTTTTCAGTTTCTTGCCTGAATTGTTACCCAGCATTTCTGCATGCGACATTGTGGGTAACACCAAAATTTATTGTGATGACCGAATTCCAAGAAAGAAATTGGGAAGAAATAATGGAGCGGCACTAATTATTTACCAGCCAACGTTTTATTTGCACGTCCCGTTATTTCCGTCGTGAAGCGATCCGCCTTCCATAGAGCTTCTGCAGATGCCTGCTAGAGGTTGTCGAAATGTTGCCCTTGACATGGAATGGCTTCTTCGGTTGGATTTACCGAGACAGGACGGCCTCGCGAGCTGAATCATGACGGTTAAACTGCAGCGCACAAGAATACGACCAAGCAAGATGTTTTACCGTTTCATACGCTAAACAGTACCGAAAACCGCGGAAGAATACATCATAAATGGACAACGGCGCGCAATGATGTATGGCGTGTGTTCTTCTATTGTTGTAAGTTGTACTCGGCGTATTGCACGATGAATGGCCTTCAAGTAGCCAAATTTTTCGCTACTCTCAAAAGAATGTACGCAAGAAAAGATGAGGCGTTCAGCACTGTGGTTTTGTGCGAGTGCTAATGGAAAAAAATAAGTTATGTCGTTTTACTAGCCAAAACGACAATGTGAATATAAGGCACGTCGTAGTGGGACATTTCGGATTAACTTTGATCACCTGCGAACACTCAAAGCGCGTCCAACGGACGGCACATGGGCGTCCTTTACCCGCGGTCGTGGCGTAGTGACATTGGCGTTGCGCCGCCAACGATGAGGTCGAGAGATGAAATCCCGGCCGCGGTGGCCGCATTTCGATGCTGATGAAATGCAAAAACGGCCATGTGCCCTACATTAGGTGCACTTTAAAGAACCACGAATGATCAAAATAATTCAGGAGTCTCCCACTACGGCGTGCCACGTAATCATATCATGGTTTTGGCACGAAAACCTCTAAATTACTTTTTCACAGGCGTTTTCGTATTTCCCCTTTTCAAATACGGCCGCCGCGGCAAGTTTTTGATTCAGCGACTTGGTGCGAAGCTGAGCAATGTTCTAGGCGTTGAGCCACCGCGGGGAGGAGAACGCCAATGTAAGACGCCTTTCTGGAGAGTGCCGGAAGATTTCGTACAAGAATGCCGGAATCTTCCTGGAAAGACCGCGGTCAACCTGTTGCTCTTTGCTGTTACTCTCGCGCAAGCTTAACACGAAATGTCTGCTCTCCTTGTCGCGCATGGTGCGAAATGGACGTTTCTACACGACACACTAAGCGAATCACTGTTCTGTCAAGCAGTACTAACATGACAATTTTGACTTTTTTTTTGCCTCAGACAATATCATAACGCGTTAAAACATTGAAATAAATCCTGGAAAGCGTGCGAGCGCACTGAGTAATGTATTAGTATTACTTATATAGAAAACGCTTTACATCCTGGTACGAAGGAGGAACATGTGCGATGACAACGTTATACACTGGCTTCTTCCGTTCCCGGATCCATGTTAGCTAACCAAGAGGGCGCTCATAAGAGGACAGAAAGTAGACAGAGTGCTGTCTTCCAAAATATTTTTACTTGCAGACAAGCAGCATACCATGTGCCAAAATTTAAAAATATTTAAATAATACGTAGGTGTACAGAACGAAGGTAATGTCGTAACTTCGCTTGGAGCAAGACAGTGTATTTATTGCACTGAACCTAAATACATAATTACTTATTATTTCAAAGCGAATTTTCTTTGTCTCTTCCTTCGACTTTCCCACTGGTCCTGCTGCTGCCTGGCACACCGCGTCGAGGGGAACTTCAGGCAGGTACAGACATGGAAGGAGCGTGACAAAAAAAAGAGACACGAGAAACTCGTCTGAACCGTACCGTGTCAGATGTGCACAATGCGCTCTGGAGCTTCCTGGGTGTCGCTACGTTGGCCTCTTGACAGCTGTAACTATGCGTGACCCCCCGCAAGCGCTTACCTTTCTACTAACGCGCAAGTCCAGGGGAAGCTATATAGAATGGAAAAGAGGAGGGGCAGAGGTTGCAGAGAATGGGTTGAACCGAGGCAGTCACGAAACGAGTGAACCGCGAGTGAAGATGAGGGGGGGGGGGGATAGGGATAGGGAACAGTTGACGTGAGAAGGCAAGGAAACGCTACTTATACAGACACCACATCGGTTGCGAGAAAACAGCATATACTTAAGTTCTAGATACGGCACGGTGCGTTCCTGCTATTTCTTAAGTATAAAGACATGCAAATATGTCTTGCACACAACTTACGCAGAGTGCGCAGAAGCATAACCGCCTTAATTAAAGTGCACTGCTGGGTCTGGGCGACACAACTGAAGCGGTCGTATGTCAAATCAACAATGTTGTGCGCGCCACGGTGGCTTTGCGGCTATGGCATTACTCGATGTCGGGGGTTTGATCTCGACCGTGGCAGCCGCATTTTGACTGTGGCGACATCAAAAAAAAAAGGTTGTGCACTTAGTTCAGGGACACGTTAAAGAACACCACGGTGTCAAAATTAATCCGGAGTTAATCCTGAGACTACGGCCTGCCTTAGAAACCGATTGTGTTCTGGCACACAAAGCCCCGTATTTCAATTAAAGCTAAATGTTTCTGACACCATGCGATGTGCCATGTGAAGCAATGCATATTCTCAACCCTCTCACAGGTTATGAAGTATGGCGCACGACAACGCCTCAAGCAAATACCTTCCTCTTTGTGATCCCTGTAAAACGCAGAAAAACAGCAGTGGTGCACTCCAAGCACCATTTAACACTCACTATTCACGTGTTGGACAAAACGTTGAAGAAATTAAACATTAGCCGTCAACATCGCCACCAATTATCCTTAATCAAAGCGAACAGCACAGAATGCCTCGCTTATATCGATTGCCACAGTGCATTGGATCTGCATAATTCTTATTCAACTTCTCAAACATTATTTTCAGAGCACAGGTTTCAATGTGAAAATTGTTAACCATTCAGAGAAAAATTGCCAACCACGCGGAACTCTTTCTTGTTTCCCAGGCTTCCTTCATGCTTGTAAAAAACTCATATGTAGCACGCATTGATTACCGTAAATATAGATCGCCCATTTTTGCAGGATGGTCTCAAGTTTTCTCATTCAGGCTGTTGTTCGGAATTTATTAGTTAAAAATTTGATTGTTGATAATATCTGAATATGTTTTTAGGCGAAAGAAAACAAATATTATGACTCGCTTAGGTCCATGGCAAACAACATTACCTTGCTTCTGTCCAGCTACGTGGCACTTGCATACTTTAATATTCTGGCGCAAATTATGGCATGGCATATACATATGCTCTTTTGTCTGGCCTTCTAAACAGAAAGAAACGGATACACTAAAAACTAAAACTAACTCTGTGTCGTAGCACATGCCAAAAACAAAATCCAATCCCCCCTCCCCACCACGTAACCAGGACAGAAACTTGAGCTCAAGGGTGCTGTCAAGGGTGCTGATTCCATGTTTACACAATTATCGTGGTTTTCGTACGTAAAGCCCCATAACTTAATTTTATTTTTAATTTATTGCCCAGCGCTTTCCTGAAATTTTTGGGTTTACAAAGACACGAAGCCGTTTTAAGCCGCAAGGACGAAGTTTAGGCAAAACTATGTAATTCCGACGCTGGCTGAACAGCGCCGACTGCAGCTTCCGTAGACACTAGTGCCAGAGTTCCCTCTAGTAATTATTGTATGGAAGTCTATGCGTTATACCATATTAGCACGCATTGTACTGGTGAGCCTTGATAGTTTTGCATGAAATCAGAGCAGTGGGTTCACCCAGATTTCGAACCAAGTACCATAAGCATGTGGCCTTATTACCAGCACGCATCTGTTGTTTCAGTGCTAAGACCAACAATACATGGAAATAATTCACAAAAACCAAACCTAATTCATCACTAACACAACGCGCGTGCCGCCTGTAGTTCCTCACTTGCACTAAAACAATAATAATATTTAGTGAAAAGGAAGTAAAAGTAATGTTTCAGATCGAATCTTCTCAGGTTAATAATATGCAAAGCGGGTTGGTCACACAGTCAGAACGATGAACAAGCAGGTCTGTTGGTCGAGTGTCAGGCACCGAATGCGCGAAGCATTGACGATACCCCCCCACCCCACCATTGGGGATCTTCTTCACTACAACTTCCCCAGGAGAAGAGCGCGCCATGCTGGCGACTCAAGGGGAGGAGAGGACGACCCGGACGTAGTACGGTTTCAGTCGCTGTACATGCACCGTCTCGCGTTCGTG
Organism: Dermacentor variabilis; assembly: GCF_050947875.1. Lineage (NCBI taxonomy): Eukaryota > Metazoa > Arthropoda > Arachnida > Ixodida > Ixodidae > Dermacentor > Dermacentor variabilis. The sequence goes on along the minus strand of NC_134569.1, from coordinate 223,562,646 downwards.
CGCCTGAAGTCACTGGATGGTGTGAGCGACTCGACGAAGTAATTAACAAGGGACTTATGTTACACGATACAATAGGGACCGTGGTACTTGGGGACGAATTTAGAGGGAAGACCAGGAGTAGTCGATGGTATAAAGATCCAGACTAAACAGTTGGGCTGATACGCGCTAGTTCGTCGGTCGTCATCATGACGGAACTCTTGCTGCCGTTGGTCTTAAGTCGTAAAAGAGGGGGCGAGCTGGCGGCATTCCTCGGCTTATCTGAAAGCCTTCTGGCCTATCTGGAAGCAAGCTTGGCAAGGGAGAATCGTGTCGAGGGTACAGCAAGGTTCGCGGCGATATACGAGGAAGAATGGGGAAAAGCCCGTCGTGGCCTGTGAGGTGGTGTTGTAGGCGCAAGTCACACATGGTAGAACGAGGTTCCAGTTGGTGTGGTCGGACACATTGTATATGGATAAAATATCACCCAAACCTTTTTTAAATCGCTCCCTCTTGCCGCTAGTCTGAGGGTAATACGCAGTAGTGGGTCGATGGATAGTACTAGATGCCGTAAGGAGCGCGTTCACTACTTCGGAAAGGAATACACGGCCTGTGTCACTCAGAAGTTCCCGGGGCGCACCATGGCGAAGTATAAAGTGTTGCAAGAGGAAGGACGTAACGGGGTGGGCTGTGGCGGTTGGTAGAGTAGCTGTTTTTGCATAACGCGTGCGGTTATCTACGGCAACAAAAACCGAGCGATTCCTAGCAGGTGTGCAGGGTAAAGAGCCGTAGAGGCGTATGCTGACGCTGTCGAATGGCTGAGAGGGGCAAGGAGGCACGGAATCGGTTGCAAGGATCTAAATGGATGGTGAGCAGGAGACTTGCGGCGTTAGAATGCTTAAAATGAGCGGATGTCTGACTGGAGAAAAGTATATCCTACGCCAATATGAGCGCAAGCGTAGCCCGGAGCATGTTTTGAAGACGCCAGCGTATGCGGACTGCGGGTCTGCATGGAAAGCCGAGCATACATCTGCACCGAAGTGGCGAGGGGTGACGAAGAACTACTTGCGACCATTAGAAGCACAGTTGCGACGATAGAGCAGTCCATCCCGTGTCGCAAGTGGGAAGCTTGACCGCGGAGAGCACGGGAAGGGCGAGTCGATAGGAAGTCAGAGACGCAGGCCAAAAGAGCAGCAATCCACGGATGTTTGCTATGCTCCGCAGCCATATCGATGAGAGCTGGTGATCAAAAAATCGAGTCGATGGCGGAAAGGCATGTCCATTGATATCGGCGAGTGAAGAAGAGCGTCCGCGTTCTTGTGTTTACGGCCAGACCGGCAGAAAATGCGCATGTTGAAGTCCTGTAAGCAGAGGGCCCAGCGGTCAAGGTGGCCTGTTGGCTTTTTCAATGTCGACAACCAACATAGGGCGTGACGGTCGGTAACGATATCACAGGGTTGCCGTAGGGTTATGATCGAAATTTTCCAAGGACCCAAATCACAGTGGGCACTCCTTTTCTCGGACGGAGTAATTCGACTCGGCTTGGTTAGTGTCTTGCTAGATTAGGCTACTATATATTCGACGTATCAACTTTTGCGCAGAGCGACCACCGCACCAAGTTCTACGCCGCTCGGGTCGGTATTAACTGCTGTGGGAGCCATGAGTTCGAAATGTCATAGCACGACTGCCGATGTGAGCGAACGATGCAATGTTGTAAGCACGTCGTCGCAAGCTGACAACCAGGTAGAAAGACCAGTAGGGCCTCGTAGGAGTACAGTTAACGGAGCTATGATAGTAGCGAAATTCCTCATAAAATGACGAAAGCATGAGCAGCGCCCAATGAACCTTCGAAGTTCCCTCGGGTACGTGGGTTGTGGGAACTCGGTGATGGCGCGAAGTTTTGAAGTGTTGGGTAAACGTCGTTTAGAGAAAGAACGCGGCCGGGTATCGTTAATAGCTTGGCTCCAAAGCCCCATTTCTTTATATTAACTTGGAGGGCAGCACTACTTGAGCATTGCAAGACCTGCTGGAAATTACACAGACGGGCAGTGGAATCGGAATTAAAACAATCGCCTCATCAACGTAACTTAAGCACGTCTTCCATTTTAGCCCATGGAGGAGGTTATTCATCATCCCTTCAAAAGTAGCAGCGGCATCTCAAAGGCCAAACGGCATAATGCGAAAATCCCACACGACATCTGGTGTTACAAAAGCTGTTTTGTGGCGATTGGCCGCAGCGATGGGTACGTGACAAAAGCCGGAACGTAAGTCGAGAGAGGGAAAGTGCTCCGCGCCTTGGGATGAATCATGAGCGTCGTCGATGCGCGTGAAGGGATACACGTGTGTAGGCGTTATCTTGTTAAGACGTCTGTAGTCCACGAAAACCGGATGCACCCATTTTTTTTTCTTTGCAAGTTCTACAGGGGACTTCCAGGGACGTTTAGGCGGTTGAGAAACTCCGCGCTGACGCATATCGCTGATTTGGTCTTCAATAATACGGGGCTCCGTGGGTTATACGGGATAAGGTCGCTGGCGGGGCGGAGCGTAGGTGCCCATGTCGATCTCGTGATAGAGCGTCGATGCGCGGCCAACAGAAGGGCCCACACCCCAGCAGAAGGGCCATCGACCTCCGGGCTTGTGGTCTCGAAGGTCTCGTCCGAAATGTCGAGGCCTTCACATCGAGCACTGCGTTCGCAAGAACGCGGGTCCAGCTCTTCACAAGAGGCCATGGCCACAACCAACAGCCAGACGGCTCCGCCAACGCCTAAGAAAAAGCGAGATTCTCGCGATCGCTCAAAAAAAAAATCCGCATCACAAAGCCAGACAAGAGCTTTCTAGTACTTAAATTCCCTAAACACACAGCAAAAATCTTTTTCAATATGGACACGCAAATACTGCGACGAAACTTTAGTAGACTTCTCCATAACCTCGACGTTAAAGAGCTCCTTCATAAATATAGTCCGAGGGTGCTGTGCGTCCAGGAGACGCACCTAAAATTAACGTAAAGAAACTTACTGAGGCAATACACCATTTTTACAAAGGACAGGGACGATGGACTTGCCTTGTCGGATGGCGTTGCAATTATAGTGGACAAATGTGCTGCTTGTCAGAAGTTACCTCTCCGAAATAATCATAAGGAATGCATCATGTAACCGCACAAAAACAAGGGACAAAGAAGGAACACACAAGACAGCGCCTGTCTTGTGTGTTCCTTCTGTGTCCCTTGTTTTTGTGCGGTTACATGATGCATTCCAATAAAGACCACCAACTAGCCCGCTTATCCCTGGTAAATATGTTACTAATCATAAGGCAGTTGCCGTAAGAGCGGTGCTGTTCGAGAAGGTAATCACGCTCTGTTCTGCGTACATCCCTTCTGGTCATCAACTTCGTAAAACCCAATTTCAAAGCTTCATCAATGAATTTTCTGAGCTATAAAATGTCGTTGGTGATGTGAACGCTCTTAACCCCCTATGGTACGGCTCTCGTTGCGATGCTCGAGGGCGCCGTATAAAATTCTGTTTTCTTCAGTTGCATCTATAATTAATAAGAATGAACCAATAGAACAGAGTCTCACACACAAAACATATTTCTCTATAGGCGTAAGCATAGTGTCGACTTCACATACACCATACCTCGAGTGGAGCGTTATTAGGAATACTCGTGGAAGCGATCACTTCCCTCTAGTTCTTAATCTATCAAATTGCCATGTTCACTCCCCGTATTTCCCCAGATGGAAATTCGACTCAGCCAACTGGGATCTTTACCGAGAGATCACATACTTAAGCCCAGAAAATATGGCTGATTCTGGCATAGACGATCCTTTGATATTTTTCACAAATTTTATTATTGACCCTTCAACAAAGTATATTAAGGAAACTAACGCACACAATTATAAACGTCACATCCCTTGGTTGAACGACGAATGTCAGACTGCACGGAAAAATGAAAACACAGCTTGGGGAATTGCTTCGTAATTCTTCAACTGCTGAAAAGCTAATCAATTTTAACCGAACTAAATGACAGGCCAAGAAAACACGTCGACGTGCAAAACGATACAGTAAGGTAAAGTGTATGTCCAGCATACACGGTTACATGGAGGAAACGAAAGTATTAAACATGGTAGCTAAATCAAAAAGTCGGTTCCTCACACCCTCTGCCCTTGGTAAATACACAAGGCTATAGCTTGGAAGAGTAGGCAGATTTTCTTGGTGAAGACTTTGAACAAATGTCCAGTGCATCGCACTACACGAAATCTTTCCTGAGGTTCAAAGAACTTGCAGAGCGACAGCGCCTCAAACGCAGATGAACGCAGAACAGAGACCCAATTGCCCATTTAGTCCAGCTGAACTGCAGGCATCTCTCAAATGCTGCAACAGCTCGGCACCAGGTGCTCACCGGATCATGTATGAAATGACTAAGCACTTACACTCTGAAACACAAAATACACTCTTAGCACTTCTCGATAACGTGGGCCGCTGGGTGCATTCGATCTTTTTCGAAATAAGCTATCGAAATCCGTATAATTAAACAAGGCAAGGACCCTTCTTTAGCGAGCAGCTACAAACCTATAGCTTTGACAAGCTGTCTGTCGAAGCTCTTCAAAAAGATGATGAACCAGCGCGTAATCTGTGAAATAGAAATCAATAGAACACTAGATCGTTATGAATATGCCTTCCGAGTAGGTAGTTCGACCACAGACCACCTTGTCCGTATGGACAAAAATATTAGGGATGCGTTCATACACATTTCTTTTCTGACTGTGTTTCTCGACTTGGAGAAAGCTTATGGCACCACGTGGCGCTTCGGTATTATCCGAGACCTTTACGCCAAGGGTGTCCACAAGAATACGTTAACTACAATGCATAGTTACCTTTCTAACAGCACCTTTCGTGTTGGGGTCGCCCAGGCGTTGTGAAGATCTTTCACCTAGGAAACTTCTATTCCGCAAGGCAGTGTGCTTAGATGTACACTGTTTGTTGTTCAAATGAATTCTCAGCGCAAGGCTGTCCCATGAACAGTGTTGTACTCTGTATACGTAGATGATGTGCAGATTAGTTATAAATCGTGCAACCTTGCTATCCGCGAACGACATGTCCAGCATGGCTTAAATATAATGGCTAAATGGGCTGAGGAAAACGGATTTTGTTTGAGCCCACAAAAATGTATGTGTGCCCTTTTCAAGAATAAGAGAGGAATAGTACCTAGCATGCGATTGATCTACCTGGCAGTACATTACCTATAAGCACAGAGCACAAGTTTCTCTGTATGATATCGACCTCGAAACGGACAGTCATGCCGCATATCGAATACTTCAAGGCTAAATGTCTGATAACAATGAATTTATTACTGCTTCTATGAGGCACAGCATGGGGCAGTGACAAGAAATGCCTTTTGAACTTGTATAGGTGCCTTGTCAGCTCACGTCTTGGATACGGCGCGATAGTTTACAAGTATGCTTCACTCAGTGCTTTCAAGGTGCTAGATCCTGTTCTCTATTTATGAATCCCCCTCGCCACCGGTGCCTTCGGAAAAAGCCCCGTACAAAGCCATTATGTAGAAGCAAACGTGTGGTTACTCCTTCTTCAGTGGTCATAGGAAATCTTTACATATTTCCTGAAAATAAATTCGAACTGTCAACATCCTTCCTATTCCGCCACAAACGACGCTATAGTATACGTGTCGCAGACGTTTCACTAACCGACCTACCGCAAAGAAACCCTTTTCACTACATGTGAGAAATCCCAGTGAACAAATGGGTACTCCACTACTTGAACATCGCCGACTGTATCCATTGAAACTGCTACTGCGTTGCAATGGCCGCTATTAAAATGCGAGACAAGATTTATTGAAGTTGCTAGACATGCGCCGTATGCACACATTCAACTGCACTTTTAGAACTAAATTCCGAGTACTCTTGCGCTGAATTTTACACGGATGCGTCAATGTCACTTGCTGGTGTTTCTAAGCGGCAGTCGGTCCGTCCCTCTTGGAATACAATTTACTCCATGTTCAAACAAGCTTCTTTACAGCCGAGGCCTATGCAGTACTATAAGCGGTGGAACGCATCGACAGACTGAAAATCCAAAAGTCTGTGATATTTCCCGACTTTTCAGTATTGTTAAAGCTTTAATAATGCCGCGCAAACACAAAAAACCTGTAAATTACAACCTCTGTTCACTAATATTCTCCGTGTATGCACTAAACCAGTGATAATATGCTGGGTGCCTGGGCATAGAGGTATCGATCATAGTGTTCTTGCTGGCAATATTGTCACGTCTGTAACAAAGTAAGCTGGCACCTCTCCTCTCCCGTAACTATCCGTGCCAGAAACTTGACGCCTTGCATACGGAAGAAAGTGAGCAGTTATTTGTAAAGTATATGGGACAGCGAACCACTCAATAAATTCCACGTCATCAAGCCTCACTTAGCAAATTGGCAGCCTCTAACGAATATACAATGGACGCAGGTTACTTTCTGTCGTCTTGAAATAGGCCGCAAGTGTGGTACACGCTTGACTGGTGATGAGCCATCTATCTGTGGTTATTGTGGCGTGATGTCAGCCGTTCTCCACGTGTTGCGCGAATGTCGTGCACTAGAGCCTCAAAGAAAACACTCGTTTTTATTAATGCGCCATGAACAAGTCCCACTTCATCCAGCAATGTTCGCAGGTAATGACAGTAAATTGGTCTTAGCGTTTGTAAACGATTTGGGTGTACTACATATTATGCTCCCAAGCGATCCGTAGCACAGCCTCTTATGAGAGGCTGTCGCTGCAATACGAGCGGGAGCTACTGTCGCTAGAGCTTCCCGGTTCTTGCGCTTAAGGGCCCGGGCGAGGCATTAGTGCTACCTTGCATATTTTTACATTTTTATCTGATGATTAAAGTACGTTTTATGGTGATAGCACACATGAACTGTCACTATCATGGTTTTAATACATATGTAGCGAAACCACTCATACAGCGACTGATTTTAGGCCCCATTGCAGCCATGTTACATCCTTAACATCACGTGCCATTGTCAACCCAGTTCACCATGTGCTCGGTGCTCTCTGGACAGAACTAGTCCTCGTGCCATTAAACCCCATTCGTCACCATCATCACCAAGTCGATAGGCTAAAGGCGCCCAGGGCACTCAACGCGACGCAAATTGAGGCGTGAGGCACGATCGTTGGAGGCGAGCATACGAGTGAAGCCCTGTTTACATTGATGACAGCGGAGGGAAGCGAACATCGTCAATGAAGAAAAATACGTGACGGTGTGAAAAGGTCAGTTACATCTTTAGCACAGTTGGAACAGGCAGTCGTAATCACAGATGAGTGCGGAGGTATCGTAGTGTCATCAGCAACGAGCAGTGTTTCGCCGGAATCATCAGGGTCATATAATTGGGCGTCAGGAGGTGGCGAAAATTCGACTTCTGTGCGAGAACAGTCAATAACGGCCTTGCATTGGTAAAGGAAGTGCAGCCGCATGATTATGTCGTATGAACATGCGATAGAACAATAAATTCGACTGTGATAGTGGGTCCATGAATGGTGATGCGACCAGTGCATGCAGTAGCAGGGGTAATGTGCTCTGCACTTAATGTGCGGAACGATAGTGGAGACACGGTGTAATTATTTTTTGAGTGAGGGCCAAGTTTTTCGCTAATTACAGAAACGGCGGCTCCTGTGTCGACTAGTGCAAGCACATCGATTCCGTCTGCATATACTTCGATAACGTTAGTCGGGGAAAAGGAAGGCCCTATGTTCGACACGGACGCAGTGTTGCAGGTATCCAGGGTTGGAGAAAGCCTAGCAACCTCCACCAAATATGTAACGCGGCTTAATTGCAGAGCCAGAAGGACAAACAGGCACATCAGTTGGTCGAGCGTCAGGCACCCAGCGCATGATCTCTATCCTCGCATGAGGCGTTGACGATGTGCCCTGGCTTCGTTACAACTACACTATTGCCATTATTTTTATGGCTATGCATTAGAGAGTTGTGACGACAGCATAGTGTTAAATACAGTAATACAATCTCAGCATCTCTCAGCACGCAGTGCTGCAAGCAAACTTCAGAAAGCCTGTACTGTTTTGTACTCATAATTATTCGCGGATGGAAAGAAAAAGCTTGTTACTTCCGATCTTCCTATTCTAATGACAATGTCTATACCTTTTTCAAATAATCCCATTGGTGACGTATTGCAAGCATAATTTTCATCAACTAGTGTTTCGCCCCGATATATGCAGTCGCACTTGAATCGCACTTCAATTGATGTCGCTACTCCTGTATTTGGAACCGCATTTCAGTTTCGCCTTCGCGACCGCGTGAATTGACCTTGGCTTATACTTTGTGCGTGATGTGTTCTCACCGCACAGCTTGCGTTGAATTGATAGACCACACGAAGGTCCATTCGCCCCCTGCTGCTGCCGTGCTTAGTCACCCCGGAGTTCTGACAGCTAGTGTCCGCGGACATCCAGTGAGATGTGTTGATATTTGCATGTGCGCGCTGACTCCATGCTTGTCAATTTAGTTAGTAAGTGAATGTTTCCAACTTAATACGGCCGATAACACTACTATCCTTTTATAGCTGTCTACTAATATGTTATCTCAATCGATGCTTCGCATTACGGTTGAAACTGCGACTTAGGGCCAAACAATAAAACCTTCCTTACCTCAGTAAGCAAGACTTCAATGGGGTGAGGCCGCCTTCTGTCAGTCTGAAAGCTTCCTTACTGAGGCACCCGGAGGCCCAAACAATGAAATATTATTTAGGTCAGTGAGGAAACCTTTGTTGCGTTGAGGCCGCCTTGTGTCACTTTGAAAGCTTCATTGCTGAGGGGACATCAGTGAAGGCTTCCTTCGTGCTTCATCAGCATAACGTATCCTTCGAACGAAGCTACCTTCATGCGTACTTAAGCCGCTCCTGGCTTTGAATGAGTGCTTCACCTCTTCGCCTGCCCACGTAACGTTTAGTTACGCATGAGCGCTGTTACCTTCCTGCGGGGAAGCGCGCGCACTGTACCTTTTGCCAGGCATGTTCATTTCAGTCGCATGTTCGGAATGAACGGCGTTGCTAGGCGTTGCACGACGCCGGTGTGACAGTGTTGCTGGAAGACATGAAGTTTCGCACTAGAAAATGGTACTTTTTCGCGTTTAGTAAACAAAACAAGAAGAAAGCGTCCACGCGGCTTTTTATTAGAACTTCAGTTTAGAAATTGCGCGACGATACTATTCATTGGATCATGCTGTTACCGTAAAGCTCTTAAGAGATGCTCTCGAACCCAGGCGTGCGCCAACCGTTCCTTACGTGAGGATGGTAGAAAGGAGCTTTCAGAGTACGGTGGCTTCCTCCGTCGGTCCTTCGCTGTAAGTAGGACTCACGTAAGGTTGGGAAGTGGTCGAAGGAAAGTAAGCTTTCCTTCTTTGGGCCTTATTTCTGTCAAGGGTAATACACATTTCAGTGCCATATATCCTTGAAAACCTATTTCCGACTAGTTTCGCTGTTACTATTCCTAGGCACTCGATGATTTCAACTTGTGTTGTAATCTATTATGGATCGGAAATAAAATATCGCAAAATTTTCGAAAGCTTTCTTCTGTTCCGTGATTGTTACTGAGGTGGTTCATCAGCAGTTGTGGGGTATGCGAATACAGGTAGCGGTCGTCATTAACATCAGCCGTTTTGCTTGCGCATAGCAGCACGAGCCGCACCCATTGCTGGTTTTCAAGCAAAAGGCAGGCAAGATTGCTAATATTTAGTTCTGATAACACTTTAGAAAATCAGATTGTAGTACCTTTTTGCACCGCGGCCATTGACTCACTGCCGCCGCATGTATTTAAACGCTGTAGTTGCAAAACAATGAGACATCTAAGCACGAGTGAGACATACCAAAGACGAGCAAGATTATCATCAATTAGCAGCCTTGTTACTCTAACCATGGATTGTGTTGGGTAATATTCTGGAGACATTGTCCCCTCTAGCAAAAGAAAAGAAAATGAAGTTGTCAACAATACTGCTGAGGTACATTCTTTCCTGTTTGCCTTGTGTGCGACAGGGGCAGAAGGAGTGGATGCTGCTGCTATACCCCGGTTCGCTGGTGCAGTACTTCAGCCGTTCCGAGCAGACGGGGCCAGCATTCTCCGAGTACCTGCGGCACCATCTGGCCAAGGGGTTCGGAAATGCCACCGACGTGATTGCCGCATTTCCCACCTTCCGTGATGAGATAGTCCGACAAATGGCGCCTCTCAACGAGCCCCTGAGCACGAACAAATACCCGTGGCTTAAGTTCGCTTTCTCGGAAATTCAAACTTATGCGCCGAACATCGAAGCCTCCCACTGGCGCTCGACCGTGAACAAGCACTTCGCTTCTTACAACATCTCCTTTGGCAGTAGGTCGACGGTGTTCGTTACGGACAGGCGGGTGCTAGACGTGCTGAACAGGCTCCTTGACAGAACTCAAAACTTGTTCAGGCTGCCCGTCACCTCGTTTATCGCCTGGAAGTTCGTCGAACTGTTTGGCTGGACACTCGACGACAAGATAGCGGAGATGAGCTTCGGCGAGACGGAAAGACAGGAGCTGCATGAAGCGCGCCGCGTGGCCTGCGCCAACTTGGTGGAGCGCACGTACGCCTTCGCCATGAGCGGCCGCTATCTCTTCGAGATTGTCGACGTGAACACCAGGGGCGCTGTGAGCTCTTTCCTCACCTCCATCCAGGTGAGCGACACCTTGCTTTTTTTTTTACAGAATGAGAATGTTTATTAGGTTCATTGAAAAGGTACAACAAGGTAGCGCAGTAACAAATAGATAAGTGTCCCATAGTCAACGGCTCCATTGAGACCCTCGGTTAGCTATTAAAACAGTCAAAAATATAAAGTAGCAATGAACACAGGAAAACGTAAAAGGAGTGCACAAACATACAATTAGAAGAGCAATCTAGACAGTGTAACCCTACACCTCAAGAAAAAGACAACACTGAAATTTAGCAAGAGTGGTAAATACTCGCAAATGCCCAGTCGCAATACAAATACGCTGCCCACGGCTCCGGGCGCAGGAGCGACTGCGGGGCCACAACACGGCGCTGCTATCTTCATCGGGCGTCTGCTTTGAGGGTGCACCGAGTGGCGCCCTCACTCTCGTGCGGCCAAGCCACGCGCGTAATAAATTTCAAGGGCTGCGTTCGGCTGTTTTGCAGCCTATGGTCAGTGCACAGGAGGGTGCTTCCATTACTGTTCGCAAAATAATCACACCCTATTGCTCGGCGGCGACTTTAATATTAATCTAAACGAAGTGAACGCTGATTCAGTAGAATATCTTACGGTCATTGAATCCAATGGGTTCAACGACACCATCACATCTCCAACGAGAATCACGGGCTCTTCGTCAGGCATTATTGACTTGTTTATTGTTAATATAGATATCATGGTGAAATCTTCGGGTACACTGTCTTGTGATCTAAGCGATCATTGTCCTATTTTTATAGCAATAGAGAAGCATCAACCTGCACCTGTTCGAAGCAGACCGGTAACCTTTCGGGCAATTACTGATAACAAACTACAATCATTCAGGCGACTGATAAGTGAGATACCATGGAAACAATGTCTCAACTATCGTTCAGTGGATGAGGCTTATAATGCGTTCATTGATAAATTTGAAGTGCTTTATGACTTAAGCCTCCCATTAAAAACGAAACAAGCACCAAGAAATATAAGAAACCATGGGTTTCACGTAGCCTTTTCAAAATTATTTAAAAGAATATCGCCTGTACCACAGTTTTTTGGTAACCAGAAATCGTAATGATTACGTTTTGTTTAAGAAGTTTAGGAAAAAATTAAATAATGACTTGCGCAAAGCCAAGCGTGACTATTACTCGGTAATTTTCGCTGGAAGCAAGCATAACTCAAAGCTAATTTGGCGTGCAATAAATGAGGTAATTAACCATAGAAATGTATCGAATGACATTGGCGAATTGATTATCAACGGGTATTTAATATCAGGCGTACTATTAGCCGATTGCTTTAACAACTTCTTCACCGAGCAAGCAACAGCAAAATACAACTCAGATGCGTGTTCTGTTATTTCAAATAAAACAACCAGCTCAGTATTTCCTAGCCCAACAGATCCGTCAAAAGTATTTACCGTTCTACATGAGAGCTGGAATTATTTCTTAAGGACATGAGAAGGCCTCACAATTAAACCAGTAAAGCTTGTTGCTGACTTTCTTGCACTACCTCTGTGTCATAATATAAACATTTCACTAGAATCGTGCGTTTTCCCTGCAAGAATGAAACTGGCCAAGGTTACAGTCATTTTCAAGTCAGGTTCGGAAAACGTCATGAGTAATTATCGCCCCATCTCTTTTTTACCCCTTTTTTCGAAAGTGCTAGAAAAAATTCTGCTCAAACGTTTGCAGAACTTCTTTGATGCTAATCCGTTAATATCACACTCTCAATTCGGCTTCCGTAAAGGTTTTTCTCCAGAATCAGCTTCATTAGTCCAAAAAGAAATTATTTTACAGAATATTGAAAACAAACTCTTAACACTAGGAATCTTTGCGGATTTCAGTAAGGCCTTCGATTGTCTAGACCATAATATTCTCTTAGATAAGTTAAACAAGTACGGCGTTAGGGGAAGGACGCTTCAAATGTTTAGTACATATCTTAAAGGCCGTTAACAAATAGTGAACATAGACGGTTTTTGTGTATCCAAACGGTATCTGAAATGCGGCGTCGCTCAGGGCAGCATATTAGGACCTTTTCTTTTCAATGTTTATATAAACGATGTGATAACAATTTCGGCAGTAGCTGATTTTGTAATTTATGCTTACGACGCTTCCCTATTATTTCTGGTCTTTCGGCTGCAGGAATAATTTCAAAAGCAAACAATACCCTAAACAGCCTTTTAAATTGGTCTAAATTGAACACTCTCAAAATAAATACAACTAAGTCAAAAGCTGTTATTTTCCGCGCTATAAATCGTCACATAGGGACTAACTTAACGATTAACCTAGGCAATAATATTATTGGGGTCGTTAGCCATCACAAAACACTGGGTGTTGTATTTGATGAGCACCTTCGATGGACTGAGCACACTAATTACGTATCCCTAACTTCATCGAAAGCTGTTGGAGCACTTTCGCCGTGTCGTGGCATTCTTCCAGTGCACATAAAAAACAGATATATATTTCATTATTTCAATCACCCATTGCATATTGTCATCTTGTTTGGCGTACGGAATCACCGGCTAACATGAATAAAATTATGAGCCTGCAAAAGAAAGCGATTCATGTCATTGCAGACAAAGAGTACTGCGCACACTCCAAACCGCTTTTAATTCGGTTAAAAATTCGGCCCATCAGTGTGATGCTACCGCACATTATTCTTTCTGTATTGACCACTAAAACCACGTTTCGTACCAACTTCCTTATCAGAATATCAGCGCTCAAGGAACGCGTACCGACAGCCAACACTCGACAATTAGAAAAGTGGCGTCTTCCCAAACAAAACTCGAACGAAATGCGGTCAACAAATGTTAAATTATATAACATCTTACACCCTGAACGATTGATGGCCCCGCAATAAATACAGGTGCTTTAATTGAATACTTTTAAACAGAATTGCTTAATCGGCAACAGATTTATATCATGTAGTTTACAGTCGGCGTTGTGCTTTCTTTTGTGTGCATTAGTTTGGAATGATCTTGCAGGCATTGTTTATTTTCACTTCTCTTTTCTCGCTCTCCGTTTTTGTAACAGTTCATTCTTCATAAAATATTTAACTTGAAGTTATACATGTGTGCACTTGAATAGTGTGTGTATAGATGCCATGTGCGCGTGTGTATGTGAATGTATAAGTAGGTGTACATATATGTATAAGTAGGTGTACATATATGTATATGTAGGGGCGTAAGCGCGCCAGTTCTACGGATGTTTGCGTGTGTACGTGTGAATATAACATCTCAGTGTATAATATTAGTTTGTTATTGGTGTATGTGTATGTAAATATTTTTTCTCGTTCTTCACAGCTTGGTGCGAACAGTTTCTTTCTTTTTTGTTTGTTTGTTTCTCGAGTTGCTTTTTTTTTTCTTGTATGGGTGTATGACATACACTGCTCTTTTGCTGCTGTTGCCACTGCCTGTAGGGCCTCAGGCCTCGTCAAGCTGCTCAATGAGCAGCTTTTTGTCTGGGGTCCATTTTTCCTTTCCTTGAAGAAAATAAAACGGATTCTGATTCTGATTTTTATTCGTTTGGCGTGCTGCCGCAGCTCTTTGCACGGCGGCGGCGCACGGCTTCCGGACGCGGCTGGCACGTTCGTACGGTCTCTGCAATGTGCGCTTAGTAACGATTTCGCCTTACACGAGAATGGCACAATAGTCAGGACCGGCGTTGACACCAACAAAGTGGTGGCTCTTTGCTTTGCTACTCAAGCATCAATGCCTTGCCTTGGCGTCTTTTGTTGAGAGCCTGCATGCACGTGCGCCGTTTGTTCAAACGCCAAGCGGGGTAGCACGGCACACACAGACGCGAGGTGCACGTAAACGTGAAACCAAATCGGACACTGCCAGGCACAGGTCCCGTGCAATTAAGCCTCAACCAGACTTACGCGCTGGTACGCGGCCGCACGCGCAGCGCCGCGTCTGAACGCGTACGGCGTCAGGCGCGGAGGCTTCACCGCATGTCGATCCGCGGCGGCGTGGAGACCTTGCACTGCTAGGTTTCGTGCGCCCGCACCGGAAGCTGCCGCTCACGTCACCCACCCGACGCGCCTCACGTGACGACGGCGAACCAACATCACTTCCGGAACGATCCTTCGCGCGGCGTGCAGGCAAGCCCGGGCAGTGTTTTTAGAATTGCTAGTTGGTAGGCGGGGCGTGGAACTTTTGACGGAGCTCGACGTTTCAGCGCAGGCGCGAGTAAGAGCGGGCGCGAGAGAGAAAATCTGGGGGCTTTTGCTCCTGAATATATGACTCAGCATAGGCAGAACGAAGGAGGTTTCTTAGAGCGCGTTGTATTCGTTTGTCCGCTAGACATGCCGGCATTGCGGAGTGCGGTCCGAGTTGGTTTATCGCTCCGCCGCTGGCTGCCCGCGCGGTGAGGCAGTGGGCGCGGACGCCGCTTGGTGATCGCTGTGTCTGAAGGGCCAATGTTCTGACTGGTGTTGTATAAGTCGCGGGTCGCTTTTTCCGTCGCGACGATAGATAGGATTTTTTACGAGCACTGCTCCAGGAGGGCACATGTAACCGGCAAACGGAGGCCTCAGGAGAGCACCTGAGGTTATATTAAAGCAGGCGGCGCAGGATCTCCGGGGCACCCAAGCGGTAGCGGGGGGATCGAAGCTGGAAGCAGGGCGGCACGCAGGCCTCTGCGAGCCCCAACCCACGGACCAGTCCGGCTTCTAGCTTTGATGTCCCCGCTACCGCTTGGGTGTCATGGAGGCGCCGACAATAACGGGAAATAATGACAGGTTGTTTTCATTAGTAAAAACATGATAAGATAAATATGATTGCGTCGAGTCGCCAACCTGCGATGCTAAGTTCCGCACTACTACGCCCCGCAACTTTAGTCGGTACGCCTAGGGACAAGCGCATACAACGCGCGCCAAGAAACACCTCCGTAGTACCTAGGCAGAGTCGTATTTTCAAGGAGCAAAACTCCCCACATTTCATCTCTCGCACCCGCTCTTACTCGCGCATGCGCGCAAACATCCGTCGTCTCAGCAAGTGCCACGCCCCGCTCTACCTACAAGCAGTTGGAAATACGCATGATGATAAAGCAACATTTACTGGGCTCAAAATAAATAAGTGGTGCACGCAGGCACCAGACGGCGCGTTCTCTAGTTACGGGACCCATACGTTCCTAGCAGCTCCTGGCCCTTATCTGTCAGTGCAAGCTATATCGGTAGGGCGGGGCTAGATAACAAGGTCTCCCATCGCTAAAGGGGTTGGGGATTGGGGGTGTTGGTGGGAAGGGGAGGAGGGAGGTCTTGAGTTCTGTGCATTCTGCCAAAAGACGTGCGGCAGGGTGCCCTTTCCTCTTCTGCAAAAAGGACAGAGCATATCGTATTCCGCAGGGTACATGCGGTTCATGAGTACGGGATGCGCAAGCGATCCCGCCTGCGTTCGACGCAGGATCGTCTGTTGCTGCCTGGTGAGTTTGGGGTGCGGTTCTGGCAGTCTGCACCTTTCCTCTCGGTACATGCGGGTAATGTCCCGAAAGCTGGTAACCGGGTTCGGTAGCTCTTCCGGCTCTTGCTTGGCCCGGATTGACATTTCTCGGGCATGGTAGTCGGCGATGGTGTTGCCTGCTACCTGCGAGTGAGCCGGCACCCACCCGAGCTCTATGGCTCTTCCCGGAGTCTTGTGCTTCGCTAGAATGCCTCGGGCCGCGGAGGAGATTACCCCCCTGTGGAAGCTTTTGTAGGCTGTCTTTGAGTCGGTGACTATGGTGTCCACGCTCGGCTGTGCGAGTGCGAGGGCCACGGCCGCTTGTTCGGCAACTGCGGGGTCTGTTGTCTTCAGGGACGCGCTGACGATCAGCCTGTCTTTTGATGTAACCACCACCGCTGCACAGTCACTGTGTTTTCGGAGCGAGGCGTCCGCGTAGAGGACCCTGGGGTTCTCTTCCAGCTTCCGGGCTAGGGCTTTGGCTCGCGCGGTGCGCCTCTCGTCGTCCTTGTCCGGCGTCATGTTCCGGAGAAGGTGTTTTGTCTGAATGATCGTTTTCCAGTCTTCCGGAAGGGCCGTCTTAATGGGTACTGGCTCGATCTGCCATCCTATCTTGCGTAGGACGGCTCGTCCGTGTTCCGTGTGACTGAGCCGGATTCTCTGATTAGAGAGGTGGGTTTCGATGAGCTCCTCCACCGTGTCGTGGGCGCCCATGTCTAGCAGTTTTTGTGTGGACATATGGGCATGCCCAGTGCCTGTTCCGTTGGCTTGCGAAGCATCGTGTTTAATCGTGCTTAGGGTGTCCCTATTCGCCTTCGTCAGCTGGAGATGGGAGGCGGAGTAGGTAACCCGCGACACGACGAAGGCGCGTACCAGGCGCATGGCTTCGTCCTCTTTAAGGCCTCGGATTCTGTTGGATACCCTCCGAATCATACCGACTATTTGTTCAGTTCTAGTCTTGATCTTTGTGATTGCGGCCTGTGCCTTCCCGTCCATCTGAAGTAGTAGGCCGAGAATCCTAACCTGCTGTGTTGGCTTGATGGTCGTTCTGTTGATGGTGATAATCACGTTCGGCGGCCGCTTCTTGGATTTTCCTGGTTGGATGATGGGCAGCTCTGATTGCTGGGGAGTGCAGCTCAGTCCGCACGACTTTGCGTACTCGTGCACGGCCGTTGCCTCGCGCTGCAGGACTTTCTCCATCCAGGCATCGGATCCGGCTCGGGCCGTCCACACCGTAATATCGTCGGCGTAGAACGCGTGGTCCACGCCTTCGATTTGCTTGAGTAGATCGGGCACGGGCAGTAGGGCCAGATTGAAGAGCAGGGGCGACAGGACCGATCCCTGAGGGGTGCCCCTATCGCCGAGCTCGACAGGGTCCGACTTATTCTCGCTTATTCTGATGGTCGCCGTTTGGTTGGACAGAAAATCTTTTATGTAGCCGAATGTCTTTTGTTCACACCGGGTTTTGTTGATTCTGCAACACGCTCGCGTGGGACACGTTCTCTAACGCTCCCTTCAGGTCCAGGGCGAGTATCCCGCGCGGCGCATGCCTCGTTGCCGGCTTGACGACCAGTTCGTGGAGTTGGATCATCACTTCTTGGGTGCTGAGTTATTGCCTAAAGCCGTACATCGTCTCTCGTATCTGATTCGTTTCTTCGAAGTGCTTCTGCAGCCGGCGAAGGACCATGCACTCCATCACCTTCTCCACGCAGGATGTGAGGGAGATGGGCCGCATCGAGTGTCTATCGTGAGGGCCTTGCCGGGCTTCGGAATGAAGCGGACCTCGGCGTCCTTCCATTCCTTCGGCAACTGCGAGATCTCCCAGGCTTCGATAAAGTGCTCTAGGAGGCCGCGGGCCGCTGTACCGTTCATGTTACCGAGTAATTTGTAAGTTATGGCGTCCCATCGGGTGCACTTCTCTTCTTACTGTCATCTATCGCTGTCCACAGTTCCGTCATGGTAAACGGCCGGTCCAGTTCTTCGTTGTCGGGTCCTTCGTACCTCTCGGGCACCGGGTACTGGCCCTTCTCCGTCTTTAGGTACTTGATCTTCAGGTCTTCCAGGAGCCTGCGGCCGTCTCCCTTGTACGTGTTCAATACTTTGGTGAGGTTGCGATTGGTCGCAGTTTTGCTACTCAGCGGGTCGATCAGATGCCTCAAAAGACACCACGTCTTCCACGTCGATAGCTTGCCCTGTAGGCGGTCGCAGGTCTTCAGCCAATTCTCCTTATATACTTTGGCCGCGTGCTCGGCGATCTGTTTGTTCAAGACTGCTATGCGCTTGGCCAGCTTTCTGTTGTGTCTCTGACGTTTTCACCGCCGGGTCAACGAGTGTCGGGCCGCCCACATGTGGGTCAGTCTGGCGTCCACGTACGGTGTCTGCGACGTCGTTACGATTACTTGGTTAAATTTATCGAGGGCCTTCTTCTGGTCCCTTGCCCATTCGGTGCAGGTCCTTTGTGTCTTAGCTTGTCCCGGTTCTTCCTCGGACGCCTCTTCTTGTTCTTGGGTAAACTTTCTCATCTTGTCCCAATCCGTGAGGGGCGCCGTCCCCAGCACAGCCCGATATCGGGAGCCTCGGATCGTGATGCCGATCACGCTGTGGTCAGACCCCTGGTCCACTTCTTCGCTTCTCCAGGAGACGTCTAGCGTGCCCGATAACAACGAATAGTCTGGCGTGGTGTCTCGCGCGCACTGTTTCTCTTCTGGTGGTTACGTCCGGCTCGTTCAGGAGGGCCATCTCGTGTTCCTCCATTGCTTTGGCCAATGCTTTTCCTCTCTTGGACTGAAACTTATAGCCCCACGTTGTGTTAGGGGCGTTAAAGTCGCCGAGGATCAGGAGCGGCCTGGTCCCCGCCAACCCTTTCGCCTGGCTCACGATGCGGTCAAATTCGTACTGCGTTGTAACGGCCGGCAGTACGCGCTCATTACAAACAAATTGCCCGAGCTGCCAGTTTCTGTCGCATCAATTTCGACCAGCGTGTGCTCGCACCCACCCTGCGCCGTGACATGTTGAGTTGCCGCCACGTTGCTGCGGACGAGCACCGCGGTTCCGTTCTCTGTGGGGTCCGTGTAAGTGACGTACCCCGGGAGTCTTGGTTTCCCGTTTGTTTCTTGTAGAGCAATTACATCGGGCTTATTTTCTTGCCCATCAATGTCTAATAATAGTTCCGCTTCTTTGTTGCGAATGCCGCGGCAGTTCCATTAGTAAATTACGGTGATATCCCCCCCCCCCGGTTTTCGCCTTGTGTTTCTTACTTGGGTTCAGCATCATCCTTTCCGGACGTCTCGAGTTGATTGAGCCTTTTCGCAATCGCGCCTTTGATTTTTTTCCGACCGCTCCTTTTTCAGAGACACGAAGCGGTTTCTCACCTATGTTGAGGCTACTTTTGGCGCTAGGCGCTTGTGCTTCACCGATCCCGTGTGTGGCTGATTCTCGACAGCCTCGAGTGGGGCGTCCATTTTGCCTAGCTTTTCATTAATTTGGGCTATTGCGGCCAAAATGGCCGTCAGCTGTCCTTCTCGCGGGATCTGTGTCGTTGCCGTGGTCGCGGTCTCTGCGGTCGCTGCTTCCTCTACGCTCGCGGGGCTCATTTCGGCGTCCATCGCCTCTTGATTACTTGAAGCACTTTGCGTAACCCCCGCCTCTCCCGCCACCCGCCGTAGGCGGGGTGAGGGGGGTCCCTCCGCGGCAATCTGCGCAAGCCTGCGGCGTTGTTTGCCGCCGTGCTGTTGTTTTGGGGGCTTGAATTTGCCGAGCTGCCGTTATTCACCAGCGTTTCGATCTTATTCATAAACGCCCGTATTTGGGCGTTCTGCTCCTGGATCTGAGCGTTTTGGCGCTCTATGATCCTCTTAAGTTCTATCACTCCGCTACTGTCCTTTTGCGGATTCGCTTGTGAGTTAAGGGGGTGGGAGGGGGTGAGCGGTGGGAATTCGGTGTCGTTGGTTCGAGCGACGGGAGACCTGTTGGTCCAGCCCACCTATTTTTCGGCGATCCCTCGGCGTCCGGTTGACTCGCTCCGGGACCTTGAACTGGCCACGGAAATCGAACTGGTCCGGGTGCGCGAGCGACGGTTGCCGCCGCCGTTGCCGCACCCGGATGGTGTCTTCGGCCGGGAGCGACTCCGGCGGCCGTTTCGGCCACCACTGTTGTTGCCGCTGCGGCCTGGCGTGTGTGACCGGCCCCGTTGATTAGAGGCGCTACGGCGGAGTCCGCCTGCAGGACCTCTCTTCTTTCGGTTTCTTCTCCCGGCGTCTTCTTCCTCTGCTCGGCGCCGTTCCCAGCGTCGCCGGCGGACGACGTAGGGCGTCTTGAAGCGGGCTTTGCAGGCCTTGTCCGCGGTCAGGTGTTTGCCTCCGCACAGGACGCACTTCGAGACACATCTGTGGTCTTCGGCGGCGTTGGAGATTCCGCACCCTCGGCAGATCGTGTTCGAAGGATCCGGGCACACGTCCTTTCTGTGGCCCGCTCTTCCGCGCGCATAGCATACGTCAATTTGTTTTCTGTGCAACGTGCGCTCCGTGAGCAGGTTACCGTATCTCACGTAATTAGGTACTTTGTGCCCTTCGAAAGCAATGACGACTGATCGGGTCTTACCGATTCGGTTTGCCTGTAGGGCCATTGGGTTATGCTTGTGCACAACATTCTCCTGAATCTCCTGGGCCGTATCCTCGAGCGGGATGCCCCTTATGACGCCCTTCACCGGGCCGTGGGGGGCCGCTTCGTAGGTACTTATTTCGTGCGCCGTGCCGCGTATGTCGATACTTTCTACTGCAGCGCATCGGTCGGCATGCTCTCTCTTGGATGTGCTCACCACTACGATATATTGCTGTAGGTTCGGGCACACGACGTCTTCGCTTGCTTCATTGGCGGGGATCTGTACCGCTGCCGCAATTGCACGACTTAGTTCTACGCGAGTCACGTCGCTCACGGGGAGCCCGCCTCGCGGTCGGAACACAGTCTTTATGTCGCCGCGCGGCAAGTCTGGCGTGCGCGCGCCCGTCAACAATTTGCCCTTGTTTATACGTTTCGCCCTTGAGTGACGTGTATCACTGCCAGTGGCGCCACCGCCGAGGTTGTTGCTCCGGCTGTTGACATCAGCCGTGGCCTTGGTGTCATCTTGGCTCGTTCGAGGTATACGGTATTTAGGCCTATCTTGCCCATGCCTTCGTGCCCGACTCTCTCACCGGCAGTTTTCCAGCCTTGCGATCTTGTGCACTGGTCCGGCGAAATTTCGTTGCCGTCCACCTCTACAGGCATAGCGGTAATCATCTTAGGTCAATGCTCACTTGCGTAATCACCGATGGTTCGATGTTCCGCTGGCGGCTTCACCGAGACGCGGGCTGGGCTTACCGCTCCCCGGGCCAAGGCCGAAGTCGACGTTAGGCCCAGCGGCAGACGCTCCTCTAAGATGCTGCCTTGCAGCACACCTGACTTTGGGTATTGGTAATCAGAAAGAGTATAATTGTAGGCTAGAATTTGTTTCCGATGTCGAAAGTATGACCGCAAAAAAGAAACACTAATCCGACTTATACCTTAGTCATTTAATTTATCTAGTAACAAGTCATGATTAAGTCATATGCTTTGGAAAATCAATATAAATTCTGAGAACGAGAAGCTTTCTTCAAGTTCATTTATGATTACCTTCTTTTGCTTGAGCGGGGCCACTTGGTTCGGTTGCTAGTTTTGAAACCGAACT